>NC_089234.1:11955821-12604321 GCF_963924675.1 Phocoena phocoena
CTACTGAAGCCTGCACACCTAGAGCCCGTGCTCCGCAACAAGGGAAGCCACTGCAGTGAGAAGCCCGCACACCACAACGAAGAGTAGCCCCCGCTCACTACAACTAGAGAAAGCCTGCATGCAGCTATGAAGACCCAACGCAGCCAAAAATAAATAAATAAGTAAATAAATTTATTAAAAAAAAAACTTATAAAAAAAAGCTGATGTGGGCACAATTAGAACAGAGCTACCTTGTACTGGACCATCTAGCACCTGGACAAATAGCCCAACTTGCATCCAGTCACCTCTATAGATATTACCGTATGATGGCAGGATATAATTATTTGGTAATGTTAATTCTGAATTATTAGAAAAATATTAAATTCCAATTACTGTTTAAGAAGGCAGGAAACGTATAGTACAGTTTAGAAAATGATTAGCACATAGTTTGATGTTTGTAGTATCTATCATGTAGACACATATATTTACTTACATGATTTGTCCCCTCTCTCAGAACCACCAGGTAAATAATAACTGTGGTTAATGTGTTCAGCTATGAACTCTACCCTGTTACCTCATTTACTCTTCAACAACCCGGGGGAGGCTAAGTATTATGGGTAATCCCATTTTATAGATGTGGACAGTGAGACTCAGAGAGGGAATGCAATACATCCGGTGTCACACAGCCAGCAAAAGCTAGAAGGGACTTTGATCCCAGGTTAATAGACCCCAGAGCCGGCGCTCTTAACCCTTAGGTCCTGACTCTGCTGTGATTTTCCTCTCTTGCCTCAGCAGACTGCAGCCCTGCTGGGTGTGTCTCCTGCTGTCCTTTAATCGCTCCACTTGCCCTGGCTCCCAGGGAGAGGTTCAGAGTGATGGAGTTGCTTCCCAGGAGGCTGGATGCATCGTCAGGGCCCCTGGTGTCCACTGCTGTGACATTTGCTAATGAATAGCTCCCTTCCTGGAGCCAAAGGAAATTCACTCTCTGGCCACAGGAAAAGCACACCGTGTGTCCCCTGACAGCACAAAGATGAATGTTGACTGTCTGGACACGCTCGGGGTGTACCCATGGCCTTTGGCTTCACCGACCACACCTGTTTCTGGGCCAGAGGTAAGGTCTAGGGCCATCCCTCTGCCAAGTGACGGGGCTTGGCTGGAGGGTGGGAGGGAGGCAGGGTCCAGGGTCCTGGCCAGGAAGCCACAGCAGCTGCCCTGCGGGCTGCTGCGAGGTTATGTGAGCCCCAGAATCTCCTGGGGGAGGCCAAGGTAGGATGGCACCACCTCCCCCTAGCTGCTGCCTGCAACCGGAGGCCAGAGCTCCCTGCCCACCCCCATGTTGAACACAAGTGTCACCTTCAGAAGGGAACTCACCACGCAGCAGCGTCACCTGCTGGGAAGGGTCCTACATGAGCCGGATCTGGGGCGGCTTTCTGACCCACCAGCAACTTGCAAGTGGTTTCCTTCCTCTGGACCTCAGATTCTTCCCCATTAAATAAGAAGACAGGCAGAGGCATGGAACATTGTTCATACCTGTCACTGTTAAACAGGGTCTCAAAACTGTACGAACTCCCCCCTGTTATCTTGTTAAATGAGACATTTGGTAGGTATATTTTCCCTTATATATTTTGTGTGAAAAATATAGAAATATGTAAGAAAATATGTGTACAAGTATATATATATATATATATATATATATATATATATATGATTGCTAAGAGTGATAATCTGAGAATTCCCTGGCCACTCAGTGGTTAGGATTCCACGCTCTCACTGTCAAGGGCACGGGTTCAAGCCCTGGTCAGGGAACTAAGCTTCCACAAGCTGCATGTTGCAGCCAAAAAAAAAAAAAAGAGTGGTCATCTCCAGGCAGTGGAATTAAGGGTGCATAGTTCTATACTTATTTTTTTTTAATACAAAAAATTCAAACCCAGGATGTTAGAGTCCAAATTTTGTGCTCCTGGTTCATTGATGCTGCTGCCTCTGCTATTAAAGCCCAACAGTGGCTGTCTTCCTTGTCCCTGGCAGGGACCAGGTCCACCTGCCAGAAAGGTCTTGGTAGCCACACCTGCCCCTCTGGGTTCCCTGTGTTGCACACCTGAGCATGCTTTCATCTGGGATTTGGTGGTGCCCAAGTCTGTTTTCAAAACAGCGCAAGTGGAAGTCTGGGTCCTGTATGTTTCTTCACCTCTTACTACTGCACCCATTGCTCCCACCCCTAGATTCAAACATGGTGATGGTCCTGGAGAGGTGGGAATTAGATTAGAGTGAGATAGGTGAGTGGAGTTCTGAGGGGTCTTCTCTGCTTTCCTGTCTTAGCCAGGGCAGCTATAACAGGATACTATAGACTGGGTGGGTTATAAACAATAAAATTTATTTCTCATGGTTCTGGAGCCTGGAAGTCCAAGATCAAGGTGCCAGCAGATTTGCTGTCTGGTGGGGGACTTCTTCCTGGTTCTTAGATGGCTGTCTTCTCACTGTGTCCTCATATAGCCTCTTTTATAAGGGCACTAATCCTGTTCACAAGGGCTGCATCCTCATCACCTAATCACCTCCCAAAGGCCCTACCTCCATATACCTTCACGTTGGGGATTAGGTTTCAACATATGAATCTGGGGGAGGTGGGGAACAAACATTCAGTTTATAGCCCTCTCCCTCTCAGCCATTGTCTAGGGTCACTGCTGTCCCGTACCTGTTCCCTCTGCCCTTCACTCTCCCCTAGTAAATCTCGCCTAGCCATCAGAGCCAGCTCATATGTTGCTCTTCAGTGAAGCCTTTGGCAGTAGATCAGGGAAGTGAGTGCCGTCTGCCCAACATGCTTTCCCACACTCCACCTTTGGGTTCCTCTGAGGAGCTCCCTTAGGCCATGTGGGCCTGGTAGGGCTGTCAATCACAGCTCTGCCCCTGCCACAGGGGTCAGCATATGACACAGGCTGGCCAATCAGAGGATCCAACCCCCTGGCCGTAGAGATTGGTTCAGTGGTGGGCATGTGACCAAAACAGGACCAATCAGACTCTTCCCTGAGATTGATGTGAGCATGTTGCAGGAGTGAAGTGCTGTTTTCATTGACAGTGTTTACTTGGGATGCTGTGAGTCTGCAGTTGCCGGTGGCTATCTTGTCTGCATAGGAAGAGTACCTCTGTGCAGAAGAAAGCCATATACAGACAGAGCCCAGATGACATAATTGCTTCAGCCTCTGGATCCAACTGTACCTGAAGCTGTTACTCCTAAACTTCCCAGTGAGCCGGTAAATCTCCTTTTTGTTCAAGCTGGTTTGATATGGGGCTCTGCTCCTTGACTCTGAAGGAGACCTGATCAGTACAACTCCCTGACACCCCGTCCCGCCATGCACCTCCTTGAAGTTAGTCACTCTTATTTGTACTTCTGTGCTACATTGTCACTGCTTGCTACTGTCCTGCTCCTCATCAGGGCCTCCCTGCTCCTCTTCCGGCCCACAGCTCTGAGACCATAGGTTGTGGTCAGTGAAGGGGGATTGAGTGAACCAGGGAGGGATGAGTGCGGGTACCACCTTGAGACCCCTTCTGCTGCTACTAATGCTTCTACTCAGGGACAGGCTGGCTGGGTCTGAACTTACCTCACAAGGAGACTTTTAAAGAAAACAAAGAGATCTAGCCCTAGCTGCCAACATTCCTACTTCTGGAGTGAGGCTGGGCTTGGGCAGTTCCTTGAAGATTCGGTTCAGGCCAAGAGAACAGACAGAACTGTTGCTTAGGGGATGAGAGAGTCTCAAGCCATAGCACCGGCACCTGCCAGGGACAGAGCTGACATTAGGGTTCATCTCAGCCCCTTGGAGGGCGGCCAGGAGCTGGCCAGAAGGTCAGAGGCAGGGTCCCTTGAGGGAGTGGAGGCCACGGTCCAGACAGGGGTCCACTTGAAATGGGTGGAAAGCTGAGTTCCTGCCAGGAATCTTAACCATGCACAGCTTCAACTCCCAGGGAAAAGTTCCGATTTAGTTAGTGTCCCAGTGCCATGCCCAGGGACATGGACATGGTTTTCATTGTGCCTGTGAGAATAAAACTGACGATGGGCTTTTTAGAAAATGGAATCTAATAATCAACATGTTTCCAGGTCTGCAGCTTGTAGAAAGCCTGGCGGACGGTTGAAGAAATGTTTTCTTATAATAAATTAGAAAGTGTTTTACTTTTCCTTCAGCTTATTTCTCATAATAAATTCAGTTGTGCTGTGGTGGGGCAGGATTCTTTTAAATAATTCTTCCCTGAAACATAACATCTGCTGGTCTCAGATTGCCAGAGAGGATCCTTGATAAGTTTGAAATTGATGAAGATAGAATATTCATTTTACAATTGGCCCATATTTTATTTTGATTTGTGGAAGTCGCCTTCTCCTCCTTACTTACGTTGGCTCTCAAGTAAATACCATGATTGTGGCTTAGGTATTCAGCAAGTCCACGGATGGTTGTTTTAGTAGAAGCATGGACAACAGGGAAGGCAAAGCCATATTTATTTAAATTAAAAAATTTTATATTCCAGTATAGTTGATTGACAGTGTTGTCTTAACTCTTGCTGTACAGCAAAGTGACTCAGTTATACATGTATGTTCATTCTTTTTCAGATTCTTTTCCATTATGGTTTATCACAGCGCTGTTGAATACAGTTCCCTGTGCTATACAGTAGGATCTTGTTATTTATCCATCCTATATAAACACTAGTTTGCATCTGCTAATCCCACACTCCCAGTCCATCCCTCCCCAACCCCTCCTCCCCCTTGGCACCACAAGTCTATTCTCTGTGTCTGTAGTCTGTTTCTGTTTCATAGATATGTTCCTTTGTGTCACATTTTAGATTCCACCATAATCATGTGGTATTTGTCTTTCTCTTTCTGACTTACTTCACTTTGTATGATAATCTCTAGGTCCATCCATGTTGCTGCAAATGGCATTATTTCATTCTTTTTTATGGCTGAGTAATATTCCATTGTATGTATGTACCACATCTTCTTTACCCGTCGCCTGTCGATGGAGGCAAGTCCATATTTAGAGATTCAATTCCAATGAGAAAAAAGTGCTGCCCCTCCTCTGATGGAAGTGATTCAATGTAATCAACTTGCCATCAGATCACTGGCTGGTCCTCTTGGGGGGTGGTGATGTGTCTGTAGCCGTGAGGAGGGGATGTCTATTGCTGAGCCAGGGTGTCGTGGCCACTTTGGTGTGGGTTCAGAGCCAATGCCCAGTAACTCCTAAAATGTATAGATATTTGTCCTATCCAGTGCACAGGAACATGGTCACCTGCTGTGTTGGAGGAGCAGAGTTCTTTCTCAAGGGACTGCAGCAGATCATGTTTTCCAAGCATGGCTGTGTTGAATATGGTCCATCTCACATGCTCTTTTTATGGTATGATGTTGAGACTTCTCCACTGAGTGGTAGGGTCTGTGCTCTCTTCCCTTGAGTATGGTCTGGTCTTAGTTCTAAAACACAGAACATGGCTGTGATCGTTCATATTACGTGTCAGTTTGACTGGGCTAAGGGGTGCCTAGAGAGCTGGTAAAACATTATTTCTGGGTGTGTCTGTGAGGGTGTCTCTGGAAGAGATTAGCATTTGAATTGGTGACCTGAGCAAAGCAGATGGCCCTCCCCAGTGTAGGTGGGTATCATCCAGTCTGCTGAGGGCCTGAATAGAACAAAAAGGCTGAGGAAGGGTGAATTCATTCTGTTTGAGCTGAGATGTCCATCTTCTCTTGCCCTCAGACAACAGTGTTCCTGGTTCTTGGACTTTCAGACTCATATCTGGACTTACACCGTGAGCTCCCCCCTCCTAACCCCCCACCCCAGCCCCGATTCTCAGGCCTTTGGACTGAGGCTGAATTATACCACCAGCTTCCGTGGTTCTCCAGCTTGTGGATGGCAGATCATGGGACTTCTTGGCCTCCATAACTGTGTGATACAATTCCTATAATAAATCTCCTTTTATATCTATCTATCTATATCCTATTGGTTCTGTTTCTCTGGAGAACCCTGACTAATACAATGGCAGTAATGGTGCTACTTGGCATCTGAGCCTAGGCTATAAAAAACGATCCAGTTTCTGTCTGGTGTCCTCTCTCTCTGTCCCTCCCCCCATGTGTCTTGGGAACCCTAAGCCAACATACAAGAAGTCTGGCTACTCTGAAGCTGCCATCCTGGAGAGACCACACATGGAGGCCAAACAAAGAGAGAGAGAGGTGGCTGGGGGGCTCCAGCTGCTCCAGTCTCAGGTCTGAGTCCTCTAAGCTTTAATGCCAGACATCTGGATGAGTCTTCAGATGATTCCAGCCCCCAGCCTTTGAGTTGTCCCAGATGACACCAAGTAGAATAGAGATCAGTTGTTCTTACCGAGCCCCACACAAAATGCAGACTTACGAGCAGAATACACGATGTTGTCTTAAGCACTAAGTTCTGGGATGGCTTGTTAAAGCAGCATTATTTATAGGGTCTAGGTCTGTGGACGGGCTCAACTATGGGAAGGTGTTGAAGGGCTGTGACTCTTTTGTGCTCATTCAAGGGAAACCTTTGCTCACCTGATCTAGAACATCTCTGTTTATACAAATCAAGTTAGTTGCAGGGTGCCCATCTCTTTCACCATCTCTAGGGTCACCATGATCTTTAGCCAATACCAAAGATCTCTGCTTGTCAGACCAGGAACACTTGGTTCTGTTGCTTATTACAGAAATCATGCCAACCTTGTCTCTGGCAATTAAATACCATCACTTGGCTTCTGCTTCTCTAGGATTTCATCTTCTCTACTGAACTGAGGAAACCCAGTTTGATGCCACTATCATTCCTGATCTGTAGAGAATATCTGTAGAGACCTTCAAAGATGCCATGCAATCCCCACCAAAATATTTCTCAAAGCCTTGGTGAAGGGAGTGTCCTCTGGATCCTCCAAGGGATCACAGTCATCCTCCCAGTGGTGAGTGAGCAAGTCTTACACAGCAGGTCCACGCTGGTATTCCAGCCTCCCGAGCCTTTGACACCTTCCTCTACAGTATCCAGCCTCATTCAACATACACATATTTGGGTCTAGGATTCAGTCAACCAAGCAAGTCGATGAAAGACTGAAGCCCTGTGCCTATGACACTTTTCAGTGTAGAATCTGAATTTAAATATATGGTAGAGGACTTTCCAAGTTGAGGTATTAATGTAAAATATAGTCCCTCTGGGACACTTTGTGGAAGCAAATATAAGACTTTTAATAGACATTCTTTCATAATTCAGGGTCCATGGGCCCACTGAAGATAAACTCAGAACCCAAAATCACAAATGACGTGAAGAATCATTCTGGGGAAGAGACAGCGTACAGGATTCGTATTTTAAGAACCTGAGAAAATGTGAGCATACTAAAGAAAGAAAAAAAAAATGAAAAAGAGCATTGAGGATAGAACAGAATATAATAAGAGAAAAAGAAGATTTGGAAAAGAGCTGCATTGAACAATACAGAAGTGAAAAGAAGCCATTGAAATAAAGATACTCAGTGGATAGGTTATTATCTCAAATGCGATACAAAATGATAAAGAGAAGGAAGGAAAGAGAGGTTGGGAGACATGGAAGATAGGACGAGAAAGTCCGACATACCTCTAATAGGCCTTCCAGGATGTATAATGCGGGGAGAATAAGAGAGAATATTCACAGGGACAACGGCTGAGCATTTTCTAGTATTGATGAAAGCTAAGAATCTTCATATTATGAGACTGACATGCTGCCTACTGCACTAAGGTAGGAATCCTGCCTAGGTTGGAATCTTCATGTTGAAAATGGACAAGGAGTCCTGTGAAGGTAAAACAAGGAACTCTAATATACAATGAGTAAAATTGTAGACAACCAGAACAAAGAGAAATCTTTCAAGTAACCAGACTTAATTACCTACAAAAGAATTAATTACCTACTTAAAAACCTACAAAAGATCGGGCTGACAGCAGATTTAGTAACAATAGAAACCAGAAGACAATGGAGCTTTATAATAAAGATGCCACTATAAATAATTGTCAGTCAAAAATTCTGTAGCCAACTAAGAGTGAGAGCAAAAAAAAACCGAAAAAAAAAAAAGAGAGAGACATAATTCAGACAAAGAAAGTCTGAGACTCTTAACACTCATAGACCCTTGCTAAAAGGATGATTACGGAATGTACAGCCGTCCTGTGGTATCTGTGGAGTACTGGTTCCAGGAACCCTTCATGGATACCAGAATCTGCGGGTGCTCGTGTAAAATGGTGCCATATGATGAATACAGTCGGGTCTCTGTACCTGTGGATTACATTAAGGGGTTTAAGCCCAGGAGGGAAAGGTTAGGATGTAGGAAGTGATTGTAAGACAATAAGTTGATAATTACGTACATAAGTCTAAATAAGCCTTGATTGTATAAAAACCAGTAATTAAATAGCAACCAGTTTTGGGGGTTCAGAAACAGGTGGAACAAAAGTACTAGATCACAACAACCTGAAGAAACAGTGGTGAGACTGGAGGCAAAGTGTTCTAAGGTCTTTGTGTCGTTAAGGTGGAGGATACTGATGTGGCTTAACTTGAAACCTTGTTAAGTATTCATATTAAAATATGATAGAAACTAGCTACAATAGTAAAATAACAGGTATGCCTTTGAAATCAGTAGAAAAGGAATCTAAAAAAAAAAAGGTGAGGGACTTCCCTGGTGGTGCAGTAGATAAGAATCTGCCCGCCAGTGCGGGGGACACAGGTTCGATCTCTGGTCTGGGAAGATCCCACGTGCCACGGAGCAACTAAGCCCGTGTACCACACGTACTGAGCCTGCGCTCTAGAGTCCACGAGCCACAACTACTGAGCCCGCGTGCCACAACTACTGAAGCCCACGCACCTAGATCCCGTGTTCCGCCGCGAGGAGAAGCCCGTGCACCGCGAGGAAAAGCAGCCCCCACTCACCGCAACTAGAGAAAAGCCCGTGCGCAGCAGTGAAAACCCAACATAGCCAAAAATAAATTTAAAAAACTAAATCTTTAAAAAAATGTGATTAATCCAATAGAAAGCAGGAAAGGAGGGAAAAGAAGCAAAGAAAAACCAGAGTAAATAGAAAACACAAAATAGGATGACAGTAGGAAATCTTGAGTACTTTAGTCACCACAACACAGGTAAATGGATTGCACTTGACATCTCAAAGAAATTCTCCAACTGGATTAAAATGTAAAACAACAGCTGCTTGAATCCAGCATCTATCAGTGGCGCATCCAAAACGTGTGGAGACTTGAAGGGTAGAAAGAGGTGGAAAAAGACACATCCTACAACTACTAACCCAAAGAAAGCCAGTGTAGCAATGTTATTGTCAGGCAAAATTAATGAAAAAGAGGGCCTTACACCTCATGCAAAAGGGACAATTCACCAGGAAGATATACTTGGATGAGTATCCCCTACCAACATTATTTCCAATATATATAGAAAGTAGACAGAATTATGAGAAGAAATGGAAACCTTTACAGTCTTGGAGATTTTAACACAGCTTTCTGGAAAATGAGAGCTCTGGTAGACAAAACAATTAGTAATGATATAGAAGTTTAGACTAACATCTTTATCAATCTTGATTGGATGAATACATAGAGAACCCTGTATTTATCATTTAAATACATATTTTCATGCAAATATGGAACATTTACAAAAATTGATCACATACTAACCCAAAGTAAATCTCAACAAATACCAAAGAACTACCATCACACAGACCACATTCGCAAGCCACAATCAAGAAAATTACAAATCAATAGTGAAAAGTTAGCCAAAAAAGGAAAAAGATGATTCTCAGGATTTCCAGCCACACTCACAACATCATGACTTCAGGCATGGGAGCTGGGCTGACAGTTACTGCTATGGGCTGATACCCTCTGTCATTACCAGGCAGACCATCCCTCCCTGGGCTGGTGTGTGGGTCCAAGGACAAGGAGTGCGTTGTCAGCGTAACTGAGCAGGCGCATCAGCTGGTGTGCTAGTCTTTGAGGCTGACCCTGCAGCAGCGGCAGCGACTGAGTCAGGGGAGAGACTGGAGATGACACCTCAGGGGTCTTATCTTTGGCTATCTCCCTGGCTGCCCACTGACTCCGGACTCATGTCTGGATGAAAAACCCACCTTCAGGCTGGAAGCAGCCCCTGCCCTGAGTGCTATGGGGGCGGCTCTATTTCTACCTTTGTTTGTCTGTGGTCTAGACACTGTCAGTCCTTGAGAATGGGGTGGGGTATTGTTGAATGAGCATCTCACTCCATATGTTGGCTTTAGGGTGGCTTTGGGTTTGGTCCAAAGCTGGGCCCCCAGGTGGAGGAGAAGGTGAGGCAATGTGTCAGATGGAGAACGGTCTAAGAGTCAGGCAGCCTGAGTTCTGGTCTCAGCCCTCTCACTAAGCAGCTCCATAACCTTAAGCATGTCACTGCTGCCTTGAAGCCCAGTATGTGGCTTTTTTTTTTGCGGTACGCGGGCCTCTCACTGTTGTGGCCTCTCCCGTTGCGGAGCAGAGGCTCCGGACGCACAGGCTCAGCGGCCATGGCTCACGGGCCCAGCCGCTCCGCGGCATGTGGGATCCTCCCGGACCGGGGCACGAACCTGCGTCCCCTGCATCGGCAGGCGGACTCTCAACCACTGCGCCACCAGGGAAGCCCAGTATGTGGCATTGTTAAGGTACTCAGTCAACCAGAAGGAAGTTAGGAATCTGGGAGTTTTATCCAGGACTCTTGGTTGCAAGTGACAGAAGCCCATCTCAGACTGGCTCAAACAAAACGGGGCTTGATTGGCTGATGCACCTGGGACGCTGTCTTCAGATATGGCTGGATCCAGAGCTTCAAACAACAGCGTCAGGACTTTGCCCTTCTCTGCATTGCTCAGCACTGCTGTCCTCTGAGCTGGCTTCAACCTCAGGCACATGCGTCCTGTTCACAGCAGAAATGACCAGCTGCGGATCCGAGCTTCCATCCAATCAGCTTCAGAGCCCCAGTGGGAAGATAATACCTCTTTTGGGACAGTTTCAGCACAGATCCCGGGACTGAAGCACACTGGTCTGACTTAGGTCATGTGCCCATCCCTGAACCAATCACTGTGGCCAGACAGTTGGACACCCTGGTGGACCGGAGCTGGGACATGGGCTCACTGCTGGAGCTGAGGGGTAGTGACTTCCCAAGACTTCCAGGATTTCAGGGAAGCAGCGGGCAGCCCAGAGGTAGGCAGGTGTGCTGCTCCCCTCCCCTCCACACCATTGTTACTGGGCAGCTGGGCTGGGATGCAGACATGAATTTGGATCTTAAATTGCTTGCACTCTAGGCAAAGCAGATAAGTACACAATGAACCGTACGTAATAGCAGCCAGACCGTTTCAAAGACTATAATTGCCGCCCACACAAAGGGCTGCCAGAGCCCAAAGGAGGGGTGCCTGGGGGCCTGGGAGGGCTTCTCAGAGGAGGTGACATCAGTTTGTTCTGCATCTCTCCCTTATCTTTACTTTCTGCTTGCACTGTGGGCAGCCGAGACCTCTGGTGACTCTGGGCCGTCCCTGGTGCGGGACACAAGCCTCCCCGCCACCTGAGGGAATTGGCTGCAGCACCACAAGTCTGATTATTGGGAGCCGAGCGGCTTCTAAGCATTCCTTGAGGACCCTGGCTTCGCATGTCTGAATATGGAAATTTAATAACCTTACTTAATATAACCACCCCCCATCTCTGTCTGTACCATTCCAGAGAGAAAATTAATCTTAGTGTTTGCAATTTTATAGACATTAGGGAACTGGTGCAAAAAATACCGGTTCCTGAGTTCACGGGTCTGAGGTGACAGGAGAGCCTGCTTGGGTTGTTGATAGAAACACAGAATGTGAGAGATGGAAGGCCTGAGGGGTGAGTCAGGCCAGGGGTACTTCATGTGGAGTCTGTGAAGTCTCCAAACTTGGAGACAGAATTGTACGTGTGCGTGTGTGTGTGTGTGTGTGTGTGTGTGTGTGTGTGTGTGTGTGTGTTCCCTAGGGAAAGGGTTCAGATTCACAGATCTGACCACCAAAAACTGAGAGCTCCCAATTGGGGCCCAGACCCTCATTTGGTGATGGAGGAGAACAGAGCCCTGGGGAGAAAATATATCTGAGAGCCCCTCGGGTCAGTGTCCGAGCTGCTGTTGAAGCTCACATGTCCAGGTCCTGGCCTGGGGATGGAGGAGCTTCCTCCAAACCAGGGATTCCCAAGCTGACTGGGCACCAGAACCTCCAGGAGGGTTGTCAAGCACCCAGTGTCCTGGGCTGGCTCCAGGCCCCCCGAGTAGAGGATGGCTGAGCCCCAGGAAGCTGCGTGCTTAGCAGGCTCCCACGTGGGGCTCCTGCAACCTGCCCAGACCTGGCGCTGCGACAAAGGTCGGGTCCACAGCTTGGGAAGAACAAGCCTCAGATGGGCTGAGGATCAAGGGGACACCTTTGACGGGGAGTGGGTAGCTGGATGGGTCTGGAGTTTCCAAAACCACCCTCAGGTTTGGAGGTTCACGAGGGGGGCTCATAAGGTGTGGCATATAGTCGTACTTGCTTTTTTTTTTTAATATATCTTTATCGGTGTATAATTGCTTTACAATGTTGTGTTACTTTCTGCTGTACAAGAAAGTGAATCAGCTATACGTATACATATATCCCATATCCCCTCCCTCTTGAGCCTCCCTCCCATCCTCTGTATCCCACCCCTCTAGGTGGTCACACAGCACCGAGCTGATCTCCCTGTGTTTTGCGGCTGCTTCCCACTAGCTATCTATTTTACATTTGGTAGTGTGTACATGTCAGTGCTACTCTCTCACTTTGTCCCAGCTTCCCCTTCGCCCCCGTGTCCTCAAGTCCGTTCTCTACGACTGCGTCTTTATTCCCGCCCTGCCACTAAGTCCATCAGTACCGGTTTTTTAGATTCCATATATATGCATTAGCATACAGTATTTGTTTTTCTCTTTCTGACTTGCTTCACTCTGTATGACAGACTCTAGGTCCATCCACCTCACTACAAATAACTCAGTTTCGTTCCTTTTTGTCGTACTCGTGGCTGAGATCTATTACAGCAAAAATATGCAGAGGAGAGCAGCAAAGGGAGTCTCTCCCAGCGGAGTCGCACAGGACACGCTTCACTCCTCCAGCCTCAGATCGTGAGTGCTGTCTACTCGGGACACTTGTCTGAACCTAGGAATCCAGGGTTTTTATTAGGGGTCAGTTATGTGGGCACCCTCTGCCTAGCACGCACCCAAATTCCAAACCTCCAGGAGGAAAGCAGGTGTTCAGCCGACACCACACAGTTTGTACAAACATCGTGTTCATTCCCTAATTATAAGCTGCTAAGCCCCTCTTCTTCTCAGGGAGTCGTGGGAACAGCCAAGGCTTTTGTGAGCGTAGCAGTCTCCTGCACAGTGGGGACACCAGCCAACTTGACCTTGATGAGACACTGTGTCATCGGTGCTCTGGGAGAGGCACCAAAGGGTGACCAGTTGCATCGGCACACCTGTGTCCACGGCAGACAGGCGGTCTCAGCAGCTGTATATTGTGCGGTGTTCCTGTGACCTCACCAGCCTGGATCCTCTGCTTCTAGGCGTCACCAGCCCCCCAGGGAGGCCTCTGTTTGACGGATCCAGGATCGGGATCTGGCATGTTTTGCTTCTGCAGTTGGGGTTAGTCTCTGTGTCTGGTCAGGGCTCCCAGATGCGCGTATCTGCCTGCTCAGGCTGTCGTAACAGGTATCACAGGCTGCATGGCTTAGACAATAGAAAGGAATTTCCTGAGTTCTGGAGGCTGGAAGTTCAAGATCAACGTGTAGACAGGGATGGATTCTTCTGAGGCCTCTCTCTTGGCTTGTAGATGGCTGTCTTCCCTGTGTGTCTGTGTCCTACTTTCTTCTTATAAGGACACCAGTCAGGTTGGATTAGGACCCACCCTAATTACATCAATCATCATTTTAAAGACCTTCAAATGCAGTCATATTCTGAGGTACTAAGGGGTAGGATTTCAAAATATGAATTTTGGGTGGACACAATTCAGCCCACAGAGCTGTAGGGAATTCCCCAAGTACAGGCAGGAGGTTTGGAAGCTGGGTATCTCTTCCCAAAGGACAGTGCTGGGATTTTAATGTCTGGGGGCCTCTGTGGTCATGAGCTCTTTCCCTTGGTAATGTAAATGTCTTCTCGCTCACTGGAGCTTTTCTATAACCAGCCCTGGTTTACAGAAGGAGAAAATGCAAACTAGTTTCTGTGCAATAAAAACAAACCCATCTTCTAGCCACAGCTGGTCATGAGATTCTGAGCCTGCAAGTCTGTTCTCTGGAGCTGGGTCGGGTCTCAGCCATGGGGAGACTGTGGGAGAAGTCAGTGCCGCTCTAGCCACCAAACTCATTGGCTGGTCCCACGTGTTCCAGGCGCCCTGGGCTCTGACCTGCAGGTAAATGAAGCAGGAGACAGGCAACTTTCCCAGCCTCCACACAGTGTTGTTTCTTTCTTGGTTTCTTGAAGAAAGTACCCTGTTTCTGTACATGAAGATTCTTGGGGTGAGTTGACAGCTGCAGAGGCATTTTGGGAGCCGTGTCTGGGCTACCACATGGCCTGAGCCCAGGCCAGGAACCTCTGAGAGCCTGTGGCTAAAGAGAGAGAGACGCCATCAGGGTGGACACAGGCCTTCCCCTGGCTCCTCCCAGACTTTGATTCTGTTGTGTCAGAGGTCCCACACTGCCTGCTGTGACTGAGAGACCCTCACCTTCTGGGTAAAGGCAGGACACCTTGGTGTGGCCCTGCAAAGAGGCAGCAGCTTCAGCTACAGTGGGAGATAAGAGGTTCATGAGGTCCCGGGGAGGCCTGCCTGGCCCTGTGTCCTCGAAGTTACATAGTGATAATAGCTTGAGCATCTACCCTCCCCACCCTGACAGGCTAGGTGTCTCCCCTTTACCCGGGGCCCCCAGTCAGCTCAACTGTGCCATGTGGACGTCTCTCTTCCAGAGTGCAACACTGCTGTAGGGGAGGAAAAAACTTTTCCTCTACCCTCTTAGGTTTTGTTCCTGAGGCCTGCAAACTAAACTGACAACTGCTATATGAACAAGAGAGAAGTCATACAAATATCGTTTGATGTTCGTATTTTAATTTTTTTGTGCATGGAGGTCTTTGTAGAAAAATAGATGAAGACCCAAAGAAACAGTTAGACCTGGGGACTTATATACCATTTTATATAAATTGTGTAGAAGATAAACTGTAGGGAGATAGTTTTATGTAAATTGTAGGGAGAAATTATGTAACAAGACAAAGGAAAAGGGGTTTGGGCTTCTAGGGGCAGTAAATTCTGAGAATGAATATATACAGGAGAAATATATATATATGTATATATGAAACAAATGGAAGATGAGGGTTATTTTGGTAAGGTTTGTTTGTGCAGAACCATCTCAGTGCTGACTTTCTGTTTCCAGCGATAAGGCTTGATCTCCTAGTACGGGACAGGGGAGGGGGAACACCGTCACAAAAGGAAACCTCTGTGCAGCTTTTAGGCAGGATGGGGGAAGGGCAGAGAGTTCTTTCTGTGTTTGCTGCTTAATTGCCTGCAGCTCAAACTACTCTTATGCCAAAGTGGCAAATTTTGGGGTGGCATATTCTAATCCCCTTCACTGCCCACCCCCTCCCACCCCAGGTTCATCTATGTGCCCACACTTATGACTTTAAACGAGGTAATCATGCTCCCAAAGAGCCTCCTGGAAGCTGGGATCCAACGGGCTGCATGAGAGAAGGTGACAGTGCAGTGAGGCAGCAGGGGGGCCTCCCGGGCACCAGGCCTGGGAGCTGGGCTTTGCTGCTCACTTGCTGAGAAGCCTCATTTTCCTTTTACTGAACCGCTGCCTTATCCATAAGGTAGGGGTTGCTCCCCACTGGGCTGGTGTGGGGATAAAGCGAGAGTGTGGGTGAAGGCATTCTGTAAACCGTGGGGTGTGTGGGGCGCAGCGGCCTCTCAGCCTTTCCTCCTAGTTGCCGACCTCTCCAGGAAGTTCTTTCTGTTCTGTCACTCCGCTGCCAGGGACAAGCTAGGATGGGGACAGCAGGGAAGCAAACAGCTGGATTCACTCCAGCCAGAGCTGCTGGCCAGGGCTGGACGCACTGTCTGAAGGGCGCCCCCTGGTGTCCGTCAGCGCAGAACAGCGGGCCCTGATTGGGAATGGCCTAGTGATGGTTCCCCCTTCCCTGAGGTTATAACCTTCTCTTTCCCAGATGGAGCTCCAAACTGAAATGTGAAGTGGGGCTGTATCTGCTGAACAATTTCTAGCGCACCACCCTCCCGCTCTGCCTGCGCACTGGGATAGACTATTCGCAGGAGTCAATGGGGAAGTAACACCCACTGCTTGTTCTGAAGTCCAGGAAGCTCACACTTTCTGCGTCCTGCTTATGAAATCTTTGCCTACACCAGGGTCATGAAGATATTCTCCTAATTACTTTCTAGAAGATTTTGTTTTACATTCCATGGTCTATATCTAGACTTAAAAAAAACCAACCACTGAAAATTTGCTTAAAGATTGGACATTGGTTGCTGAGGAGTGAAATTCAGTTTGAGGCAAAAATAGGTAATAACACCTAAGCTTTGGTTTCCTTAGCTAGGAAATGAGGATAATAATTTTCCCAGGGTGGTTGTGACATTAAATGAGATAATATATGTCAAATGCTCAGAGTAAGGGGTGGGCACACAGTAAGGAAAACTCATTGTAGGCTCTGATTATTGTTTTGGGCCCTCCTAGCTGTTTTTATGGCTCTTTGGTATTCTATTGTACTTGACCGTGATGGTCATGGAAGTAATTTCTGGTTTTCCCCTCTTTACAATCCACGCTGCATAAATAATCTTGTAAACAGAGGCACTTATGAGTATTTCTGCCGGACAGATTTTTGATGATTCCTTTTGCCTCCATCCAATGTCCCTACTAAATGACAAAGAGGAAAGGACTACGAAGATTTTCCCACATTCCCACTCTGTCCCCTGGGAGAGGATGGGCGAGGAGCTGTCTGCTGAGAAGCCACTGGAGAAAGAAGACCAATCTAAGATTTGCCCTCAGAAGAGCGGGTGGTTAGGATGCAGGTGTGGAATAAGAGCCATTTGCTACAAACGGTGAGAAAACAGCTTGTGGGAGCCTTTGTTCCTTCAGAGGAGTAATTGCCTTTGATGGGCTGTTAATAGGAGTCATTATGCAGTTATTAAGAAGGGAATGTGATGAGCCCAGCTCTGAATTGTTAAGTTCAGGGGGCTCCTGGTTTAATGTTGTTTTTGCCTCTGCAAATAAGGAGTCACGCTACTTGCCTGGAATCCTCTAGAATCAGGGGTTTTGACCTTTGAACCCAGCAGGTTGGGACAATGCCTGAAGGTGCCAGTTACCTCCTGGGGCAGCTAATGGGAGGGCAGGGGTGGGGAAAGAAAAGGAAAGGAAGAGGTGAGAAGGGAGGTAGGAAGAGACATCGAGAGAGGGATGGAATGATGGAGGGAGATGGGAAGAGAGAAGGCAAGGGAGAGAAAGAGGGAGAGGGACCAGGACAGAGCGTCAGTGAGCAGAGGGGGGGGCAGGGGGAGGGGGTAGGTGGGGGGAGAGAAGACAGGGGGAGGAGGAGTGGGGAGAGAAAAGGAAAATGGAAAGAACATTAGCCCATAGGGTAAATTCTAGAGCCTGAATTCTGACCCATCACCAGGGAATGCCTTCCAAATGCTGATTCTCAGGCACACCCAGCCTTGCTGATTTAATTTCTGTATTTAATAAGGTCCCTGGCGATGACTCTGCATGTTCAAGTTTGAGAAGCACTGATTTGGAGCTCACCAGGGACTTCAAATGACCTAACAGGCCCAGGGCCTGGAGTGGGCCATGTCAGGGCCCAGGGGACTCTCCAAGGAGGAGCAAGCTGGGTTGGATCTTGCTGAAAGCTATGTTAGATGGAGCAAAGTGCTCAGGAGAGAAATACAGCAGAAGGGAGTTTGGAGAGGGCTGGGGGCGGTGGTGCGGGGGGACTTTGGGGCAGGTGGTCAGAGGTGTCACCAAGGTGACATCTGCAGGGAGACCTAAAGGAGCTGAGGGAGCCTGGGGGATCTGGAGAAGCCACACCGCTCTTACAGGGCAGACTCTGTTCTGAGTTCTTCACTGTGTTAGCTCATTTAACCCTGACACGCCCACCCCCTGGGGTGTTTGGCCACGCTGAATTCAGAGCCAGGAGAGACTTGAGCGGTTCTGGCCCTGTTACCCACCGAGCGCGAGTGTGAGTCTCTGGTGCAGATGGAAACAGCCATCTCCGCCCCCTCCTGGTTCTCTCTGTGACGCTTCCCAGCCATCACCTGCGTTGTCAGGGCATCTGCCTGACACCCAGTCCTGGCAAGTCTGGCTTTCTTCCTGAAGCTGGAGACCCTTACACTTCGCCTAAGAGGGTGGCTGAAAATGCAGTTGGTTGGCCTGGGTCGAGGGGCCACTGGCAGGACAGCTAAAGCCTCCTGCACAGCCCCTCCTTTCATGAGCCGTGGCCGGGAGGGGGACCCGCTCAGGGTACCTGAGACTGGTCGGGGTGGGTGAGGCATGCTGATCCCTGGTCCCACAGCCAGAGCCTGAACCATCCAGGGATTCTGGCCAATTGGAGCCCAGAGAGAGCACAGCGGTCCTCTGTCTGGGGATTTGTGATGCCAGGTCCCAGGAGTGGCTGAGGAAGAGCAAACGCAAATGGAGCTGGGATTGGGGGACCAGGTCCTAGTTCCAGCCAATGCCACTGACTAGCTGTGTGACCCTGGGCAAGTCACTTTACCTCTCTAGGCCTCAGATTGCTTATATGTAAGATTGCGAGAATAAAGAGTGTACCTACTTATAGGGTTGTTTGGCGCATAAATGGTATCAGCTGTCAATCATAAAATCAGTAGGAATGCACTTTATCTGTATCATCTCGCTCTTATTACCTCTCTGACTTCCTCTATGTTTGGGTCAGCAGTTCGGTTCAGGGACTTTTTCCTGCCTGTGGAGGAGTCAGGGTTGCGTGAAGAATACCTCACCCAAGTTCGAGGAGTTTGTAGTCACCTTCGGGGCCAGGAGGAGGTTACTGGTCTTCTGTGCAACTTACAAAGCTCCCAGGTGCCTGCCTGGCTAGACTTTTCCATTGGCTGCCCCTGGTGGTGTTTGGAAATGGATGGCAGGTGTCGGGGGTCTTTTGAGAAGCACCTTGTCAAGCCCAGAAGGGACTCTTTACTTCCTTCCCACCTTCCACTTCGGGGCTACGTCAGCATGTGCAGTTGATGGTCAGTGGGGACTGACCCCTGGACACAGTCCCAGACAGCTTTAAATACATTCAGGATGTCATCTTAGACCTGAGCTTGGACCTGGGGATGGTTCAGAGCCTCTGCCACCTGTCGGGGGTTTCTCAGGCCTCCATGGTCCAACTGATACAGGCAAAGTTCAGACTCCTCCTTGTGGTGCCCTTGGCCTTCCAGGACCTCGCCGGCCTGGCCCTCAGACCTCCCTGTCCTGGCCTCAGGGGCCCTCCCTTCCCCCAGCTCACTGCAGCGGCCCCCGAGGCTAGAGTGTACTGTCTGTGTCTCCAAACATTTGGGAGAGCTGGTCTTCCTGCCCAGCAAGCCAGCTCCACTCCCTTGCCCTCCTGGCCGACTACTACTGAGTCCCCCGTGGGGCCCACGACTCTCAGGCACTTCTTCCTGCCCTGTCCCTGCCCTAGTGGGCATCTGCCATCAACTTACTGCCCTCCTCTGAGAGGCTGTGGGCTCCTTGCTGGTTCAGCATCCCTTCTTTCCAGAATATACACGATATCCTCCTCCTCCAAAAGCCAAAGGGCTCCCTCCGATTGTTTTCTAGAATTAAGTCTTTCTCGTTACATTTTCTGCTCCTGCTTTCCACCACAATGTCAGGGAGTTCTCATTTCCACCAGTGAATGAGGAGGAGAGAGGAAATAAAATCTGGTGTTTGTTTTGCACGACTAGCATGAAGCCAAGCTTTATCAGGCCAACCATATCAAAATGAAAAGCTCTGGCTGAAATGCTTTCTCTTTCCGCCCTTTCCCTTCTCCCCTCCCCATCCTCCCAGGGCTGGCTGTTGCACCCCAGACTGAGTGAATCAGAATTTCTGGGGAGGGGGTGGGACCAGGCCTAGGTGTTTTGTGTTTTTTTTTAAGGTGTCCCAGGTGATTCTAATGGCAGCCAGGGCTGAGAACCACTGCTTCAGGGTAAATGTTGTCATTAGGACTAGAAATCCCAAAGGCCAGAGACATGGAAGGGAAACAGCAGTAGCTACAGTGCTATTACTGGAACATGGCTTGTCTCTTTTTCCTTTTTCTTATTGTCCTTCACAGTGGCTCCATTTCAAGCCCTAACCTCAGAGGCACAAGATGGCTGCAGCAACTCCAGGCTTCACATTCCCTTAGTTTCAAGTCCTCAGGAGAAAATGTCCCACTCATGGCCTACTGCATCTCACTGGTGCTTACCCTCTCTCTTCCTGGTTGGCTTGTCTCTGGTTGTTTTCATTTCTACAAATAAGCTTTCTCCAGCAGGTGGACGGGTGCAATTTCAGTTTTGGGGGTGTTTGTGGATATTTATAATGGGGAACCTGTGAGGGGCTGTGGGAGCACAGAGTGGTTACCGGCTGGGAGAGGGGTCAGTATTGTAATAGTTAAGGGGAGGCCTAGAGGAGAGGGTGTTCCCAGCAGAGGAACTAGAATGATTTGTATTAAGAAATACAGTCTTCCTCCTATTCCTGGCACCTCCTAAAACCCTTGGAATTTCTTAAGTGGTAAGAGGATAAAGGTGTCTCTTGTTATTTATAACAAGCCCCTTTCAACCACAGCTGAGTTTATGTTAATGAGGAGCCTTTTGGAAAGCCCCTAAGGATGGGGGGGTCTGGTTGCCAGGGGAACCGACCAGAGGGTTGATTGATCAGAGGGTTGGAATTGAGTCCCTCTGCCACCCCACACCCCCTTCTCCTGGGAGAGAAGAGGGGGCTGGAGTTTGAATCAGTTAACCAGTGGCCAGTGACTTAATCCGTCATGCCTGTGTAATGAAGCCTCCATAAAACTCCTAAAGACAGGGTTCCGAGAACTTCGAGGTTGGTGAACAAGAACACAGCATATGCCAAAGGGTGGCGCACCCCAGACTCCCCTGGGACAGAAGCTGCTGTGTCAGGACCCTTCTGGACCTCACCCTGTGAATCTCTGGCTGTTCATTTGTATCCTTTTTAATAAACCAAGAGTCTGGCAGGTAAAGTGTTTTCCTGAGTTCCGTGAGCCACTCTGGCCTGGGAACCTCCTATTTACAGCTGGTCTGTTAGAAGCACATGTGACACCCTGGACTTGCAAGTGGTTTCTGAAGTGGGGGCAGTCCTATGGGACTGAGCCCTTAACCTGTGGGATCTGAGGCCACGTCCAGGTAGACAGTGTCAGAATTGAGTTAAATTGTAGGACACCCAGCTGGTGTTGCAGGATCGCTTGGAGTGGGAAACCAGCCCCGATATGGTCAGAAGTGTCCCAAGCGTCCTTTGTGTAGAGGAGTGAGAGTAGGCAGAACACAGGGGTGTTTCCTTTGCAGAAGGTAATACATGTACGTGACTTAGAAAGGTAAACGGTTTTAAGAGTTAAACGTTAAACAGTGCCCCGTGAGGCTTCTGCTGTAAAAACTGCAAAACTCTGTTCCCCACCCCCCGATCCTGCTGCTCAGTGGGAACGGTTTTTCTGTTCTTCTAGAAATGTCTTCTGGTTTCTACTTCCATATTTCATTGTTCATGCTGCTCTTTCTTGATTTTTCCATTCTAGATACCGATGACTTCCTACTCTGGCAGTTGGGGTTTTAGTATTCTTACACCTCCCCTGCCCTGGTGGGCTGAATACTGCACCCCCCCCAAATGTCCCTGCCCTAACCCCCCAAACCTGTGAGTGTTACCTTATATGGCAAAAGAGACTTAGCAGATGTGATTAAAGTTAAGAACCTTGAAATGAGGAGATTATCCTGGATTATCTGGGTGGGCTCGATCCAATCACGAGTCCTTAAAAGTGAAAGGCAGTAGTAGAGCAGGTCAGAGACGTGACAAGGGAAGATGAGGCAGGAGAAGGTGGAAGCCCCGTTGCTGGCTGTGAAGGTGGACGAAGGGGGCCACGGGTCAAGGAATGTGGGTGCCTCCAGAAGACGACCAGCCCTCCACTGACGGCCAGCAAGGAAATGGGAGCTTCAGTCCTCCCCACGGCAGGAAACTGAATTCTGCCAACAACCTCAGTGGGCAAGGCGAGGGATTCTCCCTGGAGTCCCCGGAAGGCATGCAGCTCTGCCCACACCTTGACTTTCGCCCAGCGAGACCCACGAGTGTTAAGATAATAAACTTCTGCGGAATACCCTGGTTATTAGGGCTCTGCGCTTTTACTCCTGAGGGTGCAGATTCAGTCCCTGCTCGGGGAACTAAGATCCCACAAGCCGCTCAGCGTGGCCAAAAAAAAAAAGGTGATAAACTTGTTGCCTCAAACCACCAGCTTTGTTCCGCAAATAGCAATAGAAAACACACCTCTCACTCTGACACACGTACTTCCTCATGCCCTTTCCTTCTGATATATTAATAACTATAATTCAAATTTCAGTGTTTATATAAGATGAAGCCCTGTGCCCAGCCAATCCATGTAGTGTACCAGAATTACATTTGTCTCTCTTTTTTGTTTTTCCTGGAGTTAATAATTGCCTTTTTTGTTTAATTTCCTGTATATTTATGAATTCAGACCTAAATATTTGGTAACACTATCCATCAGGTGCTTGGCTGTGAAAAACAGATCGCACTCTAGCTAGAAAAGTTTGTTACAGGATGCTCACTGGCTCCAGAACCTCCAGGGTCAGGCCTGGAGACATCACACCAGGGACAGTGCTCAGACCACAGGGCTGGAGGTCAGAGATGCCAGTCTTCCCCTGCTGTCCCTGAAGGTTAGATGCCTTCCCCTCTACTTGCTCTTGAAAAGCAGGTGTCTGTCATTGACATCTGCTTCTTACATTGTTTTCCCCAGAAAAGAAATCTCAGGTGGATCCACTGATTGGCAGGGCTGAGGTCACATGTCTACACCCTAGCTGCAAGGGAGGCTGGGAAAGCTCCAAGTTCAGCTGGGTGAGTTGCTTCTAGATCTGCTGCATCCTGGAATCTCCCCACAACCTCTTTCTGGATATTTTCCCTGCCTTTCTTCTGTGCTGGACCGTCTCCAGTTGGATGCTCTGATTGAATGAGTGGGCTTGTCAACTGCAGACTTCACTTTTTCAGTGTTTTTCATTTCAGTGGTTTTCAATTTTTGCTGCTCATTAAGAATCACCTGGGGAGCTTTTACAACTAGGCTGCCTGACCCCTCCCTAACTAATTAAATTAATTTCTGGAGGGTGGGGCTCTGGGATTGGTGTGTTTTTAAGGCTCCCCAGGTAATTCTAATTGCAGGTAATCTTGAGAACCCTGCTGCAGGGTGATATCGTTCAGCTGTCTTGAGAAACAGTCATAGAAACGTAAGTAGATTCTGTAAGCTTGTAATCATGCACGTCAAACACTGTATACTATGTTCCCCTCTACAACAGAAACGGTGGGAAATAGTATAGAGTAGGTGCAGGAAGTCGTGTTT
Organism: Phocoena phocoena; assembly: GCF_963924675.1. Lineage (NCBI taxonomy): Eukaryota > Metazoa > Chordata > Mammalia > Artiodactyla > Phocoenidae > Phocoena > Phocoena phocoena. Next base: position 11,979,359 of record NC_089234.1, read on the forward strand.
TCTCTGACAGAAGTTAATTCTAAATTAAGTATCCCTGAAAGAAAAGCAGGGAAAACATTTTGGCCTGTCTATCATTTGTCCTTGGAGGACACAAAACAACCGTGTCAGCATCCGGAGCTCTTTTCTCTTGAGTTGGTCAGACTCCCCCATGAAGAACTTTCCATTCTCCTGCCCTTTTTTTGCCAGCATCCTGAGATCTGAGTCGGGAAAGAAGAAGGTGGATCTCGATGTCTGATATGTAAGCTTGGATTTAATTTCCTGTTTTCGGCACGGGTCCTCTCTCCCCAGAGGTCCTTGGTGTCCCCCAGAGTAGAGATCCTGTTTTACTCTCTCCAGAGAATCAGCTTCCAGTCTTCCACTGGGGCAGACGGGGCATTTGGTCAACTACGAGGAGTGGGAGAGGTGATCAGCGTCTACTTCTTAGCTAGACGCTCAGCTAATCATCTTCTCAACTCCACTTCCACCCCTACTGCGCCTGCTGCCAGGGGCTGCTGCTGCCTGGGTGGGGGTCTTCCGTGTAAATCAGGCTGAGTCCAGTGCTCTGCTTGACCCTCTCGGTTCTTCTCTCTCAGTTACAGCTTATCCATCTGCTTCCCATCTTCCAAAATTTTGTTCCTGCTGTTTCTCATTCTTTTTGTTCCTGTGTGCTTATTCCTTTAAAGACTCCCTTTACTACAGTTTTAATGGGGTGGGGGGGGGAGGAATCACAGGTGAATGTGTCTCATTTATCATCTTTCATCAGAAGTTTTCACCATCACCACAATAAGAATTTACTGTATCACTTTGTGTGGACAGGGGAGTTATTTTAACTTTAGGGAATGGCTAGTTTAATTATTGCAACGTTAACTGTTCAGGTGTAATTTATTTTCCATGAGGCACAGATTTCACTGAACAAAATGACCTGGAACCTTCTGGGGTGATGGGCTGTGTGAGAGGAAAGGCTCTGTGTTGAACACTGATGGGACAAACTTAAAAAAATTTTTTTTCATTGCTTTGGTTCTTCTTTGCTGTGCATGGCTTTCTCTAGTTGCAGCGAGTGGGGGCTACTCTTCGTTGCGGTGTGCGGGCTTCTTATTGCGGTGGCTTCTCTCATTTCGGAGCTCGGGCTCTAGGCACATGGACTTCAGTAGTTGTGGCACGTAGGCTCAGTAGTTGTGGCTCGTGGGCTCTAGCGTTCAGGCTCAGTAGTTATGGCGCATGGGCTTAGTTGCTCCATGGCCTGTGGGATCTTCCCGGACCAGGGCTCGAACCCGTGTCCCCTGCATTGGCAAGCGGATTCTTAACCACTGTGCCACCAGGGAAGCCCCAAACTTTTTTTTTTTTTAAGAGACAACTTGGTTCCTGTTTTGCACAGAAACGTGGTGGAATGTACCACAGATGCCGCTGAGTGCGAGCTCGGGGATTTATGCCGTACTTCTGGCTTCGTGTGGGTTTCCATTCACGATTGCTGCTGGAATGTGTTCTATGGACTTTCTTTCCCAAGAGCTAGACTTGTGCATTTGATTTTGTTTGGATAGAAACATTTCTGCCTTTGTTGCCAAATGCCAGGATTTGTGAAGTTGAACTCTGAGCTGTAAACTGAAATAAAAGGAGTCAGAGTGCCTGGGTGTTGGATTTCCAGGGAGTTGTCTTGAAAGAGGGATCCATGTCGTTCTATTTTTGACCGAGTAGTTTAGTCAGGAGTTGGAGGTGAGCCGAGGGGTTAGGGGGTCCTTGGGAGAACTGTGGTCTGTGTGGCTCCTGTCTGCTAGCTGGGGAGGAGGGTAGGCACAGCTGTGGCCACGTTGAGGACCAGGTTACTTGAATAAGACCCCAGACAGCAGGTGGGGAAGGAGGTGTCTGGAAATTCGGACTCTCGGCTGCAGGAAGGTTGCCAGCCCCAGCGAACTTTTGACGAACCATTTCAATGTTTTATCCTGCCTAAGGTGGAGGCAGCTCTGGGGAGTAGAAAGAGGCCATATTACAAGGAAGGAACCCAGGCCCTGCTAGTTAAGAGAGGCCCCCGCCTCCCACTAACTCTCTACAGGAGTTGGCAAACTTTTCCTGTACAGGGCCAGATAGCAAACATCTTAGGCTTGTGGGATATTTGGTCTCTGTTGTATATTCTTTTTCTTTTCATTTTTTGCCTCTCTTCAAAAATGCCAAACCGTTCTTAGCTTGCTGGCTTACAAAGAGGTGGAGGGTAGGATTTGGCCTGTGGACTGTAGTTTGCAAAGCCCTGAATCACATCACTCTGTTTACTTCTTTCATAAAGCCTCCCACAATTTGACTTATTTTGTTTATATTCTTTTTCCTCTGCTAGTATATGAACTCCACAAGGGCCAAGGCTGTGGCTACTTTATTCTCTGCTCTGTCTTTAAGTCCTAGGGCAGAGCCTGGCACAGAGGGGGTACTCCAATGTTGGTTGAATGATTAAATGCACTGTGAGTTCTGATTTCATCTCTGGTAACTCATCTGTAAAACAAGGATGAGACCTAGCTGGTCTCTGAGGGACCTTCCTGAGTTCAAGTTCTGAGATTCTCATTCACCGGTGAGCGGAGGGGTCAGGGGTCCTTGGGAGAACTGCGGTCTGTGTGGCTCCTGTGCTAGCGGGGGAGGAGGGCATTGTGGGGCTGGGTTCACATTATAGCTGTGTGGATTCTCCAGCCATCTCAGCCTTCTCCTGCGTGCAGGGTAGACGTAAAGCAGTTCGGTCCTAGGAGCCGAGGGCTGACTCTTTCCTCTCACCCGCATCCTTCCGCAACATTGGATCCGTTCTGCCTATGCTCAAAGCCGGATTTCTCTCTGAAAATGATTCTGATCCTATCAGTCCTCTGCTGATAGTTTGCTGCTCCAGCCCTTGTCTAACAGGCATGATAGTCAAATTATGTAACAACTGATAGGATACAAGCACAGGCACTAACCAATCAGGGCAGATGCTGGATGCAAACAATTGGAGCTGCCACGGCAACGAGCACAGCTATTCTCTCTGCCTAATTCCTCAGCCTCCCCCCCCACCCCATGATTCTCCACCTGGGCATGAGCATTCCATGCTGCCCTTCTTTGTTCATGCTTTTTCTTGCACTTGGAATGAACTTCCTGAGCTTTTCTTTTGCCTGGCAAACTCCTATGCATCCTTTATGACCCACCTTGGCTATCAGCTCCTTTGTCCCCAGGCACACTTAATTGCTCCCTTTTCTGCATTCCTGTAGCACTTCTATGGCATTTGTATTTTCATTGGCTTGGGTGTGTCTCTCCTCTGGACTCAGTTCTCAATGCCTGGCTCCTAAAAGCCTCAGAAAATGTTTATTGAAAGGGATTGAAATCAGAAGAATGAAACTCGCATGGCAGATTTCAGATCATGAATCCTCCCCTGGGTTTGGACACTTGGCTTCATTGCTGTTGCCCGTGGGCATTTTTGTGAGGCTCTTGCACGTTTAGAGAATTGGATGGCAGCACTGGGCAGCTGGCCCTTTAAGAACTGGCACTGTCCTAATGGTGCCAGGCCACTGCAGGAGGCAAGCCATCTGCAGGGGGTGGAGCTGTGAGGCTGAGGGCGTGGGTAAGGCCTCTTAGCAGTTGTCCTCTCACTTATCCTCTGAAGGGATTACTAGATGCCCTCTGAGGTCCCTTCTGGAGGTAAAGTGTCAGGGGTTCCATGAAGAAGTGTTGGGTTATCAAATCGGATCCTTTTTTTAAAAAAAGTATTTTTATTTATTTTTGGCTGTGTTGGGTCTTTGTTGCTGTACACAGGCTTTCTCTAGTTGCGGCGAGCGGGGCTACTCTTCATTGCAGTGCATGCACTTCTCATTGCGGTGTCTTTTCTTGTTGTGGAGCACAGGCTCTAGGCGCACAGGCTTCAGTAGTTGCAGCACACGGGCTCAGTAGTTGTGGCTCGTGGGCTGTAGTGTGCAGGCTCAGTAGTTGTGGATCATGGGTTCTAGAGCACAGGCTCAGTGGTTGTGGCGTGTGAGCTCAGTAGTTGTGCCTCGCAGGCTGTAGAGCGCAGTCTCAGTAGTTGTGGCGCACGGGCTTAGTTGCTTCGTGGCATGTGGGATCTTTCTGGGCCGGGGCTCGAACCCGTGTCCCCTGCATTGGCAGGTGGACTCTTAACCACTGCGCCACCAAGGAAGTCCCCAAATCAGATCCTTTATCAGATACGACCTATTCTTTAAATGCCTCCACCTCTGGGAAGTTTCCCAGGCACCAAGTCAGAATCCCTCTACCGTGCAACGTGTGCACAGTGCTGCTGTAATCCTAGATCAAGGCTGTCTGTACAACACCCAAAGGTACCTGATGCCTTCTGCCGCTCAGCCTTCCCACACTCTGTGCCCATTTCGTGGTGAGGCTCAGAGAGACCAAGGGAGCAGTAGAGGTTGTGCTCTGCAGCCCACCCCTGAGGTCACTTACAGACAGTTACTGCACACTGGTGACCTCCTGCCTCTCTCCTGGTCTGGACGTTAGGAAGCCTTGGTTCTCTCCCCAGCTCCGGCCTCTACTGCCGGTGGGGCCCTGGACAGGTGTCCTTTCTCTTTCAGTTTTCTCATCTGCAAAGCCAGGAGTTGGGTAGTGACATCATGTCCCTTTTGGCTCAGACGGCCTGCTTTGCTGTCACCCAGGGTCCCGCTGCTCACATCACAGTGCAATCCAGTAGCTGAAGCTCAGAGCACCCGAGTCCTCAGCCATCATGAGCTCCTTGCTCTGGCGATCCTGCAGTGCGGGTGTGATGGGCTCCTCACTCACCGGGGGAGACACAACGAGGACCTTTGACCTTCTCTGAGGTCCTCTGGTGAGACAGTGGGAGCCAGGGTCGGAGCCTCTGACAGTAAACCTCACAGAAATTTCACTTCCTCAGACCCCTGCCTGAGCCCGTCCCCTCCCGGGGACCAAAGCATATTACAACCCAACTTGCATGAGTTTTCTGGTGCTGCTGTACAAACCGCCACAAACTTAGTGGTTTAAAACAACACAGATTTGTTTTGTAACAGTTTTGTAGGTCAGAAGTTTGACACGAGTCTCACTGGGCTGAAATCAAGGTGTCTGCAGGCCTGCTTTGCTTCTGGAGGCCCTAGGGGAGCAGCTGTTCCTTTGCCTTTCCAGCTTCTAGAGGTGGCTCGTGACCCCTTCCTCCAGCTGCAAAGCCAGTGGGTTGAATCTCTCTCTCTCTCTCTCTCTCTCTCTCACACACACACACTTGGTACCTCTTCTGCCACTTCATCCTTTATCACATCTCTGACCCACTCTGCCTCCTCTTCCACTTTTTAAAGGACTCGTGATTAGACTGGGCCCATCTGGACAATGTTCCCATCTAAAGGTCCTTAACCTTATTCACCTCTGTAAATCCTGTGGCCATTTAAGGTAGCATATTCTCAGGTTCTGGGGATTAGGGCGTAGACATCTTTGTGAGAGTCATCATTCTGACCACCGCTCCACCCCACTCTGAAGCTTAGGGCTTGAGTCATGGCAGTTTTCCTGTGCTGGAGAGGCACCTCTTCCTGGGATCCCTCCCTGACTACACCAGGCAGAGGTGGCCGCTCTGTCTGTACACTCCCACAGCCCCAGGTGTGGCAGTGCTCATTCATCGTAGGTCTCCCTCGCTGACTGAGAGTGTGTGGGCAGGGACCTGACCTTCTCTCTGGATCCCTGGTGCCTGGGGGTGGCGAGTAAGCCCATAGGGCTGGCCTGGGGAACAACGTTACATGCTGTTGGGCGGGATGGAAAGCTTCCCCAGCGGTCCGACAGGAGCAGACAGTGCTGCCCTAAGCATACTTCCACTGATCCTTTTCTTCAGTCCTGGGACATCTTGGCGGCAGGTGAAGCATGGATCGTAATCCCCGTTTTACAGGGGCTCTGACAGGTTCAGTGACTGCCCGGGCTCCCAGGGGAAGTGACAGAGCTGAATTCTGACTTGGGCCTCCTCGCCTTTTGTTATTCTCTTGCCCTCATCTCACTCAATTATTCTTTATTCCTCAAACTACCTGTTATGGGTTGAATTGTGGTCCCCACAGATTTAGACGTTCAGGTCCTAATTGCCAGTGTCTCACAACATGACCTTATTTGGGAATAGGATCAATGCAAATATTGTGAGTTAAGATGAGGTCATACTGGGGTTGGGTGGGCCTCTTATCTAGTGGGACTGCGGTCCTTATAAAAGGGGGAAATTTGGAAGAAGACCCACGCACACATGCGCGCACACACACACACACACACACACACACACACACGGAGAAGGCCATGTGAAGATGAAGGCGGAGGTTGGGATGATGCTTCTACAAGCCAAGGAGGGCTTCCCTGGTGGCGCAGCGGTTGAGAGTCCGCCTGCCGATGCAGGGGACACGGGTTCGTGCCCCGGTCCGGGAAGATCCCACATGCCGCGGAGCGGCTGGGCCCGTGATCCATGGCCGCTGAGCTTGCGCGTCCGGAGCCTGTGCTCCGCAACGGGAGAGGCCACAACAGTGAGAGGCCCGCGTACCGCAAAAACAAAAACAAATACAAGCCAAGGAACGCCAAAGATGGCCAGCAAGCCACCAGCAGTCAGGAGAGAGGCCTGGAGCAGATTCTGTCTCACATTTGTCTAGAAGGAACCAAACCTCCTGACATCTTGGTCTCGGACTTCTAGCCCTCAGAACTATGAGTTAATACATTCTTTTGCTGAAGCCACCCAGTGTGCAGTTCTTTGTTTTGGCGGCCCCAGGAATCTATGACACTGCCCACAGACCAGTCCTGAGCGGTGTTATGAAGCGTGGCTGAGCTGGCGCCTCCTGGGCCTCCAGCCTCCTCTCCTGCCCCCTCCCTCCCCTCCGTGAGCTCCAGCCACACTGGCCTTTCATGTGTTCATTTCTTAACAGCTTTATTGGGGTATAATGGACATACAATAGGCTGTATGTAAAGTGTGCCATTTGACAAGTTTTGACATATGTATATTCCTGTGCAACTGTCACCACTATTAGGATAATGAACAGATCAGTCGCCCTTGGCGATCGCTCTGCCTGGCCTCCCCTCCCAGCCCAGGCAACAACTGTCACTATAGATTAGTTTGCATTTTCTAGAATTTTACATAAAGGGAATCTTCCAGTTAGTGTTCTTTTTGTTTTGCACACTGGGCTTTTTCCAGTTTTTTAGAACTCCTGATGCCCTCCTGCCATGTGGTCTGAACTTCCTCTTCCTGTCCTCCCCGCAGTTAATATCCGTCAACTCTCATCAGTTCCTCAGAGCAGCCTTCCCGGAACCTCCCGGACCAGGAGGGCTCCCCATTTAACACACTTTGCTAGCCCTGCATCCGCCCTTGGACACAGCACAGGACCATCTTACATCATCTGTGTGATTGATTCATGCCTGTCTCACCCACCAGTCTCTACAAGGGGCAGGCCTGGGATGGATTCTGCTCACCTTTATCCCTGGCACCTAGTAGCAGGTGATGGCACAGAGGGGGCACCAGAGGGACAGGTGCACACCTGCGATGGGAGCAGCAAAAGCACCGGGCTCAGGAGCTGGGTCTCTGCAGTCAGCTTGCCAGTGATCTCGGGCAAGATTATCAAGCCTTCCTTCCTCGGGCTCCAATTTCCCATCTTTTTTTTTTTTTTGGCCGTGCTGTGCGGCTTGTGGGATCTTAGTTCCCCGACCAGGGATTGAACCCAGGCCCTTGGCAGTGAGAGCGCGTAGTCCTAACCACTGGACCGCCAGAGAATTCCCTCCAATTTCCCATCTTTAAAATGGGTGCAATAACAATACCCACCTCCTGCGTTGTCATGAGGTCTGAAGGATGTGATGCATGGAAGGAGTTTCCGAAAGCACCTGACACATAGTTAGCCCTCAGTAGTGATGGTCAGGCATTTTGGGGGCTGCCAAGGAATATGACAGTTCTGTGGCTCCCAGCTGAACTTCTCTTCTTCCAGATGGTGGGCCTGCAAGGCTAGTTCTCCCGCCCACCCCCGACCTCTCTTGCTAACAAGCCCCCTAGTTGCAAGCCTCTTGTTGGATCAGCAGCGCTGGAGAATGAACCGAGTGGGGATAAATCACTGGTGCGAGCCTTGTTCCAGTCTGGTGTTGGGATTTCATTGGCTGCCGACAGTGCTATGCGCTACTCAAGTCCTCTTCCTGGGGACTCAGGATGGATTTATTCAGCACGGATGTTTATGTGGCGGACGCTGAGTAACGGCCCTGTGGGGCCCATTGGAAGGTAGAGCCAGTGGGTGGGCAGGCGATGTGCAGCTGTGGCTGTGAATTTCCCACCAACCCAACGTTAGAAAGCTCTGGAACTCCTCAGTCTTCAAGAGCAGCCCCCGTGGGGTGTCTCCTGGCCTCCACCCGGACCTGGCTTAGTGTAAGAACAGGTTGGGACAGGCTCTCGAGTGAGCCCATCTGTCTAGGCTGCTGTGGCCATGCCCAACTGAAGGAGCCCTGAAGACAGGGGAAGGGTAGCATCAGGCTCCGTGGAACCGGGGGAGATGCTGGGCCAGGCCTGGGTGAGGTCTGGGCTCAGGGCACAGCTCCAGAAATTACAGTCCACGTGAATGGCGGCCCCTGGGGTTGTGCAGTGTGTATAACCTGCGTGGCCATACATGGCTCCCCTGTCCGGGGTCCTGGTTTGTGGATTAGCCTTTCAAGGCAAGTGCTCAGACCCTTGGGAACATTGAGGAAGGCAGTGAGGAGTGACGGGAAAAGCTGGCGATCTGTGGGCAGAGCAGATGGCACAGAGTCAGCTCTCCACTATAGCTTAGGACCTCAGGCAAAGCGCCCTCAGAGCCTCTGCTGTTGCGCCGTTAACACAGGGGTCATCTGACATGCCTCACCACGGCACAGGGTTATTGAGGATTATGTGAGCCGGGCGTGCGGCGTCTTTGTAAGCTGCTGAGTGGGATGGGCAAGTTACCGCTTAGCTTTTTGTACCCTGGAGCGCACGCCGGGTGCGGGTTATGGCTCTTCCACGTTATAGCTGTCCCTGGGAGAGGTACTGGGGCGCTCACTGCTCCTGTGTGAGCTTTTGGTTTTCTGAGTCTTCCTGGGGACTGGAGCCAGCATGAGAGACTCAGCTGGGTGGATGTTGAGGGGTTATGGGGGACCCGCAGAGGAGCCACAGAGCAGATCCTTCCACACAGCCCCCTGTCCCCGGGGACTGCGCAGCTGAAGGCAGCCGGGGGAAAGCTGACTGCGGGGGCTCGGAGCAGCCGGGGCCGGGGATCCCATCCGGCGTGTGCTTCCTGAGACCCAGGCAGCGTGCTGTGCAGTGTCCCCACGTATTGTCACCACACGCTGGCAGCAGGCCACAGTACTTAGTGTCCAGGGTGGTGTGCTCCTGTCTCCTGTGGTCTCGGGTGGAGGTTAAGAGGGTGGGCTCTTACAGTTCTGTGGCCTTGGGCGAGTTGCTTTACTTCCTTGGGCCTCAGTTTCTCTACCTGTAAAGTGGGGATAGTAATAGAACCTCCCTCCTGGAGTCGGCCATGAGAACTCAGTGATCTCAGAGCTGCATGCAGACCTAGCGCTCAGGGGAGGCAAGAGAGAAGAAGCACCAACGGAAATAACCTGCCTGGGGATGGGCGCTAATGGTTTGGTGAAGCCGAGGCCCTGTTATCCACGGGGGTCACCTGTTCCTGACCTCGGAGAACTGGGTGCGGCTCCTTGCGTATCTGGGGCCACCTGTGTGGAGGCATGCTCTCGCCCTTCACGCCTGGGGTGGAGAGCAGGAGTTCCCTTGTCTGCTCACTGCCCCAGGAACTGCTAGGATACTTTTCGGAGGGAAAAGTTGCAGCAATAAAAGTCTCTAGAACAAAACCCAGTAAATCTCAAAGACTCACATAAATGAGGTGGTCCCAGAATACTGACGTGCCTTCACAGACCCCAGGACAGACACACACAGAGAAAGTCCCAGATGCACAGGTCACCTCCACAGCGTCTCCCACTGCATTCCTGGTTCCACGTTTTTCTTCTGAAATCTCAAGGCAGCACCATGGAGGAGAGAGGCGGCATTTCTGTGCAGTGTCACCAGCTGGTCCTGGGGCTCCAGGTTGTTTGGAGAAGTCGCAGGGCAGTGATGTCTCTAAGTCACTTCTGTCTCCCAGGATGAATCGTGTGGCTTGAGGCTGCACCTGGACTCCTGACAGACGAGAGTGGGGTCCAGCCATCCATCAGCATTCTGGAACCTTCCCCCGCTGCCCAGGGCGGTTCGTTCACGGGGGGCTCTGGCCTGGCCAGGAGGCACCTTTCTTAGTAGGAACCTGGAAGCTCATGGCGAGGGGTCAGGCACAGGCTGAGCTGGGTCTCTGTGTGGGGAAGGAGATTAGAGGCCCAGCGCTTGGAGTCTTATGTTTGAGGATTTCCTTCCTGAGATCAAAGAGTCTGAGTAGATTATTTTAATTAATAATAATAGCCCAAAGAAAGATCACTTATTTAGCGCTCACTCTGTCAGACAACAAGCTGGAGGTGCCTCCTACGCGACCTGGTTGTTCCTGGGCCCCGCGTGGCCCAGTCTCCGTGGGGAGCTGCTTTCAGAGAATATTGTGGCCCCTCGGAGGTGATTAGAGGTGGTTCACTTGCTGACTCGTCTCTTGAGGAATATCAAAGGCAGGAAAGAAGCTTCTCCGCACGGAGAGTGGATTACTTTAGAAACACTTTTCTCCACACTTCTCTCCAGTGCCTTTCATGTGGTTCTGTCCCCAGAACTCGGCCTCACACTCCATTCTCCACACCAGAGCCCCCTCCCTGAGAACCTGCACACTGCTGCTTTCCCCTCCGCCCTCCCACTTAAATACATGCAGATTCCCTTTCTGCCGTGGTGTCCTCAATATAGTGTGCTGTTTCGGCATCACAAAAAGCCCATGAACCAAGCTGGTGAAGAGAGAATTCTTTGGGGGAATAGGGTGTGGAGAGTGATAACTGCGTATACGTATAATTTAATACCTTTTTATTTTCACATATATTATTCCTAATAACCTTCACCTCACAAGTCAGTGTGGTCAACATTGGTGTCCCCATTTTACAGATGAGGAAACTGAGGCACAAGGAGGCTAGGGAATCAGACACAGGTGTTTCTGAGTCCAGAGCCCAGACACTGCGTGGAACAAAGGGACAGCTTCGCCTAAAAGTGCGTGCTTGGCATATTTCCTTTTGTCTGCCTTTTTTCTTTAAAGGGCTACCTCTTCCAAGAAGCTTCCAGTCTTCAGATTTGCAGGGCTGCACTGTGCTGCCCGGGTGGAGTGGGCGGCAATAAGTGGAGGATCAAGATGTCCTCGGGTTCCCTGGTTTGTATGCTGTGTTAGTCAGCTCCGGCTGCCACAACAGAACACCACAGACTGGGGGACTTCAACAGCAGAGGTTTATTTTCTCAGTTTTTCTGGAAGCTGGAAGTCTGAGATTGAGGTGCGGACTGTCTGTGAGACCCCAGGAAAAGTTGCCCATCCTCACCTTCTGGTGAGGCCTCTCTTCCTGGCTTGTAGGCAGCCACCTTCTTGCGGTGTCCTTAGGTGGACTTCCCTCTGTAGGTTTGCAGAGAGGGAGGGAGTGAAGGAGAGAGAAGGGGAGGGGAGGAGAGTTGGGGAGGGATGGAGAGGAAAGTGGGTAGAGAGAGCAGTGGTGTCTCTTCCTCTTCTTATAAGGACACTAGTCCTATTAGATTAGGGCCCCACCCACGTGATCTCATTTAACTTTAATTATCTCCTGAAAGACCCTGTGTCCAAACACAGTCACATTGAGGGTTAGGGCTTTGACATGTGAATTTGGGTGGGGCGGGGGCTCATAATTCAGTCCATAACATATGCCCAACCAAGGGTGGTGGGCCCTAAAGGGACTGTGATGGGACAAGGCAAAAAAGAAGGAGGAGACCCTTCCAGACCATCAGAACAGGAGAAATCAAGGGCAGGTGCTGCTCAACTGGCTCAGAGAGCGTGCTGGAGAGAATAGGGGGTTTCGGAGGCTATGGGGCATCCCGTGTGTTGGTGCTTGGACCTTTACTAGGCGTGTGGCCCTGTACTTGTGACTCAACCCCTCTGAGCCTCTATTTCGTCATCTGGAAAATGGGAATAATAGTAGTATCTGCTTCATTAAGTGGCATTGAGGATAAATTAGAGGATTTATCTAAAGGGCTTGGCCCTGTCCCTGGCACATTGTGAGACGGGAGTGGCAGTGACGGTGTTGGGCCCCTTGAGTTCCAGGGTGGGGTGTGAGTTGGGGTGGCAAGCGTCACTCACATAGGAGTTAATCTCAGAGATCGATTAGAGAAGAGCTACTGGGCTAGGCCAGGTGTGCGGGCAGGGCCTGGGTGAGGGGGCTCTGAGGCAGGCAGGAGGGGACAGATGTGACTCGTCCTAGGGCCCCTCAAGGTTGAGGAGAGGCAGGGTCTGGTAGGCAAACGAGGCCGGAGGGCAGTGAGACGTTTCGTTACTGAATGGGACAAATGCCAGCGACAGGAACGAGCCCGGTCGGGGCGTCAGAGGCCAGAGTGAGGGGCCTGGGGACCTAGTCCTCAAGTCCTTCACAGGACACGTCTCACCTTTCAGCTCAGCGTCCCCTCCCTTCCCTTCCGACAGGCGAGGCATGACGCCAAAACGCGGTGCTACTAAATGTAGCTGGCGGCATTCATGAGTCAGCAAGCTGTTTTATTTCATCAACTGAGATTAAACCTTTTCTTCTTTGGCAAAGCGCAAAGTTTCTTCCGTATGATTTCTTGTGATCAGGGTCATTTTAAAGGATGGGTGCTCAGCAGTGGGAGCACCAGAGCATTCTGTAACTCAGAACAATGCATGCTGTCTCCCCGCGGTGGCCGGCGCTTACCTGAAAGCCACTGGTGACTGAGTCTGAAAGGCAGAGGGGACACCGAGGTCACGGGTCAAGGAGCTGTAGCTCTGCGTCAGATGGCATTTCTCACCCAGAGTGGCAGAGAATCAGTTCCGGGAGCCTGTGTTAAAGGACTGGGGCACTAGCCTGGGGTGGCTGAATGTCCACCTGAGACGTTCTCTAGGAAGATTTCCATGCATCTTTGTGGGAAACGGTGCAGGTGCAGGTAGCCCCCGCTCCAGATCTGAGTCACCTGCATCCCTTTCACATTCTCAAGGCTCGGGGAGAGATGACCACATGTCACAGCCTCCTCTGCCCTCTGCCTGCTCCCGGTGCACGGTGACACCCCCATGGTGGGTGGGGTGGATTCCATGGCCACCTTCCACCATCTTGCCCCGCCCGCACTTGGCCGGGTAAGAGGCAGGCGTCGTGGTGCTTCTCCATCGTGGGGAGAGGACAAACAAGCTCTGGGTTTTCCCCCCGTGCTGTGTGTGTGTGTGTTCCTATTTAGGACTGGGAGAAACTCAAAGTGAACTTTCTTGGAATCTCAGTGGAATTTCTTGGCAAAGCCTCATCTTGGGACGGAGGAGGCAACCTGGATGTTTGCCGTCAGTGGCAGGAAGGTGGATTTTCCTGGGGTCTCGCTGGCTTGAAGACATTCTTCTTCTCCTTTGTGGGAGCCTCAAGCCCGCCTTTGTGCTTTGGTGGACCTGTGTGCAGGGCTGAGTAGCTTTGTGCTTTGTCAGCTGCTGGGCTGACTCCTGCCAGCTGATGGTGATGACAGCACTGCGCAGGCGCTTCCTCTGTCCAGGTCAACTGCTTGATACTTGGTAGCTCATTTCTCTCTCACAACAGCCCTCTGTGGAAGGTACTGTTCCTTTCTGCACATTCCAGATGTGGAAGCTGAGGCCCAGAGAGGTTGTTTAACTTGCCCAGGGTCACACAGCTAGAAACAGAGTCAGGACTCAAATCTAGACTTTCCAACTTGATGTGTAGCTGTGGGCCAGAGAGTTTGCTTGGCTCTAGCTGGCTTTAGCCTCTTGCTGGCCGTCCTCCTGCCTAAGTTCCCCCAAAGGCCCTTGCTGTCTTCTGGTCTCTAACCCCCTACACATGTGCTTCCTTGGGCTGGAACGCCCTTCTACTTGGCCAACTCCCACTTATTCTCAGGACCTGGCTCAGTGACCATTTCCTCCAGGAAGCTCTCCCTGACTGCTCCCCACATCCAGGCTGGATGCCTCTCTGTCTGGATGCCCATGGCACCCTGGGCTTCCTCCCAGCAGATGTTGACCACCCACTGGTATAAGTGGGGCTCTACTTGTCCATCTCCTCCACCGATGCAATCGTCTTCAGGGTAGGGCCTGCTCACTAGATGTTTGATGAATGAATGAATGTTAACTCGAGTCTCTTGCTGTAGTGTCTGGTCAGCACTGCAGCCTGGTTGCTGGGTTTCCATCCCTCCTTGCCTCCCTGTGCCTCAGTTTCTTATATGGAAGATGGAGAGACTCACAGGGTAAATGAGTGAACCCACGGGAAGGACTCAGAACAGCCCTGGCCACCCTCAAGCTGGCCTTATTCTGTCCGGGTGGGGCAGGAAGGCTCTGCCCGGGGCTGACCTACTTCTCCCTTAGGCGCTACTCCCCCGGGTGAATGACTCAGCATTTGGAAATCTTTTTTTTCTTTTTTAAGGAGTCACATCATTCCCCCATCAAACTAAAGCTATTAGGTGAGGTTAAATGCCAGCTGACGGGTGGGGGTGGGATGGCCAGCAAGAAAACTGTCCAGATAAAAACAAGAGACCCGTTGCCATGGAGGACAGAAAATAAAATGTGTGTGTGAATGTGGGGGGATGAGGAGGGGCTGGGGCAGGAGATGCAGGAATTGGGATAAGAAATGAGACTGGAGGTAGTGCTCGTGGCTACAGGCCTGTAGATGCCACAGCCTACAGACCTTGAGCCCTGAAGCCCCCCTAGACTGCCCCCCAGGGGGAAATGTGTCACCTAGCAGGGCTGTGACTCCTGGGGGAGGGTCCTTTTCTCCTTCAGCCCGTATTCTCTCTTGCAGTCCTTTCCAAACTCCACTCTGTACAAGAGTCCCACCAGCGGCTCCAAGAAGAGGGTTCTGTGGCGCAGCGCCCGAGGCTGGACCGCAGATCTGTGCCGTCTCTGAATTGGGGCCGAATTTCACATGCCTTGCGATGAATCTTGGATTTTTTTTTTTTTTTTTTTTTTTTTTTTTTACTAATTAGAGTGGGGACGAATCATAGATTTCCGATTTTATGTAAAATTCTGCTCAGCGCATTAAAGCCATCCCTTTTCCAAAAAAAACAAACAAACAAAAACAAGAAAACCGAGGGCAAGACTACTCCTGTGTCCCCTCCTGGGCGTTCACAAAGCATGTTCACACACAAAGGGCCTCGTGCAGTCCCGCAATCAAGGAGTCCTTGGAACTTTGTGTAGGCCAGTGTTTCCCTGACTACCTGACCAGGGAACCCTTTTCATAGCATATTTTCACATTACCCCCATCAACTTCCTGTAGTTCCAGGAACCCTTTCCCCTAAAAGGGACTGGCACACTGTTCACATCATTGAGACTGAATTGACTTTTCTTTCAAAACTTAAAAACCAAATAAAATCTGTATTAGTTTCCTAGGGCTGCTGTAACAAGGTACCATAAACAGGGTGATTTAAAACAACAGACAATTTTTGTCTCAGAGTTCTGAAGGCTGGAAGCCTGCAATCAAGGTGTCGGCAGGGCCGTGCTCCCTTTGACGCCCGTAGGGGAGGATCCCTCCTTGTCTCTGGTAGCTTCTTGTGACAGCATCACGCCAATCTCTGCCTTTGTCTTCACATGACCACCTTACCTCTGTGTGCTGTCTCTGTGTCTCTTCTCTTCTTATAAAACTGCGAGTTGTATTGGATTAGAATCCCATCCTAGCTCCATGTGACCTCATCTTAACTAATCACATCTGCAATGACCCTGTTTTCACATAAGTTCACATTTTGAGATAGCGGGGGTTAAGACTTCAATGCATTTTTATGGTGGACACTGTTCAACCCATAACAAAGCCCTCCCATGGCAGATGGTTCTGAGCTGGGACTTCACTGCAACCATTCGGAAAGGTGCTTTCTCCACCTTCCGAGACCAGGCAATGATGTTATGTGCACAGTTAGTGTGGATGGAGGGGTTACTGCCTGTCAGTCACTGTGCGTGCAGAGTGTATTACAAACAGCATCTCATCGCACTTTTTCACAGTCCTGAGAGCTGGGCTCTGTTGTCATCCCTGTTTTATTAGGCGAGCAGGTTGAGTTGACACACCTGGTCAGTGGTGAACTGGAGTTTGAAGCGGGGTCTGTGTTTCTGCACTGCCCTGGTTCTTATGCTCTGTGCTGTGCAACTTCTGGTGGAAATGAGTAGCTGGCTTCAGATCAAGTCCCTGTGTCTCCCAGGTGCTTTTTCTACTTGCTTATTTTTTTTTTTTGGCCTTCATATATTTATTGGCCATTTAGATTTGACCTTTAGTGAATTTATGTCAAATTTATGTCCATATCCTTTGCCCACTTTTCTATTGTCTTCCTATTGTAAATTTATGAGAACTCTTTATATAGGACAGATATTGACACTTTCTCTGTCAAATGTAAATATTTTCCGTAAATAGTTGTCTGTTTGCTTAATTTACTGTATCTTTTGCCATCCAAGAATTTAGTATTTCTTGGCTAAGGTATGTCCTTTTTTTTCTTTTATACACTTTGAATTTCCTAGCTCCATTAAAATATATTCCCCAATACCTACTTTGTATTTTCTTGTCTCCCAAATTATATGATTTTTCTTGTTTTTCTTTTTGCAGGTAACATTTATTCCAACTAGAACTTATTTTTGCCAATAGAATTTATAGTTTGAGGTAGGGATCTGACACTGTTTTCATCCAGAAAGATATCCACTTGGGCTAGCATCATTTGTTAAATAAACTGTTCTTTCCAGTTGAATTCCATTCACTTGTTTTTCTCCAGGGAGGATAAGGCTGGGAAGGTGTCTTAGAGGAGGTGGGGTTTTCGGAGCTGCAGGAATGTTGGGATGAGGTGCTCTGGTGAGGGAGGGGCCTGTGCAAGAAGGGAAGGGAGTTGGGGACAGAAGGGTTCGACAGAGGAAAAGAAGTTACGGGGTCAGAGAGCCAGGTTAACTCCTGTTCCAGGGGTACCCCTGGAGGAACCAGAGCTTCCGGCTGGGGTGGGGCCAGCGCTGCTGGGACAGGGATACCTGTATGGACAGAGAGTACCCTTATTCACAGGGTGTGGTCCCAAGGGTGTGGAGGTCTGGGGTGTTGATGAGAAGGCAGAGCACAAAGCCTGGGACTTGGGGAGGGGGGATTCCCCGGAGGATGGACAGCTGAGCAGGAGCCCGGTCCCCTGGATGCTGTGCCCGCCCACCTCCTGGGCACTCACCTTCCCAAGCACGCCAATTGGTTCTTCCTGGAAGCACCTGCTACTCTGCCTGGACGTGTGCTCACCCTGTGCATGGGGTAGTCTGGAAACGCTAATTGATTAACTAATGTCTTCAGGAGCAGCCCGCAATGCGGGATGGGTGACCTTTAGTGTATAAACCCGCAGCTTGCTTGGCCCTTAGGTGGGCAACTCAGAGCAGTGGTCTGCACCCTCTCCTAGAGGTCCCCAGAAGGACCGAACCCCGGTTGCTCATGGCGATGACCTTCTTGTGGACATATCCTTCCCTCTCTCCTTCTCCCGCTCCCCTACCTGTGCTTCCTGGGACCACCTTGATCAACTCCTGGCACTTGCATCCTTATCTCAGGGGCTGCTTCTGGGGAAACCTAAACTCCTATGTTAGGTCAGCGCCCCAGAGGGCTGGTCGGAGCCATCCCATCCCTCCTGCTTCAGGCACAGTTGGTCCCAGGGTTTGGGGGAGGGGAGTGTAAACCTCTGGAGAGGGGAGGAGAGACTTGCAGAGTTTGCCACCTGGGAAGGCTCAGCATTGGAGGTTGTGAGCAACAGAAACTCAGCTCTAACTAGTTTAACCCAAAAGGGGGAAATATTGACTTACGGAACTGAAAAATTCTGATGATGGCACTAGCCTGCAGCATGGCTGGGCCCAGGGGCTCAAACCAAGTCAGCAGTTCTCTCTCCATTGCTCACCTGCTTCCCTTGTGGTTGTTTTCATTCTGGAAGGGGGGCAGCTTTCCATGTGGTGCCCCCTACCCCAACCACAGGTTTATATTCCACTAGCTTAGCAACCCCATTGGAAAGAGTCTGCCTCTCTTCTAGTAATTTTAGGAAACATCCCAGCCCTGACTCTCACTCAGTAAAGCCCGGGTGAAGGACCAAAGTCTGAACCCATCCTTGCAGCCAGGTAGAGGGTGTGAGCTGACTGGCCAGGTCTGGTCCTGGGCCACCCACCCTGGGGAATGGGCTCAGTCTCATAAGATTGGAGGCCTTGTCTCTCCCTACAAAGATGGGCTCTGTTCCCTGTGGAAGAAGGGACAGGAAAGTGAAATCCACAGATGAGGATGGGCAGGTTGGGTTGGCGCGGGACAAAGGGGAACAGAACAACCAGGAGAGGAAGGCAAAGAGCCATTGGGTGGAGGGAAAGGAGACAATTTCAGTGACTTTATTGTGGAGCCCAGGCTGTCAGATGCCTGCCCTGAAGCACTGTTATGAGAAGACAAGGATTGAAAAAAAATAGGTTCAATGTTTTTGGAGGGGGGTTTATTTTAAAACTTTTTATTTTGAAATGGTTTTAGATTAACCCAAGATTTGCAAAGATAATACAACTTTCCTGTGTGCCCCCATCTAGTTTCATGTTAACACCTTACATACCTACGGTGCGGTGCATTTACCAAAACTAAGAAATTATCATTGCTGCGTCACTATTAACGAAAGTACAGACTTTATTCAGATTTCCCCAGTTTTCCCTACTGATGTCCGTTTTCTGTTCTAGGATCCAGTCTAGGATCCTACATTGCTTTTAGTCATCGTGTGTCCTTATCTCATTTATAGTCATCGTGCGTCTCCTCCAGTCTGTGACAGTTTTTGCCATGTTTCCCTGCCTTTCATTACCTGGACATTTTTGTAGAGAGGCTGTCAGATGGTTCGTAGAATGTTCGTCAGCAGGGGTATAACTGACGTTTTCTCCCGAGGAGACTGAGCTTATGGATCTGGGGATGAAGACCGCAGAGGTGAAGTCTTCTCAATGCATCGTATCCAAGGGCTCAGGATACCAACGTGACTTCTCACTGCTGCTGTTAAGCGGGTGGTCACTGGGTTAGGGGCTGCCCGCCAGGTCTCTCTACCGTAAAGTTAGTATTTCCCCCTTTCCACACTCTATTTGGGATGCAGGGCTTTGGATGAGTTTTGTCCTGGGAATGGGGAGCAGATGCCCTCTCTTCCTCCCTGGGTTCTCCCTCCTCCCCAGCCAGGCCTCCATGTACACCTGCTGGAGTGGACGCTGGTGCCATGTTCTCTGTCACTCTCCAGGAAGGCTGGCGGTGGCTTCTCCTTAAGGGCTCTGAATCTCAAGGCCGTCCTGTCTGCTGGGTCACAGAACTGTTGTGTTTCACATGCAGCCAGTTTGGGGCTCTAGTTGTGCATATTTGGATTCTAACTGGGAAACTTGGGCCAAAGCCAGATGTGGTGCTGCCCCAGCTTCCTGGAGAAACCCGGAGTTTTCTCCACGACAAGGATGGTTTAGTCCAGGGAAGTAAGGAGAGTTTGCTCGCAGAAGCGGGAGTAACTGAATTACCTAGGAGGCCAGCGGTGCCTCTCACCTGCTGGGAGGAGATGGATGTCTCTACTGAAAAGAAAGAGGTGGGGTGTGCTCCAGGTGACCTGAGCGGAGGGCTCACAGAGCCGGGGAGGACACCAGCCCTGGCCCGAGACGTTGGTGACAGCCCGTTTGCCAGGGTCTCTGCTGACCTGTGGCTGCTCTCTGGAAGTGAAACATTTTGCAGATTTACTCATTTGGGTCCTGTTGGCAGTTATGTTCTGAAAGATAATCAGTTGTCGGAGCAACTAAGACCCTGTGCTTTAAAAGGAAGCTGAGGACTTCCCTGGTGGCGCAGTGGTTAAGTGGCCAATGCGGGGGACATGGGTTCGAGCCCTAGTCCTGGAAGATCCCACATGCCGTGGAGCAACTAAGCCCGTGCGCCACAACTACTGAGCCTGCGCTCTAGAGCCCATGCGCCACAACTACTGAAGCCCATGCGCCTAGAGCCCGCACACCGCAACGAAGAGTAGCCCCCTGCTCGCCACAACTAGAGAAAGCCCGCGAGCAGCAACAAAGAACCAACACAGCCAAAAATAAACAAACAAATAAATAAAAGGAAGCTGAGCCTGTAAAAATAAGTGTGGTTGGTGACCCAGAAAAATCGGAAGTTTGTACAATTCCTGTGCATGTATGGAATTGGGCACTTTAGCTCCTACTGGCATTGAGGGGCAGGCTGGGAAGACTTTGGGTTTGGATTTGGTGTCAGCCCCGTGAGCTGCAGGCCTCGGCTGTACCCTTTATTAGCGTGGGGTGACCTCAGGCAAGCGACCTGGCCTCCCGAGCCTAGCGTCTCCTCTGAGAAATGGGGATAATAATAGTGCAGCCATCTCGTCTTGCAGCTCAGGGGCTGCTTGGGTTTGAGGTTATTCGGCAGGCAGGAAATTTAAAAAATAGATATGCATGAGGGATATTTTCTATTTGGCCCAAGAAGGAGAAACACGATTTGGGCACTGTGTGCCTGAGGCTGAGAGGGGCCCTGGGGAGGGAGGACCCTGTCTGCCGTCCCACCCTCACCTCCAAGGACTGGCTCTGAGTCCCTAGAAGCAGGAAACAGAAGTGGCTGCTTTGGGGAAACTTTGCAAGGTGTGAGGCTCAAGTAGGGCTGCTTGGGGCTCTGGGGACAATGTGGGACCCTAACCAGGAGGGCCCCTGTGCTGTTTGAGCCTGGATCCTGCCAGGGCGGAGGAAACATGGCTGGCCAGCACCTAGAGGGTTTTGTGCTCTGGGAAATGGTGTCTGAACACCAGTGCAAGGGCAGGGTGGGACATGTCCCCTGAGGGGCTTGTGGACAGCAGTGAAGAGGCCAGAGTAGGGGAAGGTGAGTAGAGAGTGTGCCTGAGCTCACAGGAGCCCCAGGAACACCCGGGAACAAGGTTCAAAGAGGCCGAGACCCTGAGGGTGGTGGCCTCGAGCTGCTGAGATGCAGGCTCAGTGGTCATGGAGGTCCCCAGATGGTACCACCTGCAGGGGTGGCCGAGGACACTGGGTCACTGTAATACCTACCTCCTAAGGCTGGGGGTCAGGTGAGAGCACCGGGGGGGGCGGGGCAGGCATTGTGACAACTGAAAGTGCTATGATAAGCTCCAGTGCACCCTACCCAGCCACCTCGTCATCGCTCTGAGCCTCAGTTTCCACAGGTGCAAAATGGGGATGATGAGAAGGCTCTCCTTCCCCTAGAGTTGTTACGAGGATGGAGTGACATAAATATGACTTCTTCTTAGAGGCTGAATAACGTGTACAAAATCACACAGCTGAGAGCATCAGTGTCAGATTCTGTTTGACCCTGTCATAATCAGCGTCGTATCCCTGCGTAGCCAACGCTCAGCAGATGTGGGTGAAGGAATAAGTGAATGCTGTTCCCATATTCCACAGTGTTCCGTTAGAGCTCAAAGAGCTATTTGTAGAAGTCCTGTTATGAACACACTCCCACAGAAACAAGTAGGACCTGAGCTCCGAGCAATGAAGTTCACTGAGGGCTGGTCTGCAAGCTGTTGCATGTTGCTTTCTTTCATCCTTGTCATGATCCTATGAAGTGGGTCCTATGACTAGAACCCAATTCCCACTGAATATAATTCCCGTTTTGTAGCAAAGGGAACCGAGTCTTGGAGAGGCCAGGTGATTTGCCCAAGGTCCTAAGGAGGTAAGAGGCAAAGCCAGGATTTGAACCAGGTAGCTTCCTCCAGAGCCCAAACGCTCCAGCCCTTCACTTTGCAGTTGATGATGGCAGAGAACTTGGTCCCAGGTATCCAGTGGGCAGGCCAGCCCCGGACCCCATCTCTGGTTAACCAACCCAGGCTCCCATCGTACCGCTAACGAGCAGTTTCCAGGAGGTTGCTGCCAGGAAACAAGACCCAAGGCCTCCTCCAGGAATTACATTAGGGGCTTAAGAGGCAGAGAGTGTTTCAGAATAGCTATTGGAGCCGACAATTATTATTTTTTTGGTTCGATGGGTAAAATTTCCCTCTCGCTTCTTACTCCCCTGCTAAAGGACTCAATTGAATAAGTAAGAGAAACAGCAGCATGTGCTATTTGAAAACTGTTTAGTGCAATTACCTTCGCAGACTTTACTGAATTTGAAAATGATAGATGGCAAATCTTAATTTCCCAAACGCTCCACTCCGGCAAGCAGTTTGTTAAAGATTAGCAGTGCGGCTAATCACCGGTGCATAATGCCCACAAATACACGTTTTTCCTTTTTATGAAACACATTATGCTAATCACCCTGTATTCCGGTTTTCAATAAAAGGTCAGCAGAGCACTGTTTATTCAGCAGATGCAGTTTAAGCTTCATGTCTGTCATTAGAGATAATCTAGGTTTGCTGTATCAAGTGGGGTTGTCATAGAAACCAGACCCGCAAGCTTTGTTTATGGCCTTTGGAGAATAAACACTTTGCATTTATTTCTCTGGAAAGGAAATAAAAAACACATCAGAAATCATCGAACAATTAAGTAAGGTTTGAAACAGAGCGGTAATAGCCCAGAAGAGAGAGCTATGTCATTCATCAAAAATCAATAACTGGGCTTCCCTGGTGGCGCAGGGGTTGGGAGTCCGCCTGCCGATGCAGGGGACACGGGTTCGTGCCCCGGTCGGGGAGGATCCCACATGCTGCGGAGCGGGCTCGCTGAGCCTATGCTCTGCAATGGGAGAGGCCACAACAGTGAGAGGCCCACGTACTGCAAAAAAAAAAAAAAAAAAAATCAGTAACTGTCACACAGTTGGTATACCCGGGCATTCAAGCAGGTAACTGACGGAAGTGGTCAAATATTTCCCCTGGAAAGAACAGGTGAGGGAGAGCGGATGTGTTATTATGTCAAGTAGAGAATTAATTTAACTGTGCTAATGGGCTTTATCCAATGCCATATATTTGGATATTCACTTGTGAACCCCGAATAGCTGAGACGATTCCATAGTATGGTTTTTCTGATCTTCCTCCTGGCATTTATAAGGACCCTCCCTGGAAGCAGTTCAGGGATCCTGGGCTTCAGCATTTTAAGATCCTGCTTGAGTAGCTTCACCATGTTTATCAAATCGAAATGCAGGATGATGCCCAGTTAAATTTGAATCGTTTTTTAAGCATGTCACAAATATTGCACGGGGTATACTTATGCTGAGATTATTGTTTATCTGAAATGCAAATTTAACTGGGTGTCCTATATGAAATCTGCCTTCCTGTGTCTGGAGGGTCCAAGGGGGTGAGGCGGCCACTCTCTGAGCTCCTCCGCCAGCCTCAGTCAGGCCTGTGCTGCTTTTAATAGGGGAATGAGACGTGTGTGCATGGGGTGCGGGTGCATGACTAATCCCGTTAGTGTGACTGTGGCTCTGATTTGCCTGAGGCACCGAGCAAAGTCAAGTGCAAACAAGTCAACCACTTGGAAATGACCAAACAGCGCTTAGCCCAGCCACCCCATAGTGGGAAAGCTTCTGGGGGTTTGCCCACTGAAAGAGGGTTGTTAGACCTCCTTTCCCGGGCTGGGAGCTAACTGCCCCCCGTTGTTTCCTGTGGTGTGTGATGCTCAATTCGGGGCTGAAAGGGTGGGGTTCTGTGAACTGTGGCCCTGGCCATGGGCAACTTCATTGTTGTAACCTCCACCCATGCGACGCAATTCGCAGAGATCTGGTAACTGGCAGAAGGTGCATTCATTAGGCTACTGTATTGGATTCAGGTTGATGGAGTGAAGTACCCAACACACGTTCAGTTCAACAGGAGAGAATTCAGTATCTGCTGCCCTGGCTCAGGCACCCAAGGGGACCCAAAGCCAGATGACGGCGAGTCCTCCAGGGATGCCTCAGCCAGCAGGGAGAGTCAAGCATAGATGTCACTCGAGAACCAGCAGATGGTCCGAGTGCCAGAGCAGAGGCAGAAACAAAGTGCCACGAGAATGTGTGGGAAGAGATGGTCACCCCGGGAGTCTGGGGAGCCTTCTTGGAGGACGGGGATTCGCAGGTGGTCTTTGAGGTGACTGTGTATTAAATCAGATTAGTTAACGCTAAAAGTATGTGTCTTACAAGGACACTCTCACTGGATTTGGGGGCCACCCTAATTCAGCACGATCTCATCTCCATCCTCAATTACCTCTGTAAAGACCCTACGTCTAGATAAGGTCACACTCTAGATAAGGTCACATTTCCAGGTAGACACGAATTTTTGGAGGAGACTATTCAACCAACTACAGTTGTCAATGATGAAATCTTACAGATTTCACAAAATGTAGAGATTCTGCCTTCTCTTGAATGATCAGATCTGGCCCTGGTGGGCCTCCAGTAGACTGGGTCAGAGGGGCAGCTGGCCTTTCCCCAGGCACCAGGTGCCCTGCTCAGTTCTTCACCTGCCCAAGCCCTGCTTTAGTTCAGGTAGAGCTGTCACGGGGCCTCTGTGAGGCTGGAGTCTGCTTCCTGCTCTCCCTTCTCCTTCCCAACACGTCCTTCATGACATACACTCATTTATTCTATGCATGAGTTGCTGGTTAATAGTATCTATTTCCAGAGTCAGAAGTATTTGATTCCAATTAGGGACACCAAGTTGAAACCCATGCAGTGTCAAAAATGCAGGTCAGGTGATAATTGAGAACCCTGGGACATAGGACAAGGAGGGAGGGTGTAGGCTCCCAGACCAGGCAAGCCATGCAGCTCCTGCTCTGATCCCTGTGTGATCTTGGGAAAGTAACTCAGTCTTAAGTAGCCTCAGTTTCACACCTGTGAAATGGGTATACTAACAGTTCCCTTCAATGTTGTGAGAACTTGAAATACTGTGTGTAAAGTGCCCAGCAGAGTCCTGGCATGTAGTAGAGGCTTAATAAGTGTCTGGTGAATAAATCATGCGTGAACTTTGAATCACTTGCAGCTAAAACAGGATAAATGGTTCAGATGCAAATAATAGTGTCCAAAACACACTGATGAAATCAGGAAAGAAGGTGATAGAATGTTCCAAGAAAGATTCCCCTTGGCCCTGCAATGCAATAAACTATGCATTTTTTTCAGTCAAAAGGGAATTCACTCCAAGATCAGTAAGTAGTCATTCCAGAAGTAGTAATAATGACAAACCTCAGTGGTTATCCCAACAGATGCAAAGTTTACATAATTAGGGAGCAAAGTCAGATATTTTTCCTACATCTAGGATAGCATTTCCAATTGTGTGTGTTCTAAAAAAGTTAATAGGTGTTCTGTGAAAAAAAAAAACCGTTCCTGGTTAAACAATTTGGGAAAATCCTCAAGTATAAGAGTTTTCTTTACTGCAGGAATTTTCAGAGGCTTTAATATGTTAATATGGAGTATGAATTTCCTAAATTAGGATAGAACATGGAATATCTCCCAAATATATTTGGGCAGAGAAAAACCACCTTCCCCCATACCTTTTTTTGGAACTAGCGCTGCATGGAACACAGCACTGGGAAGACATACCACGATTTCTGATGAATACTGTCTCCCCACCAAATGCTAGATATTCTTGTAGGTTTCAGGAGGGCTCCAGTCCTTGATAGAACTGGCTGGCTGCACAGCCCTGTGAAAGGCTGATCAAAGGGCTATGGAAGGAAAGACACTGGGCATTGAGCCTGTCTGAACGATGTCGCCTTTAAGGCAACTGGTGAGAGATTCCTGTAGGCTGCCTACAGACGGACCGAATAGGAAGGATTGGGGAAAGCCAGGGCAAGGGTCCAGCTGCCCCACGTGGGCTCCCATCTGTCTCAGCTTCCAGATCCTCCAGGGCCAAATCTCATTTTCAGAGGAGCTTCCAGCTCAAGTGCTGGGACACAGATAGGGCTTCCTGGGGCCTGGGGTCGGAGGTTGCCTGTTTCTGAAGCTATCACCTTTAGGCTCCTTATTTCTCTGCCGCCAAACCCCACCAGCTGCCTCTGCCCAGTAACCCCCTTCCCACCAAGACTCGAAGATGCAGGCAAAACTCATCAGCCTTACAATTTAAGCCCTAGATTCTACCTCTAAGTCATTCTTTTTTTTTTAAATAAGCTTTCTGTTTTTAATTAATTAATTTATATTTTTAAATTTTTGGCTGCGTTGGGTCTTCGTTGCTGCACACGGGCTTTCTCTAGTTGCGGCGAGTGGGGGCTACTGTTCGTTGCAGTGCATGGGCTTCTCATTGTGGTGGCTTCTCTTGTCATGGAGCACGGGCTCTAGGCATGCGGGCTTCAGTAGTTGCAGCGCGTGGGCTCAGTAGTTGAGGCTTGCGGGCTCTAGAGCGCAGGCTCAGTAGTTGTGGCGCATGGGCTTAGCTGCTCTGCAGCATGTGGGATCTTCCCAGACCAGGGATCGAACCTGTGTCCCCTGCATTGGCAGGTGGATTCTTAACTGCTGCGCCACCAGGGAAGTCCTAACTCATTTTTATAACTCCTCTGCTCATATCTCTTGACAGTTCAGTCACATGACTCTCCTAGCTGCAAAGGAGACAAGGAAATGAATCTTTGACCTGGGTGCCCTTGTGTCCACCTGAAAATCAGGGCTCTCTTAAAAAAAAAAAAAGAAGGGGATACTGGGAGGATAGTGGGAGGTAACTTGCAGTCTGCTACAACATCCTTAACTTTGGCCAAGACATTCTTTTTGTTGGTTTTATTGTATTTGTTTACTTTTTAAAAACATAGTCACAGGTAGACTATTTTTCTTTTTAAATATTTACTTATTTGGCTGCGCTGGGTCTTCATTGTGGCAGGCGGGATCTTTAGTTGCGGCATGCGGACTCTTAGTTGCAACATGCA
This sequence comes from Phocoena phocoena, assembly GCF_963924675.1. Lineage (NCBI taxonomy): Eukaryota > Metazoa > Chordata > Mammalia > Artiodactyla > Phocoenidae > Phocoena > Phocoena phocoena. The sequence continues at coordinate 12,006,082 of NC_089234.1, forward strand.
GGATCTAGTTCCCTGACCAGGGATCAAACCTGGGCTCCCTCCATTGAGAGTGCAAAGTCTTAACCACTGGACCACCAGGGAGGTCCCTATTTTATTATTTTTTTATTAATTTTTTTATCGGAGCATAGTTGATTTACAACATTGTGTTAGTTTCTGCTGTACAGCAAAGTGAGTCAGTTATACATATACACTTATCCACTCTTTTTTAGATTCTGTTCCCATATAGGTCATTACAGAGTATTGAATAGCATTCCCTGTGCTGTACAGTAGGTTCTTTTTTTTTTAGAAAGCACTTTTTAATTATTTATTTATTTTATTAAATATTTATTTATTTATTTATTTGGTTGTGTGGGTGTCTTAGTTGCAGCAGGTGGGCTCCTTAGCTGTGGCACGCGAATTCTTAGTTGCGGCCTACATGTGGCATCTAGTTCCCCAACCAGGGATCGAACCCGGGCCACCTGTGTTGGGAGTGTGGAGTCTTAACCACTGCACCACCAGAGAAGTCCCCAGTAGGTTCTTATTAGTTATCTATTTTATATATAGTAGTGTGTATATGTCAATCCCAATATATCCCTCCCCCTTTTCCCCCTTCATAAGCATAAGTTTGATTTCTACATCTGACTCAATTTCTGTCTTGTAAATAGGTTCATTTGTACCACTTTTTTAGATTCCACATATAAGCAATATCATCTGATATTTGTCTTTCTCTGTCTTACTTACTTCACATAGAATGACAATCTCTAGGTCCATCCATGTCGCTGCAGATGGCATTATTTCATTCTTTTTTATGGCTGAGTAATATTCCATTGTATATATGCACCACATCTTTTTTATCCATTCCTCTGTTGATGGTCATTTAGGTTGCTTCCATGTCCTGGCTATTGTAAATAGTGCTGCAGTGAACACTGGGGTGCATGTATCTTTTCGAATTACGGTTTTCTCCAGATATATGCCCATGAGTGGGATTGTTGGATCATACGGTAGCTCTATTTTTAGTTTTTTAAGGAACCTCCATACTGTTCTCCATAGTGGCTGTATCAATTTACATTCCCACCAACAGTGCAGGAGGGTTCCCTTTTCTCCACACATCCTCTCCAGCATTTGTTGTTTGCAGATTTTCTGATGATGCCCATTCTAACTGGTGTGAGGTGATACCTCATTGTGGTTTTGATTTACATTTCTCTAATAATTAGTGATGTTGAGCAGCTTGTCATGTGTTCTTGGCCATCTGTATGTCTTCTTTGGAGAAATGCCTATTTAGATCTTTCGCCCATTTTTTGATTGGGTGTTTTATTAAAAATTTCATACATGTTCACTGATGAAAATCTGAAAAATGTTGGCAATTTTCAAAAAAAGAGCTATCTATGACCACTAATCATGCTTCCTAGAGATAACTATTATTAACACTGCATATAAATGTTCCCTCCCCGTCCTGCCCAATTTTGAGGTCATGTCTTAAATTTGATGTTATATCCTGCTTTTTCACCATATTTTTGCACGTCATTGAAAACCCTTCACAAGAATTTTTTAACAATGACAATCATATGGCTGTAATTATATGTACTATGATTTACTTAGTCATTCCTCTAATGGTTATTGAAATTGCTAGCAATTTTTCATTATTAACAGTAAAGAACATTTCCTGGGTTTTGACCTCATTTTGGATTATTTCCCCAGGGTTGATTCCTAGAAGTGAAATTACTGGTTCACATGGGCTGACCTTTGAAAGTTTCTTGATATACAATGCCAAATTGCTTTCTTGAAAGCTGATTCACCTCACTTCCTCCAGGATTGAGAAGAAATATAGGTTTAAAAAAATCATATTGGCCTTACTTTCGTGAGGGTGGTGGTCAACTGACTGTGGAAACATCCTCCTCTGTGCCCTGTTACCTAACTGTCATCCTGTCACACAGCTGATGTCTTCGTGCTGTAGAAAGGACGGGGGTCATGGATACTGTAGCCCACAGATGGGCAGCCTCCATGATCTCATTAATGTTCCAGAGAGATCTTTGGCCACAGCCCTGTGCCTCATGTGTTGGATGAGGCAGACCATCTCATCAATACTGTCATTTCCACCCTTCTCAATATTTTCCTGTTTCTGTGTGTCCCTGGCTGGTTCTTTGAGAGCAAGATGACCACTGCAGTCCAGCCTGTCCATTCTGAAGGGTCAGTTTCACTGATGTCCTTAGCTCCTTCCATAACCAGTTGCCTTGGTGATGTTGTCACCAACTCTTTAGGAGATGGACTTGAGGCCAATCTTCGGGGCTGTAACAGACACAGGGTAAGTTCCCCAACCAGAGCAGCAACATCTGCTGTCAAATAAACCTGGATATGAGACAACCAAAGAAAGCTGAAGGTTTGCCTTCTGCACGCCTGAAGAGGAGAGCTCTCTGCCTTTCCTTTTCAAAAAAGAAAAAATTAAAAAGACCTTTTTATTTTAGAACAGTTTAATATTAATAGCAAAACTGCAAAGATAGTATAGAGAGTACCCATATACCCACACCCAGTTTCTCCTATTATTAACATCTTACATTAGCATGGTACATTTGTCACAATGCATGAACAGTTATTGACGCACTATCACTAACTAAAGTCCATACTTTATTCAGATTTCCTTAGTTTTTACCAAGTGTCCTTTTTCTGTTCCAGGACCCCGTATAGGACGCTGCGTTATATTAGTTACCATATCTCCTTAAGCTTCTCCTGACGGTGATAATTTCTCACACTTCCCTTGTTTTTGATGACTCTGACAGCTTTGAAGAGTACTGGTCAGATATTTTGCAGAATGTCCCTCAGTTGGGATTTGTTGGTTCCACCCTCACCTCCCTTGGCTTTTTTTTTTCTTTTTTTAACATCTTTATTGGAGTATAACTGCTTTACAATGGTGTGTTAGTTTCTGCTTTATAACAAAGTGAATCAGCTATACATATACATATACCCCCATATCTCCTCCCTCTTGCGTCTCCCTCCCACCCCTCTAGGTGGTCACAAAAGCACCGAGCTGATCTCCTCTCCTTTGGCTTTTGGTAGGAGGACCACGGAGGTAAATTACCATTCTCATCGTATCAAGGGTGTATGCTATCAGCGTGGTAGCACTGTTGGTGTTAACCTTGATCAACGGGCCTAGGTGGTGTTTGTCAGGTTTCTTCCCTGTAAAGTGACTTGTTCCTCCTCCTTTTATTACCGTGCCCTTTGGATGAAAGTTACTATGTGCAGCCCGTGCTTACGCACTGGGGAGTTATGCTTCACCTCCCCGAGAGCAAAGTATTTACATAGTTATTTAGAATTCTTCTGCATGGAAGATTTGTGTATTCTTCCCCATTACACATTTGTTTATGTATTCGTTCATTTATTTATATCAGTATGTACTCATGGCTTCCTCTTGTGCAAATTATACATATATATTTTTATAACAGCTTTATTGACATGCACCACACAATTAACCCATTTAAAGTATACAATTCAGTGTTTCTTTTAGTATACCCAGAGTTGTTGGAATCAGGGCAGACACAGAATCACTTTCCCATCCAGGGCAGCAGCTGCTGTCAAATAAACCTGGACATGAGACAACCAAAGACAGTTGAGACAACCATAGCCACAATCAACGTTAGAATATTTTGTCCGTGCAAAAAGAGATCCCGTAAGCATTAGCAGTCTCTCTCTACTTCCTCCTAATCCGCCTAACTTTAGGCAACCACTAATCTACTTTCTGTCTCCATAGATTTGCTTATTCTGGACATTTCATATTAATGGAATCATAAAATATGTGGTCTTTTGTGACAGGCTTCTTTCACTTAGCATGTTTTCAAGTTCCATCCGTATTGTAGCTAGTATCAGTACTTCATTTCTCTTTATTGCCGATTGTATTCCATTGTACGGCTGTGCCACATTTTATTTATCAGCTCGTCAGTCGATGGATATTTGTGGTGTGGTTATTTTTTGGTCATTGTGAATAATGCTGCTATAAACACTCATGTACAAGTTTTTGCATAGATATAGGTTTTTAATTTCTCTTCAGTCCATAACTAGGAGTGGAATTGCTGAGAAGTGGATGTGAAGTGGTTCTCATTGTGGTTTTGATTTGCATTTCCCTGATGGCTAATGATGTTGAGCATCTTAACGTGCTTATTGACCGTTTGTATATCTTCGGAGAAATGTCTATTCTGATCCTTTGCCCAGGTTGATAATTGGGTCAATTGTCATTAAAAAAAATTTTTTTTATTTTTTTGACCACATCGCACGGCATGTGGGATCTTAGTTCCCCTACCAGGGATCTAACCTGTGCTCCCTGCACTGGAAGTGCGGAGTCTTAACCACTGGACCGCCAGGGAAGTCCCAATTGTCACTTTATTATTGAGTTGTATAAGCTCTTTATATATTCTAGTTACAAGTCCCTTATCATATGTATGATCTTCAATTTTTTTTCCCATTCTGTGGATTGTCTTTTCATTTTCTTGATGTTTTGCTTTGACGCACAACATTTTTTACTTTGATGAAGTATAATTTATCTTTTTTTCCCTTTTGTTGCTTGTGCTTTTGGTGTCTTACTTAAGAAACTATTGCCTAGTCCAAGGTGGTGAAGACTTATGCCTATATTTTCATCTAAGAGTTTTAGTTTTAGCTTTTATGTTTAGGTCTTTGATCCATTTTGAGTTAATTTTCAGATATGATATTTTTTTGGCCACGTCGTGCAGCTTGTGGGATCTTAGTTCCCCAACCAGGGATTGAACCCTGGGCCCCTGGCAGTGGATGCTTGGAGTCCTAAGCCCTGGACCACCAGGGAATTCCCACAAATTATATTTTTATTAAAACATTCTTTCATACTAAATAAGTAAAAGGTAGCATGTAAACTGATGTACATTTGGTATTTTGTAATTGTCATTATTCACATGTTATAATATCCAAAATACTTTTCTTTGATATGAATTGAGAATGTGAGGTGTCACTGTGATTATGAATATCTGTATATTTATACCTTGATACCAGCTGGGAAAGCACACAAAAGAGTGTGTAACAACGTTTATGTATTCTTATGGTTTACTTGTTTCATTCGACATGATGAAGCACAAAAGTCAGAATGCATCTCCTGTGGCAAGATTTTTTTTGTTAAATGATGCAGCCACTTTATTTTATTTTTAAAGAATATTCATTTATTTATTTATTTGGCTGCAACGGGTCTTTGTTGTGGCATGCGGGATCTTTTGTTGCGGCACGCAGGCTTCTTTCTAGTTGTGGCACGCGGGTTTTCTCTCTCTAGTTGTGGTGCACGGGCTCCAGAGCACGCGGGCTCAGTAGTTGCGGTGCGAGGGCTTAGTGGCCCCGCGGCATGTGGGATCTTAGCTCCCCGACCAGGGATTGAACCTGCGTCGATCCCTTGGATGGCGAATTGGAAGGCGAATTCTTCATTGGAAGGTGAATTCTTAACCACTGGACCACCAGGGAAGTTCCTGTGGCAAGATTCTTACCTACAGAATTATGGAGCCAACAAAGCTGAAGTGGTCCCGTATGTCCTGAGAATACATTACATGGCCTCTATTGTCTGAGTATAAAAGGCTAAACTGGAAAAAGTTGGAACTTTACCAAAATTGGATTTTCCCTAACACAAGAGTATAGCCTTGAGTCATCCTGCTTGCTGCATCATTGGATAAAAAACCTGGACATTGTTGAGCTGCTTTGTGCCTTGGAGGAACATTTAAAAACGAAAACAATGCCTCTGTCAAATGTTCTCATTCATTCCAGAATTATTAAAATCTGTTCCAATGTTTTGAAGTAGACTGTGCAGAAATTGCCCTTTCCTTTCATTGTGCGTCGGGATGACAGTATTGATATCCCTTAGTGGAGCCAACTCCTGATTTTCATCTGTTATCTGCACAAGGACAACATCAAACAAAGATTCCTATTTTCTGAACCTGTTTGGAAAGTTCAAAGACCTCCTGTGGTTTTTAAAATTTTAATTAAAAATTTAATTTTGACAGCCACTATGGAGAACAGTATGGAAATTCCTTAAAAAACTAAAAATAGAATTATCATATGACCCAGCAATCCTACTACTGGGCATATACCCTGAGAAAACCAGAATTCAAAAAGAGTCATGTACCAAAATGTTCACCGCAGCTCTATTTACAATAGCCAGGACATGGAAGCAACCTAAATGTCCACTGACAGACGAATGGATAAAGAAAATGTGGCACATATATACAATGGAATATTACTCAGCCATAAAAAGGAATGAAATTGAGTTATTTGTAGTGAGGTGGATGTACCTAGAGTCTGTCATACAGAGTGAAGTAAGTCAGAAAAAGAAAAACAAATACCGTATGCTAACACGTATATATGGAATCTAGAAGAATGGCCCTGATGAACCTAGTGGCAAGACAGGAATAAAGACGCGGGTGTAGAGAGCAGACTTGAGGACACAGGGGACAAAGGGGAAGCTGGGACAAAGTGAGAGAGTAGCACTGACATGTATACACTACCAAATGTAAAATAGATAGCTAGTGGGAAGCTGCTGCATAGCACAGGGAGATCAGTTTGGTGCTCTGTGACCACCTAAAGGGGTGGGATAGGGAGAGTAGGAGGGAGGGTCAAGAAGAAGGGGATATGGGGATATATGTATGCATATAGCTGATTCACTTTGCTGTACAGCAGAAACTAACACAAGACTGTAAAGCAATTATACTCCAATAAAGGTATATAAAAACTTTAATTTTGAGATGAATGTAGATTCACATGCAGTTTTAAGAATTAATACAGAGTGATCTCTTCTATGCTTTATATAGTTTCCCCCAATGGTAACATCTTGCAAAACTATAGTACAGTGTCACCACCAGAATATTAACATTTATACGGGCAAGATACAAAATATTTCTGTCACCATAAGGATCCCTCTTTCTTGCCTTTTTATAGTTACATCCACTTCCCTCCTACCCCCATCCATTGCTGGGTCCCAAGCAACCATTAATCTGTTCTACATTTTTATATTTTTGTCATTTTAAGAATGTTATATAAATGGAACCATTATAGTATGTAACCTTTTAGAATTGGATTTCTTTTTGTTCACTCAGAATGATTCTCTGAAGAGTCATTCATTCATGTTGTTTATATTAATAGTTTGTTCCATCTTTTAAAATCTTTTTTTTTTAATTAATTAATTAATTTGGCTGCATCTGGTCTTTTCGTTGCAGCATGCAGGATCTTTCGTTGTGGCATGCAGGCTCTTCTTTATGGAGCATGGGCTTCTCTCTAGTTGTGTTACGTGGGCTCCAGAGCGTGCAGGCTTAGTTGCCCCGCGGCATGTGGGATCTTAGCTCCCCGACCAGGGATTGAAGACATGTCCCCTGCATTCGAAGATGGATTTTTAACCACTGGACCACCAGGGAAGTCCCTGTTCCATTTTATTAAGTAGTATTCCATACTACGTACCATAGTTTGTTTAACCATACATCCATCAAAGGACATCTGGGTTGTTTCCACTTTTGGCAATTATGAATAAAGCTGCTGTAATCACTCATGTACAGGTGTAAGTGTTGACATAAGCCTTCATTTCTCTGGGATAAATGCCCAGTAGTACAATTGTTCAGTCATATGGTAGTTGCATGTTTAGTTTTTAAAGAAACTGTTTTCTGGAGTGACTCTACCATTGTACATTCCCACCAGCAACATATATAAGTGATCTAGTATCTCTGCATCCTTGCCAGCATTTGGTGGTGTTATTATTTTTTATTAGTCATTTGATAGATTTGTAGTGATGCCTCATTGTTGTTTTAATTCCATTTTGACTAATGATGTTGACATCTTTTCATGTGCTTGTTTGCCATTGTATACTCTCTTTGATGAAATGTCTGTTTGTGCCTTTTGCCCATTTAAAAATTAGATTATCTTTTTTACCCTTGGTTCTTTATGTATTCTCAATACTAGTCCTTTGTTGGATATGTATTTTGCAAATATTTCCTCTGTGTACCTTGTGTTTTTATCTTCTTAACAGGGTCTTTTATGGAGCAAAAGTGTTTAATTTTGATGAACTCAAATTTGTCAATTTTTTCTTTTATGGAACATGTTTTTGGTATAAAATCTAAGAGTGGTTTGCCTAGCCCTAGATCCCGAAGATTTTTTCCTCTGTTTTTCCCTAAAATTTTTACAATTTTATGTTTTATACTTAAGTCCATGATCCATTTTGAGTTAATTTTTATATCAATATAAGGTATGAGACTTAACACTTTTTTTTTCTGGCCTACAGATGTACAATTGTCCTAGCATTGTTTAAAAGGCTACCTTAAAAAAATAATAAAAGGCTATCTTCCCTTCATCAAAATGCTTTTGCACCTTTGTCAAAAATCAGTTGGACATATTTGTGTGGGTGTGTTTCTGGGTTTTCTATTTTTTTTTACCTTTTTTTTTTTTTTTTGGCGGTACGCGGGCCTCTTACTGTTGTGGCCTCTTCCGTTGCGGAGCACAGGCTCCGGACACGCAGGCTCAGCGGCCATGGCTCACGGGCCTAGCTGCTCCGCGGCATGTGGGATCTTCCCAGACCGGGGCACGAACCTGTGTTCCCTGCATCGACAGGTGGACTCTCAACCACTGCGCCACCAGGGAAGCCCTGGGTTTTCTATTTTGTTTATTAATTTGTGTGTCTATCCCTCCACCAATGCCACACAGTCTTGATTACAGTAGATTTATTCTTCTCTTTCAGAATTGTTTTTGTTCTTATAGTTCCTTTGCTTTTCCATATGAACTTTAGAATAACCTTGTCTATATCTACAAAAATTCTTGGTGGGATTTTGAAAGTAATTGCATTAGACCTGTTTATCAATTTGGGGAGAATTGACATCCTTATTGTGTCGAGTCTTCCAGCCTATGAACATAGTATGTCTCTCTTTATTTAGAAATTCTTTAACTTCTTTAATCAGCATTTTTGTATTTATCAACATGTAAGTCCTGACTATATTTTGCTAGATTTATACTTAAGTATTTCAATTTGGGGGAGCAATTTAAAGTGATACTGTATTTTCTATTTCAGTGTCTATATGTTCACTGCTAGTATATAGAAAAAAATAATTTTTTTGATTTATATAGATTTTTATATCAATTTTGTAAAAGAGAAAATGGCTTGTGCATTTCTTTAAAATGATTGGAAAGAGAGACTTCCCTGGTGGCACAGTGGTTAAGAACCTGCCTGCCAATGCAGGGGACATGGGTTCTAGCCCTGGTCCGGGAAGATGCCGCAGAGCGACTAAGCCTGTGCGCCACAACTACTGAGCCTGTGCTCTAGAGTCCGCGAGCCACAACTACTGAGCCCACGTGCTACAACTACTGAAGCCCGCATGCCTAGAGCCTGTGTTCCACAAGAGAACCCACTGCAATGAGAAGCCTGCACACTGCAATGAAGAGTGGCCCCTGCTCTCTGCAACTAAAGAAAGCCCACATGCAGCAATGAAGACCCAACACAGCCAAAAATAAAATTAATTAATTAATTTTTTAAAAAGATTGGAAAGATGTAACAAAGTATTTGTTTTTATCTCTGATAAAATTTTAGGTGAAATTTTTCTATATTTTCTACAATAAGCATTCTTTTACTTACATACAGATACATACATATTTTGGTTTGTTGAAACAATGAAAAGTGATTTTATTATGAGAGTATGCTTTGGTCCCTAAATCAAATTTAATTTAGGGAAATTTGAAAATAAGTGTAAATATAACTTTCAACATTTTAATTTGAAAATAAGTGTAAATTTAATTTGAAAATAAGTGTATATATAACTTTCAACATTTTATTATGGAGACTACTCAGTGATTACATATTATTATTCATATTGCTAAGTTAATTATCATAAAATATTTATTTAAACCTTATTCATTTACATAGACACGTAAATAACATTTCTATGTTGTTTTTGTCTCATCTGCTTTTCTTATTATTTAAGCATGCATGAAAATAATACAGAGAAAAATATTACCTGACATCCAGGAAATACAATAGATTTTTGTATGTTTATCTCATATTCAATAACCTTGCTAAAATCATTTATTAGTTCTAGGAGTTTTTGTAGATTCGTTTAGCTTTTCTATGTAAATAATCATGTCACTTGCAAAGAGAGACTGCTTTATTTCTTTCTTTCCTGTTTGTATGACTTTTGTTTCTTTTTCCCACTTTATTGCTCTGGCTAGGCCATTTTGCACTATGTTAAATAACAGTAAATGTCCTTGCCTTGTTCTCAGTTTTAGAGAGAAAGCATCACTCTTTCACTGTTAAGTATAAGTTCTCTGTGGGGTTTTGTAGATGCTCTTTACCAGATTGAGAAAGTTCTCTCTATTCCTGTTTGCTGAGAGTTTTTAACATGGATGTATTTTGACTTTTGTAAAAAGATTTTTTTGCATCATCTGAGATGAACGTGTGATTGTTCTTAATTAGCTTGTTAATATGATGGGTTATATTGATTGATCTTTCAATATTGAACCAGCCTTGCATCTGTGAAATAAACCTCAGTTGGGCTTAGAATGTAATTCTTATTAAATGTTGCTGAATCCTATTTGTTAGTATTTTGTTAAGGATTTTTGTGTCTATACTGAAGAGGACATTGGTCTGTAGTTTTCTTTTTTTGTATTGGTCACAGGGTGATAATAGCTTCATAAAATGAGTTGGGTGTTGTTCCCCCCTCTTCTATGGAATCTTTCCTATATATATATATATATATATATATATATATATATATATATATATTTTATCATGTTCTTACTTCCTTCTTGATGTTCTAAGGTTTTTTCTTTTATTGTTTTTTTGTTTAGAGAACTTCCTTAGCCATTCATTTAGAGTAGATCTGCTGGAAGCAAATTCTCTTAGTTTTCTTTAATCTGAGAATGTTTTTATTTCCCCTCCATTCCTGTAGGATATTTTTGCTGGGTATGGGATTCTAGATTAATAGTTCTTTCCTTCACCACCTGGAAAATATTGTGCCACTTCCTGCTGGCCTCCATCGTGTCTGATGAGAAATCCACAGTCATTCTAATTGTTTCTCCCTAAAGGTAAGTTGTCATTTTTCTCTGTCTGCTTTTAACATTTTTTCTTTATCTTTAGTTTTTAGAATTTTTCTTATGATGTGCCTTTATGTGGATTTCTTTGGGTTTATCCTGTTTGGGATTTACTCATCTTCTCAAATTGATAGGTTTACATCTCATGCTAAATTTGGGAAATTTTCAGCCATTATTCCTTTGAGTACCTTTTCAATCCCAATCTATTTCTCCTTTCCTCTAGGACACTGATGACATGAATGTTAGATCTTTTATTATAGTACCATAGGTCCCTGAGGCTCTGTTCCTCTTTTTTTTTTTTTTTTTTTTTGTCTATTTTCTTTCTTTAGTTCAGATTGGGTAATTACTATTGTTCTGTCATCCAGTTCACCACTTCCTTGTTCTGTTTCCCATTTGGCTCTTGAGCCCACCGACTGAACTTTTATTTCAGTTATTGTGTTTTTCAGCTCCACACTTTCTGGTTCTGCTTTATATGTTCTATTTCTTCACTGAGGTTTTCTATCTTTTCATTTGCTTCAGATGCATTTGTAATTGCTTGTTGAAGCATTTTTATCATGGCTGCTTTTCAGTCTTTGTCACATAATTCTAACCTTCCTGCCCTCTTGGTGTTGGCATCTCTTGATTGTCTTTTTTCACTTAGTTTGAACTCATCGTGGGTCTTCCTATGATGAGTGATTTTTGACAGAAACCCAGGCATTTTCATATTATGTTATAAGACTCTGTATCTTATTTAATCCTTTTGTTTTAGCTGGATTTCTCTGACACCATTTCAGTAGGGGACGTTGTAGTGCTGCCTTGTTGCTGCCAGGTGGAGGTGGAAGTCCAGGCTTCCTACTTGGCATTTGTTGACATCTGAGGTGGGGGGCACCTGGTTCCTGCTGGTTAGGAGTTCTGGCTCCCCATGTGGTCTTCACTGGCACTGCAGAGGTGGGGGCTCATTACCACTGTGCAGGGGTGGGATAAAAGCCCTGGCTCCCTACTTGATCTTGTCTGATACCATCTGGGTAGGGGTGTTGGGGCACCTTGTTACATCCTTGAGAGGGTGGAAATCTAGGCTTCTCACCTGGCCCTTTCTGGCATGGCAGAGGTGGAACCACAGTTTTACCTGTGGTGTTTGACTGGAATAGAGTGGTTATTGGCTAGAAGTGCTCTTTCCTGGCCCTTTGGCTAGAGAGAGCAGGCTTTTGTTGGGGCTTTTTTTTTGTCCTTGTGTATTGGCCTTTCTGGGTTGTTGGCTTCTTCCATTCCATGTGGGGGGGATATATGAAGCAAAGAGAAAACTCAGGGAACTCACAGTGTCACTTCTTGGACACCAAGGTCCCTAGCTGGTCTACCTTCTTCCCTTCAGTCTACTTATGTGTGTTTTATATATAATATTTAGGCCTTTTAGTTATACATAGTGGAAAAAAGAGGGAAAAGTATGTCTATTCCATCTTCCTAGAAGTAGAAGCATCTTCTGGACTCATGGGTAATTATCTTATACTTAGGTTCTAATCCACTACTACTTTGCTTCTTTTTCTGCTCAAAATTTTCCAGCTACAGTCACTGGTTGTGTTTTTTCTTTTGTATCAGAATCCAGCTGAGGTGCTTCAATGGCCAGGGAAGGAAGAAACCCTACAGAATGGTCTCTGTTTCAGTGTGGAAGGAGAGGCTTGGCTTCCTTCAAGTCCTTCTTTCATCCAATAGCTTGAGTAGAGGTCTAACTTGAAGCCATTTCTGTGGGTCCCCCAATAGCTGCCCGACGTAAATTGGAGGTGAGCTGACTAACTGATTGCAGGGCAGGGGCTCCAGAGCCCAGCTTCTTCACCCCAGAGCCTTGACCCTGTCCATGTGATTGTGACGGTTCTTCCTCCCACCTTAGCTTGGGAGGAAATGGGATGCAGCCAAAGGGATCACGTATCTGGGGTGATAGCAAGTAAACATGAAAAATGTGCTGGGAAACACAAAAGGACAGTGATCAGAAAGGCTTTTTCTTTCAACCTAAATCATGATGTTTTGGGCGTCGGCTAGAGTTTCCCAAGTTATTTATAACTGTCCAGCCCTGTTAGGGGATATATGTTTTATCTAAATATAAGTAATCTTTCCTAATCAAATGATAAAATGTGTGTGTCCCGCATGGAAGGCCCCTAGTTAGCCATCTTGTTATGAGTTGAGGTGGATAATGGAAATATTACCGATATGACACTGGATCAGATGCTTCGAGATCCTCAGTGTTTGGATATTAGGGCTCTTGGAGTCTTTTGGTGAAAGACCCTTCATGGTAGCAGAGGTAACCCTCATAAGCCGAATCCTCTTAGAATAATGTTCAAGGTGCTTCTATTCCTGACAGCTAATGATCGAATGTGTAGGAGGTTAGGTTGTGTCCCTTTGGAGTTTATGTTTTGAACAGTCAGCATCTGGGTCTTTATCTCCAATCCTTCTTGGGGGATCCCAATGGGGCATCTCAGTTCCAGACTTAGTGGGTGTCTAGTACTCATTTCCTCTTCACCCAAAGGGAAATTCACAGAGCGTTAGAGCTGGCAGGAACCTAATTACTGCTTCACTATAGCAATGCTGGTTGCTGTTTAGAAACATCTGGAAAAATAAAAAACACTAGTATCCGGGCCCTACCTCTAGAGATCCTGATTTTTTACACCAGTGTGATAAAGTACGTAGTGTTATTATCTCCATTTAACAGATAGAGACCCTGAGGCCTGGATTAAGTTTCTCTCAGACCTGATAGTTGCCCAGGTTGGAGCAGGATTTGAAAGCAGGCGGTCTGAGTCTGGAGTCCCCGATCTTAATCAACACACAGCCAAGAGGTGGGCCTTCATACATGTTGATTTTCTTTCTACACCAATGAATATTAGAATCACCTGGGGAGATTTTTACAAACATGGACACCTGTACCCTACTCCCTGATTCTGGTTTAATTGGGCGGGTGTGAGGTCAGTGCATTGATGGGCTTTTAAATATCTCCAGGTGATTTGAATGGGCATCAGGGTCAACAACCGCTGTTAAAGTATGGATTACTCCCCAATGTCTAGAAACAGACTCCAATGCCCAGAGGCGGAAGTGAGCCAGAGGTCGTGCCGGGACTCAGATGCTGCCCAGTTTTCTACACACAAGGGGCATCTGGCTGAATAAGGCCCTCGATCTTTTCAGTTATTTATTTATTTTGGGGGTTTACATTGTTTTAAAATGATTTTCAAACTGGTTGAGAACATCGAGATTGGGAAATTTCACATAGATGCCCAGATTTCAGAATTCACTAGAAATGTCAGAGTATCTGGTGACACTTGGCTGGAGCTGAGCGGGGTTGCCCTCTCCAGTTGGACACGTCCCCACTGCCTTCCTGGCATTCCCATCGCTGGCCTTCAAGCGCACTGGAGTTTACAACCGCTCTACTCCTCCCGTGATGTCCTTCATCATAAAGATTTGTGTAGTTGTTTTAGTTGCTCTTCTAGATTACAAGCACCTTAAGATTTTCAACCTGGGGCAACTCTGCCCCCAAGGGGCATTTGGAATGTCTGGAGATCTGTTTGGTTGTCACACTGGGAGTCGGGGACAGTTCTACTAGCTTCTAGTGGGTAGAGGTCAGAAATACTGCTGTATATCCTGCAATGCACACGACAGGCCCACTATCCAGCTCTGAAGATCAGTAGTGCTGAGGTTGAGAAACTCTGCTTTAAAGTACTATCTGTGCTTCTTGCTCATCTCTGAACAGCCAGGCCCTGGGCCTGGCTGGTAGCATATAGTAGACGGTCAGTTAAATGTCAGCTAGTGGACTGTGATGGCTCCTCCCCTGCTTCCGCTGGGTTTCATCCTGATGCATCGTTGCTTTGCTCCGTGTGCACCATATGGCCCCTTGATAAATGAGTGAGTCAATACCAAAACCTGCCATATGTGAAATAAGTGATCTTATGAATGAAATCCAGAGTAGGGACACAATGATTTCTGACGACAGAGACTAATTAAACACAGGATTGCAGCAGGCGCATTTGCTGGGAGAACTGAAGGCGTTCTGCAGAGGGAAAGCTCATTGCTTATTCCTAGAGAAGAGGAATAGGAAGGAAGTCTTAATCATGCTTTTACTGATCAAAGGTGCCCTTAAGATCAATCCTTTCGTTAACTGGGTGAAGAATGAAACTGACCCAGCGGGGCTTTCAGGCGGCATAAATTAATTATAAATTGCTGCGAACAAGCTGGGATCTAGCTCCCATGCCTTTGCAGGGAAGGGTCAGAGGAATTCAGTTAAGGTTCTGAGGGCGCTGATATTAAATAACCCAAGCTGGGGCATGTTGAGGCTCCATGTCACCCTTTTGGTGACCACTTGGACATGGGGACCATCCTGGACTTAACCTGGCTACCACTGTGTCTGGCCTTGCAGCTCTGTCCAGGATGAGGTGGCAAATTTACGGTTACCAACCATCTAGGTTTGTCTGGGACTGTCCCAGTTTTAGCATGAAATTTCTGTGTCTTGGGAAATCCCTCCCCAGGATGTGAAGTCCTGAATTTCAGTGATGAGGAGGGAGGAAAAGCACAAAAGCCCCAGATAACACTGTTTTAGTGTCAAATGGATTTGGAATAGGTCACTTGCCTTTTGTAGTTGCTGTGTCTATTTTGCCCCCCTGACTGTGATGTTGGCAACCCTGGGTAGCCTCTTGAAGCTGCCCTTTGCTCACCCTTGCTCTGTGTCTGGCCTGAGATGAGTGACAAAAGTGTAGCCTCTGGTCAGGTGTCTGGGTGCATTTTCCACGTGAGCTCATCGTAGCTATGTGGGCTTCGGAAAGCTAACATCTCCAGGACTCGTTTTCCCCATCTATTCCATAGGGATAATAACACCCTTCCTAGAGATCTGTAATGAGTATCAATTGAGACAGTGCCATAAAATGCCTACGGAAGGGCTTTGTTCAGAGTAAGTGAGCGTTAGATGTTAACTGACGTTAATAAAATAATTATGCTGCAATAATTATTGTTATTGATATTATTACTGGTATTGTTGGTGTAAAGTGCTGAATGCATGTGACTGGGCAAAGTGGAGCAGCCCGGGTCTTTGCCCTGAGCATCTTTCCCACAAGCACTAGCTCTTCTGTGAATGCACAGGAGCGATGGGGGCTTCTTTTGTATGTGGCAGGGAGACATAGGGTGGTTGCCTTGAACCCTGCTCTCTGGGAGGCCCGACCTCTAGTCACCCGGGCAGGGACTTGAGGGTGGAGGTGGGAAATGGGGAGACCAGCTGGAGCCCCCAAAGACTCAAGTTTAGGGACTTCCCTGGTGGTCCAGTGAGTAAGACTCTGTGCTCCCAATGCAGGGGGCCCAGGTTCAATCCGTTGTCAGGGAACTAGATCTGGCATGCCTGCTGCAAAGAAGAAGTCCTCACGCCACAATGAAGATCCCGAGTACTGCAACTAACACCTGGCACAGCCAAAATAAAATAAATAAATAAATAAATATTAAAAAAAAAAAAAGACCCAAGTTTAGAAGCACAATGAACTCGCTCATCCTTCTCCCTAGAGCGCTCCCTTTATGAGTTGTGATTTTCATGTCATATACGCTGTGAAACTATCACCAAAATCAAGAAAATGAACATATCCATCATGCCCCAAAGCTTGTAATCTCTCACTCTGTAACCTAAGGCCACAAAGATTTTCTCCCAGAAAATTCATTTTTTTCATCCAGAAGTTTATTGCTTTACCTTTTACATTTAAATCTATGATCCATTTTGAATTGAAATGCAAGATGTGGATCGAGGTTCATGTTTTTGCAATGGACATCCAACTGTTCCAGCACCATTTGCTGATAGGACTGTCCTCTGTCTACTGCACTGCCTTGCACTGTTGACAAAACTTGGTTGTCCATATATATACATGTGGTCTTTTTCTTAACTCTTTATTTTGTTCCATTGATCTCTTTGTCTCATTTGACACCAGTACAACACTGTCTGGATTACTGTAGCTTTACAATAGGTCTCCAACATTGTTCCTCTTTTTCAAAGTACTTCTATTATAGAAGTAGAAGTGATGAGTGTGGATATCCTTGCCTTGTTCCTGATCTTAGGGGGAAAGGTAACAGTTTTATTTTTTTTAAATCAAGTATGATGTTGGCTGTAGGCTTTTAGTAGATACCCTTTATGAGGTTGAGGAAGTTCCCTCCATTCTTACTTTTCTGAGAGTTTTTATGAGAATGGATGTTGAATTTTGTCAAATGCCTTTTCTGAGTCAGTTGAGATAATTGTATCATTTTTCTTTTTTAAATTTATTACTATGTGAATTATACTGATTGATTTTTTTTTTTTTTTTTTTTTTTTTTTGCGGTATGCGGGCCTCTCACTGTTGTGGCCTCTCCCGTTGCGGAGCACAGGCTCCGGACGCGCAGGCCCAGCGGCCATGGCTCACGGGCCCAACCGCTCTGCGGCATGTGGGATCTTCCTGGACCGGGGCACGAACCCATGTCCCTTGCATCGGCAGGCAGACTCTCAACCACTGCGCCACCAGGGAAGCCCCCTGATTGATTTTTGAATGTTAAACCAACTTGCATTTCTAGGATAAATCTCACCTGTTCACGATGTATGCCATTTTTATATATTGTTGGATTTGATTTGATAAAATTATGTTTAGAAATTTTGCATCTAAGTTCATGAGCGATATTGGTCTGAAGTTTATTTTCCTGCGATATCTGTCAGGCTGTGGTTTAAGGGTAATGCTGGCCTCTCAGAATGAGTTGGGAAGTATTGTCTCCTCTTTTCTGAAAGAGTTTGTCTAGAATTATTTATTTCTCAATGTTTGGTAGAATTCACCAGTGAAATCATCTGGGCCAGGAGTTTTCTTTGCGGGAAAATTTTAAACTATAAATTCAATTTCTTTAGTAAATAAAGAGATATTCCAGGTAGTAAATACTCTTGAGTGAGTTTTGGTAGTTTGTTTTTCAAGGAATTTTTCCATTTTATTTAAGTTGTCAAATTTATTGGTATAAAGTTGATTGTAATATCTCCTTTATTATAATTTTATTATTTATAGAATCTATAATGATATTCTCATTCTGGATGTTGGTAATTTGTATCTGCTCTCCTTTTTTTTCCTGATCAGCCTGGCTCAGATTTATTAATTTCATTAATGTTCTTTAAGAGTCAGCTTTGGGTTTCATTGATTTTCTCTGTTGTTTTTCTGTTTTCTCTTTCATTGATTTTTGATCTTCCTGATTTTCTTCCTTCTACTTACTTTATGTTTAATTTGCCCTTCTTTATCTAGTTTCTTAAGGTAGAAGTTGGGGTCATTGATTTAAGACCTTTCTTCTTTTTTAATATAGCTGTTTAATGATATAAATTCCCCCCTACATAATGCTTTAATGGCATCTAACACTTTTTACATACTGTATTTCATTTTAATTCATTTCAGAATACTCATGACTCATGAAAATTGAGTTAATAAACTTGTTTTTTTTAATTTTTTATTGGAGTATGGTTGTTGTGTTAGTTTCAATCTTGTTTTGTTTTAAGCCTCCAAATTTGTGATAATTAGTTATACAACAATAGAAGAAAACCAGTTCACAGGGTATAGAGTTCTAGGTTAAAGATTTTTCTCTCCGTACTGTAAAGATAATCCCACTCTCTGCTTGCTTGCATTGTTTCTGAGGAGAAGTCTGCTGTCATCTTTCTTTTTTTTTTCTATGTATGCAATGTGACTTTTTATAAACTCTGGCTGCTTTTAAGATTTTCTTCTTTGTAATTGATTTTGAACAACTTGACTACAATGTGTCTTGGGATCATTTTCTTCAGATGTCTTGTGTTTTGTTGTGTTGAGATTCTTGGATCTGTGGGTTTATAGTTTTCATTAAATTTGGGAAAATTTCAGCCATGATTTCTTCAAAAATTTTTTTTCTGTGTCCTTGCCCCCCATTCTCTTCTTTGGGCACTCAGTATCACATATATTAGGTTGCTCAAAGCTGTTCCACAGCTGATTGATGCTTTGTTCATTTTTTTCTCTCTATTTTTCACTTTGGAGAGATTTTATTGTTATGTCTTCAAGTTTACAAGTCTTCTTCTGTGATGCTTAGTTTGCCATTAATCCCATTAAATGTATTTTTAATCTCAGCTGTTATAATTTTAATCTCTTGATTTGGTTCCTTTTTTAAAATATCTTCCATGTCTCTATTTAATTTTTCAAACATATGAAATACAGTTTAATACTCTTTTAATGTTCTTGTCTGATAGGTCTAATATCTATGTCAGTTCTGGGTAAGTTTCAACTGATTGATTTTTTTTCCTCATCATGGCTATTATTTTTCTGCTTCTTTGCAAGCCTGGTGATTTTTCACTGGATTCCAGACATTTGACTTTTACCCTTTGTGTGCTGAATGTCTTTGTTTTTCTATAGATATTATTGAAGCATTGTTCTGGGATGTACTTAACATTACTTGGAAACATTTGATCCTTTTGCCTTGCTTTTAAAATTTGTTAGGCAGGACCAGAGTTGTGTTTTACTTGGGTTAATTATTCCCACCTACTGAAGCAAGGCTCTTGCCCTGTGAATTATGAGATTTTCCAGTCTGATGGGACAGGCACCATTTCTGGTCCTGCTGAGTGTGGTGTATTGTTCCCTCTTACCCTTTTGGGTTACTCATTCTCCAGTCTCGGGTAGTTTTCTCACATACTGTGCTGCTCAGTACTCCTGTGTGTGCTGTGTGCTCCTAGGGGACCCTATGCAGGTCTTTGGAGTTTTCTCTCTGTGAAGCTGTCTTCTCTCTGGTACTTTGTTCTGAGAACCCTAGCTGCTCTGTCTCCCTGGACTTTCAGTTCTGTTTCCTTAATTCAGGGCTTCTCCTGGGTGCTGCCCAGATTCTCTCTCTCTTAGTGCGGCATTCTGGAAGCTCTCCCAAGGCAGCAGCCAGCCCCCTGTGGGCTGATCTGGTCTATTTCCTGACCCTCTGGGACCACTGTCTTTCATTGTCTAACGATCAGTCTCTTGAAAACTGTTGTTTCAAACATTTTTGTCCATTTTTTTAGTTGTTTCAGGCAAGAGGGTAAATCTATCCCCATTTTCTCACTTTGGCTGGAAATAGAAGTCCAAACCTTCTGTGTTCTGTGGTCAGATTCCACTTCCACTCTGGTTTAAATTCACTCTTGTGATTGCAAGGATCAGACATTTTGCTACCTTCCTCTTCATATCTAATCTGCTCTCCCACAATGTTTTGATGACCTCTGTGCTTTCCCCTGAATTCTGTGACTTAATACATTCTATTTTTACTCACTAATCTTGATTGACTTTCATCCCCTAATGCAATAACTTTCTCTTCTGACCAGTACTATCTGACATACATACAATGCATTTCTTCTTCACCCTCCCATCCATCAGCCAGTGAATGGCAGTACTGCCCTCCTGCAACAGACTGAATTGTGTTCCCCTAAAATCATATGTTGAAACCCTAGCCCCCAGTGTGATGGTATTTGGAGGTGGGGTCTTTGGGAGGTAATTAAGTTTAGATGAGGTCACGAGAGTGGGACCCCATGATGGGATTAGTGCCTTATAAGAAGAGCTCTCCCTCTCTCCACCTGCACACACTGAGGAAAGGCTGTATGAAGACATATTGAGGAGATGGCTGTCTGCAAGCCACAAGAGCCTTCACCAGAAACCAAACCCTGCTGGACCTTGGTCTTATACTTTCCAGCCTCCAGAACTGTGAGAAAATTTTTCTGCTATTTAAGCCACCCAGTCTATGGTATTTTGTTACAGCAACCTAAGTAGACTAACAGACCTGCCATCTTTCTGTGAACCTTTGCTCTGTCTGTCTTCTTACTTAGGCTGCTACCTTGGTTTTTTTCTCCCGTTCAAGTAGTTCTATAACCTGCACTCTAGTGTATTTTGTCCTCTCCTTCTCTTTTTAACCCCTGCACTGTCATAGGTCGAGCCCTCCTCATCCTGGTCTATAGGAACCTTTTTCCTTCTAGGCCCTGTATTCTACACATGATGCCATGGTGTTTCGATAAAACACAGTTCCCATAATGGTCTACCTCTTCCCGTGCACCTTCAGTGACCATCATCATCGTCTGAAATGGTGTTCACAGTTTTTGAGTTCCTTCCTCCACGATGCCTTTTTCAATACATTGGATGTATTTTCTCCTCTGTGCCCCCATAGGGGTTAGTTTTCTCCTCTAGTCATTGTACATATCATTTTCTTCCTTGTAATGAGCTGTGAACTGCTGTCTCCTTACTAGCCTGCAGCCTCCGTGATGGTGCACCAGGATCAGAGCACGTCACAGAGTCTTGCACATATTAGTCGCTCACCAACTGCCTGCATCAACATTTCCCAATTTCTTATAATGGTCTGAATTTTAAAGTGACATTAAAAATTATTTTTTAGAAAAGAATAAAAACCACCATAATAATCCTACCCTAGTACAACTCATCTTGTTTTTGCACTTCACCCCTCTGTCTTTGTATCTGCATTTTCAGAGCTATATTCATAATGAACATATTCAAAAATCAAAATTCTTTTTTCTTCAATGTACCACCTTGCACATTTCCTCCTGTATTTAGTGTTACCAATTTTAAGTAACTCTGACATCCCGCTATGTAGAAGTACCGTAACTTACTAGGCTCTAGAGGATTTATTGGATTCAAGTCTGTGGAAATGTGACCTGATGTCAGGTTTCCCCTTGGTCAGGGAAGCTGACTCTGTTTTGGCCGCAGTTATGTTCCTGCAATTAATATAACTTAGCCCCTTTGCTGGTTTCCATGAGAAATAAAGCAGACCAAGCAGTTTGGGGCCATTTTAGTCGAAGATCTATGGGCCCTGTCAGGGATTACACTGCATAGCACAGAGCCCTTTACTTGGAAAATCCTGGTTAACCATAATCTCTCCTCTGTAGAGAAGCCCTAGTCCAACCCCCGCTCTGCCCACTCCCCTGTTGCTGGACCCGGTGTCCAGCCTTCCTTCTCGGTTTCCCTGGAAGTTCAACTTTCTCACCCTTGTGTTATTCAGAACAAGTCACTGCCCCAACAACCTCTGCTAGTAAAACAGGGTCCTCCAGTTATGGGAGGCACCCCACTGGGCAGATACAAAGCATAGGGTGTTATAAATAACATCCCATGAGCCACCCCACCTCCACCCCTGGCTCTATAAGGGATGGAAGGAAGAAGAAAGCGGTGAGCATTGCACGGGGCTGGCTCTGTGCTCCCACCTCTCTTGGAGTGAAGCTTAGTCTGGGTTTCCCTGGGATGCCCTGTCTGTGAGCACCAGGAACCACCCAACCCAAGGTCTGTCAAGGTGGTG
Source organism: Phocoena phocoena (assembly GCF_963924675.1). NCBI lineage: Eukaryota > Metazoa > Chordata > Mammalia > Artiodactyla > Phocoenidae > Phocoena > Phocoena phocoena. Next base: position 12,028,360 of record NC_089234.1, read on the forward strand.
TGCTGACTCCTCTTTGAAGGTGTTGACAGGGCCTGGCTTTTGGCATATGGGAAGGGGAAGTGTGGGCACGTGGGTGGAGGTGGGGCCTTTGGAAGTTAATTAGGTCATGAGAGTGGACCCTCATGAATGGGATTAGTGCCCTTATAAGAGACCCCAGAGGCTCCCTTGCTCCTTCCACCGTGTAAGGTGACAGTGAGAAAACGGTCATTTATGAACCAGGAAGCAGATTCTCATCTAGAGCCTTGATATTGAACTTTGCAGCCACCAGAACTGTGAGAAATTTCTGTTGTTTATAAGCCACCCAACTTATGGTGTAGCCTGAATGGACCAAGACAGTGTGTGAGTGAGAACAGAAAGCAGTGTACTGAGCGTCAGCTGACCCTAATTCTGAGTAAATCCTCTTCCCTATCTGGGCATCACTTTATCTTTCAGGTTATGGGGTTTGACTGAATGGTCTCGAAGGTCCCTTCCAGTTTGAATCGTCCATGATCCTCTGAGGTTTTTCACGATAACTGAGTTCCAGGGAAGGAAATCGGTGAAGTCACTGGTAGAAGCTTTTGTTTTTGATTTGTTGTTGCCTGCCTATTTCCCTAAAAGGATCTGAGGGGATGAGTAATCTTTAGATATTTTCGCATTACATATATGCACATCTTTACCTAAGGGAAAGCGGCAGTTATTTTAAAAGTATCAACTTGTTAGCACCGTAGAAAAGCCAGGGAAATACTGCACAACGGTTCTGGTTTGGGGATCAGAATATCTTGTGCCTTTAAGCTGGATAAAACATGTAAAGGAAACAACACTTAGGGGCGTGGTGCAACACGTGCCCTGAACGATCTCTCAGAGAAATTTAATTTTGTTTCCAGTTATTTGGGGTTATAGATAGGATTATATCTCTGAGGCAGAGAAAGTCATTCATCAAGAAAGAGGCCTCTTAATCCTTCTCCTGATTTTAATGAGACACTGTAAAATGCCTTTCCTGGCAAATGGCAAGTATCAGCTGGGTGTGATTAGCAGACTTCTGTGGCAGGTTTGCTGTGCTACGGTGTACCCAGTTATTCACCAGCCTAATCTCGCCTGACTGTCACGGGGGTGGAAATGGGCAAAGATGGCTTTGTGGCCTCCCTTAAATGGCAGGCTGACAAGTGAGGACCTGGCAGTGGCATATGGGATAGACCTTAGACCTCAGCCCACAAATATTAGAGTGGTACCTAAGCAGAACTTCCAAAGTATATTTTATGTACCAGAAACAGAGCTTCACTGTCAGCATTTGGGGGCATCCTCCTTTGTTGAGGTCAGGACTTCAAACGTAGCAGAGAGGTGAGAACCGGAGTCTCCCCACGTCCCTCCTCCCTCTTTCCGTGTGCCCGTAGCTGTGCTAGTCACTGGGGAGACAGCAGTGTATAAATTCCTGTCCACAAGAAGCCCAAAGAATAGGAGTGACAGGTGTGTTATGGCAGCATAACAACAACCGCAAGATCTCAGTGCAAGAATAAGTGCTTATCGGGCTTCCCTGGGGGCTCAGTGGTTGAGAGTCCGCCTGCCGATGCGGGGGACGCGGGTTCGTGCCCCGGTCCGGGAGGGTCCCGCATGCCGCGGAGCGGCTGGGCCCGTGGGCCGTGGCCGCTGAGCCTGCGCGTCCGGAGCCTGTGCTCCGCAGCGGGAGAGGCCGCAGCGGGAGAGGCCACAGCGGTGAGAGGCCCGCGTACCGCAAAAAAAAAAAAAAAAAAAGTGCTTATTGAGCTCAGGCATCTGTGAGTTAGCTGGAGGTTGGCTGATCTAGGCTGGGCACAGCCGGAGCAGTCTTTTGTTCTCCTCCTAGGACCAGCAGCTTAGCCAGGCCTTGTCCTCCTCATGGTGTGTGAGCAGTTCAACAGGGCAAACAGAAACACGCCAGGCTTCTTAAACCCTAGTCTGGCACTGGGCACACTGTCACTTTGTCTCATTCTATTGGTCAAAGCAAGTCACATGACTCAGCTTTGAAAAATCTTGAGGGGGCAATGTGCTTTGCTTTGATAGGGAGAATCCCAAAGTCATGTGACAAAGGGTGTCAACACAGGGAGGGTTAATGAGTGGGAGCAATGACACAGTCTATCATGATCACATGTTAACCAATCAGAGTGATAAAGCCTTTGTATTAGCACAGTTTCTGTTGCCGGTATCAGAAACACTCCTCACACAAGCCCAAGCTCACATAGCTGGAGAGCCCAGGAGTTGTCTGATTGCTCATGGCTGGGTCTGGAGGCTCGGATGGTGTTGTCAGCACTCTGTCTCTCTTTTGTTCTCTTGGCCCAGGTTCTGGGTATGTTGGCTTCGCCCTGCAGGTGGCTTCTTCTTCTTCTTTTTTTTTTTTAATAAATTTATTTATTTTTTTTGGCAACGTTGGGTCTTCATTGTTGCGTGCGGGCTTTCTCTAGTTGCGGAGAGCGGGGGCTACTCTTTGTTGCGGTGTGTGTGCTTCTCGTTGCAGTGGCTTCTCTTGTTGCAGAGCACGGGCTCTAGGCATGCAGGCTTCAGTAGTTGTGGCTCACGGGCTCTAGAGCACAGCCTCAGTAGTTGTGGTGCACGGGCTTAGCTGCTCCATGGCCCAGGATCTTCTCGGCCCAGGGCTTGAACCTGTGTCCCCTGCATTGGCAGGCAGATTCTTAATCACTGTGCCACCAGGGAAGTCCCTGCAGGTGGCTTCTTTAATGCAGTGAGATAAGATGGCTCCAGCAGTTCCAGGCTTTCTCAGTCTTTATTGCTGCCATTGGAGGAAAAGACATCCCCCTGACACCTAGTGAGCATACACCAAAGTCTTAGAGAAGACTCTGATTGGCCCCGGCTAGGCCATGTGCTCATTTCTTATCCAATCATGCTACCAAGAGAGATGGAGCATTCTGATTGGCTAGTCTGTGTCACATGTCCAGCCCCATGTTAAAGGGGCTGAAGGACCTGTGATAGGCAAGCCAGGCACAAATCAAGTGGGGAAAGGCAGTTCTCCCAAAGGAACAGCAGAGTGTTTTCACCAGATAGGAGAGGAAGGGGTGCTGGGCACAAGGAAGCACTAGAGGTCACTTCAGTACAGGGTCCAGTGGGGGTAGAAAAGACTGCTGTTTGCCTGTCTACGGCAGACACATCCCATTGCCTTTGGTGGTGTTTGGTAACAACACAAGGGTCAACGATGTGTTTGGGGCAATAGGTCATCACCAAGTAAGGGCGCTGGTGTGGCCCAAAAGACAGGGTTTATGACCCAGCTCCTCACCCAGTTAGGGCTAATGATGGACTGAGCCAGCCAGGTCAAGACAGATGCCAAGCGGGCTCACTAGATGATCTGTAAGGCCCACTCCTGCTCCTGTGCTTTGTGACTCTGACATTGACCTTGATCATAGGATGACCTGGAATGTCTCAAGGGTGCTTTCCCACCTCAGCAGTGTGGATAGAGGATCAGGCAGGGGGCCAGCCAACACTCATGATGCTACTTGATTGGTGCCCGTTCTGACGCAGATTTTGGCTTTCAGAGGAGGCAGTGGGGTTTGGTGGGGACCATAGGATGCAGGCGCTTTAACTCCAAGTTTCACTGAACATTACTTCTGTATGCCTGGCACGGGGCAGGGAATTGGCATTACAAATGCACAAGACAACTATTGTCCCTCCTTTCAGAAGAAAGTCCAGGGTTTCAGTCTTGCCTGTTTGCGTCTCAGTTTCCTCATCTATAACATGGGGGTGATATCTACCCTGCTTTCATCACAGGGTTTTAAGGTCAGTTTATGGAAAATCAAATGTGTGGCAGTATTCTGTAAAGGCATCATACGCTTGTGACGGATTATATTAAGACAGGTTCATTATCTAGTTCAGACCCAGTGATTCCACCTGTTCTTCTTTTTTTAATAAGTTCAATGAGGTTTCTTTTTAGGTAATTTACTTTTATTTACTATTTTTTTGGCTGTGTTGGGTCGTCGTTGCTGCGCGCGGGCTTCCCCTAGTTGTGGCACGCGGGGGCTACTCTTCGTTGTGGTGCGCAGGCTCCTCATTGCGGTGGCTTCTCTTGTTGTGGAGCGCGGGCTCTAGGTGAGTGGGCTTCAGTAGTTGCAGCATGCGGGCTCAGTAGTTGTGGCGCATGAGCTTAGTTGCTCTGCGGCATGTGGGATCCTCCTGGACCAGGGATCGAACCCGTGTCCCCTACATTGGCAGGCGGATTCTTAACCACTGTGCCACCAGGGAAGTCCTCCACTTGTTCTTTAGTGACACTCAGGATTCCCGGAATGTACCAACCAAATGACTGACATGGGGAAACCAGGGTACAGAGAAGCAGCATGACATAGGCAGGCCACATGGTGTATCCGAGAGAGGATTCATGATCTCAGATCTCTGCTCCTTATCTAGAGCCCCTTTAGTGGAAACCTTTGGTTTGAAAGTAACATTAGGCCCCTGAGTGGCATTATCAGGCATTCCTGGCATCGTTTGGGCATGGGGGGGGCATCAGGGGGTGTGGTATGAGGGAAGAGAGGCTGTGATATGATGATGATTCTCTCCTAGGGCCTTCCTGCCCTCAGCCTCACCCACCTCTTGTCTTGCATTCCTTTTCCTCATTCTGCCCTTCCTTAAAGGTCTGGCCCTTTAAATAGCACCTCTGCCCCACGGGAGGGGCAAGACACAAGCTTGGCTGCCTGGGGGCACCTTGGCCAGACTGAGTCTATCCGAGCAGTTCTTGTCCTTGAACTCTATCCCTGCTAGAGGTGGGGAAGGAGGAGGCTTCAGCCAGCAGTCTGTGGCCCTGCGGGGAAGGGCTGGGGGCAGGACAAGGGTGTTGCCCCTTCTGGGGTTGGGATAGAAGGAGCCACGTGATGTAGAACCTGCATTCCATTTGCTTCCGTGAGGGACTTGGAGGGGTGACAGTAAAAACACATATGTGGGTACACAGGGACACATAAATTAAAGATGAAAAGAAAACTATATGGATAAGGAGAGATTGTAAGTGGGAACAAGAAATTAAGTAATGACCTGTGATTGAGGTCTAAATTTGTCCCTGAACTTCCTGGCAGACAAGGCAAAAAGAGAAATATGACGGGTTTCTTAGTATCTTGAAAGAAATGAAGCGTTCAGAGAAGGCAAGTTTTTTGCCCCCTGGCACAAATTTCTAGGAGAAATTTGTCACCTGGGTCCTTATATAAAGGACACTGGGAAACAGAAATTCCACATACAGGGGAAAGTACCCAGGGTCTTGCTTTCACGAGCAGACATCTCATGACTAGACACATCGTGGACTTTGTTTTAGTGTCTGTGTTTCCTACTAGACTGTGGGCTCTGTGTAGACAGGAATCTGGTCTGTCTGGTGGATGGCTGGGCCTCTGCATGACAGATGTCTCTAAATGTGTTAGAAGAATTTAATAAGTAGTATTTTAGGAGAAAAACAAATATTTTGTGGGTAATTAGAAGGACAGCTAAGCCTGACCTATGTTGTCAGTTGAGGGGGAGAGGTTTCCCGGGTAAAGCGGCATCTTATGGAGACTTGAAGGACTCCTAGGAATTAGGGAAAGGGCAGGCGTGAAAGTTGTTCAGGAGGAGAGACTAGCAAATGCGAGCTGGTGAGAGAGAGAGAGAGAGACAGAGACAGAGACAGAGACAGAGACAGAACCATGTGGTGTAAGAAGCAGAACATGGGCTCAGCTGCGGGGAGGGGAGAGGTGGAGACACAAGCCCGCCCACCTTCAATCGTGAGAAACTGTATTTTTGTCTCTGGTATCTATCTGGGTTCCGTGAAAGCTTTTATTTGAAGAAGAAGTTTGAAAACCGCAGATGTGGTCCAATCCCTTTAGAATGAGGCCCAGAGAGGGAAGGTAATTCACCCAACAATGAACAGCTAAAAATGGCAGATCCAGCGCTAAACTCTGGTCTCCTGCCTCCCAGTCAAGTGCTCTTTTTACCAGCCCCTCTCAGGGATAAAAGACCAACCAAATTAAGAAGGGGTGCGTACGTGCGTGTGTCTTGGTTTATCGGCACAACGATCCTGAGTGAAAAGCAGGGGGACGTTGTTTTTTTGCCTCAATTTCTCGTGAGGAAGGCCCTGTCTGGTGAGACCAGATGGGGTTCCTGGAGTGTCACCTGGCTGAAGCCTTCAGACAGGTCCCCGTTCCCCATACGTGGCCTCTCTCTCCTATTCCCTCCTGTCCCCTGATCTGCCTCCAGCTAGTTGAAGTTGGTGGCGAGTCAGGCACTCAGCCTCATTCCTGCTCTGGGGCTTCTGGGCCCGCAGATTGTCGTTAAATTAACTGTGAAGATTTTCTGTGCTGGCTGGGAGGCAGTGATGCAGGGGACACGGCGGGCCTTGGGAGCCATCATCTGCTCCTCTGGCCCAGCTCAGAGCAGCTGCCCTCCGCGCCTGGAGATGCGATAATTTAATCGGGGGTGCTGCCTCGTCCAGCCTGGGCTGGGCACAGACACACCGTCCAACCTCCCAGCAGCCAGACGGATTTGCGAAATGGAGCAATTAAATCTAAAGGGAGCTGTCTGAACCGATTTTCCCCCTTCATCTTCAGCCTGTTCTGCAAACCCTCCTCCTGGCATTATCTTCATTAGGGGCCGAGACAGCCTGGAAGGGACTCAGATGGCTGGTTCTAACCTGTGTGCTCTGCACCCTGAAACGCCAGCTTCTGCTACGCCCCCCACCTGCCTGCATCACTTGGATGTCCCTCTCCTGGCCTCCCCAACGTCAAAAGCTCTGGGGCGCGCCCTGTGATTTCAGGGGCCGGCGGCCACGTCCAGCCACATAGCTGTGCTGGGCCCGACTCTGGGCCAACCTTTATTTCGAGCCTGATGTCGATGGCCTCTGCTGGAGTTATGCAGGCAGCGCCCCCATTCAGGGCTCCCCTCAGGCCAGAAAGGAAGAATTGTTGATGTGGGCGGTGCTTCTGTTCCAGCTCCTTTGTGTCTGATGCTTAGGGGTGATGCAGGGAAGGAGAAAGGACTTCTCCCTCCACCAGATGAGGAAGCTCCATTCGTTAGTGTCCTGATAAATGGACACTGGGTTGGTGCTTCTCTCATCGAGGCCTGTAGCTTTTGTCTGGGTTAAAAGCCCAGGGGCAGAAAGAACAGGGAAAAGAGAGGAGTCTGGAAGAGGCTCTGGCGACATTCTGATGTAGCTTCTTAGAACGAGCAAATGTCAGTACTCAAGATGGGGAAACTGAGTCTCACAGGGGTCTGGGGAGGGCTCACAAGCATACAGCAGAGGGAGGTGGATCAGAAGTAGACTCTTTCTTGCTCCATGAGCCCTTGGGCACATAGCTCTCAGGCTCAAGCACAGTACCTGGCACACAGTGGGTGCTTAATAACTGTTTGTTGGTTGACTGAATCAATGGGAGCAACAGTGATGTGTCTGAGAAGAAATGGTTACCAGCCCTCAGCCCTTCCAAGTCAGGGCCATGTTATCTTCATCTCCCTCTTCCCAGAGCCCAGAACAGGGCTGGTATGCAGTAGGTACTCAGTAAAGATGTATTAATTAAGTCAATGTAATTGGGGGCAGTGTGGCTGGTCTTGAAACAAAGAGTCCACCTCTCCCACATTTATTAGTCATTTGGGGAAATTAAAGGGAGCCATCCTTACCAGGACTTCTGGTACAGCTGAGGGAAGTTTTGGGAGTGAGGAACATACTTCAGCACTGGGTAGGGTGTCAGCAAACTCAGTTTCAGTCCCTGTTGTGTGTTGTTGGTTGAGTCCGTTCTGTTCTCTGGGCCTTGGTTTCCCCTTTGGTAAAAGGATGGGATTGGGTCAGGTGTCCCCATGGCCCCACCCAGATCCAACATCTTGAGAAAACTTAGGGGACTCTAGTGAATCCCAGGGGCCTGGGAGCATGGGGATGGGGTGCTGGCTTCTCACCCTGATGGTCTGCGGAGGGTGGAGAGCATCCAGTCTCTTCCCAAAGACTTCCAGGCAAGAGAGTCCGGAGTGGCCTGGGTCTCAGGAATAGGAATCTGGAAGGAAAGTGGAGGTCTGGTCTTGTCTTCTGGGTAGCTCAGGACCCACACCCCAGCTGCCCACGGAAGGAGGGCCTCTGTGTGGGAGCAGGACCAAGTCATCAACTGGACCTTGATGACCCCGAGGCTACTGACATTCCCACTCTACTCGGGGCATGTTGCTGACCACATGGCAAAGTCGTCATTTCAAATGCCACTAATTTTGGTCCTACGGCAGGGGGCACACCTAGGGGAGGGGCTGGGCCCTAGAGGACATTAATGGGCTGATTGGTGTCCACCATGGCCCTTAGAAGGAATTCAGGGTTGGAATTTCAGGGTTAACCCCAAACTGCTCTGTAAGAGCTGAGGGTGGGCAGGTAGTCTCAGTGGTGACCTAAAGATTTGTCCCTGGAATTGCTGAGTGACTCCGATGATCTGCCTCTTATACGTTGAACCAGGTCACATGCAATGACCCTTATATCTTCCCCAGCAATCTTAGGCTCAGTTTTTCTCCTTTAACTCATGCTTGGGCCATACTTCAACTTTTGCTCTGTTGCCCCTCATCTGGACTCCCTCAATAGTATTATCTCAATAGCTGCAAATGCTGTAGTTTAACTGTCGTAGTACATGCAGACACAGAAATATGTGTCTATGTACATATATCCACAAAAGAAGAATACACAGCTCTCAGGGCACACGTGAATATCTGGAGCCACCAGCCAGTTCTTTGGAGAAGCTCAGGTTATCTTCAGTGAGGTTGCCCCTGCCGTCCATCACATTCTCTTGTCTCTGTGAACAGCAAGCACGACAATTCACCGAGAAACCCAGAGTCCTCCGTCTCTTACTTGCACACGTGATTCACCCAGTTGCCCACGTGGCTCTGGGATCCCTCCCAACATCTTTTTTTTTTTTTGCGGTACGCAGGCTTCTCACTGTTGTGGCCTCTCCTGCTGCGGAGCACAGTCTCCGGACGCGCAGGCTCAGCGGCCATGGCTCACAGGCCCAGCCGCTCCGCGGCATGCGGGGTCTTCCTGGACCGGGGCACAAACCCATGTCCCCTGCATCGGCAGGTGGACTCTCAACCACTGCGCCACCAGGGAAGCCCCCTCCCAACATCTCTTGATCAGGGACACAGCTGCCTACTCGTGGGCCATTGACCTCCGCCCTCTGCTTCGGCTGCATCTCTGACTGTTCCCCTCTGGTCACTGTGGCTCAGCCATTGCAAGGCCTCCTGGTTCCCTGAACATGTCAGGCTCCTTCCTGTGTCTGCATTCCTCTGCTTGGAGCTGAGTATTTCTCTAACCAAAGTGGATTATTTTTACTGATTCCTCTGGATTCAGCCCAGACGTCCCTTCCTCCTCTCTGTCGTCCACATTCCCCATGTTGCTATGTAGTCTTCATTATAATCCGGTGCACGCCTGCATAGGAGTCTATCAGCTGGCATCCCCACACTCACTTCACCATCACATATTATTGGGCATAAAATGTGTTTCTTCTGTTCCCCCAATATACATGATGCTGCATAGAGTTGCCTTGATCTTTGGGAGGCAGGGTCGAGTTGTAATTAGGACTGTCTCTAGGTTTGGATCCTGGCTCTGTTACTACACAAAAAGTTGTCGAGGACTTCCCTGGTGGCGCGGTGGTTAAGAATCCACCTGGCAATGCACGGGATACTGCCAATGTCTGGGAAGATCCCACATGCTGCGGAGCAACTAAGCCCGTGCACCACAACTACTGAGCCTGCGGTCTAGAGCGCATGAGCCACAACTACTGAGCCCGCACATCACAGCTACTGAAGCCTGCTCACCCTAGAGCCTGCGTGCTGCAACTACTGAGCCTGCGTGCAGCAACTACTGAAGCCCGCACGCCTAGAGCCTGTGCTCCGCAACAAAAGAAGCCACTGCAATGAGAAGCCCGTGTACCACAAGGAAGAGTAGACCCTGCTCGCCGCAACTAGAGAAAGCCCGCGCCCAGCAACGAAGACCCAACGCAGCCAAATAAAAAAAGAGTTGTCAAACTCTGTGTCTCAATTTTATCATCTGTAAACGGGCATAAAAATAGTATCCATCTCATAGGCTTCTGAGAATTAAATGAGAAAACACATATAGAAAGTGTTTAGAATAGTGTCTGGCATTCTAGAGTAAGTGCTCACTTATTATAACCTATTGTTTCCCTTCTTATTGTGTCTTTGAATTCAGTCCTGACAGATATATTCCCACAAGTAATATTACTGGATCAAAGGTGAGAAGGTTTTTACGGCTCTGGAAATGTTTTGACAAATTGCTTTTGAAAAGACTGTGCCTCTTTCACCCCCATCAGCCACACCCGAGCAACAGCTGGTTGCTTTGCCCTGTCTTCCTGCGTAGTATATGCCATAATTCAAAGTGCCGATCTTAGAAGACGAAAATCGTGATGGACTCCATCTCTGGGCTTTGGGACCCTCCACCTACTCACTGCCATTCAGCTCAATCCTCCGCTCCCAGCCTAGAGGGCTCCCTCTTGCCTTGAGTGTGCCCTGTCCTGCTTGGCACTGCATTCTTCTGTAATTGTTTGGCACCATGATGATTTATTGAGATATTAACTTACGTATTGTTCTTACCGTGATGACTATCATTCTGTCCCCATTTCAAGATGGCAGCCAAGCTTGTTCCCTCCCACTCGTGGGTTTCATGTTGCAAGGTACTGTGGGAGCCACAGGCAGGCTCGTGGGGGCGCGGGCAGGGGCGAGGAGGTGATATGGGGCACTAACCCGAACACTGGGGCTGCCTGTCAGGATTCAAGCTCCAGCAGTTGAAGCACTGGGAGACGGGACCAGACGGCAGGTGGTGACGTGGAGTCTGGGAGAGCTGCCTCAGGGACCTGGGAAGGCAGGGGCTTTATCTGTTTCACTCCTTGCTGGATTCTGAGTTCGTAGCACAGTGGTAAGTGTTTAAAAATACTTTTCGAGGGACTTCCCTGGTGGCACAGTGGTTAAGAATCCTCCTGCCAATGCAGGGGACACGGGTTCAAGCCCTGGTCCGGGAAGATCCCACATGCCGCAGAGCAACTAAGCCCGTGCGCCACGACTACTGAGACTGCATGCCACAAAACTACTGAAGCCCACATGCTGCATCGAAGAGTAGCCCCTGCTTACTGCAACTAGAGAAAGCCCATGCCCAGCATCTAAGACCCAACGCAGCCAAAAATAAATAAATAAATAACTTTTAAAAATTACTTTTCGAATGAATGAATGGATGGATCTGTGTTGAGGGCAGGACCTCTGTGGGTGGCTATGAGCTTGAAGCCAGGGTTCTGGTCAAGGGCCCTGGGTTCAGGGTGGGGCTTGCTTTGGAGGGAGTGGAGGAACTGGGCTCCAGAGTAGGGGTCAGAGTAGACACCCAAGCCTAGGAGTTCCTACAGTCATGGGAAGAGGAGAGGAGGGGATGGTGGAACTTGGGTCCCAGGAGTGGTACTGGTCTGGCCCTTGGCAGGCTTGCCGGCGGTCATTCTAGGCCGTGCTGGCATCGCCCCCAGTCATGGTCATTGTATTCCAGCCTTGACCCTTGGTATGGGTGGTAGCAGCATGACCGGAGAAGGCGAAGGCCCCAAGGGCGTCAGTCAGGACCAGTAACTGTGGTGGACACGACTGTTGCCCCCACAAGCTTGGCTGTGTAAGGAGTGCCCCGACACCTCTTTAAAACCATGTGCTTTGACTCTAAGCCCCTCGTCCTGCTGGGCTGGTGAGGACTTCTGACCTGACTGGGGCTCCTTCCCCTGGGCTGTGGTGTGTGCAGGTCCCAGGGGTCTCGTACCGAGCAAAGTCTCCTGCAGCCTTTACTGCTGCGACACTTGGCCTTGGGGGTCCGGGTGCCTCAACCAGCCCCGGCCGGTCCTTGGGTGGTCCTCACCGTCACTTCCCCCAGAGGTCCTCTGGGCTGCTTTGGGGCTGCACCCAGAGCCTTCAGACCTCCATCTCTCTGCCTGACCCCCGCAGGCAGCTCCCCTCCCCCAGTTTCCTGCCCGGCCTGTTCTCCCCTCTTCAGAGACTCAGTTTATTCTTCCCACCTCCTGGACCATCTAGCAGCAGCCCCTCGATGAGCTGGGCTCTCGTGGAAGCCCAGAGATTTTCTGCAAGCAACCTTTATTGCAGGCTCTGGGTACACGGGCTGCCTTTGAGCCAAGGGGGGTCCTCGGGCCCTGGCTTCCTTCTTGGGGGGGTGGGTGGGGACAGGTAAGAAAAATACAGCAAGAACCAAATGCAGATTAAGATCTCAGCAAATCACCTTGTCATCCCAGCATCGGCCGTTCTGGACATATGTACGAGTTTCAGAAATTTGTGCCAGTTGATGGATAATTCAGCGCCCCCCGCCCCCCAAAAATCTCCTGACTTTACAGAAAAAGGGAGCCTTCTGTGTGTTTTCTTGGTTTGTTTTGGTGAGCAGAAGACTTGAGAGAGTCTGAAGCACTGTTTACGGAGGCTGAATTCAGCTTGTGCTGCCCAGAACTGTCCTGGAGACTGCGGGTTGGTTAAAAGGTTTATCATTAAGTTAATATTGCATTGTCATTTCAGGTTCCCAAACTGGGAGATCTTTAACCGCTCTCCCCTCAGAAAACCCCTCAAATCCACCACTAAATTACAGTCAGCACTGATTTAAAAGAACAGCATGAAATCATTCATTAGGCAACAGGCCCAGCAAATCTGAGTTGTTTATTCCTAAGTCATTTACTAGCTAATTACATGCTGCATAAGGTAAGAGCGCAGCAGGGCTCCATTAAGAGTAAGTCCATCGTTGGGAGGCACCTTAACAGAAATTCACGTTTGGCGTTTCCCCCACTTTCAGTGACTGTGGACTGAGGCTTTTGGCAAGTGAGAGACCCGGAAATAGAATCACTGTTTTTATAACAATCCTGTTACCTTTAATGACCATTTTCTCCCCTTAAGTGCAACAAAGTAGGGAAATATTGCCGTGCTCTTCGGTGCAGTTTTCCTACTGTGATTTTTTTCTTTTTTTTTGTTAAAAGCCCCAAGAGAGTGCATTTCTCTACCTGCTTATTTGCTACTGTCAAAAGAGAGCAAAATTCATGAAAAAACTCAACTGTCAAATCCCCAACAAGTATGCAGTTATTTCAGGCTGGTGTTTTAAGCAAAAATGGTTTTCATGGCAGAAACTTGCTTCTATTTTCTGAACAGGGGATTCGGGCTGGGGAGTATGTTTTTGCTTCCAGCTGTTTCACTTTCTCTGGGCGTCTGCCAGCAACACCCGTTCTAACACACAGAGGTGAATTTCCACTCGCAGGGCCCCAACGTCAGGCTGAATTAAATGCCAGCTTGGGTGCCCTTTTGGGCATCGCTTGGTGGGGTGGGAGCCCCAAGTAATTCCTCTTCCTGCCTCCCAAAGCCCATCATTCCAGGTTGTTACACTGGGGGCTGGGCAGCGGATGACAGAAGGACTTGGAAGGGAGGAGAAAATAGATGATCCTGTCCCCACCATAACACAGGGAAGAAAGATATAAAGGGAAGTAAGTGGTAATGTTCTTGAAAGATAAACAATTGACTGCCTGTCACCAATAATTGATGACAGAGATCCTGAAGAATGTGGCCATGATAAAAAATACATATGAAAGTGTACACATGCCATTTTCTCCTGACATATCATTGCTTTCCTCTTTGCAAGAATCTTCGCAGGATCAAATTAGAAGCACTATTTGCTGAAAGGCAATATTCTCCTATCCAGGCTTGTGAAAGCAGAGCTCCCTGTCTCCCGGGAAGCCTTCGTTTGACTTGCATCTTGATATTGAATTTAAGCGTCGTATTTTATGAAAATGCATGCAGCCCCTGGCCCACCTGGTAATAACTACTGCCCCATGCAGTGGAAGTTTCATTCACCAGAAGGGCTAGGAGCAGACTCGTCTGATTATTTGAACTACAGTATTAATTAGCTAAAATCTTTCTCTGGTTTGAACAGTCCTTGGTGGGATTCTTCCTAAAGTGCATTTGCTTGCTTTGCTATCTTGCTCTGCGTTAAGAATACCATCGTGAACAGAATTGAATTCCTGGGGGAAGAGGGCTTCCTGTGGTTCTGCATGGCTTAGAGGGCAATGCTAAGACCAGCAGGTGGGAGCCAACATCAGTTCCCTGGGGGGCAGGCAAACTTCCTACCTCAGAGAGCTCTCAGAGAATAGAAATATTGGGCTGCCTTAGGAGGTAGGTAATGAGTCCCCGATTACTGGGGGAAACTGTTGGTGGAGCTACTTACCAATGGCATCACTGAATCACGCAACGTTTACATTTGGTGACACCATGACCCACCCATAGCCCGTCATCCTCACCTGAGGACATTTTTGTGGCATTGAAATCATTTTGCTTGCCCATTATGCTTTTGCTGGAAATGCTGGGGAATTCATGCCCCCTACCCCTGTGGCCCTCAACCAGTGACTGGTGGGTATAAATATCCCGGCTCCCTCACCCTTCTAACTCTGGGGTTTGTGTCTGTACTGGCTCCCAGAGTTTCCCCAGGGGGATAATGTCTCAGTCACCTGCAGTGGCAGCCGTCTTGATAAAGCAACATTTATGGGTTAGGATTAGAATTAGGGTTAGGGATGCCTTCCCTTCTCGGCCTCACATCTCTCCTCTTGTACTCATCTGTCCTTTACTCCCCCAAACACTATACATCCTTATCACAAGGTCTGTGCCTGGGGGAGCCCTGAGGAAAAGGTAGCGACTATCTTTTCCAGACAACGTAAGGGCCCATGGCCTGACAGTGGGGCATCTTTGAAATTGGGTCTGGTGAACATGGTCCAGAACAAACAAACAGACACCCTACTGTGAGGGGCTTTCTCAGCCCTGATGAGAAGAGAAGTAATTCTCTGATGTCCCATGCCTGCTGTCCTCACACCCTTTGCCTTTGCAGCAGGGCCCTCACGGCCCGCCATCTGCCCTGCTACCCGCTGCCATCCCGCCTATGTTCCAGGAGACTATGCCATGGCTTTGTTTTCTCAGAACCCGTCTCCACCGTGTACCCCCACTGCTTCAGAAATGAGGAACCCACACTTGGCACCACAGTCCTTCCGGGTGCTCTGGGCCCACTTCCTTCTCCTGGGCATTCCTGAGAACGGCTCCCTGCCCGCTCAGGCTTCCTCTTGCCTCTTCCTGAGACAGCAGTCATTCTGGCCATCTTCTCTTTAGCTGCCAGGCTGTGATACTGAGGAGACTGCAAGGCCAAAGGAGCACCATTCTGAGTATTGACTTTTTTTAAAAAATTGTAGATTTAAGGACAGAAGCATCAGGAAAATGGGCTAAATACATCCTGGCCTCAACTGGATGTGAATACATTTAGAACCCTCCCTCCCTCCCTCCCTTCCTTCCTTCCTTCCCCCCTTCTTTCTTTTTTCTTCTTCATTTAGATTTCATTGTGTTTGTTTCCTTACCTTAAAAGAATTCTGCTTAACTGAAGCTCCTCAGAGCTGAGCATGCATGAGTTCCCAAGTTCTAGCTTTGAGAATGTTTCTGTGTTTCTGAGTGTCATAGGCAATGCCTGTCTCTGGGTGTTTTCACAGCATGAACAGCCCTGAGGCAGCTTCTTGTTCAAGGACTGGGGGAGAAATACTTGACTCAAACACAGTAAGTCAACTGTAAATGCCATGCTAAGTTGCAGATAGCTCTGTGGGCCTCGTCCCTAAAATGTGTGGGTGACACATTTCTGGCTGCTTCTGCCTTCTCTCCGTGGTACCCAAAGTGTGCCCCCCTCCACTTCCGGTGCATCAGAATTGGAGGACCTAGCCTGTTTGTCTCATCATGATTTACGGCCCTTTAAGTGATGTTAAATGCTCCGCCTCATTGTTGCCTGGAAGAGGTCTGATTTTCCTGGCTAACTAGTTAGTCTCTTAGATAGTATTTGCCTTGTCTATCCCAGAGAGTCTTTTTTTTTTTTTTTTGGGCTGTGTTGGATCTTCATTGCTACACGCGGGCTTTCTCTAGTTGTGGTGAGCGGGGCTACTCTTTGGTGTGGTGCATGGGCTTCTCATTGCGATGCCTTCTCCTGTTGCAGAGCAGGAGCTCTAGGTGTGCAGGCTTCAGTAGTTGCAGCACGCAGGCTCGGTAGTTGTGGCCCACGGGCTCTAGAGCACAGGCTCGGTAGTTGTGGCACATGGGCTTAGTTGCTGCATGGCATGTAGGATCTTCCCGGACCAGGGGTCGAACCCATGTCTCCTGCATTGGCAGGAGCACCAGCAGGGAAGTCCCTATCCCAGAGAGTCTTATCCAAGGCACGGACCTCAGCATATCAACACAGTTCCAGTGAAGAAGGACCCCTTCATTTTTGTTAGTGTGGATGGGGTTTTTCTTTGCTTCCCTTCATCTGCTAGAAGGTGCCCAGTAGGCTGGTCATTTTAAACTTGTAAAAACAGCATAGCGTTAAAATAGACACTAAAGAACATTTTTTTAAAAATTCTCTTAATCTTCTCCCTTCCCAAGGCAACACTTTTTATTGTTGCACGTTGTGATGTCAGGCTGACAGGAGCTCCAACATGGCTTTTTCTCTTCACATTCTATCAGAAATGTTTTTCCATGTTTCTACGGAGGCTTCACAGTGATTCCTTTAATGGCTGCAAAATCTGTGTGCTGGTTTCCTGAACTGCCCCTTTGCTCTTGGTAATCGAGGGCCTTTCCAATCTTGGGCTCCTGCAGTGAACATCTTCACAAAGAAAACTTTCTGTTTTCATTTAATTACTCCCTTAGCATATAGTCCACAAGAGAAATTTCTGGGCCAAGGCGTGGAGATGCTCCTCTGGCTTTTGATCATTTGGACATTGCTTTCCAGAAAGGGAATCAATGTACTCTACCATCCCTGGGGGCTCCATGCAGCCTGTGAGAGCTGCATGTGCAGAAACCAGTCTATAAGGATTCCTAGCTCTCTCTTCTGTTCAGAGCCTCAAAAATCATCCCCATCCTCCTGAGGAAGTGTTGGAAATGACATCTTCAACCAAAAAAAAAAAAAAATAAACCTACACGAAAAAGACAAACAAAAAAACCCCAACTCTGGCATCACACGCTACCTAACGAAGACGTAAGTGCCCCTGAGGGTTAATGATGATGGTCAAAACACACACTTGGGTGCTAGGCAATGGCTTGCTCTCTCACATTATTTTTTTTTTTTTTTTTTTTTTTTTTTTTTTTTTTAGCGGTACGCGGGCCTCTCACTGCTGTGGCCTCTCCCGTTGTGGAGCACAGGCTCCGGACAGTCAGGCTCAGCGGCCATGGCTCACGGGCCCAGCCGCTCCGCGGCACGTGGGATCCTCCCCGACCGGGGCACGAACCCGTGTCTCCTGCATCGGCAGGCAGACTCTCAACCACTGCGCCACCAGGGAAGCCCTCTCACATTATTTTCTTAACTCTTCTAGCAGCTCTCCAAGGTGGGTGTTTATTATCCCCAGGGAAAGATGAGCAAACTGAGGCTCCGAGAGATGAAGTAACTTGCTTCAGGTAATGACTAGTGTCAGAGCCAGGATTGAATTTTCATCTACCTTGCTTTATAGGAACAAAAATTGTGATACCAGGGTACTTAAATGTGTATTTGAAGGACACATCATGAAGATCAGCATCAGCTTCAGTGCATCTTTGAGAAAAGGACTGTCCCTGTGGGGATGAGACAGTCTGAGGGTCAGCCTGAAGCCGATTCAGTCTAGACTCATAAGCCCAGGAGAAAAAAACTCACAGACACAATGACAGGATATGGCTGATCAGGGAAGCCCAACACCAGCTAATAATCTGCAAGTGCTATAGCCTAAGTGAGCCCGTAATTGGGGAAATCAAAATAGTTTGGGGAGTCAAGAAAGGCTTCCTGGAGGAGGTGTTGTTTGAGCTGCAATTCAAAGGATAACAGAATCTAGAAGAAGAGTATGGTGGGAGAGGTGGGGAGACCATTCTAGCAAGGAAGTAGTGTGTGCAAAGGCCCTGTGGCTGGAGAGAACTAGGCACTTCTGAGAAACTGAGAGAAGGCTCATGTGGCCGCAGTGCAGAGCAGGCAGCCTCGTGTCTTCTTACCTCGTTGTACCAGCTTCCATGGGTCGACAGAGCAGGGGCCACAGGTGTGCTCCCCTTCCACGAGGGGCTCTGGATGGTGATGGGAACACAGGCTAAGGGTAGGTCATTAGGGAGCATGGTAGACAGGGTACATTAGCTTCTCTAAACTTGTGTCTGCCTCATTCCAGTTTGGGAGGTTGGAAAGTTGAACCCCACATTCTCCAGACTCCCTGACAGTTCCCATTCTGGATGTGAATCAGGTCCTGTCAATTAGACACAGGCATGAATGATTTGGACAGGGGAACTGTGGCAGAAGCCTTCTTCCTGCCCCGCTTAGGCTGTTTTCTGATGCTAAATAAGGTCATGGAAGTGTGAGGATTTCTGCAGCCATGCTGCAAAGCCCATTCCATAGCTTCCCAGCTGTGGAGAGAGTCGTGGTGGCAACAGCAGTAGCAGGGGTGGCCTCAGAGGGCAAAGGTCCCCTGGTGAGTCAGTTCTATTTGTCTGGGAGTCAGTCCTGGAGGCCAGCCTAGAAAGCCTCCTCTAGCCGTTCCAGGAAGTGTATCTAATTCCTGGTCTTGAACCCCTTCCTGTTAAGATGCTCTAGGGCACACTGTTGATGCC
This sequence comes from Phocoena phocoena, assembly GCF_963924675.1. Classification (NCBI taxonomy): domain Eukaryota; kingdom Metazoa; phylum Chordata; class Mammalia; order Artiodactyla; family Phocoenidae; genus Phocoena; species Phocoena phocoena. Next base: position 12,046,912 of record NC_089234.1, read on the forward strand.
CCCCACCGACCACCCGGGTTCACCTGCTCTGTGACAGTTTGCAGCTTACCTCCTGAGTGCCTGCATCAAACTTGTTCTCTGATTGAGGGCTTTTTCCAGCACCTGGAATTCACTCTGCTAAATACAGGGGCAATCCAGGGGGTGAAGGTGTGAATGACCTGGGGCTGCTTTCAGCCACTGGGGCATGGGATTTGGTAAGTGTCCCACTTTCTGCCCCTGTGGGAAAATTCTAGGCCATGGTCCACATGATTTCTCAAAGGGTCTTCAGTGAGACTGAGCCCCAGTTACCCACAGCGGTAACCCACTCATGACTGGTTTTCTTCCGCTATCCTGTTACACTTTCCCCACTTCCTTACTTGCATTTCCTGGGATCACCTCTCAATAAACCACCTGCACCTCAACCCTTGCCTCAGGGTCTGCTTTTGGGGGAGCTCAAGGAAAGACAATTAAATGCCTGTAGAAGTTTCTATTTTTGTGTGTGTTCCAAATCTGGCTAGGACAGAGAGGCACAATGATTTACAGACACAGGAATGGATACTTTTCACCTAAGTCAAACATACTCCAAGCAATCACATCACTGTGCTTTGAATTTATATCCCCAGGCTTTTAGCCTTTTAGTTACACGACTGGTTTCCCAACACATTAAAATAAATTGCTGAAGTTGTGTCTTTGTCAGTCCATCCATCCATCCATCCACCCTTTCATCTATCCAGCCAGCAATCATTTATCAGACCTCTGCTTGGGCCCAGTGTTGTGCTAGAGGCTGAGGATACAGAAACTAATTAGGCTTCCTGCCTGCCGGTTACTCCCTGTGATGATCCTACAGCAAATGTGGTTCTGCCATCTTGAGTGCCACTCGGATTTCTGCACATAAGGCGTTTAGCATGGCCATATAAAGTCAACACTAATGCCAACTAGTGGTCTTATCATATAAACATACTAATCATAACATTTCCATCTATCCTGAAGTGTCTCCAGCATTCAAACTGTGTCTCTATTTTATTAAAATGCCCTGTATTAAGACACTGCTTCTAAGGAACTAAATTTAGTTTAAGAAACTGCTCTCCATTTTGAAGTCATTAAATGTAGCCTTTGTGTGTGTGTGCATATGACAGAGAAAAATTAGAGGCAGCAGTGTCTATATTGAAAATCCTGCATTAGATTGCCATCAGTTGCTAATAATATGTCATCATTATCCTTATAGGGTTAAGCTTTGCTCTTTTCTCTTCTACCTGCCTTGCCGAGATAACCTCTAAGGATGTCCTGGAAGACGGTGGGGCTGAAATTCAAAAGCTTTCATGACAGCTGAGCTCTCCACGCAATTCATTATGTTGGAAAGATGGGGAGGAGGGAGGAGAGAGTTGTCTGCAAAGATAGTGACTGTGCAATTTCCAGTCCGTTCTCCTTGCAGCCAGATCTTGGAGGCAGCCCATGGACGAGTTTCATCAAGCAGACCCTGCTGATCTCTCATCCCTCTGGGAAAGGGGTGTGTACTGGGAAAGAGGTTGTGTCTGGCTCAGGCAGGAGCAGGCTGAAACCCTGGTAGGATGGGCCAGTTTATGGCGGGAATGGGATAGGGAAATAAAGCGGGGCTCATCCCCAGAGTGCTTGGTTCTAGGGATCTTAGGTGTGGTTCTGGCTGACATCAGTGTCAAAGGGTCTCACTCCAGATGGTGGGCTGGGAACAGGAGATTGACTCCCAGCCTAGCCAATAGTTCTGTGCTTTCTCTGTATCCCCAGCTTTGAGCCCAGAGCCAGGCAAAGCAGGAGCTCTAAATAAACATTTGTTGTTTCACTGAGAAAGCACTGGTATACGATAACATGCGGCAAGGAAATCAGCCAAGCATAGTTCCCATGGGAAATAAAGTCCCGTTCTTCTCCAGTACCTGCCTATGGAATGAGGTTCTTGGTAGGAAAATCCTAGCCCGAGTGTTGGACTATGTATGGAGAAGAAGATTTCCTGCGTTTGTGGCAGACATCCCCAGCAAGCACTGCCCAAGAAGGACAGATTTCCAAGGACGGGGGATGCTACTGTTGCTGCATCTCTCATAATAAGCTAAAACTGGTGAAATCCTGTGTGGTCCCCAAAGGAAGCCAAACCAAGTTTTAAACACAAAGGGGGTGTTTCCTCTCACTGGAAGGCGGCAGGTGTCACACATGCCATGTCTGCCGGGCAGGTTTTCATTCACATGTTCAAGGCTGTTTCATTTTCCTTCCCAGCCCTGCTACCCTCCTTCCTTTGTCCCCCTTTCATTTGTCACCAGTGTACCCTTGGCAGGTTCTCAAGGTTATGGCCACCGTGGGAAGAGTGGCCTTGCCTGATTACAGTAGGGAAAAGAGAACACTGAAAAACTACAGAAAGTAGCATGACAGCAAAAATTAGAAGAATTATTAAATTATTATAAGCATTTGAAATCTTCCTTGAGCCCCCCTCCCTCAAAAAGAGAATCATTTATTTGCTTTGTTGGCCAATGGCAGAGGCCATTATCTGTCCTGCTAAATCAAGTCTCTGCTTTCTTCTACAGTAAGAAGAAAAGCAATTTTCATTGAGCACAAAGCTGCTTGGAATAAAGACTGCCTTTCCTGGTCTTCCTTATAGCTAAGTGCGGCCATGTGACTAAATTCTAGTCATTTAGATCCAAGCAGAAGTGATGTGTTTGACTTCCTTTTTTTTTTTCCTTTTCTTTCATTACTAAAAAAAGGAAGTATGATTCACATACGGATCTTAGCTCTACTGTTCAATGAAATTTGACAAATGTATACATACACTTCAATCAAGATAAAGAACATTTCTAATACCCGTGAAAGTTCCCTACATCCAATCAGTTAATCCTCTCTGCCTCCTTCAGTCTGGACAGCCCCCACCCTGGGCTAACCATTGTTCTGATTTCTAACACGTAGGTTAGTTTTGTCTGTGCTTGAACTTCAACTGTACAGTATGTACCCTTTGTATCTGGCTAATTTCACTCAGTACAATGTCTGTGAGATTCATCCACGTTGTTCTTTGTATCAATTGTTCACGTCTTTTTACTGCTGAGCAGTGTTCTTTTGTACAAATGTGTCACATTTTACTTATCCATTCATTCGCTGATGGACATTTGGGAGGTTTCTGGTTTTGGACCATAAGATTAAGGCTGCTGTGAACATTCTTGTATAAATCTTTTTGTGGACATGTTTTCATTTGTTTTAGGAATAGGATTGCTGGATCCGTGGGGAGGGGTATGTTAAACTTCATAAGAAATTGGCAAAGGGTTTTCCAAAGTATCTGTTCTACTTTACACTTCTGCCAGCAATGTATGAGAGTTCCAGTTCCTTCATGTTCTCACCACCATTTGGTGTTACCAGTCTTCTTCATTTTAGCCATTCTGATGGGTGTAATTCGATATCTTATTGTAGTCTTCATTTGCATTTCCCTGTTGACTGATGAAGTTGAGCACATTATTACATGCCTACTGTCTATTCATATGTTTTCTTTTGTGAGATGTCTGTTTGCCCGTTTTTAAATTGAGCTGCTTTTTTTAAAAAAAAAATAACCCTAATTTATTGAGGTATATAATTTACATGCACTAAGATGCATCCATTTCTGTGTAGAAATCAAAAGTTTTCACGAATGTTTGTACTTGTATAACCACCATGACAAGCATGATGTAGAATATTCCATCATATCACCAAGTTCTCTAAACGCCTCTTTGCAGCCAGTCTTCCTTCTCCCTTCCCACTGCTAGCCTTGGGCAGCCACTGATGCGCCTTTGCCGTTATAGATTAGTTTTGCCCGTTGTAAAATTTCAGATGAATGGAATCATACAGTATGTATTCTTTCGTGTCTAATATTTTGGTTCAGCATATTGTTTTTGAGTTTTATCCATTTAATTGCGTGTATCAATGTATTTTTCTTTTTATAGCTAGGCAACATTCCGTTGTATGGACAGTCCACCATTTGTTTATACATTCACTAGTTGATGAATAGTACATCGACTAGTGGGTTGGTTCCCAGTTTGGGGCTATTTTGGTAAAAGTTCTACGAACATTTGTGTATAAGACTTCAGGTGGATATATGTTTTCATTTCTCTTGCATAAAAACCTAGGACTTGAATCACTAGGTTGTATGCTTAACTTTATAAGAACCTACCATATTTTTTTCCAAAGCAATTATATCATTTTACATTCCCTCAGGTATGTGGGTTCTGTTGCTTTGTATTCTTGTCAATGCTTGGTGTTGTCAGTCATTTTAATTTTAGCCATTTCAGTGTGAGTGTCGTGGCATCTAATTGTAGCTTTAATTTATATTTTCCTGTGACCAATAATGTCGAGCACATTTCCATGTGTTTATTTGCCATCCATATATCTTATTTGGGGAAATATTTGTTCAAGTCTTTGCCCCCCCTTATTGGGTTTTCTTACTATTATTGAATTGTAAGGGTTATTTATGTATTGTGGCTACAAGTCCTTCATCAGATACATATTTTGCATGCATTTTCTTCAGTCAGTGGCTTGCTTAACAGTGTTTTTCAGAAGAGCAGAAGTTTTAAATGTTGATGAAGTAGAAGTGATGAATGTCCCTTTTAATGGTTTACACTTTTTGTGTGCTCTTTAATAACTTTCTCTACCGCAAATTTGTGAAGCTATTTTCAAATGATTTCTCCTAGAAGTTTTATAATGTTAGCTTTTATGTTAGGGTCTGTGACGCATCTCAAATTGATTTTTGCATATGGGATGAAGTAGGGGTTGAGGTTCATTTATTTTTCCCCAGGTGGATGTCTAGTTGTACCAGCATAATTTGTTAAAAGGTCTCTCCCTGCATACACACACGGAACTGCCGTAGTGTGTTGGCAGTATATATGTTTGGATCTAGTTCTGGAACTTCTGTTCCATTCATAGTTTTGCATTTATGCAAATCCCACACTAACTTGATTGTTGTGATTTTAGAGTAAGTTCTGGAACAAGTAGTATGAGTTTTCCAAATTTTTTTCCCCAAAATTGTGTTGGCAAGTTTAGGTCCTTCGCACTTACTTCTATATAAATGTTAGAGCAGTTTTTCAATTTCTACAAAAATGGGATTGTTTTGAATCTGGGAAGAATCTATATCCTAACAATATCAAGTCTTTATAATCCACGAATGTGGTATGTCATTCCAATTTTTAGGTCTTTAATTTTTCTCAGCAATGTTTGTAATTTTTTTTTTTTTTTTTTTTTTTTTGCGGTACGCGGACCTCTCACTGCCGTGGCCCCTCGCGTTGCGGAGCTCAGGCTCAGCGGCCACGGCTCACGGGCCCGGCCGCTCCGTGGCACGTGGGATCCTCCCGGACCGGGGCACGAACCCGTGTCCCCTGCATCGGCAGGCGGACTCTCAACCACTGCGCCACCAGAGAAGCCCTAACATATTTTTAACAGTTGGTTTAAATTTCTTGTCTGTTAATCCAACAGCTAGTGTTTGTCTGTGGATCTGTTTCTGTTGACTATGATTTTCCTGAGTTCTGGTTACATGTTCCTGCTTCTTTGCATGTTTCATAATTTTTTTTTGTTTGGAGACTAAAGTATACGAAAATAAAGTATAATATTTTGTTTTGTTTGTTTTCCAGAACATGCAAACCCACTCCTCTGTCTTGCAGATAGGGTGAGAGGCTCTCTCAGTCAGATTCCTCCTTGAGTCTGGTTGGGCCGCAGCCTTCATTAGATTGAGAGTTTACCTGTTATAAGTCCATTTGTCTTCCAGCTTTTCGATCTGCTCAGGGTTTGAATTGGGAGGAGGTTGGATTAGAGTTTCAGATATTTTTGGTTCACTGTGCATTCAACTCCTCAGGGCCCCCAAATCCAGTCATCGTGATCATCTTGAAGCCGAGTGGGACTAAGTGATTTGTCTCTGCTTACCTGCCCTGTCTTCATGACTCCTTCCTTCCTTGGCAACATTTTTGACAGGGCAGCATTGTTGGGTTGAGTAATCTATTTTTGCATTTGGGGTTCTTTCAGATTCCACATCATCCTGCCAGCCCACACAGTCTGTGGCAACTCTGGACGTTGTAAGTTTGGCTGAACTGGAACTATGTTTCCAAGAATTTCCTTCCTTGTGCATCTAGGTTAGTTTAGGCCGTAAGAGACATTTTGCACAAGGCTTGGCAGGTAGAAGTGAAGCTGCAGGTACCTTGATGGATATTCTGAAGGTTAGTAAGAGCACCAGGAGCGCTTGCCTCAATGGCCAGCTCTTTAGCTCCCATGAGATCCCCTTCTTCTCTGACGTGCACCTCTGAGGCGGAGGCTATTAGCTTTTCCCATAACTCAATCCAGAGCATTCAGTTTGGAAAGTGTGAGCGACAGCTGTGGATTCCAGTTCATCCTCATAAGTTCCAGCTCATCCTTGTGATTCCAACTTGTGCTTTCCTTTGTCCACATTCAATTTTCCTTTCTGGCTGCCCGTCTGGCTGACCTCTAGTGATTTCAAGCTTAATACTAGTTACAGAGGCAACAGCCTGTGGGGACTGTCCCACCAGTGCCTCATACTGTGTAAGGTCAAACTCAGGAAATTAGTCCTTGATTCTGTACCCCGCTTCTCTGATAGTAGCAGTTCTGTTTCTCTGATCGACACTGACTGCTACACAGTCATCTAAGGCTAGGTTGGTTCCTCCTCATTCGTGGGCAGTCTCTCCCCTCAGGGATACCACATGCATTCCAGACTGGTTCCCCATCCCTTCTCAGGTAGGGCAGCCGCTGTGGCCCTCTACTTACCTATGACATGCTCATTTCTTTTCGGAATTCAGTTCATCAAGGCTTCCTTCTACCCTTTGCTCTTTGCTAGACCCATAGAGAAGTAGGATTTTAAGTTTTGTCCAGATTTTTCTCGTTGTTACCACAGGATCAAAAGTCTTTTCCATTCTTCTACATTCTAAATATCAACAAAGCTCTGGAAAATGTCCTTAAAGGGGGGGTGTGGGCCCTTCTCATCCTCTTTCCCCCTTTCTGGGCTGGGAACACACATGACTAGTGCTACATCAGCTGTCTTAGTCTTGGCAGCAGAGAGCACTCCTAGCTCTGGCACGGGGCAGAAAGTGAGGAATAAGGGGATTGCTATACAAACCCTGGACTGCTGACTTCCAGAATCTTGATATGGGAAACTAAGACCTTGAGCGCTTAAGCCATGGATACTTTTCATTTTCTGATTCATGCAGCCAAACTTATTTCCAGAGCATAGAACCAGCTTTTGGGATTTTGTGGGGCTACTCAGGGTAGGTAGTGAAGGGGAGAATGGTAGAAGGTGGAAGCAAGCCAGAAGGCTCTACAAAGACAGGGTAGCTGGGGAGGGGACAGGATGTAACTAGTCTAAGGCCAGGGTGGCTGAGGTGGAAGGGGGGCTACGAGGTATGCTGGGAGGTTTGCAGGGAGAAAATGTATATTATTTTTAAGCAGGTTTGTGTTGTGTGATGTAGCTTCCCCTTTGATAGTTCCCAAAGAGGCCTTCTGTAATGGACCTACATTTCTTTCCAAAGCTGTAAGGAGTTGGGTCTGGGTTTCTTTAGGTGCAGCCCTGTGCTGAGACGGGCCCAGTTTTATTTAGGTTCCAGAAAATAATTTGAAGGGAGCCCTAGGACTGAAGGTGATTTGGTTACTGAGTGTCCCCTGGGGAGGGATAGTTCAACAGCGTCAGGGCCACAGAATGTCCAATCTGGAAGGGTCTTGGGCAGCCATCCACCTACTCCCCTCTGTTGCAGATGGAGGCAGTATCTGCCTTGACTGAGACTTGCTGTCACTGCCCATTTTCTCCTTTGGACCAGGTTGTTTAATGGCTGGACTTCCCATCTCAGCTTCTAGGAACTCATCCCCTCTCAGCCTAGCTAGGAGTCAACAATCAACAAACTCAACCTTATCTGTATCTCTGTTTCCCACATGGGAATTCAGCCTTGTGAACTTGACACACATGATTTTTATCATTTCTAGCATCTTCATTGAAAGACTGGAATGGAAGGGAACTCCCTTGGCCAACCCAGGGGAGGAAACTGTGGCCCATGGTGGGGAAGTGACTCATCCAAGGGCATATAGCCAGTGGGACCTGGGCTGGCATTAGAACGTAACAGCTCATAGCTCATGATCCAGAGCACTTCCCACACCCTCAACGCGAGGTGGTGTGGAGCGAGGGAAACAACATTAGAAGCCAGTTAGACTGGCTTTTTATCCTGGCTACCCTCTGAATTATTGCTGACCTTCTTTCCATCCCTTTGGAGGCTTTCCTCTCCTTCGTGGCAGCAGAGAGATGGAAGGCAGTTGCAGCAGCGGATTTACCCTGACCGCAAAAACAAATTCCACCATCTCCCAGTCCTTTCCTATACTGATGGTCCCAGGTAGAACAGGTGAGGCAACATGAATTCATAAGAATGCTTTATTTAACTCAGTGGTTCTCAGTGGAAGGGGGAGATTTTACATACACACCCCTTCCCCTCCACTTGCCCTGTAATATTTGGCAATGCCTGGAGACAATTTTGGTTGGCACAAGGGGGTTTGGGATGGAATTGGAGAATGCTACTGGCATCTAGTGGGTAGAGGCCAAGGATGCTGCTAAACATCCTACAATGTACAAGACAGCACCCCCCCCCCCAACCCCCATGACAAAGGATCATCCAGGCTGAGTTGGTAATACCCTGATAACCTAACCATGAAAGCAGTAGGAGCTGTATCAGGTCTGTGGCACCAAAGAGGCACCAAGCACACAGGCTCAGTACAGGCCCTTTCAGTTACAGCTTAAGTCCATCTGTGATCTCATTCTTCATCCACATCCTAATTGTTTCCCCAGTGTCCCCCATTCGCAAGTGTGGAACTGTAAAGGCTAGAACTTCCCGAACTGTAATATGCGTGTGAATCATCTGGCGATCTTGATAACTTGCAGATTCCGGTTTGGCGAGTCTGGGATGGGGTCCGAGATTCCGCATTTCTAACGTCTTGGGTGATGCCAAGGCTGCTGGTCCCCAGACCAGATCTGAGTAGCAGTGAGTAAGACCATGTGTTGCTCTTCCCCTGATGACTGTTTACTTCCTGCATGTGGCTTTCCTTATTGTATCACTAACATGCTGGGGGGCGGCATGTTTTGTCACTGGGATACCCCGGAGAGGGGCTGCCAAGTTCAGTCTCAGCTGGACCCTCTGCTCTACTGGCTGTATTCCAACTTGGCTCACCTCCTCTCGAGGTTGTAAGAATGTAAACAAAAAGCCCAGGAGATTTGATGGAGTAATGCCGGCCAGTTCCTCCGAGTTATTCTGTCAGCTTTCCCCAATAGCCCCTCTGAGTGGACTCACGTAACATATTTCATTTCCACTAACTAAGTCTAATAAATTTCCCTCCTAAAATAAAACATTAAAAAAATATTTATTTAATTTGGCTGCGCCGGGTCTCAGGTGTAGCACGTGGGATCTTCGTTGCGGCACGTTAGTTGCGGCATGCGGACCTCTCAGTTGCGGCATGCGGACCTCTCAGTTGCAGCATGTGGACCTCTTAGTTGTGGCATGCATGTGGGACTTAGTTCCCTGACCAGGGATCAAACCTGGGCCCCCTGCATTGGGAGCGTGGAGTACTGCCCACTGGACCACCAAGGAAGTCCTAAAATAAAACATTTTAATTTTGATGAATAGTACTCAATTCTCCCACCAAATATCAATATCTTTAAAATTTCATATATCTCTATAAAAAGAAGTCGACTGCTGCACCCTTAGCTCATGATCAATATTCTCTGTTAACCAACATCAGCAAGTCACTCAACCATCTGAGCTTCACTTTTCTCACATGGAAAATGGAGCTAATAATTCCTACTTTGCAGTGTGATAGGCATTACCTAAAATCATGCTATCTTTCTCTTGCTAGCTGATCTGGCTTAATCAGATGTGGTAAGATGACAGACATGGAAACAATTGCCTTGAAAGAAGAGTTTATTACTCACAGTTCCCCAAACAAGGGGGCACACGGTGCCCTGCAGGGCCACATGGGGAAGCACCTGGGTGGGCCAGGAGTGAAGGAGTGAAGGGAGAGCACGGTCAGAGCGTTTATTGAGGTTTCCATGGGAAGGAATGCATGGGCAGGGTAGGCAAATTTGAGCAAGTTTAGGATTGTATAGTTTGAATAACATCAGTGGGCTCTGGGCTATAAGGGTGGTCTCTATATGTCTGGCACCCGGCCTGGTGGTGATTTAGGACAGGGGAAACATTAACATGGTATTAGAAAGCTAGATAAAGGAGGAGGTGGATTTATGGGCTTTGGATTGGTTCGGTTTGCATAGGAATAGCATACGGAAGGCAAGGTGTTTGCTGTCTTTAGGAATTAGTCAGCCCTGGGAGGGTCAGTCTCTCCAAGATCAGCAAGGCCCCAAGATGTCAAAGCATTATAAAATACAGCAAATAAAAAATTAAATAAAAAACTTGATCAATACATGGTGTCAAGCATGGCTTTGGTCATTAACACCCCCCCCCCCCTTACAGACTGCTCCTCACCACCTCAACTGAAGAGACAACTTATGTAAATGCGGTGGCTTCCAACCAGATGGCTGCCCCATGTCCCTCCTCTGGAAGACTTCTCCTGCTGCCTCTTCTTTGTAGGAAGTCAGTGATAGCGCTGCTTCCAATTCACAGAATTTCCAAATGGCTGTGTAATCATAGACCCATGAAAGCGTGAGCCCTGGTGTTCACAGGAAGAGGAGAAAAATCCCAGCTCCTTGCCCTTGTGAAGCCGAATGACTGCTTCTGCATTTCCTTTTCATGCTGGTAGAATAAGGCTAATTTTGACTTCCCAGCAGCTCTGACTCCAAGTGAATAACTAGAAGCAGCAAGCAACAGGATTGGGGCCTGCTGGTGCAGTTAGAAATAAACAGCATGTGCATGGATTCCAGAGGAAAGCTGCTCTTTGTGGGGGAGGAGAGAGGAGTGGTGGGTACTGGGAACAGACGAATCTTCATCCTGCCTTAGCACTAGGGCTGCTTCTCAGAAAGAGAGCTCACAGCACTATAGAACTGCCTTCCTTGTGAAGTTTAAAAATCTCAAGAGAAGCGATGTCAACAAACAGCCATTTGAGGACAGCGGGGGTGTATGGGGGCTGGTGAGGCAGGTGTCATTATTACCTTGGAGCTCAGTGGGACACTTGGGCTGCTGGGCTCCCCGTTGCTGGGCTGCCTCAGGGGAGAGGGGACCTGCACCCAGTAGGGTGCTTTTGATTGCAATGAACAGATGAACCAACTTAACATAGCTTCCAGGGTTGTCTGACATTGCACTTCAGAAGGTCATCACGGATGCTTGGTCCTTTCTACCTCTCTCTTCCTCCATCCACAGTGTCAGTTTTGTTCTAGGGCTGGTTCCCTTCTTTGTAGGATTGCTGCCAGCAGCAAGCTGGGCTATCTTCTTCCCCATTTATTTTAGGAAGAGAGAGAAGCTTCCTAGTCTTGTTCTTAAAAGTAAGGAAGCATAAGACATGAAGCCCTAGCAGACTTCTTATCGTGTCTCATTGGCTAGAACTGTTCCCCAGGCCCAGGGGAATGGCATATGCTGATCAGCTTAGGCCTGAGCTCTTGCTCCAGCTGCTGAAGAAGGGAGATGGGATTTCATTTTCGTTGGGTTTGCATTGACTAAATGGGGCCCACCTGGAGGCAGGGTCAGTCCCTGAAACTGAACTGTGGCCACACAATGGGGGAGGGGGATAGATATCGGGGAGTCAACCACCACGTCGACTGTAGCATCTTATCACTGGAGCCAGGAGTTGTGGGCTCAACCACTTGCTAGCTGTGTGACTTTGGGCAAGTGGCTTAACCTCTCTGAGTCTGTTTTTCACATTTTTATTTTAAATGGGAGAAAAATATGTTTTACTTAATTTTCAGACCATGAGGGTCAATGAGGTATTGGGTGTAAAAGCTCTTTTAAGGTGCACATGTGAGGAATCAGGAACATCTGTCTCTTGACCAGCTCCTTCCAGATAAATTAAGCAGACCAATCCCTGCCTACTAGAGATGATGTTTCAAGATGGTGCAGAAGCAGAGAGAAGAGGGGTTTACAGATGAGAATGAGTTAAGGGCAAAATAGGAAGACTGGAGAAGTGAAAGGAGTCCAAGAAAGTGACGCCGTGTCCTTCTTTGTGCCACTGCTGCTGATGTGAACTTTGATCACTTGGTCCGGGTGGTGTCCGCGAGACTTCTCCACTTTCATAGTTAATGTTTTCCCCTTTGTAAGTAATTAGCATTTTGTGGGGAAGTCTTTGAGACTACGTAAATATTTTGTTTATCCTCAAATTTTTATCCACAAGTTTTAGCATCCGCTAATGATTCTTGCCTGAATTATTATTATTAATTATTACTATGATGCTTGCCAAATTGAGATTGTCTAACTGTATCATTCCCTATTTTATTAGCCTCTGTCCCAGCTTAAATCTAAGAGCCTGAGTCTCATCCTTGGTCTTAAATGGGGCATTTTTGGTTTTCAGTGGAACTAAACTCCTAACCACCTCTGCCTCCTTCTAGACCGGCAGCCAAATAGCTCCAACCTTCAGTTCATTTTATGTTTTATTTTCTTGAGTTTTGGTCCTTGGAGATATTTATTTTGTTTTTAATGAGGGTGTGTCTTCTTAATTTTCTCTTTTTATATTTCATTTGTTATTACTTTGAATTTGGGATTGGGGCATGATGTTCAGTATAGGTACTTGAATGACATTTTGTCTGGATTCCATAAAAAAAGGGAGGTGGTGGTTGCTCAGAGGGATGTCAACAAAAAATTATGTCCTACTTTAGTCATATATGCCAGGGTGGCAATAGAGGAATGACAAACAGACCACTGGGCAGTGATTCAAGAATCCTTGGACTTATTTCCTGTAATATCCTCTATCTGCTAACTTGCTGTGTGACAGTGGACAAATGACTTAGGTTCTCTGGGCCTCAGTGCCCTCCACTGAAAAACAGTGCTGTTAGACTACTTAACCTACAAGGTCCTTGGCAGCTCTAGAGTTCCAGGAGTCTACAGGGGATAGTTTAAAACAATGCTCTCTGTTACAGTTGGAAGGACTGTTGAGAGTATTTGTTCAGTTCAGGCAAATGGTAAATGTGTCGGCCACTCTAATGAAATGAGTACATTTTTGCTCTAAATGTCATGGATGTTTATTATCAGATTAAACTACAGCAGATCTAATTTTAGCTCTTCCAATTCAAGAGGAGCAATGAAGATTAAATGTTAGGCATAATTAAAGATGCAGATGTAGTTATATTGAATTATAAACCTCATTAAGTGCAACGTCCCAGGAAGGCCCCTGAGACCAGCTACAAAGGACTTCTAGTTGCAACACTGCAGTTAATAAAATATTGTAAAGTAGATCTCACTCCAAAAATATTATGACTTGGATGCAAGGAGTTTTTAAAAGCATGGTTGGAGTTGGTTTCAGGGGTAATTTCTTTGCAGATGGTTGGAAGGGAAAACTTTTCCTCAGTATCTCCACAGAGAGCCTCATCATTGGGGATTGGTGCTCCCCCCTCAATCTCCCAACGTGGGTTCTAGTCTCCTGGGTCAGCAAGAAGGGCAACTTCAAGGTCAGTCAGATTTCATTCCAGAGTCAGTAGTAAGTGGAGTTGGTGGAGAGAGCAGAGGTTTACTACGGACTAGAAAGCCATGTTTTTATATATGTAGAGAGAAAGGTTCTCTTGGTGACATTTTCTTTTCTGTCTGTAAGGATAATACATTATCATTTTACAAATTCATACAGTACAGAATAGGATAAAGAAGTAAAAAAAATCCAACTACTTCAAGATAATCACTGTTAATATTTTGATGCATGGATCTCTCCCTCCATCCCTCCCTCCCTCTCTCTCATACTCAATAAAAACAATAGATCCACCTTAAAACCTGTTTTTCCATCTACTTTTTCATTTAACATGAAGTAGACATCTTTCCATGTCAATAAATATTGATATATATTACCTTTTCTAATGGCTAATGATATTCCATTGTATGGATTTAATTTTTGAAAACAAATCCACCATTACTGAGCACTTAGATCTTTCCAAAAGAAGTTTTCTGTTTTTAACTATTGTAAATAACACTGTAAGGGACATCCTTATTCATGCATCTTTGCATCTTCATTGGATTACCTCCTTAGGATAAGTTCCTAAAAAAGGATTAGGCAGGGTCCGTTATCTAGTTGCATAATAATGCTGTGCAATGAACGACCTCAAACTTAGTAGCTTAAAACAATAAGCATTTATTTTGCTCTTGAGTCTGGGGGTTGGCAATTTAGGTGGTGCTTGACTGGGCTGTTCTGGGCTTGGCTGGTCTCACTCACATGTCTGTAGTCAGCTGCAGGTTGGGTGGCCTCAGCTGGTCTTGGCTGGGACAGTCTGGGTGGCTCAGCTTTGCTCTGTGGCCCAGACATGTTCTCAGGGCAAAGGCAGAAGAAGAGGGAAAGCAGAAACAAGTAAGGGCTTTTTTTTAAGTATCCGCTTGAGACCAGTCCACTAACATCGCATTGGCCAAAGCAAATCACGTGGCTGACTGCAACCTTAAGAGGTAAAGATGGGAGGAACCACAAAGTCACGTTTCAGAAGGCTTGGATACAGGGTGGGGTGTTGATTTGGGGTCTCCCCCATTGGCAGTCAAAGCACATGCACATTTAACATTTTGATGCATACTTACGCACTGTCCAGCTGATGGGACCTGTTTACACTGCCACCAATGATGATGAGCTACCCTTTGTGGAGTCTTCAGTTAATGGGCCCAACTTCTGCTTCCTGATGGGCATTCTCTGCTCAGGGAGACCCGTCTCTCTCCTCGCTGTCCCATGAGCATCTCGTGCTGATTCTTCTCCAGGCTCCTGCTGCTTTCTCCTATCTCAAATGTTCTTCCTCCGTCTATCCTACCCATGTCCCACCCACCGTATATCCAAATCCTGCACATTTTTCAAGGCTCACCTCTATCAACTCTGCAACTCCCAGGGATGTTGCCTTCCTCTGAGCTGTGGTAGAGCAGGTAGGGTGACCAACTTGTTCCAGTCTGCCCAAGATTTTACGTTTTAAAAACGTAAAGTCCTGCATCTCAGGAGCTCCCTCAGTGCTGGGCAAACCCAGCCAGTTGGTCACCATAAGAGAGGGGGTTGGCAAACTTTCAAGGGTCAGACAGTGACTATTTTAGGCCACATGATCTCTGTTTCAACTACTTGGCTCTGCCAATGCAGCATGAAAGCCACCATAGACAGTATGCCCCAAATGGGTGTGTCTGTGTTTCAATAAAACTTTATTTACAGAAACAGGCAGTGGACTGTTTGCTCCATGTGCCATAGTTTTCTGATTCCTGCTTTAGGGCTTAACATTTGTTCTGCACAATTTAATCCTACATCATATTTTCTCTTATGTTGTTTCATGTGGATTTGTCTTGTCTCCTTGTTTGGAATGTAAGGGAAGTATAATATCTTGACAGCATGCTCTGTCACTTAACAGCTATGTGAACCTTTCTGGCCTCAGTTTCCTCATCTGTCAAATGGGATAATACATAATGGTATTGACCTCATAGGGATTTCTGAAGATTAAATGAGTTAATCTTTGTACAGACCCTGGTGCACCTGGCACATTGTGAGGACTCAGTAAATGTGAGCAGCTACCATCACCACCACCACTACCATGATCAACCCATGTGACTTCTGGAGGAGCTAGCGCAGTTCTGGTTACAGAAGAGGCTCAGTAAATAGAATCATAAAGATAGATGATGTTAAAGAGGGAAAGCTCTTCGAGAATGTCTCATTTAGGGCTTCCTTGGTGGCGCAGTGGTTGAGAGTCCACCTGCCGATACAGCGGACGTGGGTTCGTGCCCCGGTCCGGGAAGATCCCACATGCTGTGGAGCAGCTGGGCCCGTGAGCCATGGCCGCTGAGCCTGTGCGTCCGGAGCCTGTGCTCCGCAATGGGAGAGGCCACAACAGTGAGAGGCCCACGTACCGCTAAAAAAAAATGTCTCATTTAACACCCTCAGTTTAGAGATGAGCATTGTGGAGTTACTCCTGTGCTAAGGACGGTGGGATGCTATCCATCACAACCGACAGTGCCCCCCCCCCACATGTTACCCACCTTCATCCCGTGGTTACCCATCAGCCCCTGCATGCCCAGAGGCCAAATTCCAGCTTCTATGTCATGGGCAGTCCACGGAGAAGGCCAGCTTTTGTCTTGTTTTCGGTCCCCTGGTCTTTTCCTTGGGATGGTGTTCACTCACCTGAGCTGTGCAGGTGAGGCTTAGAAGAGGACCAACCTGAGGTTGTAGCTGGGAGGTCCAGCACAGGTGGAGTCAGGTGCTAGTAGTGTGTTGAAAGTGATCAGAACTAAGGCCGTGGGTGCACAGGTGTGCTGGGCTTGCCTCAAGTTGGGGCCTGGCATGTGGTGTGCGGGGAGACACTTGGCTCAGGCAGGCCAGACAGGGCCCTGGACTACACTGTGCCCTTCTCTTAGGGTGGGAGGCGAGAAGGGGAGACCCCATGGGAGATGCTGGTCCAGTGACCCCTTTGGTCAAGTCTCTGCCACCTGGTTCTTCTTCAGGCGCATCTCATCAGGATACTTCTTCCATCCTGGTGCTGGTTCAGCTTTGATCTGGGAAAATAAAATGCCAGGCTGCTGGGTCCCCAGCTGCCATCTTCTGCAGCAAGAGTGAGACTTCATGATCCTGCTGGCTCACGCGTACTTCATTTCCCGGTAATTAAACAAGTGGAGATCAAAGCCGACAAATCTCCCCCATCTCTCAGCGCAGTAGATGAAAGGTAAATATTTCCAGCAACAGTTTTTTTTTTCCTCATTAAAAGTGAGATGTGAAATGTCTTCTCCTTACTTTGAAGAATACTGATAAGTTCAAGGTCACTCCAGCTAAGATATTTAGTTTGACTATCTTTATTATTCCACACCAATTGTTGGTCTGTAAAAAATTGGGTTAACTTGAGGGGATTGCAGAGGCTAAATCATAGCAAATAAGTCAGAAGACAAAGGAAAGTAAAGAATGATACCAAGATGGTAACTGGTCCGCACTGTGGGAACCTACACCTTGTGTATTATCTTCTCGTTGCCGGGCAGGTGCAAGGGCTTCTGAGGCCAGTATCTAAGATGGGTCCTGGAGTCCTACATATGGAATCTCAGGCAGATGGCCCGATGCTCTCCCGGCTGGGCTCCAGAAGAGACCATTGAGATCTGCTGTTTTCTTTGTAAACGAAAGAACCCATCCCTGAGGCCATGAATCTGGGGGAGCTGGTCTATCCAACCTGGGTCCACAAATGCCTGCTGGGTGTCATCAGGCTCTTTTCAGTGCAAAGAACACACCTCCCTTGAGGAGGTGGCTACTGTAAAGACACCGCAGGGACTCGGAATCAGAACAGGAATTCGAGTATGGCTCAAGGAGCCCACAGAGCCTTGGGAAGGAAGAAGACAGCCGCTTCCTGCTCTCTTCTGACTGCCCTCCCTGGCTTATCCATCCTTGCTGCCTCCTCCGACTTCCACCTGCTCACCAGCTCTCGGGGCTGCTCTGAGTGCAGGCCTCCCCCATGTCCCTCTCTGTCCGTCTCTCACAGCTCACCTCTTCAGTCCCTCGTTCTCCGGTTCCAGACTCCAGGGAGAGAGGGAGAGAGAGAGATCTGGCTGACCTGGGCTGTCCTGTGGAGTGAAGTCACAGGTTTCTGGCCAGGCTGGGGGTGTTCCAGGCCACGCCCCCACCCAGCTAGCTGTAAGGGTGGGGCCTTGTCCCCAGAGTCACACGGTAAAAACATGCCAGCTGCCCCTCAGCAGCGGATGTGGGTGTGAGATTCTCCTCATGAGGGACTCTGGTGGTGTGAGGCTGCGATGGGCGTTTTAAGGGGTGTCAGAGCGGGACCAAGAGGCTGATGGCTTGGGTTGGACTCTTGGCTGGCTTTTTATCAGCTGTTTTGTTGGTTTGTTTTTGAGATGTAATTCACATACCACAGTATTCACCGTTTTTTTTTTTTTTAATTAATTTATTTATTTTTGCGGTACGCGGGCCTCTCGCCGCTGTGGCCTCTCCCGTTGCGGAGCACAGGCTCCAGACGCGCAGGCCCAGCGGCCATGGCTCACGGGCCCAGCCGCTCCGCGGCATGTGGGATCTTCCCGGACCTGGGCACGAACCCGTGTGCCCTGCCTCGGCAGGCGGACTCTCAACCACGGCGCCACCAGGGAAGCCCCTATTCACCGTTTTAAAGTGCACAATTCAGTGGTTTTCATTATATTTACGAGGCTTGGCGACCATCACCACTGTCTAATTCCAGAACATTTGCATCACTCGCTGCACTCAGGGATTTCCCCGGCGGTCCAGTGGTTAAGGTTCCGTGCTTCCAGGTGCCCGGACGAGGGACGGAGCTGGGAGACGGCGTCCGGAGCGGCTCGCTGGCTCGCGTTGGCACCCGTCGCATCTGGGGCTTTCCGGAGCCGGCTGAGCCCGAGGAAAGGTGGTGAGGTCTCCGACGGACGGCGGACGTGGCGGCTCAGTCCCATGAGGTCAGTCACCGTTACTCTCAACGGCGCCGTGTGTTCTCCCTGTGATCCCCGTTCTCTCTGTCGGGATGCTCATCAGCAAGAACTTTGCTGCCCTGCTTGAGGAGCATGATATTTTTGTTCCAGGGGATGATGGTGATGACTAACAGGGCATGGAGGAAGTGTAGAAAGGAGAAAGTCCTGACTCAGGAAATGGTGATGCTCGCACCCTCTCCTCCTTCCCTGTCAGCACGTGGGAAAGCACCAGGGAAAACCCGCAGCCTCCCAACCCTAGTGAAGCCTCCTGCATGGTCTGTGACCGTAGCTCAGATCCCCAGGCTCCGGGAGGCTCCTGGAGATGTGCTGCCCACCGAGCATAATCAAATTATGAATAAACATAATAAATATCAAAAAAAAAAAAAAGGATTCTGTGCCTCCACTGCAGCGGGCACGGGTTCCAGGAACTAAGATCCCACATGCCGTGCAGTGCTGACAAAAAATTAAAAAAAAATAACTTTGCACTCAAAGCAGATCCTTCCCGTTTCCCCTCCCCCGGCCAGCCACTGATCTACTTTCTGTCCCTATGGATTTGCCTTTTCTGGACATTTCATGTAAATGGAGTCATACAATATGTCGCTTTTTGTGTTTGTCTTCTTTTACTTAGCATAATAATTTCAAGGTTTGTGTATATTGTGTAGCACGAATCAGTACTATGCCTGAATTATATTTAATTTACGGATATACCATATTTCATTTTTCCATTCATCAGTTGACGGACATTTGTGTTGTTTCTACTTTTTGGCTATTATGAATAATGCTGCTATGAATATTTGTGTACAGTTTTTAGGTGAACACGTATTTTCATTTCTCTTGAGTAGATATCTAGGAGTGGAATTGCTGATCTATATGACACTTCTATATTTACCTTTTTTGTTTTTGGCCACACCACTTCCTAACCACTGGACCACCAGGGAATTCCCTATATTTTTCTTTCTGAGGAACTGCCAGACTGTTTGCCAAAGTGTCTGCACCATTTTACATTCCCACCAACAGCATACGAGAGCTCCAACTTTTCCATATCCTCGCCAACACCCACTATCTGTCTTTCTGAGTGTAGCCATCCTGTGGGTGTGAAGTGGTATTTCACTGTGGTTTTGATTTGCATTTCCCCAGTGGCTGATGATTTGAGTGTCTTTTCATGTACTTATTGGCCACTTGATACCTTCTTCGGAGAAATGTCTATTCAAATCTTTAATCATTAAAAAAAATTGACTTGTCTTTCAGTAATTTACTAGCTGTTTGACATTGGGCTCATTGCTCAATCTCTCTGGGACTAAATTTCTCACCTTAACAGTGGGGGTACCTACCTCTCAAGGTCGTTGGGGACATTACGTGAAGTCACGCATGTCAGTGCTTCCCTTACACAGTGCCTGATCGATGGGAAAAACTCAACTTATTGGACCACTATGAAGACTAACTTAATTCCTCAATAGCATAATCTCTCCTCCACAAAGGAAACTGTTTTGCAGGGAGGGAGAAGGGACTTACGGATAACAATTCGATCAGCAGCTGAGAAGCTGTGTCTGGATGGAGAGCGAGGATTCTTATCCCCACCAAGGGACAGACGTCAGTTACAATAGATGCTTAATGCCTTTTTTGCTCAATAGGGTTTCAGGCCAGGGCTGAGGACAATAGAAGAATTTGGGAAGTGACAAAAGGAGATAAGCTGGGGGGACATACGCAGAGAACAGAGAATCTTTAAAGGTGGTTTTTATGGAGCTTCACCTTGCGATGTATAAAATGTCTTCCTTGTCTTCCCACCAAAGTGTTAGTAAAATCTACATCTCAGTAAGAATTGTAGAGTTGGATCTTTTTTTTTTTTTTTTTTTTTTTTTTTTATGCGTTACGCGGACCTCTCACTGTTGTGGCCTCTCCCGTTGCGGAGGACAGGCTCCGGACGCGCAGGCTCAGCGGCCATGGCTCACGGGCCCAGCCGCTCCGCGGCACGTGGGATCCTCCCAGACCGGGGCACGAACCCGTGTCCCCTGCATCGGCAGGCGGACTCTCAACCACTGCGCCACCAGGGAAGCCCAAGTTGGATCTTTTTGAGAGAATGCTGTGAAATGCTTCTGGTTGGAGGGGGTGGGGAATGAATGGGGTCAGCCACACCTCGAATTGCACCGTGATTAGTGGAAGATGTGAGTCCAGGAAGTGCAGGGGGTCAGGTCCCTTTCCTAGCTGCTCGCTGCAGCTGTGTGATGGGGGGCAGGCTGGCCCCGTCAGCCTCTATGGTTCAGGGTAGGTGTATTCAGGGCAGAGATCTCCTAGCCCTATTGGGTGTGGGTGGTGCTTCGGAGTCGGGCCCCCAATCTACTGAATGAGCATGGGGGGTTTTACTTCTGCTGTGCTGGTGTCACTTCCTCTTGGCTGGTGCATAAACCCACTCCAGGCTGGATCTGTAGCTGGTGCAGTTCCTCTGACAGTGGCCGTCCCCGGGGGCCACAGAAGGGGATTCTCAGCCTTTCAGATTTCAGTAGGGAGAACTTGTTTTGGCTGGGCACTGCCTGCAAGATGCCTGTGGGCTACAACAGTTGTCTCCCATCAACGGGATGCTGAAGTTAAAACTATCCCCATATCAAGAAAGTACTGCCTTGCTGGGGCATGGGCATTTCATGCCCTCAACATGGGATTCCATGTCAACGCTAGGATCATCCCTCTGGGCATGTGTGATGGCTGGCATGTGTGCAAGTACCACCTGAAGAACTATTAGAGAACAAGCTCTCTTATAAAAACACCCAAGAGGACAATTTATTTGTCAGTCCACAGACACAGATTAAATAGCACCTGCTGGGTAACGTGCACTGAAGCAGGCATTGGGGGAAAGACAGAAGTGAATGAATGAGATCTGCCATTCCATCTAGTGGGAGGGATGGAGTTAGACCAAGAGGGAAACAACATGCAGAGTTCATGATAGGATGAAATAAACGTCATAGTACAGTTCGAAGTAACCTGCTGTGGGTGGAGAGAGCACTTCATTGTAACTGGAGCACGAGGGAAAATGTGGTAGAGGGTGATGGGGCCTTGGAAGGGAGAGGATGCTCCTGGCTGAGGCACTGCCAGGATCGACGTGGCGTGGGTAGATGGTGTGGGGTGTGAGCAGAGAAGGTGGTTAAGTTCTGGTGGCTGGAGCACAGGAGATGTGGACAGCTGACCGGGAGAGGAGGCTGAAGAGGTGAGCTGAGGCCAGGTGGTGGGAATCTTTGGTGTCAGGCCAAGAGGTTTAGACTTTATTCTGGAGGCAAAAAGGAGACCAAAGAGGACTTCAAACAGGGGCTGTAGCATGGTCCTGCCTCTTTTTAGGAAGAAAGTGAGACAGAAGGAAGACAGCTAGGAAAGGTGAGAGGCTCAGAAGATTAGTAAAATTAATCAATCATTGTTAATTATATTTAGGAGTGAGAATTCCATTATGGATTTTTTTTTAAAGAAATAGGAGTCCTCATCAGATGCATCCTTATCTCAGACCCATCTTGAAATATTTACAATGACTCTGTAATTGAACCCTGAATAATGCTGGCCACTGGAAGATCTCAGGGGCTGGGCTTCAGTGGGTGATGGTGGAGTAGGTATTATTGGGATGGTCCAAGGGAGATAGGAAGCCCTGGTCCAGGATAGGACCAGGTGAGGATGGAGTGGAGGGTGGATGAAGGAGAGGATATGAAGTAAAGCTGATTAGACTCTGAGTCCCTTTGGGGCAGGGGCCAGGCCTTCTGTTTCCTGTACAAGGTCTGGGGCATAAAGAAGGGGCCTGCTCCATCCTCAGAGATCAACCATCCCCATCCCCAAGTCATCATTCTATCAGGTGGTCCCTCCCTCTTCTTGGATCCACAAGAAGATAGAGCAGCTGGGCAGTTTGGAAATTCTGTAATCAGCTGGTCAGGACAGCGGGGAAATGTCATGACCGTCTTCTGGCCTTGGTCATGGGCCTATAATCTGGGCCCACTCTCGAGGCTTCAGCACCTTCGAGACACAGAGCGAGCACCTGCCTTACAGGACAGAGGCACAGGGGCTTCGAATGTCCTGAGTTTGAACAAATGGCAAGGGGAGAGGGAGGTCTGCTTTTCCTTCTTCTTCTTCTTTTGAGCCTTTCCTGGAGGTCTATGAGTTTGTTAAGGGCCCTGGTTCTCCTAGACCCACCCATAAAGGTCTGGGGTGGTGGATGATCCAGAACCTGTATTTTTAACAAGTGAGTCCGATGCCTTCCAAAGTTTGAGCACTACTGATATGGGAAAAATTTTCTAAGGCAAAGGGAGCGTCTGTGTATTTAAACCCAAATATACTAGGGTTCAAGTGACCTTGAACAGAAGAAGCCATTGGATTCCCTTTTCTTGCGGGAAACTGCCAAGAAATTTGAGTATTTAGAAAAAGTCCTTGCAGGCTTGTACGAGCAATTGTCACCTTTTGGTAACTAATATGCTGCCTGAATTTCTGTCGAGCAGCCTGTGCATATGGAAGAGCCATGTTACGAGCAATAATCCCAGCTAACCGGATCCTACCCCAGCTGTACGCACAGCATCTCTAGCATTTCCCATGAGGTAACTTAAACATGTTCTCATCCACCAGGTGGCGCCATGGGCTTCCCAAGGTTCCGCTAGGCATTGGCCATCTTCCACCAGGCACCAATACCCCAGAATTGGCATCATCACCCCCACTGAAGCCTGGGCTCTGAGGTTTTCCAGTGGCCAACACTA
This sequence comes from Phocoena phocoena, assembly GCF_963924675.1. Lineage (NCBI taxonomy): Eukaryota > Metazoa > Chordata > Mammalia > Artiodactyla > Phocoenidae > Phocoena > Phocoena phocoena. Next base: position 12,070,097 of record NC_089234.1, read on the forward strand.
TTCAGAGTTCAACTGCAGAGTCATGTAAACATTTCAGTATGAGTCTGAGATAAGGATGCATTGGATATTTCTAAAAAGACATACCCAAATAGAATTACCACCCCTAAAAGAAATTTGTAATGATTTCTTCTTTTTTTTTTTTTTTTTTGTCATGTGGGATCTTCCCAGACCGGGGCACGAACCCGTGTCCCCTGCATCGGCAGGCGGACTCTCAACCACTGCGCCACCAGGGAAGCCCTGTAATGATTTCTTAGTATCGTCCAATACCAAGTCCGTGTTCAAATTTCCAGTTGTCTCACAGATGTCAACTTTTTTAAACAGTTTGCTTATCTGAATCAGGATCCGCAAAATTTCGTACGTCGTGACTGGTTCATTTGTTTCTAAATTTGTCGTTCTTTTATTCTACAGTCTCCTCCTCCATCTGTTTTTTTTCCTCCTTGCAATTTAATCATACAAGAAACCAGGCTGTTTGTGGGGCTTCCCCAGTCTGGGCTTTGCTGATCGCAGCCCCTTGGTGTCCTTTAACATGCTCTTCTGCTGTATTTCCTATAAACTGGTAGTTGAAGCCAGAAGCTTGATCAGATTCAAGTTCGTTTTTTTTTTTTTAAGTCATTACTACTTCATAGGTGGTGCTGTGTGCTTCTATCAGAAGGCAGTTAACATCTGATTCTCTCTCTCTGTCTCTATCTCTGCAGCTATCTCTATCTCTCTGTGATATTAGCAGCCGTTGAGGAGCAATGCTTAGGTCCATTAGTTTGTTAGGGACTGCAAAATGGGACATTCTAATTCTATCATTGTTCTTTATTTATTAGCTCAGTTACTTCCATAATGAGAAATGTCCCTCAATCAACTCTTTGCTTCCTCAGTGGCACAGTCCTTTCTGGAAAGATAGGTTAAATGCTTGATTGCTTTAATTTTATCAGTTTCCAAAATAAGAAATGGGTTCTCTAGCATCCTCTGATGGTAACCAGTTAGGTTTAGCACCATTAATGAGCTCATGGATTTAAGTATGTTTGGTGTGTTTCGATCCACGGCAGTTATTACCCTTAGGGATGCTCAGATTTTCTCAGCTTGAGCCAGTGACCCTTGAGTCCTTTGTCATGACCCTTTGATGGCTTAGTTTCATCTTGTATATTTCCTGAGCCAGTCCTGGAACCAATCATTTCTCCAAGTAGCCCTGGTTCCTTCCAGTAGGAAATGGTATTTTAAAAGTGCTATCTGGGTGTGAGGGATGCTTATTTCTCTTGGGTTGGTGATTGTTTCTGGGCCTTTTCAGTGAGTAAATCTCAGAACTAGTTCTTGTCTTTCGTTAAAGATAAAATGCATCATGATACTTACTGATGCTTCCTATTCAAGTTCAACTGCAGGATTTTTACCAGATTTCTTCTATCTTACACGTGTCTCCTTTCTTTCATGCCAAGAATACAAGAACGATAGAATTAGAAAATCACAAAATCACTCATTTTCTTCATCCCACATACACACAGGGAAGTCAAGTGACTTACACAGGTCACATGGGTATTAGGAGGGGGCAGCAGGCATCGGTTCAGTCTGCCTGGCCTCAGAACCTGAGTCTTAAGGAGCACACGGTACGCTCCCTCTCTCTTACCAACTCTGCCCTCTGTAAAGTTCCTTCATGGATCCATGGGGCCGGCTGAGGGACCAACCAGTGCAAACAACAAATCCCTCACCGAAATCAGAGCCTCACCCTCCAGCGAATCTGTTGACTGGGCCAAGAGCTTCCGCCTAGGCTCCCTTTCCCATGGAATGGGTTCTCTCAAGATGCAGCTCGACTTTGATGCCCGTAAAGCTCTCATGAACACCATGCGGGTTTCCAGACACGGCCATGCAGTCTCTTCTCACTCAGATGAGAGTGGGACCCCACTTGCTTTTATAAGGCCCCCTCCCCCGTCTTTTTCCTGTTCAAGGCCAGGTCCACTTCTCCATCCTCAGAGAGTCTTGAGCTGAGAGGTTGCTTGGGTTTGATGTGAGGGCTGAGGCATGGTGTATTGCAGGAGACCGAGGGTCCTGTCTCCGTGGCATAAGGAAGAGAGATCAGATTTCCAGCCCTCGCTCTGCCTTGATCACCTCCCTGAGCCTCAGTTTTCTTCTCTGTAAGATGGGATTGTCACATGTGCAAGGTGGAGTGATGATAAACCCTCCTCGCAGGGTGGTTGTGAGGATTAAATGGGGGCATGTACAGGGATAGGGCTGTGAAATGAATCTGTTGACTAATGGTTTTCCTAAAGGGCCTCTGTACCCTGGGGTGTAAAGAAGGGGTGGCTGGGGAAGGGTTTGGGTCCCAAACATCATTTGTTCCTGGTGGCAGATCAGGACCAGAGCATCTGCTTGCCGAGCTGAGAGGGAATTTATTTTGGCTCTAGCTCCCCGGGCAGCCCAGCCGCCTGTGTGGTCCCCGCGCGCCGCGGGTATGCTGAGATAATAGCTTGAGTACTTTGTTAAGAGAGAAAAGCTCTCCATGTTTCCATTAACTGCCCACGTGGGGCAGTTTCAGCTCACTGCTCCAGGTTCCATTTACAGTCCAGTTTCTCAGCTGTGATGGACAGAAATACCTGACTTGTTTCCGCTTCTCTCCACGAACCACACGCATCCACAAACAGCAGAGATTCATCAGCTCACCCCTCACCCGTCCTTTCATGTTCAAATCATTGCCTCCCCCTGATCTTTCTCTCCCTTGTCCTCTTCAAATGATAGAGCCACGCATGCATTTCACTTTGAATTTCAAATGTCCCAAGAAGTGCTTTCGTCCACATTGGGGCCTGATGAGTTAGTTTCTTAGGGGGTAAGCTGAGCACCCAGGAGCTGTTATAACTCCCGACCCCCAATGCCAGCATCACAAAGAATAGCACAGCAGCACATAAATCTATTACTTGCATATGTTTACTTAATCACATTGGAATTCTCTTTGAACTTGACCCCAGGGAAGAGAGATCCCAGAACTGGCTGGTAGCTAAAATAATCCGCTGAAAAAAAAGTTCAGTGTCACACTAGAGCTTCAGGGGCTGTTTGTGAAAAGGATGGAACCGGTGTGACTTCTACACTGTTTGATTCTGACAACAGGCTTACCCAGGGCTGGGGATGCTTCCCCACATTAGGCTGTGGGTTGCAAACTGACTGGGAGGATATGATTTTCTTTTAGAATAAATAGGTGCCCTTACCTTGAATTTCCGAGTGGTAGGCAATTGATGTGTTGATCTCTGGAAAGCACAATGGGCAGTGGGGCCCCCGGGCTAGACTTGTTAAGGCAAGGTGGCAGAGTGGTTAGTACTGACTATGCTTGGGGATCCGAGGGGTGCGTGCAAATCTGGGAGTCAAAGAGGACAGGCTGGGCAGGCCCGAGGACAGGCTGGGCAAGCAAAGAGGAGCACGGGGCAGGGCAAGGGGTGGGAGAGTGAAGTGATGGGTCGGAGACCAAAACTGCCCACAGGGCCCGGATACGCCAGCTCATTGCTACGGAGCGTTGCTCGTCTATATGTGGATGGATTAGGGCAGGCACAACTATGGCCTGTGCCGAATCTGACCTGATGCCTGTTTTTGTGTGGCCTGTGAGCTAAGAATGGTTTCTTTTTGTGTTTTTTTTTTTTTGTGGTATGCGGGCCTCTCACTGTTGCGGCCTCTCCCGTTGCGGAGCACAGGCTCTGGACGCGCAATCTCAGCGGCCATGGCTCACGGGTCCAGCCACTCCGTGGCATGTGGGATCCTCCCGGACCGGGGCACGAACCCGCGTCCCCTGCATCGGCAGGCGGACTCTCAACCACTGTGCCACCAGGGATGCCCCAGGATGGTTTTTATGTTTTTAAATGGTTGGTATCGATGAAAAAATTAATCAGTAGTCAATCTAAGAAAGAAATGGAAAATTTTATTCGAGCCAACCTGAAGATTATAACCCGGGAGACAGCCTCTCAGAAAGCCCTGAGGACGGCTCTGCCCCGGAGAGGTCAAAGCACAGTTATATAATTTTTAAGACAAATGACCTATTGACAGTTTACGCAACCCAGATCCAGAGGTACAAGAAGTAGTGGGTCATTGTGACCCCTTACAAGATTAAGAAGGAAGGTTATCTTCTAAGGAATTATGGGTCATCGTGACCCTTTACAAGATTAAGAAGGAGTGTTATCTCCTAAGGAGGTCTGGATAACGCAGGCGCACAGTATACGCCAAAGGGGAGGGAGGAGGCCCAAATGGGCAGAGAAAAATTTTATGGGTTTTTTTGTCTTTCCATAAAATATGAATTTTATTTCATCATTGGAAAAAAATCAAGAGGAGAAAAATATTTTGTGATGTAAAATGTATGAAATTCAAATTTCAGTGTCTAGCAATAAAGTTTTATTAGAACACAGCTGTGCTTTGCTCATTCACATAATGTCTAAGGCTGCTTTTGTGCTGCTGTGGCAGGGTCAAGCTGCTGCATCAGAGGCTGTGTGGACCACAGAGCCTGAGATGTACTTTCTTGCCCTTTGCAGGAAAAGTTTGCCCACCTGTGGATTAGTTTAATATGCACAGATGTGAAGCACAGGTTTGAGACAACTTGGGTTCTGGGTGGAATTAAGACCAAGTGAAATGAGCCATAAACTAGCTTGTCTTAGTGTGGGCCAGTTTCCTAAGCTGTGAAATGGGTGTATTAACATTACCGGTCTCATAAGGTGGCTGCCCACTGAGAACCTGCTGAGGGACTCCTCATGTGTATTTCAAGATATTTACGTGGCTGGGAGGGGCCACAGAAATTGGCTGGAGATCATTTGCAGACCTGGGTCATCATCTGAACCGCTTGCTGAGCTCTAAAAACAGGGAGCCCTGGGCCACCATTCCTTGGAGAGACTGATGCAGTAGGTCTGGGGTGGGACTGAGAGGCCGTGATGTCACCAAGCTGCCCTGGGTTGGGGAAGCGGTGATCTGGCTATGCACCTCGAGCCACAGGTGAAGACACAGGGGTTTGATCAATCCTTCCGGGTCCATCTTCAGTGACTCCTCTGCCTGCACCCTTTCTTCCTGAGATCTCGTGGCCCCATGTTTCTTCTTTTGTCCCCACACTGAGCTCAGGCTGTCATGTGGCATCACAGTTTGTGGACGCCATTCTCTGCCCCTTTAGGCTGGGAGCTTGCTAAGGCCAGGCTCGGAGGAACACGTTTGTCTCCCCACTAAATCCCTAGGCCAAGGCCACTCCTGGTTCCACACCCAGCGAGGCGTGGGCAGCTGTGCCACAGGTGGGAGGTGTGGCTTTGACTTCTACGTGGCTCTTCCCTAGCTGGGGGGACTCGGGCCAACCATTTAACAGTGCCTCCCTTTCCCCCCATCCAAGGCCTCAATTTCCTCATCTATGATATGTGGCTGGTCCTCCTCACAGACTGTTGTAGGAGAGACAGTAGTCATAAGAGCACTGAGTAAGAGGAGAATAGTGTGCAGGTGGAGATGCGGCTCTTAGATGCTCAGTAACTGTGTTCCCGTTTGCCAGAACCAGGGGGATGTGCATTCAGCCCATTCTCTGGACATTGTGTCTTACACTTTCCAAGCTACCTCCCAAGGCTGTTGACTTCCCCTGCCAACGTGGATTTTGGGCGTAGGGTGACCAGCACTGAAAGTCCTTTGTCCGGGGAAACCCCTCAATCGTAGGCAAACTGGACGCTTGGTCACTCCGGTTGGGCCTGACCTGGGAACTGAGCTTTTACTCACTGGCACAAGGCAATCAGCTGAGTGCAAGGGAAGGTCCTGGAAGGATGGTAAATTAGGGGTGTGGGCTTTTGGCATCCTGTCAAGACCCCTTTCCTCCTGGCCAGCACCCCCAACCCTGCTCCTAGGACCCGTCTCCTTCTGGCCTCTGCTGAGTTGATATGGAGCCCAATCTAAGCCCATATTTAGAATTTGTCCACTTTTCTCCATCTCCCCCTCCTTCCCAAGTCTGAGCCACCATTATTTCTCACCTGGAGGCAGCTTCTGAACTTGTCCACCTGATTCCACTCTGACCCTCATCAAACGTACCCTCCACAGTCTACAGGACCAATACACTGATTGCTTTAAAATGCCAGTATAATCATGTAGACCTATGCCTACTTTTTTTTTCTTTTTTTTATGCCTACGTTTTTTAATCGCCCTCAGTCCTCTTAGGATATAGACCAAACTCCTTACCTGACCTGCAGGGCTGGCCCCTGGTCCCTCCTCCTCTCCAGTCTTAGCTCTTGCCCCTCCCCACTGCTCACCTACTTCCTGCTTTGGGGTCTGATTCTTGGAATGCTCTTTCTCCTGCTTAGCCTGGCCACCTCCACTCCTTTTCAGGCCCCAGCTCCAACATCACTTCCTCACAGAAGCTTTCCTTAGCCTCCCTGGTTTTACCTGAACTTCTTCATAGCAGTTAACACAAATGTAATTCTGATTTGTGCGTGTGTGTGTAATTACTTGTCGTCTGTCTCCCCACAAGGCTGTAAACTTCATGAGGGTAGAAGCCACATTTTTCTTGTTCCCAGCTGCATTCCCAGCAGCTAGCACAGTGCCCAGGATATAATAGCTGCTCAATAAATATTCTTGAACAAATAAATGAATGAAGGGTTGAATGGATTATCAGATGGATAGATGGATGAAGGTTGCAGGGGGTGGATGGTGGATAGATGATGATTGGATGGTGGATGGAAAGATAAATGGAATGAATGGGTAACTGGAAGAATAAGTGGTTAGATAGTGGATGGGTGAGATGGATGGTTGGATGGATGTACAGTGGATGGGGCCCCTGAGACCCTTGTTCTTGGGTGGCTCTCTGTCTCAGCCTCATTCCATCTGTGCTCTTGTTTTGTTCTCATCAACAATAATAGCTACCAGCATTCCTGGCAAAGGGGACTTAACTTTCCCCATCTCTTTGGGAAGATGTTTGCCTTCAGGGAGGCAGCAGAGTGGTTGGCAGGCCCCAGTGAAAATGAGGTCCAATGCTGTGGCATCATTTTCACCAAATCCTACTATCTGTTAGGATCACTTGGATGTCATCTGGGAATATGACCCTCAGTAGCTGCTGAGGTCCTGGGCTCTCCTCCCTGGGGATGGGCCCTCTTTGGTCAGATTCTGCAGTTGTGAGTGGCAGAGCCAGCTGATGGTGCTGGTACTTTGGCTCCAAACACCCTGAACCCTACTTATCCCTAAAACAGAGGTCAGCAAACCTTTTTTGTACAGGACCAAATAGTAAATGTTTAGGCCTTATAGACCATACGATCTTTGTTGCAACTATTCAACTCGGCTTTTGGAGCATGAAAGTAGGCATAGAGAATATGTAAAGAAATAAGCGTGACTGCATTCCAATAAAACTTTACAAAAGCTGGTAGGTTTGGCCCAGAGGATATAGTTTGCTGACTTCCGCCTTAGAGAAGTAGGTCTTAAAGTGTAGTCTTTGGACCAAAGCATTAGCATTACCTGGGAACGTGTTAGCAATGCAAGTTCTTGGGCCCTATTCTAGACCTACTAAATCAGAATAAATATTTTCTGGGGCTTCCCTGGTGGCGCAGTGGTTGGGAGTCCGCCTGCCAATGCAGGGGATGTGGGTTCGTGCCCCGGTCTGGAAAGATCCCACATGCCACAGAGCGGCTGGGCCTGTGAGCCATGGCCGCTGAGCCTGCGCGTCCGGAGCCTGTGCTCCGCAACGGGAGAGGCCACAACAGTGAGAGGCCCGCGTACCGCAAAAAAAAAAAAAAAAAAAAATTTTCTGTTTGCATCCCCACTTCATTCTGGGACTCCAATTACATGTATGTTAGGTTGCTGGAAGTTGTTCCAGAGCTCACTGATACTCCTTTAATTTTTTTTAAGATCTTTTTTCTCCTCTCTGTTTCGTTTTAGATAAGTTCTATTACTGTCTTCAAGTTCACTAATCTTTTCTTTCGTAATGTCTAATCTTCCAGTAATCCCATCCAATATTGCTTTTTATCTGAGACACTGTAGTATTGAGATGAAGTTTGAATTTTGGTCTTTGAAAAATATTCTCCATGGTTAGGGACTTCTGTGGTGGTCCAGTGGTAAAGAATCCACCTTACAATGCAGGGGATGTGGGTTTGACCCCTGGTCAGGGAACTAAGATCTCACATGCCGTGGGGCAACTAAGCCCGCGTGCCACAACTACTGAGCTTGTGCGCCTCAGCTAGAGTCCTGGTGCCGCAGACTACAGAGCGCACATGCCCTGGAGCCTGCGTGCCACAGCTAGAGAAAAGAAAACCCACTTGCCACAACTAGAGAGAAGCCCTTGCGCAGCAAGAAAGATCCCACATGCCTCAGCGAAGATCCTGTGTGCTGCAACTAAGACCCTACACAGCCAAATATAAATAAAATAAATAAAAAATCTTAAAAAAAATAAAACTATTCTCCATGGTTTTATGTAGCTTTTCAACATATGGAATACAATCATAATAATTGTTTTCATGTCTTTGTGTGCTAACTCTGACATCTGTGTCAATTCTGGGTTGATTTCAGTTGATGGCTTTTTGTTCCTCACCATAGTCGTGTTTTTCTGCTTCATTGCGTGTCTAGTAATCTTTGACTGGATGTCAGACATTGTGATTGTACCTTGCTGCGTGCTGGATGTTTTTAAATTCTTGAGCTTTTTTCTGGGATGCAGTTAAATCATCTTTTGACTCTTTTTGGGTCTTGCTTTAAGATTGGGTAGGCAGGACCAGAGCAGTGCTGTCTGGGGTTAATTATTCTCCACTACTGAGGCAAGACCTTTCTGAATACTCAACGTCCATGTTTTCCAGTCTGGCTGGTGGGAATAGGCACTGTTCCTGGCCCTCCTTTTGGAAGGTTCTTTCCATGACAGTGGGTAGTTTCCTCACATGCCTGAGCTGATCAGTCTCGGCAGATACTCAAAGGCAGTCCTTTGCAGGTCTCTGGAGATCTCTCTGGACAGCTGTCTTCTCTCCAGGACCCTGTCCTTTGACCTCTAGCTGCATGGGTCTCCCCCAGCTCTCAGCTCCATCTCTTCAACTCAGAGAGTCCACTGGGCTCCACTTGGGTTTCCCTTTTCTGCACCACCTCTGGAAACTTTCTGAAGGCAGCAAGCTAGGGCCATCATAGGTCTTATCTTGTTTATTTCCTGAGTCTCAGGATCACCGTCCATCATTACCTGATGTCCAAGGGTATTAAAAATCCTTACTCCATCTTGGTCAAATGCACTTATGTAAGCAGATGTATTGATCTCTGATATTCTGATTGCTCAAAAACAGTAATTCAGACTTTATAAATGTGAGGACATTTGATTCCTCAGAAACTCCAGTGAAGTACTGTAGTTATTTTCATTTTACAGCTGAGGAAACCGAGGCTCAGACAGGTGAAGTGACCATTTGCCTGACCCCCAAGCTCTCATATTTTCATTGCTTGACGCTGCTCCCCTTCTGCATCTGCCAGCCCCTGCTGGGATATCTTCTCTTTGAACCAAAGCACACCCTGGGAGTGCAGTAGATGGGGATCCTCCTGACACTCGAAGTGTGGGCTGGGAGCCAGCGTCATCTGCATCCCAGGAACTTGTTAGCGAGCAGAGGCTTGGCTCCTCCCACGCCTGTTGAATGAGAACCTGCACGTTAGCAAGATCTTAGGTGACTTTTTGCATGCGTCACAGTTTGAGACACATCCAGTCAGAAGCTGTTTCCTGTTCCTCAACTCCTGAGCCCAGTCCTGGCTCCCCGGGAGCAGGGAGCTGAGCTCGACTGGGAGGAGGCACGGCCAGAAGCTGTGGGTCCCACACCCGGGGGATCCTGTAGGGCCCCACCTCTCTTGCAATGGCAGTTTGTGTGCCTGGCCCAGCACATACTGGGCAAGGCTGCCGGAGGAGCTGGTTGGACATGGCCTCTGCCCTCTGGAAGTTTGTCTAGAACACAGTTTTCCAGGAAGTTGTGACTCACCTGCCTTCATCCACCTGCCAGGTGCTAGCCTGGCTGGAGGCCGGTGGGCTGAGCTCTGGGAGAAGCAGCCAGGAAGGCCTCCAGGGGAGGGGAGCGGAGAGAAAGTGGATGGTGGTGGGGGAGCAGCTGCTGGCTGTGGCGCCTTCCCTGCAGGCCTGGCCCGGGCTGCCCGGTGGCCGCATTGCCTGCCCCACTCCCTTGCCCCCCACCTCGCCACAGCCAGAGGCAGGCCATAAAACTGCCGGACAGGGCTTCCCTGGTGGCGCAGTGGTTGAGAGTCCACCTGCCGACGCAGGGGATGCGGGTTCGTACCCCGGTCCGGGAAGATCCCACATGCCGTGCAGCGGCTGGGCCTGTGAGCCATGGCCGCTGAGCCTGCGCATCCGGAGCCTGTGCTCCGCAACGGGAGAGGCCACAACAGTGAGAGGCCCGCGTACCGCAAAAAATTTCCTCTGAGACCCTTACCCCTTACCTTGCAATTCACATAAACTGCCCCCAGGAGGAGGGTGGTACCCGAAGCTGGGAGAGACTTAACAGAGTTCTAGATCAGCCTCCTCTTCCCAGGTGAGCATGCCTGTTCTCTAAAGAGGGGGCTCCAGGCACTGGTAGAATTTTTCTCCTAACCAGATACCCTGCAACCCCTCTCTAGGCATGGGGTTCCCAGACTTCGCTAACCGGTACCCACACCTGCACAGTATTTATGAACCACACTGCAGCCAGGTGCCAGGGAAAATGAACCAGCACAGCTGTGAAGTCAGAGAGCCCTGGCTTCGGGTCTGGCACACGCTGTGACAAGCTGTGTGGCTTTTGGCCAGCTTAGAAGCTTTGAGCCTCAAATTCTTCATCTAGACCATGGAGTGACAATCAGAGCCACCTGAAAGAGTTTCAGTAAAGTGAGTTAATGTGTGGACTGGGCGTGATGGTTCATTTTAGGTGTCAACTTGACTGGGTCACAGGGCGCCCAGATTGTTTGGCTAAACATTTCTGGGTGTGTCTGTGAGGGTGTTTCCAGATGAGATTAGCATTTGAATTGGTGGACTCCAATAGCTAAATCATCCAGGCTATAATAGCACCTGATTGAACTGTGAATTTATGCCTCATTTCTCTGGGGTTTTGCTCCAAATCCCTGCTTTTGTTGTCCAAATGCACCTCACTGTTAAGACAGCCTTGCATCTTATGCCAGTAACTGAAGCCACTTAGAAATAACTCCACTGTGATATTTAGCAAATTATTTTTTATCTGATGGGTAAACTCAGCTTTCATGTCAAAGAGAAGGGAACAGAGTGAGGGGTGTTCAGGGCGCCTGCTGGGCTCGCTTCATAAAAGGTGCCTTGTTATTTTGCATTCTGTCTCCAGTCATGCTATTTCTTCTGGGCTAAGCTGTCACTGATGTGTCACTGGTGGCAATAATAAAACTTGAGGAATGGGGGGCATATCCTAATTCAGCTAGAAGGCCCGGACTGAACAAGTGAGGCAGTTTTCCAGATGAAGGAAGATCCTGGCCCCAGTCTTATTTTCCCAAGCCTCATGCTAGGCAGGCTTCCTGCCCACCCACCTCTGCATCGTGTTTTCTTTTCCTTCTGCACAGCCCACTCCCAAGCAGAGAGCACCAGCTGCCCCCTTTTCTGGCCAGTTGGGTTCGCCTGCCGCTGGGGCTGAGATCTCCCAGCCGACGTCCTGGAATCATAGCCTTCATAATTGCTGTTCCTTCAGCTGCAGACAGGCTTCCCCTGGGTATCTGCATGGCTGTCTCCTCACCATTCAGGCCTCAGCTAAAATATCACCTCCTCAGGGAGGCCCTCCCTGACCACCTCTGTAAAGCAACCCCCACTCCCACCAGCAGTCTCATCCACTGCCAGCCCTGTGAGTGAGCTGTCTTGGACACCCAACTCAGCCAAGCTTCAGGTGGCCGCAGCTAGCTGATATCTGACTATAAGGACATGAAACACCAAGTGAGACCCGCCCAGCTGAGCCTTGTCAACTCACTGAACCATGAGAAATGCTGTCCCCTATTGAAAGACACTGAGTGTTAGCTAACTTTTTCCTCATCACAACCCATGTGAGGAGGGACAGTCTTATTCCCTTTATTTTATTTTTTTAATATCTTTATTGGAGTATAATTGCTTTACAATGTCGTGTCCCTTTCTGCTGTACAACAAAGTGAATCAACTATACGTATACATGTATCCCCATATCCCCTCCCTCTTGCATCTCCCTCCCACCCTCCCTATCCCACCCCTCCAGGCGGTCACAAAGCACCGAGCTGATCTCCTTGTGCTATGCAGCTGCTTCCCACTAGCTACCTACTTTACTTTTGGTAATGTATATATGTCCATGCCACTCTCTCACTTCGTCCCAGCTTACCCTTCCCCCTCCCTGTGTCCTAATAAGTCCATTCTCTACATCTGCATCTTTATTCCCGCCCTGCCACTAGGTTCATCAGTACCACTTTTTTAGATTCCATACATATGTGGTATTTGTTTTTCTCTTTCTGACTTACTTCATTCTGTCTTACTCCCTTTAGAAAGAAGGAAAGGGAGCCACAGAGAGGCAACTGAATCCCCACAACTGTGCTATGAGGCGCGAAGATCCTCATTTTATAGAGGGGAGCTGAGGTTCTACAGAGTTAGGAAGTCTGCCCGGGGATCCCCGCTGGGGACTGTGGCCTGGGTGAGAGGTCTGAGGGGCTCGAGGCCTGAGCCTCCGCCCCCCACCCTCGCTGCGGCTCTGCCCTACCTGTCCTTCAAGTGCGGCTCTTTTCAGCCCTGCTTCTGCATTTCTCACCCAACAGGCCCTTTCCAGGGAGCTCCTCCCTCCCCAGACAAGCACCGGGGGCTGACATTTTGTAAGCTGTGCTCGGAACAGTGCTGGGTGAAAATAAATTCCATGTGCAGCAGTGAGCTAAACAAACAAAAAACCAGCATAGAATATTTGCAGAAAATATAGGAGAATATTTTTGTCATCCTGGGGAGTGTGAGCCGTCCTCACCGAGTCACCAAACCCAGATGCTACCAAGGAGAAGACTGACCTACTCGACTACAGAAAACCAAAAAGTGTTCAGATTGACGAAGGTACAATAGAGTGAAGTGCAGACCAGGGAAGACTTTTTCTTCATACCTGACGAAGAATTAATATTCAAAATATACCATGAGAAAAAGTCAAAGTGCCCAGCTTAAAAAATGGGCAAAGGGGACTTCCCTGGCGGTCCAGTGGTTAGGACTCTGTGCTTTCACTGCCGAGGGCCCAGGTTCCATCCCTGGTCGGGGAACTAAGATCCCACAGACTGCGCGGTGCGGCCAAAAAACAAACAAAAAACCCCAAATGGGCAAAGGATCTAGCTAAGACAATTCACAGAAGACAACTGTGATTAGCAGTCAACCTATAAAAATGGACTTGGCCATTTCCCTCATGGTCAGGGAAGGGCAAACTAAAACAAAGACACTTCATTAAAAACAGATGGACAAGTTTTAAAAAATTGATGCTATCAAGTGGTGTTGAGGCTTAGGAGAAAAGGCATTTTCAGCCCAGGCTGCTCTTTGTAATTGCATGTACGTATTCACAAAGTGCTTTGTACTTTGGAGGATGTGAAGCTTTCCCACCAACCTTCAGGAACCATGCTGTTCCATACGGGAGCCATTCACCACCTGTGGCTATCGAGCCCTTGAAGGGTAGCTAATCTCAACTGAAACGTGCTGTAAGCGCAAAACACATACCGATATTAACGACCTAGTACGGAAAAGGTAATGTAAAACAGCTCATTAGACATAGGGCGCTCCTGACAGCAGCCCTCCTGGCCTGACTCTTGACGAGTCAGATGGACAGACTTCTGGGACTTGGAAGGAGGCCACTTCACTGGTCAGCGGCCTCAGGGGGAGGGCTGCCAAGCAGAGCTGGATGAGGGTGAGGTCCAGGAAGCGAGGGCCCTGGCAGCCCAACTCCCACCCAAACCCCAAGGCCATGTGGGTCCCATTTACCTGAGCACATAGGGACAATGGGGCCTGAACCTCAGGAGAGCTAGAATGTTCTGAGCCAGTGAGAGGAGGGAGAGCAGGGCCAGTGTGCCTAGAACGTGTTGTGGTGCGGAGTCACCATGGCCAGATTTCTGCTCCCCCCTTTCACGGTGGCTGCCCCCTCATAAATGGGTGCTTCTTCTTCCAGTCTGACAAACTTTGAGTGAATCAAACCTTTGGGGCTACCCACTGCCAGTGCTGAGATGGCCATATTCCTCATTTCATGGCTTAGAAATAGTATTCATCTCTGAGCAGAGTCAAGCCTCCCCACCCCCCACCCCTCCCGCCCTGCAATAAAACCGCAGCGCAGACTCATCACCTCAAGTGTTTTGTTTTCCCTCTCACGTACAAGTCCAGAGGATGGTGTTTCAGGGCTGACGCGGGGCTCCACAGTGATCAGAGACCGGGGCTGCTTCTGTCTTTCTGCTCCACACTTGTTAGTGAGTGGCTTTCATCCTCAAGTTTGCTTCTGCTCCAAAATGATTGTTGGAGCACCAGCCATCATGTCTATATTCCAGGCAGGGAAAAGAAGAAGAGGGAAGAGCAAAAATGTGCATCCCAGCTTTCTGTTCTCCTCAGCTGTCATACCCAGTAATCTCTGCTTATATTTCATTGACCAGAATTTAGTCACTCAGTTGCAGGTGAGGCTGGGAAATGTAGTTTTCTAGCTGGACACGTTGCCACTTTGAATTAAACAAGAGTTCTGTTTCTAAGGAAGAACAGGAGAGTGAATACTGGTAGACAACTAGAAATTTCTGCCTCACTTAGCATGGCAGTCAAGGCCTTGAATGAACTTTCAGAACCAGTGAGCTCATTCTGCTTCTTCTCCTGCACTGCGGGCCTGGCTCACGGTTGGGAGGACACGGAAAGTCGGTCATTCAGTTCTGTTAGGCTTGTCCGCCTGACTTGGATAACCAACACGTGACCAAGCCCGAATATTCTGCCTTCCCGCTCAGCTTTTCTGCCGCTTCCAAGGTAGCATCTGGAACCCCACGTGAAGGGCAGAGCTGCTAAGGGCTCCTACCTATTCTGTTCCCCAGCGAGTAGGGCAGTTTCCGTTCAGCTACCCTGGAGTCGCCCACTGAGAAGACACTGCTGCTGTAGGGCCATGGGCTGGAGCCTACTCCATGTTTGCACGCGTGCACACCCCCATGCACACATTCCCCCAACTCTCTGTCTTCACAGTCACTTACATTTCTCCTAGCTTTCTCTCTCTTGCTTCTACACGTACACCCCAAGGAAAGAAACCTCTTCTAGTGTTAATATCTTTCCACCTGGAGCAGGTTACAGGGCTTCCACATGTGAGCAGATCTTTGAAAGACTTGAGTGCAGTGGAGGGGTGATGGTGACGGCAGCCTGTGGTCCAAAGTCCCTCAGGTCCCCCATGGCAGGCTGCGGGTGCCTTTGTGATTCATCCTTTCAGGTGGGCAACCTCGCAAATCAAATATCAGGTCTAATTGTTAAAGCTGTTTTCATGACAGTGGTTTTCCATTCAGTCCCCCAGAGCTAACAATATGTAATCAGTTTTCCTTAACAAATGACCTCCTTTAACTTCCTTAGTTCATAATTAATTTGCTAGCGTGTAGCAAGATAATTAACACTCCTGATTAGAGACAGGCAAAAGAAGGAACCTCTTTTTTTCACGGCCAAGGCAAATATTGATTAAAATCTGAGCTGTTTTCTAATTTTCCTTCCAATTTAATTCACTGAAGGTGGTGGTTGGTGTGTGGGTTTTGTTTAAAAAATTAAAATGGAGGTAAGATGAATGAGTCTTGCTACAGAGCACTTTATTACCAGCTCACGTTTTGGATACTTTTGCTGTCTTTTCCTCGGATATAAAGACGTGAAACCAGAGAATCGAGGGGCAATTGAATATGTTTAATAGAGGCTTTAAATAACTGTAGAGACTTGCAGCTCATTAGGAGGGGAACTGAGGGGTGGGCTGGGGTGAGGAGAATGGAGAAATCCTCCCAGAATGTAATACTAACCACCCTGATGGTGAGCACCGTCTTCTGAGTGGTCTGGTCCATCTAAGTTTACAAAGCCCTTTCACTCCCTTATCTCACTTGGTCCCCACACAGCTCCGGGATGGGGATGGTGGGGAGGGACCCACCGTGGAAGCCTCAGCGTCTCTGATGTGTAAACAGGCCCAGAGATGTGAGGAGAGTTGAGGAAGTGGAATCAAACCAGGGACTGCACCGGCTGCACCCTGCGTCTTCCTACCCTTTGTGAAGACCGATGCAGATGGCTGATTCCGCACTTTCTGTGTCTCTCAGCTTCACCTGCGCATTATCGGTGAGGTAAGCCAGGTGCCAGGCCACGAGATTTAAGGTGCCCTCACTCTCGGGCCCCTGCACTCTCTGCCCTCGCTACCTCGCTTGTTCCACTCCAGCCCGGGCCCTGCATCCAGGCCCTGCGCTACTTCTTCGTGTTTCATGCACTATTTAATCCTCACGACCTGGTGAAATGGGTGTTTTGGGTATCTCCGTTTTTACTGATGAGGATAACGGGGCTTAGAGAGGGAGTAACTTGTCCAAAGTCACGAGGCTGGAAAGGCGGAACTTGTTTGGAGTCCTGGCTGGCTGGCTCCAGGGCCTTTGCTCTTGAGGCAGAATCCCAGATTTCCCAGGAGGAGAAATGCTTGGACCGGGACATCATTTACCCACAGGCTGCTTGCTTGGCCTGCCCTGGCTGGGGGTTCCTTGGAGAGAGGCCGGGGAAGGGAGAGAAAGCCCAGTGCAGGTGGGTCTTGGGAACGTGGCTGGGATGTGCGTGTGTGGAGTGGGGAGGGCGAGTGGCCACAGGAAGGAAGTGAAGAATGTTGCTCGGTCCCCTCAGGCGGGCAGACCCTGCTGATGAAAACAGGGCTGCTCTCACTTTGGCCTCTTGCAGCCTCCCAATCTTAGACACAAAATTCCCTCAGGGCATTGGGCTCCTCTTCCAGGTCTCTGGAGATGGAGCCTTTCCCAGGGAATGGAGGATGGAGTGGGCATGCTCAGAGGGGCTGGGGTTTGGGGCTCAGGCTGTGGCCCTCCAATGGGTGGGCAGCTTTCTGGGAGTCCTTCCAGTGTATCCCCTCACCCCCAGCCCAAGGAGCATAGCACATGCTTGGGGGAAGGAAAGCCAGAGGCAGGAGGTAGGCGGTGCAGGGGTAGCAAGATCCGCCCCTGCCCCAGGGCCATGAACAGCACTCTGAGGGGACCCTCCCAGACCTCTGTCCACAAGGGGGTGAGAACCAGAACAGTGGCTGATCCAAAAGACTGTGATCTATAATTTATCCCCAACTCCTTCCAGAAAAGGCTGGCAGCTGCCTGCCAGGGGATTTGTGACGGAGGATTTTGCTTTGATGAAGCTAAGGGGATTTCAGGTGGTCCCTTGGGTTAGGTGCTACTGAATTAAGACCATCTGTGAAGCGGATTCCTATGTATTGGCTTCTCTATGCTCACGGCACCGCTGCAGTCAGAATGATTATCTCCATGTGACAGATGGGGAAACTGAGGCTCAGGGGGTGAAGTAACTTGCCCAAGGTCCCATACCTAGGGCAGGCAGGATTACAATTCAGATCCATTTAACTTGGGCAGCATCGAGGACTCTTCCCTGGAAGCAGATGGTGATACCATTTAAAATCTGACTGAAATCTCTTTGGTGCCTACAGCCATTTGAGGCATGACCCAGGTTACCCAGATGGTTCTAGCCACCCACTGAGCACTGGCGCCTGTATTTCCCTGGGACCACTTCTACCCAAAACATGGGTGTTGCCTAGTCCTGAATGGACTGTCTTTTGTTAGGCAGAATAGGAGGGAAGAGGGTGAGATCTGGCAATCTGTGTACTTTGTACACACAGGCCCAGTCATAAGGAGACCCACCACCCACCTGTCCAATCAAAGTCAGCGTGTAGATGGCGAGGTTCTTGTGGACGTGGCCCAGAGTCAGATTGACTGGTTCCCGTGACGGCTCTGCCATCGGGAGATGTGTCAGCTTGGGCTGCCGTTACAAAATACCACAGTCCTCTCCCAATTCTGGAGGCTGGATGTCCAAGATCAAGCGTTACAGGATTGGTTTCTTCTGAGGCCCCTCTACTTGGCTTGCAGATGGCCGCCTTCTCCATGTCCTCACATGGTCTTTTCTGTGTGCGAATCCCTCCTGTCCCTTCCTCTTCTTATAAGGAAACCTATCCTATTGGATTAGGGCTCTACCCATATGACCTCATTTAACCTTGTTTTACCCCTATAAAGGTCCTATCTCCAAATACAGTCACATTGGGGGGTAGGGCTTCAACATACGAATTTTGGAGGGATACAATTCCATCCATAATTGGTGAACATAGGCGTGTGCCTCCCTAAGCATCAGTTTCCTCGTCTGTTACATGAGGTTAATAAAAGTAACTATTCCATAGAGTTTTTGAGGGAATTCAGTGAGGTATTACATGGGGACGATGATGGCATACAACATGTGCTCACTGTGCTGGGTACCATCACCATCACTTTTATCGTCCCCATCACGACTACATCGTCTCCATCAGTCTAGAGATCTGCTGCTTTCAAACCTCTGGGTCCTGCTTGTCACTTGTGGTTCAAGATTGCAGTTAGTGAGAATCAGAGCTGCAAGGATCTTGACCTTTAACACCAAAGGCTGATTTTACAAATGAGGAAACTGAGGCCGAGCTAGTGGTCATCTGGGATCAGAATGCTGGTAACCTGTCCCCTGGCCTGGTGATCTTGGACCATTTCAGTGTCTAGGAGGGGCCAGGAGAAGGCTCCCTTCCCTGCTGGGACCACCCATGGAGTATTTGGACAATTCAATTAGTTTTATCCCCTTAATATTTTATGGACTGTTTCCCTCATGTCTTAATGGAGTGCCTGTCACATAGTGAATGAATAAAAGCCATTCATTACCAAATCCCTACACATGGGTCCTCAGCCCAGCCCCTCTCCGTAAACCCGGAGTCCCAGCTCCTGGTGTGATGACATCAAACCCTTCCAAGGGCAGCCTAACATTTCCTTGCTTCATCCCATCCAGACATATGTGTCTCCCTGGGAATTTGGATGGCAGTATTAATAAGCCACCAGGCTTCAGTCAGAAGGGCATGGTGACTCACTTGTTTTGACAGTATAATATCTCTGGTTAAAAATAACGCGGAAGCTAAAAAACAAAAAATCCCAACAAGCCCTGGCAGTTCGGTTGGTTTCCAACCGCATGTCCACTCCCACCATCTTCCTTCCAACAGAATCCCAGCTGTGCTCAGGATGGGGTGCAGAGTACTCAGCGGGGGTCAGCCTGGAGCCCGGCTCTCGCCTGTTCGCCAACGATTGCTTTAGGACTGGACATGTGACCCGGTTCTGGCCGATGGGACTTAAGGGAAGTCTCCGGAGGACTTGATGTGGTTGAGAAGCCTCCACCCCCCAACTTCGGGTCTTGGGACGCAGTTGTTTGGGGAAGTGATGCCTGCAGCAGCTGCCTTGCAACCAGGCAGGCGAGGCCGACAACACAGACTCTCAGAGGATGTGACCTGGAGCCCAGACGTCACAGAGCAGTGAACCCACCCTGGAGCCTCCTGCCTCCAGGTTTCTCATTACATACTGTTTAGGCCTGGTTCACTCAGGTGCTACTTGCAGCCAAGGCCAGGCCAGCTGAAGCTGGGTTGATGGTGACGGCCTTGGCCAGGCGCAGGTGAGGGAAAGCGTGTGTTCCCACTCGGGGATGGAGGTGGTTGTGAGGACACCGGATGCCGTTCTCAGTCTTGATACCTTACCTGGTGACTGGTGGTCAGGTGATGCTCCCACTTCCTGCCTCCCCGCCCCTCCCCCACCTTTGTGTACTGCACCAGCAGGCACCGCCCAGAGAAATGAAGTGGGGTCGTTCTGATCTCAGCCTTGCTGTGCTCCCTCCTCATCGGCCTCAGGTCAGCTGCGCTCCGCCTCCCCACGGCTGTTTCTCCACCGGCATCCCCACAGCTCATCCTAGCTCTGGACCTCAATCTTATATGCAGGTCCGATAAGCGGCTGCTGAAGACTGCACGTTCCAGGTCATAGGCGCCCTCTGCTGGGCCCCTCCTCGTCCAGTGAGGGTCTGATTTATGGGGCCCTGAGCTGGGCGTGGCGATCACTGCATTTCACAGATGGGAAGCTGTGGCTGAGCGGCTGACTCACAGGTCCTGCGGCCAGAGCTCTGACCCAGGCTGTCCGGTGCCACCCCCCAGGCCTCTTTCTGCTAGTTTTTCCCTGTAAGATGGGGCGGAGTGGGCAATGTAATCTAGAAGGCCAGGATCCCAGCACGAAGCTAAGTAGATTCAGATGTGGCTGGGCTTGGGCACTGGAGCTACCAGAAGTGTGTTTGTCTGATGGACTAAGGAGTTTGCTGGGAGATAAGTCACCTAAGGGAGAGGGAATCAGGAAGACAGTCTTAGCCTGGCACTGAACATGGCACAGGGGAGGGGGTCTTCGCGACCACAGCGGTCTGGGCACAGCTGGGGGCCTCGGCAGTCCCTGAGGTAGGGCAGCATCGCCGTAAGGACCGGGAGGTGTTGGGACGGTCACGCTGCAGCTCGGGGGCCCCGTGGGACTAAGTGGGGCCCTGGGTGGGGAGAGAGGCCACAGCATGGCACAGGTGGCAGGCCAGGGCTGGGGAGGGAAGAGACCAACACACACACAGTCTGTCCCCAGCTAAGGTAGCCATGCACAGGGGCTGTGGAGCTTGGCTAGCCCCAGACCTTCATGGCTCTGCCTTGGAGGAAAGCTGTAGGTGGCCTCTCGTGCTGGATCCCTTGCCCAGGATCCCTTGTCCAGGGGTTGGCAAGTCTGGCCCACGGCCTGGTTTTGTATGGCTTGTGAACTAAGAATTGTTTTTACATTTTTAAGTGGTTACATTTTAAATATTTATGCAAGTACCTACACAATATACTCAAATTTTGCCTCTTGGGTCGTAAAGCCTGAACTGTTTACTACCTAGGCCTTTACAAAGTCTGTTGTCCCCTGGGGTAGGCGGTCTTTAGAGTCCAACCTTGGGGACCACGGGTTGCTGGTGGAGACACCTGGCCTTGCCTGTGTCTTGGCCCTGGGGGTGCGGGATGCCGGACCTCCTTGGCCTCAGGCTTAGTGTACGCACATGCCCTCCACGTTTTCTTAAGCCCCCCGCCCCCAAGCACAGAGGGTAGGTCTGGGAGAGGGTACCAAGCCCCAAGAGCAAGCCCATGGCTCCAGCCTTCCCACCAAAGTCTTCCCAGAGCCGTCGGTGCTTCTGGAGGCTGCCCTTGCTGGGGGCAGGTGTGTTCCCGCCAACGGAGCAGTATCTTGCTGATAAAACCTGATGAGCTGCAGTTAACAACACAGCCCTGCCATGTGGCTTCCTCCCAGGGCTGCCCATCTGTTGGCCTTGGGGGACCACTCTCAGTGCAGCTGAACCCCGCCCCCCCCACACATCATCATCGAGTCAGGAGAGAGCCCAGGTCCCCGGGGCCAGGCCCAGCACACAGGCCAGCAAATCTCTGTGCTTAGCCTGTGCCAGCTCCTGGCCACCCTCCAGGCTCTCAGTGACACCTGCAGATGGTGGCTAACGGAGGGTGAAAAGCTCCTGGGAAGGTCTGGGCACGGAGCAGTAGGGAGAGGCCAGCCAAAGGCACCCTGACCATGGCTGTGGGGAGGGCTCCAGGTGTGGCCTGCCTTTGCTCGGGCCAACCTGCTTTATTCCTGACCCCTTGCCAGCCATCCTTCTTCTCCTCTCCTTGTCACTAAACCCAGGGACCTGCCAGCTGGGCACTCATCCCTTGCAAAGGACAAGCAAAGGCAAGGTGTGGGTAGACATATGCAGTCCACAGGCCCAGGCCAGGGTATTCCGGGAGGGAACTGCTCTGTGGCCTCGTACCTGCAGATGTCCTAGCAGCCCAGCCTTCCTTTCTTCCAGGAGTGAAGGAGTGGGGCCATTACACAGACAGGAACTCTGCAGCTCATCCTGAGCCACAGGCTGGGCTGTTCCGGTGAAACGGTTTGACCTAACCCGTCAGGGCTGTGATCAACGTTCACTTCATCCTCTGATGGCATCAAGCATCGTGCTGGAGAGGCCAGTTCACAAACACATCCAGTGCCCCCTGGGCCAGTGTCTTTTTCCTCCAGACCCACCCCCAGTCCCTTTGGGCTGGAGGACCAGATAGGTCAGGCCAGATGAGAGAACAGGGCTGGATGAGGGCAGATCCAGCTCCACAGGATGGAAAGAATATCATCATTAAAAAAAATCCAAGCCAACGCTAGAATGCCTGTCTTCCTAGGGGGAGCGAGAGCAATCCTTCCCAGTTGCTTGAGGAAGCGGACGTGCATCTGTATCACGTGGGATGGGAGAAAGGCAGAGGTCACCTGGATGGTGTACTGTTCTGAGGACATGCTGTGGTGGACACACAAAGGAGTTCTGGGGCTGTTTGGAGCTGAGAAAGCTGGGCTCCTCTGCACTATAAAGTGGGGGGGGGGGTTTCAGTTGCAGGGGAGCCAGCCACGAGAGGAGCCTGAGCAGCCTGGAAGGTGCTGGCACCCAGGCTGGTGAAATAGCTAGGGTCTATTTGACAGCAGGCACATCCAAGATTTAATTTTAAACCTGTTTTGTGGATCCATCTGCCTTTCATGTTTCCAAATCACCAGTGTGGACTGCTGCCCTCTCCAGACCTGTTCGGTCTGGGCCCTGTGGCTGGGGGGCCACACGGGCACAAAAACCAGCCACAGAGTGTGGAGCAGAAAACAGGAATTCAGGGGAGGCAAGGATTAGAGCCAGGGTGACTACGGGGATGCAATGCTTTGCGGGGGGGTCCCAGGGATGGGATGGGGGAGGGGATTTGAGGCAATGTTGTCTGGATTTTAAGGGACAGAGAGAGCCCAGGTGACAACTGGATTGTATCCACTGTAGAAAAGTGGCTTGAGCCCCTCGAGCCCAAAGTGGGTGGATGGTGGCTTTGCTCTGCTGGACGCTGACCCGTTTTCCTTGCCAGTTTCCAGCCAGTCCCACTGTCTGCACAGCCCCGGCTTTTGAAGCCAAGAGATGAGTCTGCAGCCCAGGTCTCTGCCTGGTGAAGGAACACTTTGAATGGGCATCAGCCGTCCCTTCTGGGCATGGAGGAAGAGCTGGGACATTTGAGTGTTTCTTTTATTCTGCTTATTTTATCTCAGTGGATGGGGAGTGAACGGCAGGAATTAAAACCCAAAGAATCTTGTAGCTTCACATGCAAAAGCAATGTGTTGCTGTATTAAGCCATGAAATTTAGGGATGTTTGTTATGCAGCCATAACTGACTGATACAGGGGTAGGAGGAGGGTATTACCACCTATTAAGCAGCCATTTTGCCAGATATTTTACAGGCATGAATGCGTTCAATTCTTGCAGCAGAAAAGCAGGCACCACTGATAGCCCTGCTTTAGATGCACACACCAAGAGACATAAGAAATAAGTGACCAAAGATACACACATGCGGGTGACGGGGTCAGGACTGGAACCTAGGGCTGACCCAGAGCCTAAGCTTTTATCCATGGTGGTGCTTCCATGTTCTGGAATTCTTGCCCCAGCTCCATTGTGAGTGGACTGACCAGCCTGGGGCAAACCCTGCCCCCTCATCTATGGAAGAACAGACTCCCAGCCTTGACCTTGTACCAACCCCTTTCTCTTGTCACATAAGGCTGGCCCCTGTGGACCTACAAACTTAGGCCTTTTGAGGCCGGTGGAGCTGGATACCTAAGCATTCATGGGGGTCGGCTCCCCAGCAACAAGGGGGGTGCTCTGGAGCACAGAGCTTTTGGGGGACGGGTGATAAGAAATACTAATATCTTTTTCTATTTTCAGCCTTTACCACGTACAAGCACTGCTCTAAGGGCTTTACAAGTACTAGCTCACTGAATTGTCACAACAGCCCTATGAGGCAGATACTATTATCACCCTGTTGTACAGGTAGGGAAACTGAGGCACACAGATTACTGAATTTGCCCAAAGTTACGGCTAGTGAGGGCTGGAACTGGGATTTGAACACTGGCGGACTGGCAGAAGAATCCCATGTGGTGGGACGTTAGAACAGCTCCATGAAGCCCGACGCTGCCATTTGTCAGGGTGGGTAGCTCTGCACCTGCAGGAGGACGGGGGAGGGGGACAGGAAGCAGGATGGGCTGAGCAGTGATGCGGGCTCACGAGAAACCTCAGCCGATCTGCGGGGAGTTCCGAGTTGGGATGACGCTTGAGGGCTGTTCCAGTCTGAGGCGAGAGGGCCAGGCCTTTATGCCCCCACGTCCATCGGTCACTGGACGTGAACTGTATGGGGCAGGACGTGTCACCCTGGCTGAGGCGCTTGCTTCAGCTGAGCATCCGGGAGGGTGCTGCCAGCTGAGGGCTGTCCTTTGTTCTGATTGCGTTTTTTTAATTCTCAAGGCGAGCCTCAAAACCTCTCCCACTGGGGGTTGGGGAAGTTCTCTGGGAGAAGGTGCTTTTTAAGGAGAGGTGACAAGAAGGGCAACAGGACTGGAGCAGTGTGGAGGAGGGGCTGGTGGTGGCAGAAGTTTAAGTGGTAGCAGTGAGCAGATCACACACAGCCTTGAATCCATGGATGTGGCTTTTCCCCGCAAATGAGAGGGGAAGCCTGTGGTGAGTTTTGAGCAGAGGAGGGCACAACTTGACTTCAGATCAAGGGCTGGCCCTCACTGCCTCGTGGAGAACAGGCAGTGAGTGAGGGGCAAACAGGGAAACCGGCCAAGAGGCTACGGTCGCAGTAGGGAGGGTAGGATGGGTTGGGCGTGAGGTGTGAGAGAGGGGTCTGGAACCAGGATTTGGCCTGACCCACTGGAAGAATGGACTTGGCCATTATGAGATGGGAACCATAGAGAAGGGAACCTGGGGTAGGGGCCCCTTACCTTCTCAGGACTGCATCCCTCCCTGTGGGCACTCTCTGGGGCTGTACTCAACTAAACTCCTGCCGCTGAGGCTCTAGAAGCCTCCCTGGAGCTCTGCAAGCTCCTGGAAGGTAGGGCTGTGTCTATGTTTATCTTTGGAGTAACTGCTCGTGGAATGGGTGCATGGATGAAGGGATTCAGGAAAGTCCCATCATTCAGGTAGAAGTGATGCCTGGCTCAGCTAAGGATGAGGTGATAGCATTTTCTGGGCTTCCTGACTTCTGCTGGTGGGAGTGGGATGTGGAAAGTGCATTCTCAGAGGGGCTGGTCTGACCAGGTTCTATGCTGCCTTTTCTTTTCTCTTTACTCTATCATCACTTGATCCAAATCTCCTGGAGAAAGAAAACAGGGAGATATGGGCTGCCACTACGAAGGGGAAACGGCGAGCTCCGGGCTTCTCCCCAGCCCCTGGGTTCACTCTGTGAACAGCCTGCCCCACACAATGAGGAGAAAGGTCTGAGTCATCCCTGGAGAGCAGACTCCCATCTGATCAGGCTCAGAGTCTCTCCACGGTGCCCGTTGCCATGGCAAACAGCCATTTACTGAGAGTCAAGCAGATCATTCCAGAACCCGTGCCCCACTGGTTACCCTGTGACCGAGCACAGTGAATAGGCTACGCTTTGAAGATGCCAAGTCCCAAACCCGCATCTGGGCTCAGTGTGTGACCTCCCCTCTGACGGGCAGTGCTCACGCTCCTGCTTTGCACCTGGACAAAGCTTTCGCTTCACCTGCTGTTCTGGGGGAAGGAAGTGTGATGTTCAGATGCTCACAGCCCCTCGGCCTTAGAAAAGAGCCTTACTCTCTGTGCTAATGAGGCTGAATCCCTGGATCTGAGCTGTCACTGAAGGCCAATCCTGAGCTAGTTTTCCTGCTGGGCCTTGCGTGTCCCCACATCAGACACTCAAGGGCAACTCACTGGTCAATGACTAAGGTTGGATTATTGTTTTGTTGGGGCAACCAGAATGTCTCCCCTTTTTGGGCTCCTTGGTGGATAGAATGGGGTATAGTATACCAAGGGTTCAGCGCAGGGCCCCGCCCCAGGGAGGGGCAAAGTGCATGCTTGTCCCTGTTTATTATCCTTATTCCCTTCCTCGCCTCCCCCTCCATCCCCTACATTCTCCTCTGCCCTTTCTTTCCCCGCAAAAGACTCCAGAAACTTGAAAGAGAGCCTAGAGGGTTTCCTGGAGGTGGTGTTCCTATAACCAAAGCTGGTTGTATGTATTTTCCAATAAAATAATGGCCCCTATTTCTAGAGAGTCTACTGTATGCCATGCATGGGCTATGTGCTTCTCACTTGATTCTTATTGCAACCTTTAAGGTTTCATTATCCTTATTTTTCAGATGAGGAAATTCGGATGAGACTCAGAGAAATTAAGTAACTTACCCAAGATCACATAGGCTATTTGGACCTGGGAAGTCTTATTCCAGAGCTTGGGCATTTGCCCCACAGGCAGTCCTTTTTTGTTGTCATATTTGTGTTTGTATTTGCTTTGGGCCTCTTCCCAGCTCCCCTTCACACCCGTCTCCCTGGTTCCCCTGAGTAGCAGTGCCCGCCTTCCTCAGGGACACGGGGCACTTCCTACCTCTGCTCCCTTTTGACTCCTCTCTGCCCTCAGTAAGGCAGTGGCCACTTGACCAGCCACTGGACCACACCTTCCAGTCCACTGAATGAACATGGAAAGAGAAGAGAAAGAAAGGAAACAAGCCCAAGTGTGAGACCGACTGGGGCCACAGCCATGTGGTCGTCAGGCTCATGAGAAGGGAGAAGGCCCCAGGACCAAGGGGAATGGGGCAGGTGTGGTCCTGGCAAGGCCAGCTGTCCAGGGTCCAATGGCAAGCTCTGGGCAGTCTGGGGCGCAAGCTCCAGCCTCTAGGGAAGGGCTGGAAAAACTCAAGCAGAGTGTTAGGTCCCCACCTCAGCAGACTAAGGGGAATTCGAGCTGGGCTTGAGGTCTGTAGGGCAACAGGGTGCTGGATAGGGAAACTGAGTCAGGGATCTTGTCCTCCATGCTGGGTCAACTCATGGGTCCCCATGCAGGCTTCTGACTCCCAGGGTGACCTGGCTATACAAGCCTTAGGCCCATGGGCAATAGAATTTTACCCCAGCCCCAGAGGCTGGCATTACTCAGGCTGCCAAGACACTTGCTGCCCGTCAGAATGGTCTCAGACCTGGGTAGTGCTGAGTCTGCATGGGCATTCCAGCTTGGAGAGCAGGGAGGAAAAACTGGGTGAGAAGAGATAAAGATGGCGCCTCTCAGCACCCTACCTCTCCCACCACAGGGTCCTGGCTACACAGAGCTCTCCCTCCCCAACATATTATCCAGAGCTCCCAGGCCCCCCAAAACTACTATTCAAGAGCACGTAGGGATGGCGTCACCTAGGGCTTTGGAGGGAAGAACCTGATAACTTGATTGCAGGACTTCATACTAAAGTGTCAAGGACTACTTGTTTTTTTCAAAAAGGGTCTAAGAACCTCAAAGAAGCCCCTCCTTGGTGTGATGTGGGGCTGGGGGTGTTGATGAAGCTGGGGGATGCTATACACACCCTGATCACTTCCTGGGCGCTTGTCCCATAGTTCTGGCCTATTATGAATTCACACATTGTGACGTGGCTCTCCCAGACTGAGAGGCCGGCTACAGAAAAAGCCGCAGGGAGAGACGAGGGAGGCCATGCCTCAGGGGCTCTTTGCTGTCTGGCTCCCATGGGTGACATGGTTCATTATCCTATCATTATCTGGTTCATTATCCCTAAACCCCCAGCGCTGGAAGTCGGCCACGCCGGCCTCTGCCTGCAGCTGTGGACGCCCGTCTCTGCTCCACCAGCTTCTTTCCACCTGATGACCGCTGCCGCCTGCACAGGAAGATGGATGGCTGCTGTCATCCAGGCAGGTGTGTGATGCAGAGGCACAGATCAGGGGTGACAAGGGGCAAAGGTGGCCAATGCAGACAGGCTGGAGCTGGTATGGGGCTCTTGGGAGGACGGATGCCCCAGCCCAGCCCAGCCCTCTTGTGGAATGCAGTTGCCACTCTGACCTCCTTGCCTTTTCCTCGTTTCTGGAAGCCTCTCCCCTTGGGACCAGCAGGCTGGTGGTACATGGGCACCATGGGCTGTCCTGCAGCTCCCCTGCTCCCCCACTCCCTGCCCCCTGTGCGTGGCTCCACAGTCTCTGGCGACCCGTGTGCTGGCTCTGCCTGCTGTCCTTAGCCTGATGCTATCAGTATGATTTCCACCCTTGTTGTTACCGGGGAGAAAGAGGAGAAGGAAGGAGGGGTCATTGACTCCCAGGGGACACTCCCTCCCATCGAGCTGTGCAACTAGTGACCAACCACTTCAATTTGCCTGGGACCAAGGAGGTTCCCAGGAAGTGGGGCTTTGAGTTTTAAAACTGAGAAGTCCCTGGCAAGCTGGGACGGGTCGGTCGCCCTGTGTGGAAAGCCGGGGGTGGGTGGGGCTGGAAGCAGCGTCTCACGGCTCTGGAAGAACAGCCTGTCTCTACAGCTCCCCTCCGCCTCTCCAGGAATGCAGCTTTGTGGTCGCCTGGCCGTGTGAATCTGGCTGTGGCTGCTGGGGGACTCAGAGTCCCCCTGATGAATGTCCCAAGAACTGGTGTGCTTGGAACCTTGGCAGTGCCCTGAGAACGAGACGGCCCCATGTCATTGGCACCATCCCATCCCCTGGATGGGGGGGACCGGAGCCTGTCCCTGAGAGCTTAAGGTCCAAACCAGAGAAGCAGAGGCATTGTCAAGTCCAAGGGCGGGGTAGGAAGTGAAGAGGTCAAGGACTTCTAAGAGCGTGAGACAAAGCCAGGTCAGGAGTTGAGAAGATCCAGAGGAAGACTGCTGAGTTGCCCACGTGGACCATGAGAGAGAGGGTGGGCTTTGTTGTGGGACAAGAATGGCCAGGCAGACAGCCCTGACCAGCCATCACAGGTCACCCCTTCACATGGTGGGACTTACGGAAGGCACACAGTCTAGTAGACGATGGAGAATGTCGGCTATGTGCCAGCCCTGTGCTTGACAATGCGTGGCATGCAAGCTTCACGAAGCAGAGACTGCTCATCGTTTACATTCCTAACTTTCCGAGCACCAGATAATATTAGCTAACACTTACTTAGTACTTAATATGTGTTAGGCATTGTTCTAAGACATTTTAAAAACAGCTTTAGTGAGATATAATTCCCATACCTTACAATTCACCACTTTAAACAATTCAGCGGCTTTTAGTATATTCAGAGTTGTGCAACCATTACCACAATCAGTTTTAGAACATTTTCTTTACCCCAGAAGGAAACCCTGCACCCACTAGCAGCCACTCCTCATTCTCCCCTCCCCCTGCCCAGGCAACTACTAATCTACTTCCTGTCTCTCTAGGTTTCCCTGTTCTGGACGTTTCATAAACATGGAATCATATAATACATGATCCTTCGTGACTGGCTTCTTTCACTTAGCATAATGTTCTCAAGGCTTATCCTTATTGCATTTGTCTGTACTTCATTCCTTTTTATTTCAGGATAACCTTCTATTGTATAGATGTACCACATTTTATTTACCCATTCTTCAGACAGACATTTGGGTTGTTTCTACTTTTTGGCTCTTACGAACATCTGTGTACAAGTTTTGTGTGGATATATGTTCTCATTCTTTGTTCTCAGAAACTTATATATATACCATGTGATCCTTAAAACCCTATGAGGTAGGTAATATTACTATCCCTAAGGCTCAGAGAAGTTAATTAACTTGCCCAAGGCCACGCAGCTTGTAAGTGATGGAGCTGAGGCAGGAACCAGGCAGTCTGGCCCCAGAGTCTGTGCCCAGAACCACTCTGCTCTATTACCTGGAAGAATGCCTGGCACATCCAATAAGTATTTATTGGAACGAGTGGCTGAATTAGACGGGGGCCCTGCTCTCCAGAGACTCATAATGTAGTTGCCTTCTTGCAGACAGCTTCTCTCTAATTAATCTCTGCAATACTCTCGGGGTTGGAAACAGGAAGAGGAGGTGGTTGGCTGGAATCAGCCGTTAAAAAGCTGAATGTAGGTGACGCCGATTGCATAAAGGGACCCTTTCAGCCGCGCTGAGGCTGCAGGTTCCTAAGGGAGAGAAGAGTCAGCATAAGGGCTGAAATTTTTGAGAAGTTACAAAAAACTTCTGCTTCAGAGTGGCAAACAGGAAATCTGCTTTTTTGGTTGTTTTTTCAAGTGAGTGATGTTGAAGTTCATTTGTGTGCCTGGTAACATTTCTGCCTGAGGTCCTGGACTGCCTGTTCCGTGTTACCTGTCACTGGATGACCAGGAGAGCTGATTCTGGGGTGGGCAGCTGAGCCGAATATTCTAGGGCAGCAACTGGTAGGGAAGTGCAGAGGTTCAAAGCCAGAGAGGTGGAAATCCTCATCCTAGCTCCAGGTGAGCAGGGAGACCAAGACCCCAGCAGACCATGTTCCCCAGAGCCCAGCCCTGCTGTGTCCTCTGCAAAGCCAGCACTCCCTCTGTGCCAGCACCCACTCCATAGGCACTCCCATGTTTCTGGGAGGTGGCACTGACTTTTACGAATCGGGCAGTCATCAACATGAATCTTAAAAAAATTTTTGTGTTAATTGAAGTACAGTTGATTTACAATGTTGTGTTAGTTTCAGTGATTGAAAGTGATTGAGTTACATATATATATATATATATAAAATATTTATTCTTTTTCAGATTCTTTTCCATTATAGTTTATTACAAGGCATTGAATATAGTTCCCTGTGCTATACAGTAGGTCCTTGTTGGTTATCTAGTTTATATATAGTAGTGTATATCTGTTAATCCCAAGCTCCTAATTTGTCCTCCACCCCCCACCCCCCTGTCACTTTCCCCTTTGGTAACCATAAGTTTGTTTTCTATGACTGTGAGTCTATTTCTGTTTTGTAAATAAGTTCATTTATCAACGTGAGTCTTAAACACAGCTCTGACCCGTTTACCCTGGACTCAAAAACCTTCTCTGTCCACAGAATTAAGTACAAATCTCTACGCCTGACCCTCAGCGCTCTCTGGGCCAGCCCCCGTCTCCACTCTCAGCTCTGACCTCTTGGCTCTCCTGCCCATCTTTCCCTCCACCCATACCCTCTACCCACCCCCTCCACCATAGCATTCTGGGTCCCAGCCTCTCTTCTCTCCCTGCACAAGCCCACTTTTCTTTTGCTTCCCAATCTTTGCTCAAGTTGTTTGTCTTGTCTGGAATGGCCCCTCTGGACTATTCAATTCCCGCCTCCTCCAGGAAGCTTTCCCAGTCCCTCTGGCCATAGAGAATCTCCCCCTTCCTCGGGGACCATGTTACTCCCACCTCTTTTTTTTTTAATAAATAAATAAATTTATTTATTTATTTTTGGCTGCATCGGGTCTTCGTTGCCGCTCGCGGGCTTTCTGTAGTTGCAGCGAGTGGGGCTACTCTTCGTTGTGGTGCGTGGGCTTCTCATTGTGGTGGCTTCTCTTATTGCGGAGCCCAGGCTCTAGGCATGTGAGCTTCAGTAGTTGTGGCACGCAGGCTCAGCATTTGTGGCTCACGGGCTCTAGGGCGCAGCCTCAGTAGTTGTGGCGCACAGGTTTAGTTGCTCCGCGGCATGTGGGATCTTCCTGGACCAGGGCTCGAACCCGTGTCCCCTGCATTGGCGGCGGATTCTTAACCACTGCACCACTAGGGAAGCCTACTCCCACCCCTTTTAGCACTTCCCCCGGTCTACAGTTGTGAGAATTATTTATGTTTATCTTGTTCCTGGAGAGAAGAGACAAAATTGCACTTTGTGTCTGCTCTTTCCCCAGGCCTGGCATACATAGTGTCAGCACATACTAGGTGTTCAGTTTCTGGGCTGAGCTGGCAGCCTCTAACGAAGAGTTTGTCCTCATGTGGCCTGAGTCCACAGACAACCAGGTGTCCTCATGCCCTTTGTGTCTCATTCTGACACGAGAACATATGCCCCCATGGGGAATGTGGTTTACTATAGACTCAATGGTAAAGGAAAAGAACATCATGAATGAAAATGCTATAAATATTTGATTGGCATTTTAAAATATTTTTTAGCCTCTCAGAATCAGGGCTACTTCTAGCCAACATGGTGTCTTGTGCAAATCAGAAAAAAGGACTCCTTTTTTTCCTGGATAAATACAACCCTGCACCAGGGCACATAGCTGGATTTCAGTCCTCACTTACCCCCTTGGCCAGGTGCCCTTGCACAGTACACAACCTACCCAACCTTACAGTGCCATTTGGGATGAAACAACTACTTATAATGTGTAAGTCTTTTGCTCTGCTTCTATACAGTTACTTTCATACATATTTTTGTATTTATGAAAGCAGAGGACTGCCTATATATGGTATTTCCTGTTCATTTACTCTTTAAATTAGACAAGTTGTCCCATATTCAAGACATCCATAGGAAAGTTGAGAAAGCTGGGCCATGAAACTATGAAAATTGCCTGAAGGGTGGTGCTCTACTTCTAAGACCAGAGTTCGTGTTCCGTTCCTTCAGCAATTCTCCTGCCCCTTTAGCGCAGGAGCCACCCTTCATCTTGTTTCCTAGTTATCTGTATCATTTCTTCTTCCTTCTACTAGATTGTCAACTCTCTGAAGACAAGCCCCAGCAAACAGCACAGAGACCTGAGAGAGTTTGCTGGCTGTGCTTTGACAGAAAATGAGCAGAATTGCCGGAATCATTATTGTTATAACGCAGAAGGACTGATATATTTTCTTCAGGTACTTACGTCTCTGGACTCTCGTAGCCTTTTGGGCATAAGCAACCCTTGGCATACCGATTTGCTTCCATTTCTTCTTCCTCCCAGCAGCTGATGGGAAAACCTTTGCTGACACCAACAGGGCTTGTGGATGATGGAAGATTGGTAACTGTCAGATCTTCCTTGGAATTGAGTCATGCCCTCCCAAAAGGATTGCATTCAGGGACTGATAGACTCCAGCACTTTCTGTGAACAGGGGCTCTGTATGTTTTCTGTAGTTGGTTCCTTCCCAGTTGTGCAGAGGAGCCTGGGCTGAGCTTTGGGCTGAGCCAAGGAGAGAAGAGTTCAGGTGTGGGAAGAAAGAAGTGGAACCCACCATGCCGGGCAGCCTTCTAGATCTCGCTGGGCTAGGAACACCCCCTCTCAGGCCTCATCCTCCTCTTCTCTAAAGTAAGCAGGAACTCAATGTCATGTACAGCCATGCTCGTCAAAGTGCGGTTCTGGGACCAGCAGCATCCGCAGTGCCTGTAAGAAATGCACACGAATCTCAGGCACCGCCCCAGAACTGCTGCATCAGAGCCTGTGTTTTGACAGCATCCCCAGGTGATCCGCTGTACATCGAAGGTTGAGAAGAGCTATTCTGAAGCCCCTTCTGGCGATAAAGCTTTACAATTCTGTAGGAAGGTATCCAGTAACAACAGCCAAAACATATTGAGCCTTTACTCTGTGCCAGGGCCTCTCCCGTGAGCTCTGCTCATTCCCGGCACAAGCCAGAGGCAGGGGCAATCAGGATACGTATTTTACAAGGAGACGAAGCTAAGACGTGGCTCAGAAAAGCTGGGCTGCTTGGCTGAGGACACCCAGCTAATTGGGGACAGAAGTGAATCCAGAATCAGCTGGGCCTGACTTCACGCCTCGTGCAGCATCGTCTCAAGGGTCCAGGCAACACTTCAGAGAGGAATTGGTGTTCGAATTCTGCATTGCCAGATGCTGAGGAGTTTGCCAGGCAGGGAGTGGGAGAGAGATATTCCAGGGGAGAGAAAGAGCGAGGGCAGTGGCCCCAGGGCACGAGAACGTATGGCAAGTCCAGAGAGTGGCCTGAAGTTTTGTTCTAATAAAATGAATGATAATTTGGCATGAGCTGGTTTCTGCTGAGCACAGCATGGGAAGAGGGGGAGATAATCAAGTTACCCAAGTTATCAGCAAGTTTAAATAAAATCTAATGACATTTTAATGTGTTTTCTGAAGGTGCCGTCTACTGCAGTGAGATGTACCATACTGAGCAGATGTATCACGTGCGCGTGGTGCTGGAGAAAAAGCATGCTTGTAGATTGAATTTGCTTTTTATAATTTAGCTACCACTACTTTAAAAGGGTCAATTTCACCCCTGGGAGTCTCTCTTTGGAAGGAGGAACCATCACCAAAGAACCTTCTGCTTGTTGAAATTCTTCCTGCACTTACCTGTCGGCCCAAGCTTCTGAAGTGGTCCTCAGGGGGTCCTCACATCAGTGGGCAAAGCAGCAGACTCGTGTGGTGAGGTCAGAAGTCCTTTTATAACATACTGTAACTACGGTGACACCCCTTAAAGTCAAATTTCGGAGACATCTATTGGAGCAAACATTTTGTAAGCTCATCTTTAAAGATCTTGTGAGAGGCCTTGCCCCAGTGACGAATCACTTGATAAAAACATGCGAAAGAAAGGAAAATCAACACATCCCTCTCTTTAACTTGGATTTTCCTTTTCTGAGGAAGCATCTGGATCAGGAAGGTTTGAGTTGTAAGGGACAGAAACTGTAACGAAACGAGGCCTAAATAACAAGTAGCCCAGAGTTAGGGCAGTGCCAAAGACTCACTATGGGATGGCTGCTCAGTGACATCTGGGACACAGGCTTTTCCCAATCTGTCCTCTTCAAAATGTTGGTTTGTCCTGTCGTCAGCTCCCCTCATGGTCCCAAGATGGCGGCAGCAGTTCTAAGAGTCTAGTGGCATAAAAAAAGGAGGCACCATCTCATGAGTTTCTTATGAAGAGGAGAGAAGCTGTTTCAGAAAGCCCCTAGCAGCCTCTTCACATTTCACTGGCCATAACTGTGTTACATGCTCTCTCCTAAACCAATCGCCAGTAGACTACAATTGGCTTAGATGAATGGAGATTTGCCCCTTGAGGTTGAAGAAGATAACTTCTCTGAGCACTTGTCTGGGCTGGGCATAGGGTGAACTCCTGAAAATAAAATCAAGGCTCTACCAGCGGGCAAGAATGGCAGGAGACATGGATTTGGGTAGACGACCATTAGAATTTGCCATTTGGTAATGAAAAATTTCTTGAAATTCTGAAATCAAAGGCTGGGACAGTCAACTGTTGGTACAAAAGAGCTGCATAACAAACAATCACAAAATTTCAGAGGAACTGAAAAATAATTAACTCATTGGTCTGTGGATCAGCTGGTGGTTGTCTAATCTAGGCTGTTTGGCCGGGGTGGCTCAGCCTCACCTGACTCTCATCCTCTTCCTGTGCCCAGCAAGTTCTTCTTATGGAGGTGGCAGAGGGGCAGGGGCCCAAGCCCCAGAGACCAAGCCTGTTTCAAACCTCTGCTTGCATGGTATCTGCTAATATCCCATTGGCCAAAGCAGGTCACATGACCAAATTCAACATCACGAGGCTCCACCCATTTAGTGGGAGGTGCTGCAGAGTTAAAGGGCTGAGGGCCTGGATGCAGGGAAGGGTGACGAGTTGATGCAGTCTACCACAAGGGGAAACAAAATGTTGTCAAAAAGAAAATTAAGGGCAACTTTAACTCTTGTTTTTAAACTGCACTTTAAAGATACAAAGCCTTTCTTTAGAATATAAAAGAACTTGGGGATGTTCCGGTGAATATAAACATTAAAAATTTGTGTGTGTGTGTATAGGTTGCAAAGGGTCTTAAAAAGCAGATTTTTCTCGCTCTGAATAACCCACTATGTGTGGTTATATTAACACCACATATCAGGCTGTCAGTTTCCGCAGAGCTAACTGTTCCCATCGCCCCCTCTCCCTCTTCTACAAAGCAATACCTGTGGTCTATACTGTGGAAATAAATGAAGACACCACTTAAATGAGAATAAACAAGCTGTTTATTTAGAGCAGAAACTCAAAGGCAAGTGGAGGAGAGGAAAGCTTTTCGAAGGCTGCAGGTGTGCCCTGATTGGAGGTTGTCGTCCTGAGGAAGCTGGAAGCAGGTAACTAGAAATAGGGCATTTTACGTGATTGGTCCTGAACTGGAAGCAGGGACAAAAAATTGGGAAGCTGGGAGGCGTTGACGGAGTCCTGACCTTTCTGGCCAGATTGCTGCAGAGGCTGTGATTCGGATTTCCCCGCAGGTTGCTGCAGAGGTTGTGGTCTGAGTTCTACGGCCACCTATGATCTGAACTTTGTCCATTCGTGTGTTCGGTCTCTCAGGACCCATCTGAGAAAGCCCCAACTCCTCGGCATGGCGTAAAGACCCCTTCACTCTCCAAACAACACTTCTGGCCCCCACTCCTGACATCAGTGGTGCCAG
This sequence comes from Phocoena phocoena, assembly GCF_963924675.1. NCBI lineage: Eukaryota > Metazoa > Chordata > Mammalia > Artiodactyla > Phocoenidae > Phocoena > Phocoena phocoena. The sequence continues at coordinate 12,106,129 of NC_089234.1, forward strand.
CAATCCCCCCACCCGTTTCTCTCCCAGACACAGACAGCTCCCAGCGCAGCAGCCCGGCCTCAGCGGGACCTCCGCGGCACGCTCCCAGAGCCCAGCATGTCCTCCTCAGGTCGTGCCTTCCATTGCTTTACACCTGTCCATGGAGTCAGCTCAAGAGTCCCCACCCCTGTGCCTTCTCTCGAGCTTTTCTTCCACCTCAACTGGCTCTTCCCCATACAGAACTGCTGCTGCTTCTGTGTCCCCCAAATCATTTGCATAAATATTTATTAGGACAGGGATGGATCTCATTGTGCAGAAGACATCTGTTACTGTTTGTCTCCTCCCCTAGGCTGTGAATACCTTGAAGGCAAGCATTATGCTTTATTTTTGCCTACTATAGGAGAGTAGGCCTTTTGGAAGGAAGGAAGGGAGGGAGGGAGGGAGGGAGGGAGGGAGGGAGGAAAGAAGGAAGGGAGGGACCGAAGAGAGAGAGGGAAGGTCATAGGTAGGGTTGACAGATAAAATGCAGGATACTCAGTTGAATTTAAATTTCAGATAAACAATTTTTTAAAACGTAAGTATGCTCCAAATATTGCATCTTAAGTAGATTTTTAAATAAGCATAAGAAACAAGTATACTAAAAATACTAAAAAACTACTCATTGTCTATCCAAAATACAAATTCAGTTGGGTATCTTGCATTCTTATTTGCTAAATACAGCCACCTTGATCATAGGGCAAACACCTAGTTGAACTTGAAAGCGGTTAGACTCTGAGGCCAAGATGCAATGTCCCCAGTCCACGCTTCCCTTCCCTGTTGGCCAGAGCTCTGCCCTGGGGCTGGCCAGGCTTTGTTACTGTTGTGCCCAATAAAACCCCAACGATAAAACCCCAATAGCCGTCTCCTTCCTTGGAAACCAGAAACCAGGATGCTAGTTTCCGAGAGGGTGCTTTGAGGAGTCCTAGAGGAGAAGAAATGCATGGAAGTGGTAGTGGAAAGGAAGGAGGAAGGAGCCTTAATGGCCCTTAAACGGCAAGAAATTGCATTTCTAAGCCTCAGGCATTTCCTTCACAGGGGAAGACGGGAGTTAATTATGAAGGACGGCCAGGAAGGGCTGCTTTCCCAGGGGAAGGGCTCTGTAGAGAAGCACTGTGTTCAGAGAAGCTCTGCGGGTCCGTGAGGGAGGGAGAGACAGAAGCCGGTCCACACTGTGCCCCAACTCCCCTTCTGGGCCCCACTGCATCCATTAAAATTGTGGGAAGGATGTGTGCCTTGGGTTGAATGGTGACCCTTAAAACCTGCAGATGGGACCTTATTTGGAAATGGGGGCTTCGCAGATGTAATTAAGGGTTCTGAGATGAGGAGATCATCCTGAATTATCGGGGTAGGCCCCATATCCAATGACGAATGTCCTGGTAAAGGGCACACAGAGGAGACGACAAACACACGGGGGAAAAGTCAATGTGAAGACATTGCGGGGTGATGCAAGCCAAGGAATGCTGATGACATTGGAAGCTGGAGGAGTCTAGGAAGGATTCTCCCTGGAGCCATCAGAGGGAGCAGGGCCCTCCCTGGCCACTCCTTGGTTTCAGATCCCCAGCCTCCAGAATTGTGAGAGAATCAATTTCTGTTCTTTTAAGCCACCAAGTTTGGGTATAAGGCATCATTTTAAATCTTAGTATTGGACTTCCCTGGTGGCGCAGTGGTTAAGAATCTGCCTGCCAATGCAGGGCACAAGGGTTCGATCCCCAGTCCACGAAGATCCCACATGCCGCAGAGCAACTAAACCCATGCGCCACTACTACTGAGCCTGCGCTCTAGAGCCCGTGAGCCACAACTACTGAAGGCTGCGCGCCTAGAGCCCATGCTCCGCAACAAGAGAAGCCACCGCAATGGGAAGCCCGTGCACCATAACGAAGAGTAGCCCCTGCTCGTCGCAACTAGAGAAAGCCCGCGTGCAGCAATGAAGACCCAATGCAGCCAAAAATAAGTAAATAAATTTAAATCTTAGTATCATGTGTGAAACCTCATATTCGTCTTTACAAAACAAATCACTGGCCTCCAAGTGGGGTGATCAACACAACTGGGTTGTGGGGGAAAAGTGAAACTTTGGGGCAAAAAAAAAAAAAATGCAATTATACTTTCCTAATCTTTTGAAGTTCAGATCAGCACTAGTAACTTCCTTCAGTGGGAATGTCAAAGGGTCTGATGTCATCCATGGCACAGACCTTTCAAGGGGTCCACAATGAGAGGCTGATGGAAGTAACCTCACAAATGCATTACCTCCCAGGGGAATTTGAGGTATTGTGCTCGACATGTGCTTGGGTAAGTGGATTTACAAATTATGCAATCTAGCTTTAGCTAAACTAATCCCTCTAAGATGGAAAAATGGTTTTAATAGATTATTGTAGAGAGACTGAGGATTGAAGACAATACTAATAGTGCAAGACCTGGTAAAAACCAAAAACATTAGCTGATGTGGTAGTATGAACTCTGTATTATTAGCACATCACGAGGTAAAAATGTGATCAGACAAGAAGTCAGTCCCCTTGCCCCCCAATTTAAAATTATCAAGAAGGTTACTTGAAAGATGGATTTACATGCAGTGTCGTTAATGATGAAACTCACCCTTAGTGTATATTGTGCCTTGGAATATTAGTAATTAATATTATAGAGTCATCAAAATTAACACTTAAAATATTACTTTTTACCTTTAACTCATCTGCTTAAATTTTCTATTTAATAGTGTGTATATAATGTATACGTAAATATGCATATATTAGAGATGCAAAATTAAAAATTTAGGGACTGCTATGGACTGAATTGCCCTAACCCCCATCATGACTGGATTTGGAATTAGGGCTTTTAGAAGGTAATCAAGGTTAAATGAGGTCATGAGGATGGAGTCCTAATCTAATAGATTGGTGGCCTTACAGGAAGAGGAGAGAGCTCTCTTTCTCTCCATGCACACACACACAGAGGAAAGGCCATGTGAGCTCACATCAAGCAGGCGGTCATTTGCAAGCCAGGACGAGAGATCCCAGCAGAACCCAATCGTGATGGCACCCTGATCTCAGACTTCCAGTCTCCAGAAGTGTGAGAAGAAAATTTGTGTTCTTTAAGCCCCTCACCCCACCCCCGCATCTGTGGTATTCTGTTACGGCAGCTGGAGCTGACTAATGCAGGGATCATAGGCATTTGGGGGTCACTGCAGTACATAATATGTGGTTGCCATGTATTCCTTCTCTGATTGTTTATCATCAAATTCTTTTTCCTCTGGAAAGTGGAAATGGCTCAGAGTAGTTTACTGTAGCAGTGACAGCCCCCATTTGTTCTTGCTTCCCTCATTCCATGCCCTTGGGCAGTCACCTCCCATACAGACCCTGGCCTTGGCCTTGTGACTTGCTTTGGCCAACGGAACGATAGCTAATGTGTCACAGGCAGAGGCTGGGAAAGTGCTGGTGAGTTGGAGCTTGCCTCTTCTCTTACTGTGGGGCTTCTGGCACCTAGTGAACGAGCCCACCAATAGCCTCCCGGAGGCTCTGAGACCACAGGGAGAGCAGCTGCAGATGTCCCAGCTGAGGCCCAGGACCTGTGCGTGGAGCCGACTTGGCCCACCCAGCTCTGGCCAGACTGGCCCAGACCAGAAGAACTGCCTGGGTATCCCACAGAGTCATGAGAAAGTAGAAACGTTTATTGCTGGAAGCCACCGAGTTTTGGAACGGTTTGTTACCCAGCCTAAGCTAAGTGATAGCTAGTGGGGTAGGTAGATCATAGGGCCTTTCGCCCAGTTTAGATGCATTGCAGTCTAAAAACGGACGGTCACCAGATGAGATGACTTTCAACAGTCCTTCCAGCTTTGTTATTTGTCTTTGCATTTCCCAAGTCTAGAACAGAGCCTCACACATATTAGATGCTCAGAAACATTTGTGGAGTGAAGAAGATGGGTCAAAGAAAACACACATTTCCTAAAAGTGGATTCTTTTACTTACTCCTCCCCCCCTCCCCAATTTGGGGTAGGTATTGTGATTACTATGCTCATTTTAAGATGGGGCAACCAAGGCTTAGGGAGGTTAAGTACGTTGCCCAAGACCGGGCACCTGGAAACAGCTGAGGAAGATTCCCACAGGTCTGCTTTCATAGTACCCGCTTAGGCTGTATGCAGTCCCTCCAATTCTGGACTGCCTGTCTTTCTGTACTGCCTGAAATTCTCAGGAGGAATGCCAGAAAGGGAATTTTCAGAGTCCCTCAGTTGCCTAAGTTGTCCACAGCACACACACCCAGCGCCTCCAGGCACATAGTGGTGGATGGGGTCTGATCACTTAGCTCTGAGAACCAGGTTTCTCATGATAATGACAGCTGTGGGCCTGGTGGGTCCTGCCTGATGGAAAAGAGGTCACCAATGGAGGCTGTTAGGAGTAAACGACACACAGCCCAGGAGCTGGCGGTTCCCGATGCCACTAACCGGGATGGGATCCAGGGTGCTGCTCCAGCTTGGGCTCAATGAGAGCTAATTGATGCCAGTTGCCATCCCTGGGACCCAGGTGGTGCCCGTTAGGCCCAGGGACAAAGCCAGCTCAGTGGCGGGTGTGTGCCACGTAGGGTCCGCAGCCAATAGCTTTCCCTCCTGGCAGTCTGTGTGAGCCCTCTGCCCAGCCTCCGTCTCTCCATCCTCAGATGGACAGAAAAAGCACAGATTGGATTACCCTGGTAGGAGCTGTGCACAAGCTACATGGCGTATGGGGCTGGTCTTTGGCTTTGTTAATACTCCCTGTGAGGCAAGCAGGTGTGGAAGATTCCAGGTGAGGGCTATAATAGTAACTAGTGCGTGCGCTCAGAGCTTTACCTGAGGTTTGTCTTTTAGCCCTCAAAGGGGAGGATTTCCCAGTTCCCAGGGCTCCCACACTCTGTTATTCTCCGTTACAGTAAACTGGTTACTGTGATTATTTTGTTTGCTTATTTATTTGCTTCCTTTATCATCTCTCCCTCACCGGACTTCAAGGCCCTTGTTTTTTTCTCTATGGTATCTCCAGCTTAATGTCATGCAGAAAGTGGATGTTCAATAAAAATTTGTTAGGTGAACTCTTCAAGACGGACTATTATTCTTATTGAATAGAACAGGGAACTAAAGTTCAGAAATGTTGGGTTAACCTGCTCAAGGTTACACAGCTGGGGAAATCTTAGAAAGCAAATTCTAACCTGGGTTTGGCTGACTTTGGAATATGTGAGTTTATTCTAAAGCATGAGGCAGGTGCCACCCATGGCAGGAGAAATAACGTTAAGTAGCACACAAACGTGTTTAAAGAATAGCGAATCATAACGCAAAAGTCATTTCCTTTGCATTTATCTTTTAACCCTGGTTATCTCAAGAAAATAATTTTTCCAATAAAGAGAGACTTCAAGCTTAGAGCCAGACTATCTGCATGAGTTTTGGCTGTAAGAGAAAGAAAGTTTGAAAAGATTGGTTGAATATAGTAAGGTATATTTCTCTCTTATGTAAGTAGACTCAAATAGCCCAGGGTTGGAAAGGCAGTTCCATGATTGTGAAGAAGCCATACTCCTTCTACTCTGTGGCTCTGGCATCTTTATCATGTAGAGTCTACTTTATAGCCCAAGACAGTTGCTGTAGCTCCAGCCATCATGTCCATCAGGTCCACCTTCTAGCCATCAGGAAGCAGGGAAGATCCTGCTCCTTTCTTTAAGGGTCACTTCTTAAAAGTCAGTTTATATTCCTTCAGCCCCCTGGAGAACTGAAGAAGGAAGGAGGGGAGGGAGGAACCAATAATTTTGTTCCTATGGCTCTGTTAGGAGCCTGGCTTTTCCAAGGTTCATGAACTCATTGCACTTGGCAGGGCCTCCAAACCTGGAAGCTTTGATCAGGAGATCAAGAAGTGCTTGGTTGTTGGGACAGGCTGTAAATTGGGACTTGTCCTGTGACTCTGGGCCCGAGACTGATGAGGACACAGAGTCACCGTATTGGGCTGTGTGAGGGAGGGTCACAAGGGGCAGCTTCCTTTCCTCCCCAAGGTGTGGTGGGGGGAGGGCGGTTGCTCCTTTGTGTTTCTACCCTCACTGTGCAATCAAGAGTTGCAGAAGAATCCCTTATGGGGACTTGGGGGGGCCTCCATCCCGATCAGGTAGAAGAATCCCTTATGGGGACTTGGGGGGGCACTCCATCCCGATCAGGTAGTGCTCAGTCCCTGGACGTGCCAACCTCCAGATCAGCCCCACCGAGCAGGGGAGAAGAGGGCTGGAGAGAAACGGCAGGGCTAGGGCAGGTGCCTGTCTACCCATGTGTGCCCTGAACACCCACGTGTGTGTTTCTCAGGCGTCCAGGGGACACAGTGGGAGGTGGCTGCCTCCAGACAGAAGGACCCCAGTAGCAAGAGGCTGTGAGTATAACTGCCAGTGGGGGCAGCTTAGGTGTGGTGGAGTAGAACTGGACTGCTCACTCGGGAACATCCAGGGGAGCCCATGCCTGCAGCAACCCAAGGCACTGGCATCTAGAAGCTGCTCCCAGCGAGGGTCAGCCAGACCAGCGACACCTACTAACCCAGAGAGGACTGCAAAGCACCAGCTACACTAGGAGATGTGCCCCCCACCCCTTTCCCTGGAATCGCTGACTCCCAGCCCCCAACCCCTGACAACCTGAGGGAGTAGAGGATTATCTCCAAGTCACACCAGGCTCCCCTTCCCTCTCAGGTGTGTTGGGGGGAGGAGGTGTAAAGCAGACTGCCTGTCCCCTTTCAAGTCCCCAGAGCCGCAAATCCAGTCGTGATGGGGAAGGGGTGACCTTGGAATCAGATGAGAGATTAGAGCTCTAAACCAGGCTGGGCTGGGTTTTAATAAGGAAAGGGACCTGAAAGCTCTGAGATCTGCCCCACACCTTGTTAAGGGATGGGAATGGGAGATTCAATAGAGGCTGGTTCATTCTCTTCTTCACCATATGTGCTAGTCACCGCCCCGTGCCTCAAGGGGTCGGGGAGACATAATGAACAATAAACACACACTCCAGGTCGGGTAGTGAAAAGTGCGAAGGACGGGGAAGGGGATGGAGGGAGGCAGCTACCCCTCCAAGGAAGGGATCTTGAGCAAGGGCTTGAATGAGGGAGGAGGAAGTCTTGTGGCTGCAGGGGGATGACTACATTAGGCCGAGATTGGCCTTTTCTCCCTACTTCCTCGCCAGCCCGGTGGGGTCTCCCCTAGGGTGCCGAACCTGGCTGATTATTAGAATCTTAGATTCCTAAGCCCAACCCTGGGATTCTGATCCAGGTGCCTGGGGGAGAGGGCAGGAACCTTTCTCAAAGCTCCTCATCTGATTCGGCTCATCTGAAGGCCTGAGGACCAGACTGATTCAATGATCACATCTGCTACCCCCCATGCACTGCAAGGCTGAGGAGGGAGGTGGAACCGTAGAATCTGAGAGCTCTCACTGTGTATCAGGAACGCCTCTGAGCACTTTGCCTGCATTACCTTTTAAAATATGTATATATATAAAATATTTGCAAGAACTCTGAGGTAGGTACAATTATTCTACCCATTTTGGAGATGAAAAAATTGAGGCCCTGAAATACTATATAATTTGCCTGAGATCACAAAATAACATGTGGGGGTGCCAGGTTCTGACCCAGGCATGAAACTCTGGCCCCATATTCTCCCTGCAGAGATGAGATAAACACTCACTAGAAAGGGAACCAGCCACACAAGGCGATAATTCTAGGTGAGAGATGGAGTGGGCCCTGTGGCACTTAAGATTTCAGAGGCAACGAAGAAGCCAGTGAGGTCTGGATATTCAGGAAATAGTTAAGATAGTGCCAGCTGCTGGGACAGGTAAACCTAGAAACCTTAGTGGTTTAACACAATAGATGTTTATTTCTTGTTTATGCCGTGGTGTGTGGGTGTTCCTGGTCAGGCAGCCTTCATCGAGGCACCCAGATTCCTCCATCTTATGGTTCCTTCCTCCTGTGCAACTTTGGAGTCCACTGAGTAGGCTGAGACTGGGGGGAAATACTCCTGCCCAGATGTGACGAAGATCCCTTCCACCCACTTGCCATTGTAGAGACTAAGTTGTCAGTCACACAATCCCACCAAAATGCAAGAGGACTGACGCTGTGGAAAACAATATGGCGGTTCCTCAAAAAGTAATAGAGTTACCACCTGACCCAGCAATTTCACTCCAAGGTGTATACCCAAAAGAATTGACAATAGATGTTCAAACAAATTCTTGTACACGAATGTTCATTGCAGCATTATTCACAGTAGCCAGAAGGTGGAAACAGCCCAAATGCCCATCAACCGATGAATGGATAAACAACTTGTGGTAGAAATAGTCACAGATGTAGAAAGCAAACTTATGGTTACCAGGGGATAAGGCGGGGGAGGGATAAATTGGGAGACTGGGACTGACATATACACACTACTATATGTAAAATAGATAACTAATAAGAACCTGCTGTATAGCACAGGGAATTCTACTCAATATTCTGTAATGCCCTATATGGGAAAAGAATCTAAAGGAAAAAAAGAAGAGTGGATATATGTATATATGTAACTGATTCACTTTGCTGTACACCTGAAACTAACACAACATTGTTAAATCAACTACACTTCAATAAAAATTAAAAACAACAGCAACAACAAAAAGCAACTTGTGGTAAATCCATACAATAGAATACTATTCAGTCATAAAAAAGAATGAAGTACTGACACAGGCTACAACACAGATGAGCACGGAAAACATTGTGCAAAGTGAAAGAAGCCAAACACAAAAGGCCACATATTGAATGATTCCTCTTAGAAGAAATATCCCCAATAGGTAAATCCATTGAGACAGAAAGCAGATTGGTGGTTTCCAGGAGCTGGAAAGACGAAGGAATGGGGTGTCATTGTTTAATAGGTACAGGGCTGGGCTTCCCTGGTGGCCCAGTGGTTGAGAGTCTGCCTGCCGATGCAGGGGACACGGGTTCCCGGTCCGGGAGGATCCCACATGCCGCAGAGCATCTGGGCCCGTGAGCCATGGCCGCTGAGCCTGCGCGTCCGGAGCCTGTGCTCCACAGCGGGAGAGGCCCGTGTACGGCCAAAAAAAAAAAAAGGTGCAGAGCTTTCTTTGCAGATGACGAAAATACTTTGGAACTTGATATAGAGGGTGGTAGCACAACGTTGTGAATGGATTAAATGCCACTGAATGGACTGAATGGCACATTTCAAAACAGTTAATTGTATGTTATGTGAATTTCGTGTCAATTAAACAAAAATCCCTAGCAGGGCAGCTGCTGCTCCCCAGTGACAACTCCACAGTCCAGGAGGGGGTCACGTATCATTGGTGACCAGCTAAACATCTGTGTGCACTTTTCTTTCTCCTTCCCCCAGAACACACTCATCTCCTACCCAAAGGAGATAATCCGAAGACCTCTCAGGTCGTTGTACCCAGCTCAGAGCTGAGGATGTGCGGTCCTCCCTTGAGTTCAGAGGTGGCTTCTCTTGCTTTAGTGACATATAAACTAAAAACTATCTGAATCCCTCCACCTCCATACCCAATACACAGAGGTAGAGCAGAAACAGCATGACTGCAGTACCAACTTGTATTCAGGAAGGGGAAGCCTAGCTTATGGAGCAGCTCCTGGCCCCTGGCAATTATGAGCTCCTGCAGACACTGAGAAGGTGGGCCCATGGGTGGAGAAGTTCCTTCATTACGCCCTATTCTGATTTCTGGGAGGAGCTCCCTGGTCCATTGATCTTTATGGCTGACTCCACCCTCTGGGAGATTTCTCCTTGATTATTATCTCCTGGGCCACATCTAAAGTGAATGTCAGGCCTCCGTGGTGGCGCCATGGTTAAGAATCTACCTGCCAGTGCAGGAGACATGGGCTCGAGCCCTGGTCCGGGAAGATCCCACATGTTGCGGAGCAACTAAGCCCGTGCACTACAACTACTGAGCCTGCGCTCTAGAGCCCACAAGCCACAAGCCCACACACCGCAACTACTGAAGCCCGCACGCCTAGAGCCTGTGCTCCACAACAAGAGAAGCCATCACAAGGAGAAGCCTGCCCATCACAACGAAGAGTAGCCCCCACTCGCCGCAACCAGAGAAAGCCTGCGCGCAGCAACAGACCCAACAGAGCCAAAAATAAATAAATTAATTAATTAAATTAAAAAAAAATAAAGTGAATGTTGGGGAAGTTTGCCCTACTTAGAGGCTGTACAGCTTGCACAAGCCAACTTCCTGCCTGTGTAATCTTGGGGGCCTGAGGGTGGTTTAATGCTGGAACAGTCAAAATCTTTGCTAGTTTGGGCTCATCATTTCTTTGGCAATAAAATACCCTTAAAAATTGTAGTAGGTTTCTAACTAGACCCACAAAAAAGTGCATCGTCTGTGATTTTAGTTACATGATGCTCAAGAACAGGTAAAATGAATCAACGATGACACTTGTGTTTGATTGGAATCCTACAAACAAGAAGACTCAGAGGGGCTAAGGGGCTCACCTAAAGGCACACAGCCAGTTTGAGCAGAGGCAGGATTAGAACCCAGGTTTCCAGATTTACAGCTCAGGGAGCTTCCTTTCACACTTGGTTCTCAAAGGGAATAAAGAGACACAGCGGTTTCCAAATGCAGCTTTTTCTTTTGGTGCTTTTAATTAGCAAATATGAAATACACTGCCAATCTAATTTAATTATAATTAGTTAACCAGAAGGCTGATTATGTTGTAAATTTAGATTAAAGAGCTGCTGTTTTCAATTAGATTTGATTGTAAAGTGCTTTGACACTTTTCCCGGCCTCAAGGAAAGTTCACTGTATAATTTCCCACTTGTTCACTTGCATTTTACCCACAGGTCTAGGATGGTGGTAATGGGACTAAATTCCCAGGGCACCCCCAGCCTGGTGCAGATTTGGACCTGGTACCCCATCGATGACAAGGGCCACCAGATGTTACTGAGCTGTTGTAGCAGGGTGATTTCAGCTGCATGTAATAGAGGATCCAACCAAAAAAGGCTCGAACCTCAAGGGGACTTAAAGTGTCACATGATAAGACGTATGGAGGCAAGGCAGTTCCAGGGTTAGTTAATTTACTTTCGAAACACCCAGGCTCGTTCCCTCTTCCTGCTCTACTAATTTCAGCATGTTGGCTTCTAACCTCAGGTTTGTGGTTGTGCAACCGTTGCTGCATCTCCAAGCTTTCCCATGTCCCTAGAAGAGGACATGCCTTCCTTGCGTCCCTTGAGTCTCCAGTAGATTAATCATGACTCCTTGGCAGGACTGCCACCCAGGCCCGTTCCTAAGTCAACCACTGTTCCTGAGGAATCACCATGATTGGCTTGGGCAAGTCAAGACTCATTTTGTAGAGCCCATGGTTGCCTGAAACCTGCCAGCCACTTAGTAGATCTGTGGGGAGAGGGAGTGGCTGTTGGTTAGGCTACCAACTGTCCTTGCCTGGAGCCAGTGTGCACATGCCCTAGGAAGATCTGGCTGACCCAGCCTGGTTCTGCAATATTATGATCAAGGGAATCCAGCTGCCCATCATTGCTTCTTGACTTTCCATCCGTTGTCTGCTATCTCTGTTTTCCTGAGGGCTAAGCTTTAGTTTTGCTTGTAGGTGGCGTTGGCAATATAAGGCACAGCAAGGCAGGGAAAAAGGATGGAAAAGAGCGGTTAAAGAGGGACTTCCCTGGTGGCACAGTGGTTAAGAATCTGCCTGCCAATGCAGGGGACATGGGTTCGAGCCCCGGTCCGGGAAAATCCCGCATGTCGCGGAGCAACTAAGCCCGTGCGCCACAACTACTGAGCCTGCGCTCTAGAGCCCTCAGGCCACAACTGCTGAGCCCACGTGCTGCAACTACTGAAGCCCACGCGCCTAGAGCCTGTGCTCCGCAACAAGAGAAGCCACCGCAGTGAGAAGCCCGCGCACCGGGACGAAGAGCAGCCCCTGTTTGACGCAACTAGAGAAAGCCCGTGCGCAGCAATGAAGACCCAATGCAACCAAAAATAATTTTTAAAAAAGAGTGGTTAAAGAGAGGACTGTTTAGAAGATGACGCAGGAGGCAAGCTGACTGGAGGATGAGAGAGACGTGCGTATGGCTATGAGGGTGGCCAAGCTGCCCACGTTGCCTCTGGGGAATATCGAGAGCTCTGCCTTGGGAAGAGGGTATCAGAGAGAATGGGACTGGCCCTCAGCACCTCAGGAAATGCTCCCTCTAAGGTGGTATTATCTTTCTGACCCAAACTCTAGTGTTCTGCCATACCAGGCTGCCTGTCTCTCCTGTCAAAGCCTCCAGAATGATGCTTAAGCGATCACCTTGGAGACACTGTGCTCCAGGAGAGAGGTTTCCATTTTGAATCTCTGCTGACAGCCCAGGCAGCCTCCGCTTCCCTACAAAACGTGTTCTTCAAGATGCTGGGACAACTGTATGCATGAAGTTGAACATTCGACCCACAAAGTTATAAAAGGCTGTTCCATTCTCAGACGGCTAAAAATACCATAAAATCCTCAATCACAACTGTCCTTTTTAACACTCCTTGATGATATTCTGTTGCCTTTTGAATTTCATTTTGTTCTTTTATTTTGCAATTAAACACGTAACTGGCTGAAGTCCAGTGACTGACCAGCAGAGATTAGACTTCCTGCGGCACCTAATCGTTTCCATCTATGTCTAAACGGGATTAACTTTACAGCTTTCTAAAAATCACTAGTATCAGTTCATCCAGTTTTCCATTTTCCACTCATTTTTACAAAACAATACAGCAAAAACATGCAATTCTCGTAAACGTATACTGTTGACCAGATAATGAAAGGGAGCTGCCTAAACTGACCAGCTGGCTGACAGGAGGCACAACTGTGCCAAACCTGGAAATGTTTGGGTTTAGAATATGAAAGGCAATTTGGGGTATAATGTATGAAAGTGCCAACTGTGTGCAAAACAGATGGAGTTGAGGCCCATTTATGTCTGTCCCTTCTTAAACATGACAAGATGGATGTCGGCTGCTACCAGATGATCAGCGTGGCCTTTAAAAGGCTCTGGGCCCTGCCCAGGGCTAATCCATTGAGTACTGGCCCCAAGATCATGACGCATCTTGGTCCAACCACCTGGAATGCTGATGAGAATTGCTTGGATTGGCTGGCCATGAAGAACCAGGTGTTTTGTGCTCCCCGCTGCCAACCATGTTTATGTCCATGGCACCTGCTGGTGCTGGCTGATGGCGGAGGGCCAGTCCTGAATTTCAATCCCAGGAAGGCCCTTACTTCCAGGCCACAGCTGAACTATGTTAGGACCAGATGTTCCCGTCCCCTAAGACTCCATCGGGATTGGATGCACTGGACATTTCAATGCCATTTTATCACTCTAGGTGCGAGCGATAACTTTTTTTTTTTTTTTTTTTGCGGTACGCAAGCGTCTCACTGTAGTGGCCTCTTCCGTTGTGGAGCACAGGCTCCGGACGCGCAGGCTCAGCGGCCATGGCTCACGGGCCCAGCCGCTCCGCGGCATGTGGGATCTTCCCGGACCGGGGCACGCACCCGTGTCTCCTGCATCGGCAGGCGGACTCTCAACCACTGCACCACCTGGGAAGCCTGATAACTTTTAATAAACTTCTAATTCTCATCTCCAAACTTCTCTGTAATCTTCTCCCCCGACACAGTCCTTCACCCCTTTCCTCCTTCATAATCCCTTTCACTGTGCCTTCTAGAATACTTGTTCCATGATCAGCATATTCTTTCACGTATTTTTCCTTCAAATATTCCCTCCACGTCATTGCCTTAACCCAGACTTAGCTCTCCCCTGAGCTCAGCTTCCCTGTGACCTCCCAAAGGGACACATTTCTTGTTGCCTGTGTTCCTCTGATGGGGAGGTGGCGTTGGTGTCCTCCTTGTTCCATTCCATTCCTTCCCTTGCCCCTCGCGAGCTCCACTGAGGCTCACACCGTTGGAGTTTTCTACCCCACCCCCTCATAGTGACCGCCTCCTGGCCATTAGCAGTCTCATCACTTTCGTTTCCAGATTCCCGTTATCTCCACGTCAGCCCCAGCCATCATTCCCATGAGGGAAACACCAGCGCCTGTGCGAATGGCCCTTCCAGCCCTGTAGCTTTGTATGTCTTCCTTTGTATGGCCTCCTCACCAGGCCCATTTCTAATATTCGCTGCAAGAGTACAGATGAAGGCTCATCTCTGTGTCCAAATATTGACATGTTATCCATCCAGCTAACAGAATGTTAAATAACACATATACTATCCCCTTTCCTTGACAGATATACCTTTATATGATGACAAGATTAAAAAATGTATAAAGTGATGGTAAAATTTGAAAGATGACTGAATTTAACTATTTTTTGTGAATGCTGGGTGTTCTTTCTATGAGCTTGTTATTTGGATAGGTAATAAAATGAACTGATACAAAATTCATAAATTATATTTACTCCGTGAAAGTTAATCTTCTCGTCTTCATTTAAGTAAATTATTAATTATGCTGTTATAATCAAGACTTTCACATAATTTGTGTTCTATTGACAGTAACGATGACTTAGACAAACTTCTGGGGACATTGTGGTTCTTAGGGTGTTTTTCATTAATTTCAAAATGAAGAAACTATGTTTGGCTGAGTTTGGAACAACTGGAATTGTCAATTAAATTCTTAAAGCAACACTTAGATTGGAAATGAACTGTCAGTCTAACATATCATGTTCATATGATCATGATTTATCATGAGTTTAATTCATCATGTCTAATTTATAACATTTTGACGGGGTTAGGTTGTATATCATTAATTATTTTACAGAAAATAGCACAAAATATTTGAATTTCATTATGAAAGTTTCTTTCACCAATATCATGAGTTTCACTCTCTCTTAAAAGCAAGATCAAGATTCATATATTATCTTTTTTTTTTTAACCAGAACATCATGTAAGTTTATTTCAGATATAGCAGCCATGTTAAAATCAACAAGTTTAAATCTTAACTGCACCAAGTAAACTCAGCTCTTTAAGTATTTTTAAAGTCATTCCCTCCAAAAAACTGAGGGAGCTTTTTCTTTTCCACCCCATATGTCATGGTTTCCCAATAGTTCTTTCTTTGGAGGACTTTCAGTTGATGAGTAAACTACTTTGGGGATATTTCAGAATTCTTTCTGCAAATGAAAACTAACCTGGACAAATTACATAGATTTCTCTGCAGATTCTTTTCTTTAGAACCTAAATGCAATTACCATACAATATAATTTTTATCTATTTGCCCCACAGAAAAAACTATCTGCCCTGAAAAATATGGTGGATATATCCTGTGATCTTCCAGTTAATAGAATTGTTTTACCTCAACGATAATTTTGATCATATTTCAAAATAACTGACTCAACATGGGACATTATTTCAATCTTTACTGACTCACAGGCACATGAACTAGCGCCCAGCTTGTACGTCTTCTACATCCTCCTCCTCCATAAGTGGATGGAATTATTTCATGTAAGTTTGATATAGGACAATTCACCCTTTACAAACACTTACACGTTAGGTTAAAGTCCGTGACTAATGTGGAAAAAGAAACACTAAAATGACAGGGAGCCTACACACTCAATTCAAAATTTAATATTTTTTCCTCCATAAATAATATGTACTTAATTGTCATGAGGCAGCTATTCGGTTTTCATTAACCACATTTAGGGATATATTCATAGGACTGATTAGATAGTCCAGGTGAAATGGTTATAGAAATAGAGGCAGTATCATCTCACAAAAGTCATTTATATATCAAAATCTATTTTGATATGTGAAGTTTACAAAAAGGCTGAATTTTTAAACTAATTATGCCTTCCGTAACTCAAACACTCTTCTCGTGGCAAGCGCAAGCTGAAGCTTATGCATGAAGGTAAAGGTGCTTAAAGCTAAAGTTTTCTTCTAAGCTTAGATTTGGACTGCTTAAGAAACTGTTACCCAAGAAACCAGCATGGTCTTTCTACATTTTTACTATCTTAAGATTACAGCCCTATAAACTCATTTATCAGCTATCTTCCTTTTCTATATTATTCTTGGCACTCAATTAAGACTGTTGAAGTCGATCGTACCTTGTAATTTTACATTCTCAAATAAGAACTTAAGATTATAAAATGTGCATAAACATTGTGTAAAGTAATTTTGCCATTCCACATATTTGAAGAGATGAAACTTTTATGCCAGAATTTACATAAGAGGATAAATATTATGAAGCAAGCTTCCTTTTAAAGTCAAATGACAGAAAATTCAAACCCTGTGCATTGTTTTAAAGTCTAATAAAAACATTTCTTGGTCCACCAGTCTTGGCAATGTAGAAAAAGTTAAATATTGGAGATGGGATTATGGAGGAAAATATGAAAATTTCAGATGTCTTCTATCTTATGAAAAGTTATTGGCCCGTTAAAGCCACTCCCTATGTGCCAGGAAACGAGCTGGCATAAACCAGCCGTGTCACTAGAGGAGGTCACAGTGACATTTGCGTTCTTTAGACTTCTACTTTTTCCAAGAATAGAAGAAATATGTTTAATAATTCCCCCACCCCCAAATCCTTAAACTCAATATCACAAGCACAGAGTGTAAGCAGATCTGGGATGTTCTTCAACAGATAAGCAAGAGCACAGCTATGTTATTCTCAAAAATTCTGTCTAGATATTCTTTCCTCTAAAATCAAATGCTCAGTGGCCACACTTCTAACAGTCTACATTAGCTGACATTAAATGCATTTATTGTGCCACAAGTCCATCTAAGCTTCCTTTTAGGTTTTTTTTATTTTTATTTTTTTTTGCGGTACGCGGGCCTCTCACTGCTGTGGCCTCTCCCGTTGTGGAGCACAGGCTCCGGACGCGCAGGCTTAGTGGCCATGGCTCACGGGCCCAGCCGCTCCTCGGCATGTGGGATCTTCCCGGACCGGGGCACGAACCCGTGTCCCCTGCATCGGCAGGCGGACTCTCAACCACTGCGCCACCAGGGAAGCCCTAGGTATTTTTTAATATGTCCAAGAGACAGCACCTGCTTCAGGTTTATTTAGGGCCATTGACCTATTAGGACATCAACTCCATTTTTAAGGTTTGACTAACTATTGTGGATTTACTGAAGAAAAAGGACAGGAGAAAAAATAGCAAATCACAACAAACCTCTTGAGGTCAGTTAAAGGCCATATCTCTAGCTAGGATATTAAAAAAATTAATCTCACCAGCCCACACTCTAAAAGTTAATGCCACTTCTAACAATCAACAGCAGGAAAAATAAACCTGCTAACAACCAGACCACTCATTAGCAAAAAGCAGCTCAACTCAAGTGCTGAGACCAAAGTATAATACTACCTACTCAGACTGTCCCACCTACCCTCAGGCACCAGCGAGGGAGGAAGAAATAACTGCTTAACAGAACCAAATAAGCTTAGTATTTCTTAGGAGGCTAACAATGGTCCAACTCCTGAGCTAATACTCAGAAGGACAATAGGTGGCGTGAAGGCAATGTATAGGGATTAGTATCCCACAAAATCTTGAAAAACCCAAAGTACCACAAACACACTAAACTTGTCTGTGAGTTAGAGAACAGGATATTGCTGCTGCTTCTTCTTGTCCTTTGAAGTATACAATACTTTGTAGACTCTGCCCTTCAATGTGAAAGCAGGACATTAAAAAAAAAAAAATTGAAATTGACACTCAAGTTTTTGGGACCATATATCTTAACTGTGAAACTAAACAGATCTATACCTTCTCCTTCCTGCAATCAACCCACCTCACAAAAATAAGAAAACTAAAACAATCCAAACTCGATTAATAAGTCCTTAAAAGTTTAAAACTTTGAGAGGAAAGGGAAGGAAGTTTTGAAAGGAAGAAACACAAGAACAAGGAAGGGGGAAAGCTTTAAAAGAAAAAAAGTGGGGGGCGGGGGCAATCAGTGGGCCTCTCTTTTATTTGGTGGCCAGCAAGTGCAAGAAAGTTCCTCTGTAATTTGTTCAGTTGTCTGTCTTCTGCACATCTGCGTTCTGGCCAGAAGCGACTTGGAGGTTTTTCTGCAGCACATGAGCATAAGCGGGCTCTATCCTCTTAGAGGAGTTCTTCTTTGTCTCAATAATCTCAAAGCCAAGCTTTCTGTAGAAGTCAACTGCAGACTCACCGCTGATCTGGACATGCAGATAGCTGTCAAAACTGCTACCTTGGGCTTCCCTGGTGGCGCAGTGGTTGAGAGCCCACCTGCTAATGTAGGGGACACGTGTTCGTGCCCTGGTCCAGGAGGATCCCACATGCCGCGGAGAGGCTGGGCCCGTGAGCCATGGTCGCTGAGCCTGCGCGTCCGGAGCCTGTGCAAAAAAAAAAAAAAAAAAAAAAAAAGTGCCATCTTTTTCACAGATGTTTAAGACATGATTTAACATTTTAGTTCCTACTCCTAGCCTTCCGTATGGTGCCAGACATCCTAGTGTCATGATGTAAATAAAGTCTCTTCTGATTCAGTGAATGATCCACCCTACAGCATACTGCACCTACTGCAGTATCAGTGAAATAGGCAAGTTTTGCTAGCTCGCCAACCTCCAGCACATCCTTGTAGAACTTGTCATTGTAGCTGACTGGAAAGTTGACCTGGTTTAATCTCTTCAGCTGTTGAATATTGTGTGATGTCACATCTCCCAGCTCGATCCGGCCTTTCATCTTCCCCGCCAGCTGAGGCCGTTGTTACCCCCGATATCAACGCCGTTGTCGTCGCCGCCCTGAGCTCTCCGCGCCCTGAGCTCGGGCCACTCAACCGGGCAAGCCGGCCTCCTCGCCTAGGGCAGGGAGCTGAGCGGGTGACCGAGGCCGCGAGAGTGCAGCGCGTCTCTGCGTCTCCGGAGGGGGCGGGGGTACCTCCCGCCGCCGCGCTGGTGCAGCCTCTTCTCCACACGTGCACACGGGGCACTCGCCTCCCTCCGGCCACGCCGCCGCGCTGTCCATACATTATCTTAAAGTATCTTCCTTTCAAATTCCCCAATGCTGGGATAGAATAAGAAAATTAACGATGGCAGCGTGTTATTTAATTTGTTAAAATCTTTCTTCAGATTGCATTTTGATCTATAATGGCCAAAAATAGTCTCCAAAAAACTAGTTTGGGGAAATTTCGTCCAAGGCTTTCTGCAGTCGTGCAGAACAAAACATTTTTGTTTCCCTTAAATTTTTCTTTAAAAATACGAATATTAATGCTTTAAAAAGTGAAATACACAAACAACTGTGTATGGTTTTCTTTTGTAAGCAGCAGTTCATACCAAACACCTGCAGACAATGCAAATACAAATACACAGAAAAGTAATTTTATTTTCCACTAAAAACTACAATTCACTCATACTTGAGGATCTTCTATTGTTTCGCTTAACTTTTCAAGTGTATGTCATTCATCTTGTCTCAACTAAATCAAATTGCTTTAACATAGGGAGTAGCTCCAAGACTATGATTTAGAACACAAAAATGGACACTTGGCACAACTGGGAGATGATACTTTGTTATGCAAGAATCTATCACATTAATGCCAAGCGGAAAGGATTTCAGGAGTTATAATTTGTCTTGTCTTTCAGTTAAGTGCTTCTGTTGCTCAGATCCTTCTTGCACTCTGATATGTCACTGTCTTGTGTGTAGGTGGTAGACACCACCCAGAAACCTTCATGGCATCCAGAAGCTGTTGCTTGTTGTTTTGAGGTTGTGGGGTGGGGAGAAGCAATACTGACTTGCTAATTCAAACATTCTACCTTTTGGTTATCATCTATCCTGCTGGTTTCTTAAGGACAGACATCCTTACAGTAGCTCTTCAACATCATGGAGACCTCTCATCCATAAACAACTCTCCCTTCTCTCTAGCCATCTGCCCCATCTGTCTTTATTTTCTTATCCAGCTTGAAGCCCATGGCTGATTCATCTTTTTCATAACTAATCCAACTCCCCTTCCACTGCACGCATCTGACAAAACCCCAGCTTTAGAGAAACATGATCATCTATATCAGGGCAGCTGCATCATCCTTGAAACCTTTCTGTCCTTCACCTTCAAACTTTAACCCATCAAGTCCTGTCCATTCAAATGCCAAAAGAAGGACTTCCCTGGTGGTCCAGTGGTTAAGAATCTGCCTTCCAATGCAGGGGACATGGGTTTGATCCCTTATCGGGGAACTAAGATCCCACATGTCACGGGGCAGGTAAGCCCGCTCACCACAACAAGAGAGAAGCCCGAGCACCGCAACGAAAGGTCCCACTGCAACGAAAGGTCCCGCCTCAACGAAAGGTCCCACATGCCTCAACTAAGACCCGACGCAGCCAAAAACAAATAAATAAATATTTTTTTAAATGCCCAAAGAAACCTGCAGTCTACCACATCTTTCTATGACCATTACCGTCCCCATAGTCCAAGCCACCATCGTCTCTTTCCTGAAGTATTGCTTTAACTCCCTAATTGGTCTCTCCACTCTTTCCTTCCCTATAGGCCACTCCCCTCAGGGCAGTGAGATGCTCCTATAAAATGTAAGTTACATCTTACAGCACTTCCTTACCTCTTTTCCATTCAAACAGAAACACAGAATCCTCAGCAGGACTTACAAGAGTACCCATAACGTGGCTATTTCCTACCTTTCCTCCAAATGCCATATCCCTTTCTCTCTCCTTCACGCCACTAGAGTCTCATTACCTTTCTTTCAGTTCCTAGATGATGTCAAACGCTTTCTGCCTGGAAAGTTCTCTCCCTAACTTGTTGACTAACTTCTACTCATCCTTTTATCTTGGCAGAAGTACACTTTTTTCAGGACGATTCTCCTTGATCACCCAAAGTAAAATAACTTTCTCTGTTATGCCCTCTCATAGCACCTGCTATCAATATTTTCCTTTATTGTGCTTGTCAGGCTTTGGTTCCTGTGGTTAACTGTTAAATCTGGACACTTCAGAGGACTGGAAACTCCATGAGGGGCAGAAACCCTTTTTGTCTGTTTACTCTTGTAGCCCCAGCACAGTGCCTGAACACATAAATATTTGTGAATGACTGAGTGAAAGGAATAGGCTAGCAACAGGGTGCTGGTTGGGAAAGCCTTTATCCTACAGCCTCCTTCAGCCTGATGTCCTTTCCTTCAGCTCCTAGATTCATCAGGTTTACAGAAATAATCTGCATCATTATCTTTGTTCCCCTGCTAGGATGGAATTTGGATTCAGATGCTAAGATATAAAAGGAAGGAACAAAATCCAACATGGAAAGAAATATCGAATAGAGAATACTCCCCCGAGTGGCTACACATCTTCGCTGTAAGCAGTAATCTCAGTGTGCAGCTATGGAGGCTTGAGTTATTTACATATCTCTAATCCTTTTACCTTCTAAGTGAGATCATTCCAATAGCTTTGCCTTTAGACTTCCAATTGCCTTATGCATTCACAAGTCATTTCTTTGTCAAATGCTGTATTGTAATCTCCTAGGGAGATTATAAAAAAAGTATTCATTCTTCTTTATCCTAATATAGTTTATCTGTCTCCATCGAAGTTCTGTTTTAAATTTTTCTGTGCTAATGCCTTCATGAAATTAATAGTAAATTTAAAATGAAATAGAAATTAAAATAATTAAAATTAAAACATCATCTATAGGTCTGTATGTTGTCTACCACAGCTTGTCTGATTCAATGAGTTCAGACTTGACCACTTAGAGGAAGCATGTACGGTCTGTGGAGTTTTTCATATAATTTCTCATCTCTTCTTTCCTCTTCCTGCTCACCTCTGAGCAATTTCATTTCTTTCTAACAATGCAAGAATTAGGATGAAAAGATGTAAAAATGGCAATAATGTTTGCTTTCTCTTAGGAAAAATGTATCTCTCATCATACAGATGATGTTTTAAGAGTTGACTAAAGAAAAAAGGACTATTGATATAAAATAAGATTTCAAGTAGATTTAAGGTAGTCATGCATTTATTCATTCAAAAATGTTGAACAACTCTAATGAAATATTCTGTGGGAAAGGTGACATAAAGGTATTTAAAGCCATAATAAACAAAGACTAATTCTTAATGACAAAATCTCTGTGCCATGACCTCCACCCCCATTTTAACTATTTTAGATAATTAGCTACATATTTATTTTGTAATTGTCTTTCTTGATTCTAATCAGAACATACACAATTTTGATACATATATTTATTAGGGAGATATTTATGAGGGGGAGGGAGTCGAGTGGTTGTGATGAGGTAATGTAATGGATAGGCTTTGGGGCTTAGGTACTTGGGCCTATAATGGGCATTGCATCCATTTCAACCTCCCTACTTGACCCCAGATTTTATTCTTGCGTCCCACTCTGAGTACCAGGGGTGGGCCTCATTTTCCAGGAATAAATCCATACCCTTTCCAGTAAATGGCTCTGGAATTCAGGCGCAAATGCCATGTAGACTGGTTCAGGAATGAGTCAATGAGACATTGGAAAAGAAGTATGCTGAGGACTTCTGTGAAAGAATTTGCTTGCTCACAATAGATGTCTACCAGAAGTCATGGGTCCTCTTCTTCTGGACATTGTTGTCCAAATATGTTGGCAGCCTAAGGATGAAGCTTGCAAAAGAGGAGATCAGGTCAAATAACAAGGCAGAGAACAGAGCTGGAGACCTGACTGAACCACGCCTCACCTTTGCCCTTCCTAGACCTTATGAGTATGTTAGCCAAGGAATAGCCTTGACTTTTAAGCAATTTTTTACTTGAGATTTCTGTTTCTGGAAGCCAAAATAAATATTTTAATGTACAGAATCCCAATTTATACATTCTTAATATTGTTTTTATTTTTTAAGGTTGTTTTTCTGATTATAAAAATAATACGGACTCACTGTAGAGAATATAGAAAAGATCGAAAGGTACGAAGAGGATAAAAACCATCTATAAGCCTATTAGCCCTAGATAATTGCTATTGATGTTTTGAATTAGTCTTCTCTTTACATAAACAAACTTACATATATATTTTACATATATATGTATTCTGCTAAATATAGATTTTTTTAATAATGGTGTGTTTAACCAATTACAGTTTAAATAAATGTCTTATATTGATTATTTTGGCAGTATACATGTAAAGGGTTCAGTGTTCACCGGTATGCTGGGTAAAACCCCCTGGAGTAGGGCCTTACTAGATGGAAGTTATATTGCTGTGATAGTACCAATCCCTTCAGTTCTAAATGTCTTCTAGTTTCCATCATGATTTTCTGACCCATATGTTGACTGGAAGACTAGAAATATGGGGGTTTACTAGCTGTCTGTTGGTTATTGATTTCTAACTTAACTACACAGTGGGCAGAGAATGTGGTTGCTATGATACCAGTCCTTAGACATGTTGAGAAACTTGCTTTATGACCCAGTATGTTCAATTTTTGTAATGTTTCACATATTCTTGAAAGGAAAGTATATTCTGTAGTTGCTGAGTGCGATATTCTATAGGTATTCATTAAATCAAGCTTGGTAATTGGGTTGTTCAAATCCTCTAGTCCCTTAAAGATTTTCTGATCCCTTTGATCTGTGTGTTAGTTTCCTGTGGCTGCTGTTAACAAATTAGCACAAATGGGTGGCTTTAAACAACAGAAAGGTATTCTCTCCCAGTTCCAGAAACTAGAAGTCTGAAATCAAGGCACTGGCGGGGCTGCCTTCCCTCTGAAGGCTCTAGGGGAGAATTCATTCTTTGCCTCCTCTGGCTTTGGGTGGCTGTAGGCATGTGGTGTCGGAGTGTGGCTGCATCACTCCAACCTCTGCCTCCGTGGTCACACTGCCTTCTCCTCTTCTGTTTCTGTCTCAGATCTCCTCCTCCTTTCTCTAAAGAGGACACTTGCCATTGGTTTTATGTTCCGCCTGGATAATCCAGGAAGCTCTCCTCATTGCAAGATCTTCAATTACATCTACAAAGACCTTATTTTCAAATAAAGTAACACATAGGTTCCAGGGATTAAGACACTGGAGATATCTTTTTTGGGAGCTACTATTCAACCCACTGCAATGTGATACAGAGATATGTAAAAATCACCTACTCTGATGATAGATTTCTCTTTCTTCATCTACTTCCGTCAACTTTTGCTTCATATATTTTGTGACCATATTTTTAGAGACACATTTATGACTCTCATATCTTGTGTATTGAGTGTTATCTAGGCACACCCACCCACCCACCTCAGAAGTCTATTGATGACAAACTATCAGCGGTTGTTTGTCTGAAAAAGACTATAATTTGTCTTTCCTCTTACATTCTTTACTTGCAGGGCATAGACTTCTAAGGTTGCCTTTTTTTCCTCCTCAGCATTTCACTCAGGTGTCTTTTACTTGAAAAAAATTTATTTTCATATTCCCAAAATGTCCCAGGGCCAGAAAATTAGTACGGTTCCAGGCCCAGAGAATCAAAACCGTGTGCTGATTCAAAAAATATATGTCATTAATTAATATGAGGGAGCATTGTCTGAAATTAAATCATTCTAAGTGATTGGTCAAAACATTTCATTTAGTGCAGAATATATTGGGAAAATATGTGTAGGGAAGATGAAACAAATGTGGACACTGAAGTATATCAGAGACAATTTCTCAGTGACTGAAGTGATTCTTCACTTCACACTAATTGCATATCTGTAGAAATATTGATTCATTATTCTCGTATAATATACTGTTATTGCAGGGCTTCCCTGGTGGCGCAGTGGTTGAGAGTCTGCCTGCTGATGCAGGGGACACGGGTTCGTGCCCCCGTCCGGGAAGTTCCTACATGCCGCGGAGTGGCTGGGCTCGTGAGCCATGCCACTGAACCTGCGCGTCCGGAGCCTGTGCTCCGGCAACGGGAGAGGCCACAACAGTGAGAGGCCCGCGTACCGCATAAAAAAAAAAAAAAGAAAAAAAAAAAAAAATATATATTGCAGAGGAATCGAATAAATTATAATAGAGTTACACAATCTTTCTTCCTTGTCCCTCAAGACTCTCATACGTAATCTCAAATTTGTAGTTAGATTTGTGAAACATACGGAGAGTGGCATTTTTAAGTTTAAAATTTCTGGCCTCAGTGTACGGAAGAGTTAAGGAACTTTTTAAAAGTTCTTGATTAGCTCAAACACATTTATTTTTTAAGCCACTCTGCTGTCTCGGTTGTTTTCCTCGATTTTGAGGGTTTGGGTCGTGTGGGCTGAGGCTCAAGAGCAATCCTGCCAAGGGCCGCCCTGGGCACTCCCACCCGTTTATTATGGCGAAGCGGAGCTTCTACTGGCCCCCTAGCTCCATGGTCAAGCAAAAGCTGGGGCTGCAAGACCCTCTGCAGTGCGAAACCCTGTAAATTGGGTGAGCGGGAGAAAAACACCGGTGAGACGGGAAGCCTGGGGCACACCGACCGAGGGGCAGGCTTTAAGCGCGTCTTCAGTCATCCGCTCACCTCCCCGTAGTCCTGGTAACCAAACTCTGAACGCGCGTGCGCAGCCAAACTCCCTTATCACGTGAGGCCGGGCCGGGGGCGGAGCCGACGAATGCTCCTCCGGACTGGTTGCCCAGTTCCTCTCCGCATGGGACCAGCCGAGGCGGGGCGAACCTCTGCTGTACTGCGTTGGGTGGCTCACAGCTCCCGCCCCTTTTCGTTTAGCTTTCTCGCGGCTGGTTCCTCGCACCACGTGTCCTCCGGGCCGCTCCCCCAGCTGCCTGTTGGAAGCTGCTGTAAAATGTCGTGACGGGCGCGGCTGCTTTACGGCTGCCTCTCCCTAAGTGGAGCCCTGGAGCGCCCACCGCCGTCAGCCCTGTCTCTACGAGTCGGCCGGGCAAGATTGAGAGACACGGCGCGCCGCTGCCCTCCCCGCCGCGCCCGTTCCGGCCCTCGGCGATGTGAGCTCGAGGAGGCTGCGGTGCCCCCCCGGCCTGGGGTTGAGACGGGCGGCAGGTGCCTGTGAGGCAGGCGGGTGCTGGGGGCCTGCAGGATGGAGGAAAGCATGGAAGAGGAGGAGGGGGGCAGCTACGAGGCGATGATGGACGACCAGAACCACAACAACTGGGAGGCCGCCGTGGACGGCTTCCGGCAGCCACCCCCACCCCCTCCGCCCCCCTCTTCGATCCCAGCCCCTGCCCGAGAGCCTCCGGGGGGTCAGCTGCTGGCGATGCCTGCGGTCTCCGTGGACAGGAAAGGCCCCAAGGAGGGGCTCCCGATGGGGCCACCGCCGGAGCCGAATGGGGTGATCATGATGTTGAAGAGCTGCGACGCGGCTGCCGCCGTGGCCAAGGCGGCCCCCGCCGCCACCCCCACCTCCAGCATCAACATCAACACCTCCACCTCCAAGTTCTGTGAGTACAACCTTTCGTCTGCAGCCTTGGCTTTTCTCCTTCCCACCCGGACGCCGAATCCTTCCTTCTCGGCCATCCCGCTTCCTTTGTTTCAGGCCTGGGTCTCTCCTCTCCTCCCCGCCTCCCTCCCCCGCCTCGTTTGGTGTCCGCGGCCGGCGCCGGAACGGCCCTGGCTTCTTGTATTACCTGGCCTAAAAGAGCAGCCTGGTTACGCACACAGCCCCAAGTTCTCCTACAAACGCGAGCCGTATCATGACTGGCTATCTCTCAGCATCAGGAAGCTCTTTTCTTCTCCGTTCCCCCTTAAGTTTCACCCTCAAACGTGAAGGGAAAATAAGGCTGTCCGAGTTTCGTTAGGGAGAGGCCTTCAGTTTGTTTTTTGCAACCAGGGGCAAAAGAAATCTGGCCACTTGTGTTTCTGTGCCTTTAGCCAGCCTGCGTTAAACAAGTCAGGAATTAGAAAGTTGACCTATATCTACGCTTCGTTCTTTCCCTTCTCCAGTGCACGCTTTCTGCATCCCGATAGGGAAATGTATGAGTTGCTTCTTGAGTAACAGCAGCGCAGTGGGAGCTGCGACATCCGTTTTGAAGCTAATAATGTATAAAATTACTTTTTCAATGTCTACACTCATAAGAACAAGCCATTCGGTATGTGTCCAAATCTAAGATTGTGTTCAATGTTGAACTTTTATGTTAGTGATCTGCCCTAACGCTCAGCTGCAGGCAGAAAGATTTAAGACCAAAATCTGTTTTGTAACCGAAACTATCTCCAACCAAGGATGTATGCTTCCACAGCTAGGAAGAAAAGTGCGTTTGCTTTAAGTGGTATTTTTGGGGGCTGGTGATGGTGGAAATTGACCGTCATAGCGAGATTTTTCTCTCCTATTAATAACTGCAAGTTTTGAATGGCATCTGGTAAAGAACTGGAGATTTCATTTCTAGTTGCTAATTTTATCAAGCTGTACCAGTAATTGTCCAGTTAGCTGTGCAGAGAAAATATCTGCCTTGGTTCAGATGTATAGTCATAGCCTTACACATTTTTTTTGTTGTTGTTGGAACAAGCACATAGTCTTATTTATTTGCCCTCAAGATACTGCTTTAGTCAGAGACATTCATATGTAGGTATGGTTGGTAAGATTTGTCTACGATTTTTTCCGTATTATGTGTACATGAAAATAATGTTTATATTGTATAATTTGTGTGTTGAAGTCTATGTAGTGAAACCAGACCTAGGACACAGTGGCAGGGTGACTTATCTAAATGCTGAAGGAAACTTACTTTAGTGTTTCAACCAAGTTCATTTTAAGAGTTCAAAAAACAGCATACAGCTAAGAGCAAAAATTAGTGAAATTAGGAACAAAAGAAAGATTTGCCAAACCAAAAGATTGTTTTTTGAAATTAATAAGCTAAACGGACCTCCGATTTTTTAAATGCAAATACAATAAGTGATAACTGGGAAATAGGTACAAACATGAGGTGTTTAAAGAAGAGTTTTATGAATTGCTATGGGTTTATAAATTTGAAAGCCTAGAGGAAATGTGTAAATTCTTAGAAAACTACAAACTATGAAAGTTGGTAACAGAAGAAGTAGATAGCTTGAGCTAATAATATTTTTTTAATTTATTTTATTTTTATTTTTGGCTGCGTTGGGTCTTTGTTGCTGCGTGTGGGCTTTTTTCTCTTTGCGGCGAGCGGGGGCTACTCTTCGTTTGCGGTGCGCGGGCTTCTCATTGCAGTGGGTTCTCTCGTTGCGGAGCACAGGCTCTAGGCGCGCAGGCTTCAGTACTTGTGGCACACGGGCTCAGTAGTTGTGGCTTGCGGGCTCTAGAGCTCAGGCTCAGTTGTTGTGTCGCATGGGCTTAGTTGCTCCACGGCATGTGGGATCTTCCCGGACCAGCGTTCGAACCCGTGTCCCCTGCATTGGCAGGCGGATTCTTAGACACTGCGCCACCAGGGAAGCCCGAGCTGACTAATAAATATCTAAAAACTGAAATAGTAAAACGTCCCCTTTCAAAAACTCTGGATGAAGATAATCTTATAATTGAGGTGCAGTGAGCTTTTAAATAACAATTCCTTTTTAAAAGTTGTTCTGGGAAATAGGAAAAAGAGAGAGAGAGAGATGCCAAGCTCATTTTATGAAGTTAGTGAAATCTTGATTCCAAAACTAGGTAAAGTTGATATGAGAAAGTTATACATCTGTTTTCAGTTATTAGCATAAATGTAAAAATCCTACACAAAATACTAGCTCTTCAAACCCAACAATGTGTTAAAAGAATCTTGATCCATAGAGTTTGTTTTAGGAATGTAAGTGTGGTTCAACATCCATTTATCTGTTAATGTAATTTATCTTATTAGTAGACTAAAGGAGAGCATATAGGTTCATCATTCTCTCTACTTTTGTATATGTACTTGAAAATTCCCATTAAAAAGTTTTAAAAAAATAGACTAAAGGGAGAGAATTCATCATTATTTCGATACCATAAAATTATTTGATAAGATGCAGCACCCATATATGATAAAAACTCTTGGCAAGCTTGGAACGCAGGATAACTAAATGATGGTCATTACCAAAAACCTACAACAAATAATAATACTTAACAGAGAAATTTCAGATACATTTACTTTAAGGCCAGTAACAAGGGACTTCCCTGGTGGTCCAGTGGTTAAGACTAAGCGCTTCCACTGCAGTGGGCACGGGTTCAAACCCTGGTTGGGGAGCTAATCCTGCATGTGGCACGGCAAAAAAATAAATAAAAAGATCAGTAACAAGATAAGGATGCCCTCTGTCATTGTTACTGTTTAACATAAGAAAGATTCCAACGAACACTACAGGGGGAAAAAATTAAAAGTGTAAGTATAAGAAGGGAAGCAATAAAACTCATTATTTGCAGATAATATCACTTATCTAGAAGAACCATTAGAATCAAGAGACGCTATTAGAACTAGTAAGAGTTTAGCAAGGTTACTGGACTTAAGATCACCCTACAAAAGTTAGTAGCATTTACTACACTAGCAATAACCAATTAGTAAAGGTAATCAAAAGTAAATATTGTAGGGCTTCCCTGATGGCACAATGGTTAAGGATCCGCCTGCCAATGCAGGGGACACGGGCTCAAGCCCTGGTCTGGGAAGATCCCACGCGCTGTGGAGCAGCTAAGCCCGTGCACCACAACTACTGAGCCTGCACTCTAGAGCCCACAAGCCACAACTACTGAGCCCACGCGCTGCAGCTACTGAAGCCCGCATGCCTAGAGCCTGTGCTCCACAACAAGAGAAGCCACCGCAATGAGAAGCCCGCGCACCGCAAGGAAGAGTAGCCCCCACTCAACGCAACTAGAGAAAGCCCGCACGCTGCAACAAAGACCCAACACAGCCAAAAATAAATAAATTTTTTTTAAAAAGTAAATATTGTATACAATAATAGCAAGAAAACTATAGTCTCTAGGAATTACCCTAAGTACATAAGATCTTTAAGGAGAGAACTTTAATAAGGAGCTAGAAGAGGACCTAAATAAATGGGAAAACTTTCCATGCTTTTGGGATTGGATTACTTATTGTTGTAAGGAAGTCAGTTTTTTCCATTTTAATCTATAAATTTGATTAAACTGCCATCAAAATTCCAGTTGGTTTGTCTGACAAACTCAATAACCTGATCTAAAATTTATATGGCAGGTGGGATAAAGTCTGTGAATAGCTAAATCAGTCTTAAAGTTTTGCTTTCGTGGGGGCTTACCTTACCAGAGGTTAAGATACTGTTTCAAAACTATAGAAATAAAAGTATAAGTGCAAGAACCTAAAAAATACACTGGGGGAACAAATTGGAGAGCAGAGACTTACCTATATGTTCAGGAACTTAAGATAAAGGTGGTATCATAAATCATCAGAGAAAGGAGTCATGTTGCTAGGAAGAGTGGCTTACTTTATGGAGAAAAACCTACCACCACAGATGGGATGAACTATGGATAATTAAAGATCTAAATGTGAAAGGAAAAGTTATAAAATTAATGGAAGACAGTGTTGAAGAAGCTCTTTCCCTAGGGAAAGTTTTATCTCCTAAAACTTACAAAGGTGAAAAAGTAATGACTTTGATTATATAAAAATTAAAGGTTTTCATTCAGTGACAGACAGATGAAAGAATTAGGGAAGATATTTGCAGTGCCCAAAATTGCCAAGGAATTTAGCCTTGAATTTATTCAGCTTTTGTTTGTCCCCAAAAGCATTTTACCTTCATTTTCTAAGGATATTTTTGCTGGATATAGAATTCTAGATTGATAATCTTGTTTTGTTTTTGTTTTTCCTTTCAATACTTTAAAGATATCTTTCCGTTGTCTTCTGGCCTGCATTGTTTCTTTTAATAAATGTCTGAATATTCTTATCTTTGTTCCTCTCTAGTAATGTGTCCTTTTCTGGCTGCTTTTAAGATTTTCACTTTATCTTTCACTAAATCAAATTTAATTTGATTGTGATATTCCTTGTGGTAGAGTTTTCTGTAGGCTTATTCTTGTTAGTGTCCTCTGAGCTTCTTGGATTTGTGGGGTTCTAGAATTTGTCAAATCTGGAACATTATCATTCATTTTATATTTTTTCAGAATTACTGCCCCATGCCCCTCAGTTGCATATATGTTACGCCACTTGTTATTGTACACTAAATCACTGAGGCTCTGTTCATTATCTTTTTCAGCTTTTTCACCCCCCTCTGCTTCAGTTTAGATAGTTTCTATTGCTGTGTTGTCTCTGGTGTCTAATCTGTTGTTAATTCAGCAAGAGTTCCAACTGTTTTTAACATAGACTCTCATTGAGTCCAGGTTTCAGTCAGTTAACTGAGCAAATTGTTACAACCATATCTGGTTTCTTGAGATACTGCAGTGAATGAAGAATCTTCAGTAAGTGTATTCCTTTTGATAACTTAAGTCTTACCTAAAGTTATGTTTCAGTCTTTAGAATTCTTAATGTCTTCTGAGAGTCCACAGTGGTGTACCTCAGAGATATTATGGGTTCTGTTCTAGACCACTGCAGTAAAGTGAATATCACAATAAAGTGAATCACACAAATTTTTTCATTTCCCAGTGCGTATAAAAGTTATGTTTACAGTCTAGTATAGTCTGTTAAGTGTGCAATAGCATTATGCCTAAAAAAAATTGAACATATCTTAATTGAAAAATACTTTATTGCTAAAAACTGCTAAATATCATCTGAGCCTTTAGCAAATCATAATCTTTTCGCTGGTGGAGGGTTTGAAATATTGCGAGAATTACCAAAATGTGACAGAGATGCAAAGTGAGCAAATGCTGTTGGAAAAATGGCGCCAGTAGACTGGCTAGACTCAGAGTTGCCGCAAAACTTCAATTTGTAAAAAGCGCAGTATCTGCACAGTACAATAAAATGAGGTATGCCTGTAGTTCTTTTGGAATGAAGGCTGGCTCCTGTTTGTTTAGATTTGGTGCTTCTTCCCCTGGGAAATTTGATTTATAATAGTTGGAGGTTTAGAGGCGGTGAGAGCTGCTTGGAGTAAGGCATGAGGAGAATCTGCATTCCCTTGCAAGGCTCCAGTCAGTATTACAGCAAGGGAGCAGGGGCTTCAGTCAAGTAAAGATTAGCCTCATATTGGGTGGGAGGGGTGCTTCTCAGGTAGGGAAGGCTCAGTGAGTTTTGTGAGGTCGGGGTTCTCAGATTGATCAAACTCTACCAAACTGACCCCATTTCAGGCCTCAGGGTCTTATCATTTCACAATCAGTGCCCTAACTTTTACTTAAGAGATTATTTTTATATGGTAATTCTGTAACTTGCAGAATCACTCTGTTTGATTTTTGGCTATATCAACCCTATACCTATAAGAATTAAGAGGTTCTTTTATGCATTCATGGATGCTCTTTGGTCTTCTGTTTATTGAGTTAATCATTTTCTTAAAGCTTTCACCTGTCCTCAGAATCAGCCCACTCCACAGTCCTTGTCTTTCTTATTTCCATCATAATGCACTTAGCAGTCTGCCATGCTGTTTTCTTCAAGAAGAACTTTATTCCAGGTATCTACAGGTGGTAAGTAATTCTTTGCTGCTACATGCCATATACTATTAGTATTATGTTATCTAATGGTGGCAGTGTCATCATTGCCTTTAAATCCAACTAGATTGGAAAACCAAAGCCAGGTTCCTAGCTTTTAAGAGTCTGTGTCCTGTAACTACTCTGGTACCAAATACTTTAATCAGTCAGTTCAGTGCAAGAAAATACTCTAGGTATCTAAAGCAACAGGAGTTCTAATAGCAGAAATTGGGTCCATTGTAAATTGCTGGAAAGGTCAGAGGTATGAAGTCAGTGAGGCTGCTCACCTAAAGCTGCATTCCAGCGGACAGGCTGCTGCTGCTGCTGCCACCACCGCCATTCTTACATCGTCACACTTGCCTCCCTCATCCTTGAAGTTGGTGACCAGACACTGGAACTTGGAGTTCGGCTGCCACAAATTCTGATGTCTCTAACCTTACTTGCCAGAACCACCAGCAGCAATAATCTGTCCTTTGCCTCCCTTTGGCCTTCCAAATCTCATTCAAATGTATCTCATTGATGGAATGTAATTTGGGAAGTGTAATTACTTAGTTCAGTTTTTCATTGAACATTAGTCAGCTTGATAATTACCCCCAAATTTCAGGAGCTTATGGACCAACAAAGGCTTATTTCTTGCTCATGTTGTGTTAGTGGCTGACGGTTGTGGCTTTTCACATGTCATCCCATTCTGAAGCGCAGCTCTTTTCTGGGTCCTGTCAGTCTTGGCAGAGACAAAGAGAAGAGAGTGGACAGCAACACACAATGGCTTTTAAAGCCTCTGCTCAGATGTAGCATATGTCACATCTGTTTATATTCCAGATACATTAAACAGGCTAGAATGGTTCCCTGTCTGAATGTGTTGGGGCAGGTGGGACTGGAGCGTGAGGATAAAAGGCACCGAATGGGGCTTCCCTGGTGGCGCAGTGGTTGAGAGTCCGCCTGCCAATGCGGGGGACGCGGGTTCGTGCCCCGGTCCGGGAAGATCCCACATGCCGCGGAGCGGCTGGGCCCGTGGGCCATGGCCGCTGGGCCTGCGCGTCCAGAGCCTGTGCTCCGCAACGGGAGAGGCCACAACAGTGAGAGGCCCACATACTGCAAAAAAAAAAAAAAAAAAAAAGGCACCGAATGGCTAGATGGAAGGGGGTTGCGGGGGGATCTTGCCTTGACTGATGGTACTGTGCCATGATCTCAGGATAATTATGAATCCACTGCACCAAAAGCTTCTCCAGATGAATAAAAGCTTCACAGTATTTTTTAATTGAACTCAATGAAATTATTCTTTTCTTTAAATTAATGACTCAGAAGTATGTTAAAATTGACTTTTGAATTTAGTGAAAGTGTTAACTGACTTTAGTAAATCCTAAATAAAGTTGCTCTACTTGATCAGGTCCTACCTGCGTTTCCAGATTGGTTGATTCTTTTACAAGTGAATCAGTTAATGTATTCAGGCCTTAAGATATGCACCGTTTGCAGCATCCGTGGTGGTTGTTTGGTATCTTCCTGCCTTCCAGCTTAGTGGAGCTGTGCTGCAGCAAGCATCACTGTGGTATCGATCGATTGTCCAAATTTCAGGATCTCGTTGGGGATCTTGTCTTGCCGTTTTTTGACATGAATCGCACAGTGACAGTGATGAAACTGTAAGAGAAAGCCATTGTAATGTTTATGTAAGGCCCAGTCCCAAATCCCTAAAGAAAATGAATGCTGTTCCCTTTCTCTTTAAACTGTAACTCTGTAAGCCACAGACCATATATAATCACATTGTGAACTGTTAAATGCTATATAAAAAATGATTGTGGATATTCTTTTATAATATGCCTTGGCAGGGAAAACTGGCCTTCCGTTTTTCTTCCTACTTTTGTAGTTGTTTGCCTATTAACCTCTGTAGTTAAGAGTACAGATAAGTAACTTGTAGTTGCGTGTGTGCTGACTAGAATGGCATTTTATCCAAACAGATATTTATTTATCGTCTTCTGTATGCCAAGGTAATATTTTAGCCTCTGGTGATGAATGAGACAGAGTTTAATGTGGTGGTTGATGGACAGATGATTGTGATACATTATAATTAAGTGCTGTGGTAAAGTTATGTATGTACATGGTAGCATAGAGGGAAAAAGAATCTTTGTTAGGAGGACTGAGGTGGCAGGGTTGGGCTTGAAGAGACTTCCTTTGCAGAGGGAGAAGCCTGTGTGGAAGACCCAGAGTTGAAATTATTGTAGGAACATAGAGTGTGAGGAGGGGGTGGCACAAATTAAACCTAGATCGATAGAAAGGTCTAGATGCGAAGGGCATGCTAGGTTAGAGATGGGATTTTCTTCTGCAGGAATAGGGGCCACTGAAGTATATTAAGGGAGCCCACTTGGTAAAATTTGTCTTAGCATGTTAATATAGATTAGAAAGGAGAGAGAATGGAGGCAGAGAGACTGGTTAGGGGGTTTAATTATTGTCTAGGCAAGAGATGACAGCCTGAACAAATAAAGCATTGGAAGAGAGGTGGTTTCCGACTTTGGAAACATTTGGGGACTACAGTCTGTAAAATTTGGTTGGGAAGAAGGGAGGATAAGGATATGGTAGGCGTATAGGTAGGGGTGTGTGTGTGTCTTTTTTAAGTTGTCTGTGGAACATTTGGGTGGAGAGGTCCAGTAGGCAGTGGGTAAGCTGAGCTTTCTCATTTCATGCACTTTAGAATATTGGAAGTGCTGAAACAAAAATTTAGTTTCACCAGATTTGTTTTTACCTTTCTGAGGATTTGAGTTTCACCAAACTTTTTGGTCTTAGAACAAAACAGCACAGAACTTTGCTTTTATATAGGCTTATACTTTAAAAACTTAAACTGTATGAAAAGATATATAATGAAAATCAGTGATTCCTTCCTTGTTCCTTCCCATTCCTGGACCTGTGACCCAGAGTCAATTATTTTTAATTCATTTAGTTGTCTCTTCTGGTATTTATCCACACATTTCAATGTGTTAATATTGTTATTAATTAATTAGTTAGTTTTATATTACCTGTTGACCTGTTATTTCCACGACGTTTTAGTTCTCTTATACCTCTACACGCCTTACCTCTTTAATTCTTTAAATAACACAATTTTTGGTTCAAAATAAACCATATTTACATTACAACTAAATAATCACTGAAGGGCCAGGAGTGTACTCAGATTGCATTTTCTTTCACATCAAACTCTGCTATTAAGTTGCCTTGTTTATACTTGCATAGTTTTTGAAAAACCGATTCTTAAAGTTTTTCAGCATCTTTATCACATCCACCATATACCTGTCACTGGTGTTTTTGAAATGCTCAGTTAATCAATATTTCCTTTTTGTCTGCTTGTGGAGCTGTTAATCTTCTTGTTCCTGTTTATTTCTTAGGGCCCACAGTTGCCACTCATGGACTTCCCAACAGGTGGAATGATTGTTACTTGATGTCTTCCTTTTTATTTATTTATTTATTGAAAGTTTTGTTAAAAGTTGAAATATAGTTGATGTACAGTATTATGTTAGCTTCAGGTGTACTGCATAGTGATTTGACATTTGCATACATCATGAAATGTTCGTCACAATAAATCTAGTAACCGTCTCTCCCCATACAAAGTTATTACAATATTATTGACCACGTATCTTAAGCTGTATATATGGTACAACATATATACATATGTGATTGTTTTCAGTTGATGATCTCTTAGGTTTGAATGCCTTCTAACAACGATACATTTTTATTCCCCCCATCATGTTGAATGTTTTTGATGTTGTATTTTCCATCTTTTTGTTTTGTATATCCCTTAACTATTTATTGTGGTTTTAGATGATTTTACTACTTTTGTCTTTTAACCTTCCTACTAACTTTATAAGTGGCTGATCTACTACCTTTACTATATGTTCGTCTTTACTAGTGAAATTTTTCCTTTCATAATTTTCATATTTTGAGTTGTGGCCTTTTCTGCTTAGAGAACCCCTTTATCATTTCTTGTAAAGCTGGTTTAGTGGCGCTGAACTCTTAGCTTTTGCTTGTCTGTAAAACTCTTTATCTCGCCTTCAAATCTGAATGACAACCTTGTCAGGTAGAGTATTTTTGGTTTTAAGTTTTTTCTTTCATCACTTTGCAAATATCATGCCATTCGCTTCTGGCCTGCAAAGTTTCTGCTGAGAAGTCAGCTGTGAGTCTTTATGGGAGTTCCCTTGTATGTAACTAGTTGCTTTTCTCTTCTGCTTTTAAGATTCTCTCTTTATCTTTAATTTTGCAATTTTAATTATTATGTGTCTTAGCGTGGACTTCTTTCAGTTCAACTTGTTTGGGAGTCTCTGTGCTTCTTGGAATTGGATGTCTGTTTCCTTCCCCAGGATAGGGAAGTTTTTAGCTACTGTTTCTTCAAACAAGTTCTTTGCCCCTTTCTTCTCCTTCTGAGACCCCTGTAAAGTTAGTATGCTTGATGTTGTACCAGAGGTCTCTTAAACTATCCTCATTTAAAAAAATTTTTTTTTCTCTTTTTCTGTTCAACATGGGTGATTTCTACTACTGTCTTCCAGATCACAGTCTGTTACTCGGTGTCATCTAATCTACTGTTGATTCCTTCTGGTGTAATTTTAATTTTAGTTAATTGTATTCTTCAGCTCTGTTTGGTTCTCAGTATTTTCCAGCTCTTTGTTGAAATTCTCACCATGTTCATCCATTCTTCTGGGCTAGGGAGCATCTTTATGATCATTACCTTGATCTCTTTGTTGAGTAGATTGCCTGTCTCCACTTCGTTTAGTTCTTTTTCTGAGGTTTTGTCTTGTTTCTTTGTTTGGGACATGTCCCTCTGTCTGCTCATTTTGCCCAGTTTTCTGTGTTAGGTTGGTTACATTTCCCAATTTTAGAGAAGTGGCCTTATGTAGGAGACATCCAGTGGGTCCCAGTAGCACACTCCCTTCTGGTCACCATAGCTATATGCTCAAGGGGTGCCCCCGTAGGGCTGCCTGTGCCCTTCTTTTATGGCAGGACTGCCACGGTGGGTGTGCTGGTAGGCGGGGCTGGCCCCCAGCCTGACTGTGAGGCCCTGCCTCATGCAGTGGCTGCCGGGCTGCTGGAGGGCAGGGTAGGCTTCCCAGCTGTCTGCCTGGCCCTGGGGCTGGGGCTGGCCTGTTGGTGGGCAGGTAAGGTGGGCGGGTAAGCCCCCAGTGCTAATAAGCTAGGGGGAGGATTCCAAAATGTCACTTGCCAGTGCGGTGTTATCTTGGTAGAACGAACTGCCCAAAATGGCTACTGCCAGCATCTCCATCCCCAGGGGGAGTTCCAGTTGCCTCCTGAGGAGGCTCTCCAAGATCAGCAAGTGGGTCTCACCCAGGCTCCTTTCAGTTTACTACCTCTGTGCTGAGATTTGAAGTGTGTGAGATTTAACGTATGCCCTTTAAGAGCAGAGTCTGTTTCCTACAGCTCTCTGGCTGTCCTGGACATAAGCCCTGCTGGTTTTCAAAGTCAGATGTTCTGGGGGCTCATCTTTCTGATGCAGGAACCCTGGGCAGGGGAGCCTGATGTGTGGCTCAGAAAGAATCCTCACTCCTTGGGGAGAACCTCTTTGATTGTGATATTCCTCCCATTCGTGGATCGCTGACCTGGAGTTGTGAGTCCTGACAATACCGCGTCTCACCCCCTCTTACTCAGCTCATTGTGGTTCCTTGTTTAGGTATGCAGTTGTGGAATATCTTTTCTGCTAGTTTTTAGGCCGTTGTCATAGATAGTTGCTCTGTAAGTAGCTGTAATTTTGGTGTATCCATGGGAGGAGGAGTGAGTTCAGGGTTTTCCTACTCTGCCATCTTGGCCTCCTCACTTCATGTCTTTCTTTTTACTGGTGTGTTCCCATGTATGTGTGTGTATGTACAGAACATATCTGCTGGCAGTCTGTTGGGAAAATGTGTATGGATAATAATATCAGGTCTTGAATATATAAAAATGCTCACTTGATTGACTGTTTGGGTATAGAATTCTTACCTAAATAATTTTTTTAAAATTTTATTTATTTTTGGCTGCGTTGGGTCTTCGTTGCTGCGCATTGCAGCGAATGGGGACCACTCTTCACTGCGGTGCGCAGGCCTCTCACTGCGTTGGCTTCTCTTGTTGTGGAGCACTGGCTCTAGGCATGCAGGCTTCAGTAGTTGTGGGACATGGGCTCAGTAGTTGTAGCTCCCGGGCTCCAGAGCGCAGGCTCACTAGTTGCAGTGTACGTGCTTAGTTGCTCTGCAGCATGTGGAATCCTCCTGGACCAGGGCTCGAAACCGTGTCCCCTGCATTGGCAGGCGGATTCTCAATTTCTGCGCTACCAGGGGAGCCCCCTAAGTAATTTTTAAAGTGTTGCTTCATTGACTTTAAGCTTGCAGTGTTACAGTGGAGAATTCAGGTGCCGTTTTTATTCTTGTTATTTTGCGTGTGGTCTTTTTTTCCCTTTGGAAAATTATTGGGATGTTTTCTTAGGTAAATGAGTCAGTGTTTTTCTCCCTTTACATTTTCTCTCTTCTCCCTTTTCTCTGGAATTATTGGTAGTCAAATGTTGAATTTTCTGTTTTGATCTTCTAAGTCTGTTAACTATTTTTTAGTATATTCTATTTCTCTTAATGTTCTAGGAGAGTTTCTAGGTGTTTACTTTTTTCTTTTCGATTTTTTTATGATAAAGGCATTTATGATGAGATAAATGCTTTTATTTATTCATTCATTCATTCATTTATGGCTGTGTTGGGTCTTCATTGCTGCATGCGGGGTTTCTCTGGTTGCAGCGAGCAGGGGCTACTCTTTGTTGTGGTGTGCAGGCTTCTCATTGCGCTGGCTTCTCCCGCTTCAGAGCATGGGCTCTATGATGCGCGGACTTCAGTAGTTGTAGCACATGGGTTTGGCTGCTCTGTGGCATGTGGGATCTTCCTGGACCAGGGCTCGAACCCGTGTCTCCTGCATTGGTAGACGGATTCCCAACCACTGTGCCACCAGGGAGGCCCTTCTTTTGGATTTTTAACAATGGCTGTATTTTTAATTTTAAGAGCATTTGGAATTCTCCTTTTTAATTACTGTTACTAATTTTTATCTTCTCAGCATAGTAATTATAGGTTTTTTAAAAAGTTTTCTTTTGTTCTTTTAGTTCTTTGCTTTTATCTTTGCAGTTTTTGTTTGTTTTGATCTCTGATGTCTGAGACTTTGCAAATATTCGTGATCCTTAGCTGTCTATTCCTATTTAAAAGTGAAAAAGGCTAATTGGTAGTTCAGTGTTTACAAGGGACCTTGCCAAGTGTAAGTGTTGGGCTTCACTTTGGGTTAATTGGATGCAAAGCTGCTATTCTTGGGGAACTGCCAAATAGTATGTGAATGTCTTTTCTCTGGGGCTGTTCCGTTTCTCTAGGGAAGGATCTTCTTCCTTTCTGGGAGAATGGTAGGGTTGGGTAGGTGGGGCAGGAAGTAAAGACACTTCTCCTGGCCGATGGCATTCTAGAATTAAAGAAAAGGAGCAGGGTTAGATGTTCGAACATTTCTTATTTTGACTTTTGACTTTACTTAAATCTGTCAGCCCTGTGCTTCCCACACACCCACACACCCACCCGCCATGTATCTGTCCTGAAGTCCCAAGCTTTTACCTTTCAGTTTCTGTGCAGGATAACTCTTCTCTTTTTTACTGTTTAGTCTACAGACTTGCAACCAATCTTTACCCTTCCCACTCCAGCCACCAGCTCTCTGCCTCTAAACCTCGCTCATTGTATCCTGTCCTTAGGTCCTGAACTTCTCAGGGTCCTGCAGGGCAAGATTAGCTCACTATTGGTGTTTCCACCTCAGCACACACTGCCTTATGCTACTACTTCAGAGTTACTTTCCTGGTCTTAATGCCATGGAGAGTTTGACTAGTTTAAATCTTGCAGGAAAAACAGAATTTTAAAACTACGGCAGATGTGCAGTTAGCATGGTTTGCACATATGTAATCACAATTGAGCAGATACTTTCTATTTGAATATTGTGAGATTCTGGATTAGTTGGAGTTGGAGCCATAATGGATGTTTTGATAGCACTTGACCTTTTCATATATGTATTTTCATAACATGTTCATAGTGAGAACTGTGTCACAGGCTCAGATGTGACGTTGTAATTGTAGCATAATGTAGTGCAGTAACTATTCTACAGTAACGTACTGATAGATTTCAGTCTTGCCGGTAGGTCACTGCAGCTACTTTCTAAGATAGTAGTGATGAAGGAAGTTTCTACTGTTCTGTTTTTTCCTCAATTTGAGAAATGTGTCATTTCTAAGCAGTAAAACAACACTGGAGTGTTTTCTATACAAGTTTTACAGTGTTTGGGGGAAAGAAACATGTCATTTGAAACAAGGCAAAGCAGGTTATATGGTTTCATATAGTTAGTATGTTATAAGCCTTATCTGGGCCAAAATGTTATGTAGTTATTTGTTTATATAAATGTAACTTACCCTAAACCCCAAACCCTATAACTTAGAAACTTCCCAAACACATGCAATTTAGAACTTAAAACTTAGAAACTCCCCATAGAGCATATAACTTTTAAAAGTTTTTAGCTTACTTCAGAAACAGTTGCTTCATTAGGACTTAACATTAGCTATCATCTTTTACTGGCGAGTCAAAATATACCCGAGTAGCTGGCACAGCTTTTGTTTTTTTCCTAATATGGAAAAGGATCTTTAAAGGATTTGGTCACCTCTATTACTGTTTTTTTCCCAACTTGGCAGTTCTCTTAGGAGCAGCTAAGTGTTACTTTTTCCTTTGCCAGGATCAAATTATTTTCCTTTTGAGAGAAATAAGTAACAGGGATTTTGTTTTTTTTAAATAAAGAGTAAAACTCCATTTATTTGTTAGACTACACAGCCTTGTTCTGATTCTGATTCTCTTCCACTCTGACTGATCTTTTTCTTTATTCCCAAAGGCTTCTCCCCATTCTGCAGGCTTTGTTCTTGGCCTTCAGCTTCTCTCTGTCCATTACTTGAAAGATTTCAGACATCCCCTTGTGCTGGAGG
Source organism: Phocoena phocoena (assembly GCF_963924675.1). Lineage (NCBI taxonomy): Eukaryota > Metazoa > Chordata > Mammalia > Artiodactyla > Phocoenidae > Phocoena > Phocoena phocoena. The sequence continues at coordinate 12,147,357 of NC_089234.1, forward strand.
AAGAATAATATTCTACCAGGTGGTAATGTTTTGGACCACACAGATTTACAAGATTGTTATGGGCTTGCTGTGACAACAAGAAGTCGTAATTTTTCTCTTAGAGCACATACCCTAGCCAGAGTTAAAAGGAAGGCCCAGAGCTTTTTTCTACTAGTCCATCTGTCAGATTATCTAATTGTAATTAGTTACAATTAATCTGAAAGGTCACTATGTTTGAGACACAATTTAGCCTGTTTAATTGGGCTTAATCATTTATTTCATAATTGCCAATACTGTATTCTTCTTAAGGAGCCAGTTCTTAATGAAAGTGGCCTTTTTGGTGGGGAGAAGGGACATGGAAGAGTAGAACTTTAATGCTTTTTTGACATAAAACAGTTCCTAGCTGCCCTTTAAATTTTTTTCTGTGCTACGTTTACACCTTTGACTCTCCAGTTCGAGTTTTTCGGAACCAACAACCATGTGCTAGCAGTGGAGAACAGAGGAGCACCTGTGACCCTTGGCTGTCCTGAGCTTGAATAGGAACATTAGGCAGTGGTTCTCAAAGTAGCTGGCATAAGAATCACCTGGAGGGGGCTCCCCTGGTGGCCCGGTGGTTGAGAGTCCGCCTGCCGATGAAGTGGGACACGGGTTCGTGCCCCGGTCTGGGAAGATCCCACATGCCACGGGGCGGCTGGGCCTGTGAGCCATGGCCGCTGAGCCTGCGCATCCGGAGCCTGTGCTCTGCAACGGGAGAGGCCTGCGTACAGCAAAAAAAAAAAAATCACCTGGAAGGCTCAAATGGATTTCTGTATCATGTGTTATACGCTCCCCACTTTTCTGACTCCCTAAGTCTGGGTTGGGGCCTGGCAGGTTGCATTTACATTAAGTTAACAAGTTTCCAGGTGATGCTGATGCTGCTCTGGTATCGGATTTTGAGAGCCACTGATAGTAGGTAGTGGCCAGTCTTTGCAGTAGACCAAGAATGAATTAATAATACCTGCTATAGTTTCTGAATATATCCTCCCCTTACAAACAAATAACAAGAAAAAAAACTCAAAAGGAATATCTGGTAGGGCTTACCTGGTTTGCTTTAGCCTGTGTGAAACCAAATGCACTTCAATTTTTAATTCCAGAGCTACTAATAAGTAGTATGCCTTGGACTTTTTATATTAAACATTTATTTTGACTTCCATTAAATTAATTTACTTCACATACATTATTGAATACCTGTCATATGGTAGTTTGGAGCTGGGGCTCTAGCGCTGAATTCCTTCTCCAAGGGCCTTATGTGTAGTTTGAGGAAGAATGATAATAAACGCATAATGTGTCAAGTGTTGATAAGTTACTTGGATAACAAAGTATGAGAGTTGAACATATTTATTCCTGCCTGGTATGAATTACATATCCCTAATAGTTTCTCATTTATTAGCAATCTGATAGTATTTCCTGAACCTTAGATTCCAGCTATTCCATGTGTTTTAGATTTTATTTCACTTTATTTTAGTAAAGGTCAGTTGTAGTACTTTCTCAATAGAACTGAGGCTGTGTGAGCTTGTTATCTTATGAGTTTCAAGGTTTAAGCCTTGTGGCGTGATGTTATGAGGGCAACCTGAGGGTTTTTACATTTTGTGAACTTGAATGTCTCTAGAGGGCATATGCCTTCTCCAGCTCATGGAAATGCTCACTGCTCTTTTTTATTCTTATACCAGGCCTGTTTTACTCACTTATGTTAATGGCCTAGGCCTTGTAGGCATTTGAGATTAGAATACCTTCTTTAAACAGTTTAAAAAATAGTGCACTTTTTTCAAGCTGGAAAATCTAACCTAGGTAAAATGTAGTTATTTAATGGTAATTTCATTTTTGTTTAGGTTCCATGTTTCATTTTGGTTTTGGTTAGTCTGAACTTTTTTGTGGGCAAAGTTGAAAGCGATTGATTACATTTCTCTAGCTAGAGGATCTAGTTTTAGAATTCAGGACTGCACGCACGCACACGCACACACGTACACACACTTTGAGGCTGTGCATGTCAAATGTTGGATAAACCAAACAGCTAATATATTTTGTTTGTTTTAAGTCAGAGATTGGGTTGAGATTAGCAAGAAATTCAATATCTTAACATTTTCTGGATTGTCATTTTAAGTGTTGACCACAGATTGGTATGAAAAACCTTCCTAATCTTTGGCTAAGTGTATGAATACCAGCTAGTGCTCGTTCTTCGAACTCCCTGTAGCTCTGCAGATGCTTCTCTGTGTTCTGCTTTCCTTTGCTACTGTGGTGAAGATTGGGTGGCTCCTGAGAAGAAAGTCATGTTAGCCAGTGTCTTAGTCTGTTCATGCTGTTGTACCAGACTATCACAGACTGGGTGGCTTATTTATCTCACACTTTTGGAGGATGAGAAGTCTAAGATCAAGGCGCTGGCAGATTCAGAGTCTGGTGAGAGAGCCTGCTTCCTGGTTCGTAGAAGGCCATCTTCTCACTGGGTCCTCACATGGCAGAAGCGGTGAGGGAGTTCTCCAGAGACTCTAAATCCATTCATGTGAGGGCTCCGCCCCCATGACCTAAAAACCTCCCAAAGGCTCCACCTCCTAATGCCATCACATTGCGGGTTAGTGTTTCAACACATGAGTCTTGGGGGGACACAGACATTCACTCCATAATAGCTAGCATGTAAGTGAATTGGTTTTCTGTTGTTTTTCAAGCAAAATATATGTGGAAATATAGCTTCTTTTTAGATGTGGAAATAGGATTTAAGATTTTCTACTGTGACTTGGTGCCTTTTTCGTTTTGGTTTGAAAGTCTGTTTTCAAAGATATTTAAAACCAGAGCAGTTTTTGTTTTTTTTTTTAATGCCACATGAAAGATACCTGAGAGGCATCAGAAAGCATTGCTTCTGTGGAACTTCATTCTGTCCTTACAGCTGCGGGACTTCACATCTTAGGTTCTTTTTCCTCTGTCACATCTTTGACTTGGAGATTTGCCAAAGTGAAACGTGTGCTTGGGAAGCAGGTGTCTCCCCAGCCGCAGCACAGGGTGGAGTTAATTGAACCGAGTGGTCCAGGAACCCATGGGGTTAGTGTGTTCATTCTTGGCTTTCAGTACTTGAAGATTTCTTTCTGAGCTTGTCACTTACCTTCCTTAATTCCCAGCGTTTGGCGTAGCGCAGGTGTATGATGTGGTTTAGGTGATAAACACTTGATAGGAGGTTCAATAGCCTAGAATCACATAGTGAGAAAGTTCTTTGTTTTTCAGTTACTAAAAAAAAAATTTTTTTTCTTTTAAATCCTTCTGAAAGCAGAAAGGTGGTATTTTGGAGCTAGCGTGTAACACTTCTCAGCATCTGCCGACCTCCTTTATTCACAGGGAAAGCAAGCTTCACTGAGAACCTTTAAAGGCAGTAGGACCTAGCTAGAATTAACAACACTGTTTATTTCTATGTTGCACATGACACTACTTTTCTGTTTTTGATCAATTCTTATTTTGTTTTAAGTGCGAGTAGTTTTATGCACAAGGGGGTGATTCTAGGAAGCGCCTGCAGGAGTGTGGAGACAGAGACAGGGATGGTAAGGAAGCCATAAAGAAGGCGACACTGCGGCGACTGGAGTGGAATCCCAGTGGGGACTTGGGAGTCAGTGCATACTCACCCAGAGTAAAGGGAGACGCTGGGTATTTACACTGAGTTCTCATTAGTCATTGCTTGATGGTGGCTCCTGGGGGTGTTAATTCTCTAGAACTTCCAACTGGCCTCTCCTTCAGGCAGCGCAACCCCGGCAGCCAGAGAGAACACTGGCAAATAATGGTAGGTGTTGACAGTGGCCTTTGTGGATCACTGTAAATGGGTGGGGTACCAACAGTTTCAGCTTCACTCCCAGACGTGCTAAGCTTCTCCTACATCCTCCTCATCTTAGTCAACGGCAACCCCATCCTTCGGTGCTGAAGGCTAAAAACTTTAGAGTCATCCTTGACCCTTCTCTCACATCTCACATCCAAACCATCAGCAAATCTTGTTGGCTCTACCTTAAAATATATTCAAAATCTGACCTCTCCTCTTGCCCTCACTGCTACCACCTACTCCAATCCCCCATCATCTCACAGCCTTCTAACTTAGTTTATTGCTAGTTAGTTTAGTTTATTATCTAAACTATTAGTTAGTTATTGCTAGTTAGTTTAGTTTATTTAGTTTATCTAGCTTAGTTTATTGCTAGTACAGAAGCTGGAATGATCCATAGAAAATCAAAGTCAGATTACATCACTGCTCAAAACCTTCCACATGTCCTCATCTTAGAGTGGAAGGCAAAGTCTTTCCATTGCCCATAAGGCCCTCCAGCATCTGGCCTCCTTCTCCCTTTTGTGTGTGTGCCTGTGTGTGCACACGCATGTACAGTTCTTTCTGTTTTTAGTCTTATATGTAGTCAAAACATTCCTTTCCTCTCCATTTTCTTCCCTATTTTTTTTTTAGTGTGGGTTATGTGATTCATTTGTGAATTAGATTCATTTGCCACAGTTTGCCATTCCATCTTTACCACTACATCCTGGGTGAAATTTTGTTTTTTTTTTCATACAGTGAATGTACTTTTTATAGTGTATAGTTCTGTTGGTTTTGACAAATGCATGGAGTGGTGTATCCGCTACCACGGTTCCATACAAAAGAGTCCATTGTCTTAAAAATTCCTTCCTGCTTCCCCTTTGCAGACAGTCCTTCCTTCCACCTTCCAGTCCCACGGGCAACCACTGATCTGTTTTCCTCCCTATAGTTATGCCTTTATAAATAAGTGAGAATCTTACCATATGTAGCCTTTTTGGTCTGATTCTTTGATTTAGCAGAATACATTTTAAGATTATTCTGTGTTGTGTAAATCAATAGTTCACTCCTCAAGTGTCCTTTAAGTATATTTAAGCAAAAAAAAAGTGAACTGATTTAAAGAAAATATTGAACAAACATGATATAGGTGGCACATAGACATGAGAAACGTCTTGAACCTGAATGACTAAAATTTGGAAATCAGTAGTGTGATAGAAAGATGCTAGGTCAAGGCTTTGCTTTACCTGGTACCTCTGCCAGTGATTAGCTGTGTGCACTTGAGGAAGTCAACCTTCTGCTCTTGAGTTTCTGATAAAAATAAACCGTAAAATGGCTGATCCAGGGTATCTTAGGTGCTTTGGGTAGCTCTTTTTAACATTAGCATTTCATTGTTGTGAAGCACCCATCACCCCTGGATTTCACAGTTGTTAGGACAACCTGTTACGAATGCTTTATTAAATCTATCATGGAGGAATAAGAGCCAGCCATTAAGAATGAGGTACGCCTTCAATGTAAGGCTCCAGTTCATCCACATTTTTTTTTCTGTTGGGCTTTTCTAAAGGATAGGCTAGGGAGAGCCTGAGTCAAGAGCTGTAGTCATGTCCAGGAGGTACTGGTGGTGCGATAAATCTCTGTGAGTTTTTAGCACTGTAGCGTTTGGAATTTAATTTCCATAGTCCTTTCCCTAGGTAGATTTCCCAGAGCTGTCTGTAAAGATGGACTGGAGGTCATAGTTTCCCAGAACTTTATCGTGGTTCATGCATAGGCCATCTTGTCACATCGTTGGCAATGTGTATTTGAGGGTCAGTGCATGTTAAGAACTCTCCACTGATAACGGAAACCGGGAAAGGGAACCAGAGATAATTGCTGTTTTGTTTTTATTTTTAAAGATGAACAGATTCATAGTCATTCTTTTTTAAATCATAATTAATGGCTGCTTAAAATCCCTGGCCAGGTTGGGATTTTTGAAATTGGAAATGGGATAATAATTGAGTTGTATCTAGGCGACACAGTGTCAGTGTAAAATCAGAGAGTAAGTGGGAGGAATTTGAGAATGCAAAATTGATTTGTGTTTATTTTACATGTGGCACATAGTAATATTAATTTTACTTTTTACTTTTAGTAATGAATGTTATAACTATTGAAGATTATAAGAGCACATACTGGCCAAAATTGGATGGTGCCATAGATCAGCTTTTAACTCAGAGTCCTGGTGACTATATCCCCATATCCTATGAACAGATATACAGGTAAGTCAAGATTTAATTTGCTTGGGTTTTAGAGGGTATAGTGAAGTTTACAGCAACTTGAATTATGACAGTTTGTATGCATATAATATATGATACCTACATTAAGGCTCTGTAAGTTATTTATATGTTCCGTACTTGTGGATTGGGGGTTTGATTTATACTTTTTGCTTCAGAATTGGTTTTCAAATGAAGATAGTGTTAATCCTACCTCAGCCTGCCACGCCCACCATACATAATGCAGGAATTATGGAGGTCAGTGGAAAAAGACAAAAATATGTAGTTTTAGAATCACAGGGAGATGTTAGCTTAATCTGTTGATGTTTGTGGCACACAAGTTTAACTATCTTTGGTTATTTTGTTTCCCAGCTCTTGGTAAATGGAAGTAGCAAATCAGTGAGGACTGGGGTGGGTTGTGAGATCAGCCCAGTCACAAGAGGAGGAAGTGACAGCTGTGCTGTTCTGCACAAGTGATGCACAAAGAGGTTATACAGCAGACGTTTTTGTTAGTGAGAAACCTGCTGATTGTCACTCTCTCTTCCTTATTTTGACATTCATTAAAACGAGAGAGAAACTGGCTTATAAGTAGTTATCATAGTCAGACACTCAGATAATCACCCAATATTAGATTATCTAATACTGATAAAACATTTAATAGAATACTCAAAAAGATTATTTGTAGCTGGTGATAATGTCTCCTCCATATGAACACTGATTGGAGCAGGATAACTTTTTGTTTTAAGAGTTGCAATTAGTCACTTTTTGAGGCCTGAATTAATTATTTGACCAGTGGTTACATATTGAGGGTATGCCTTAACCTTAGGTTGAATTAAGTGCTTCAACCTTAAAATCATTAACTTGGTTTTTTCTGTCTCCCCTCCTCCCCACAGTTGTGTGTATAAATGTGTATGCCAGCAGCACTCGGAACAGATGTATAGTGATCTGATTAAAAAGATAACTAATCACTTAGAAAGAGTCTCAAAGGAGCTGCAGGTAAAGAACTTATGGTATTGGTTTTAGCTTCTTTGGGATTTTCTGACTGGTTGGAATTAGCTTGTATATTATACCTTTGGAGGCTTGTTCATTTGATTATGATATAAATATATAAATATTTTATAGATGAATATTGATCAAATGTCTTATCTTTGGGATGGATTAATTTGAAAATTTGACATAAACTGTGGACATTTTTGAATTAAATGTATTTCCGACTTTAATTCTGTTTATTACCATGCAATATTTCTTTTATGTAAAACCTTATTCTGTTAACCTCAGTATTTGGTGACTTTTATATTATAAACGTGTATATTCTAATTTTTTTCTGGAACTTTTTTGAAAATTATTATCTTTGAAGTGTTATTTGCCTACCAGTTTCTAATATTTGCTAATATAAACAACTGAAGTCAGCATTTTGTTGATAAACCCTCTACAGATGAACATCATCCCAGCTGTAAAATCTGGGGCAAGTTGCAGGAAATATTTTATTTAAGGAAGCACTTGGCTTCTTGATCCTACTCTGCCCCTCCCTGCCTCAGTAAAGTTTCCAGTGCTTGAAGGTCAGGTACTGTCTTTATTCCAGGACCAGATCACGTTTTAGTTGTGGTGTAGAAGTTACAAGATGTGCAGAAAAGTCACTCAGCAGTAGATCACCAGGGGCCACACCACAATTAGGAAGTGCTCCAGCAATTCTGAAGTATCTACAGTTTCTAGCAAGTGCTGGGTTGCTATTTGGATATTCTCCTCACTTACCTTGTGTTTTTTGTTTGTTTGTTTTTTAAGTATAGCCAGAGCTGTGTTTATCATAGCCAAATATATCTTTTTCCTGTTGTTAGTGTAAATTGTTTTCATCATCTTTTTGCCATTAAATACAGAACCTTTATTCATTTAATAAATATATTTAGTGCTAGGCATTGTATGTAAACCATAGATGAAACCTAAGATCTGTGCATTGTAGCTTTGAATGATTTGCTTACTAATTCTTGACTCTACCCTCTCTCTGAATCCCCACGTTTGGTTTACTGCTGAATCCTAGTTATGTTCTATTTCTCTCTTGGCTCCTGTCTACTTGGCCACCACCCAGTCCAGGCCACATCATCTCAAGTGTTTTACTAAAATGCTCATCTTAGTTGGTGCTCTGCCTCTAGTCTTAGCACATCTAACTAGAATCTTGCGTTTCAGTCAGAGTGACTGTTTCTAAAGTATAGCTCTGATTATCATATTCCTATTAGAATAAAGACTAAATTTCTTAATATGATTTAGGAAGCCTTTCACTTTCTGACTCCTGCTTATTCCTGCAGCCTGATGTCTTACCTTTCTGCTCCTGCATACTGAACTTATTTCAGTTCCTTGAACATTTTAGGTACTATCTCACATCTTGGCTTTTGCCATGTTTACTTAACTGTCTGAAACATTCTTCCTTTTCTTCTGCGCTCTTATTTTTTCGGTCAGTGTGAACTTAACATTTAGGTTGCCACTTAGACATCATTTGTTTTGGGAAACATTCTCTGATACCTTGTTCCCCAAGTCAGGTTTGGGAGCCCCTCATCTGTGCTACTGTAACACCCAGTACTTCATGGTAGTTCATTGTGTAATTTCTGGTTTAGCTGTTCCCCTTCCCCACATTCCCCACCCCAGTATTGTGTCCTGAGAGGGCAGAGGAGCATGTCTGTTTTCATTATTGTGCTGTTAGTACCTTGCCCAGTATCTCACATATACTAAGCATCACTTGCTGAATGAAATGTATAGCAAATGAGTGTTTATAAATATTTACTCTCTGTTGGATAGTGAAAGCTTTTCTAGTAGAAATCCGAGTTTGATCTCGTTTTTTAACATGAAGTCTTGGTGGTCTTTGGGGTGCAGGGTGTACCAGAGATTTCATTAGATCGACAAAGAACTCATCTCAAAAAAGATTGTTTTATGAATACTGTTTTGCTATTATTAAAATAATATTAAATATTCTAAAACAGAAAGCGAACCATTTCAATTCAAATTATAAGGATAAAATAATTACTTGGCTTGCTTATAAAAGTTATCTATGAAATGTGAATTGGAAATTTTATAATATGTTTTACACGTATGCTTTGCCATCCTGTGAGTCATTAATTTGACTGATAGAATTATGATTTGCTAGTTATTTGTCATATTGCAGTTTCTGCTTGTGTAGAATTTTTTCTTGTACTTAATTTTGTAAGCACTATACGACTACATTTCATTCTTACAATTAGAATATTACTGTAAAATGTTTTTTAAAGTTAGAGGGCACTATAGTACTGCATTATCAAGCTCAGTCTAATTGGCAGTTTTGGAAGGCCACTTGGCTACATTCTCTGGCGTAAATTTGTTTGATCAATTATCAGTAGTACAAAGGTAACCTGTTACTTGCCCAGGATGGGCTGCACAGGGTACTAATACTTGAGAGTCACTGAGGTTCGGAGAGTAAGTTTCTGAGGTTTTGGAGAGTGAGATCCCTGTCAGTGTGTGTAGAGCTCCTTTATTCTTTATCAGGAATGCATAATAGTTCATCGTACCTTGCTTTACTGATGTACCTCAATTTATTTAACCACTTTTTAATCCATGAATATTTAGGTTGCTTCCAGTCTTTTGCTGTTACTAACAGTGCTACAGGGAATAATCAATCTTGTAAGTTTTATTATGCTTCGCTTCATTGTACTTCACAGATACTGCATTTTTTTACCAACTGAAGGTTTGTGGCAACCATGTACTGAGCAAGTCTTTCGGCATCATTTTTCCAGTGGCATTTGCTTGCTTCTTGTCTCTGTGTCACATTTTGGTAATTCTCACAATATTTCAAACTTTTTCATTATTTCTATATCTGTTATTGTGATTTGTGATCAGTGACCTTTGATATTACTGCTGTGACTTGCTGAAGGTTCAGATGACGGTTAGCATTTTTTAGCAATAAAGTATTTTATTATTTTTTATTATTATTATTTTTAGCAATAAAGTATATTAAAATTAAGGTATGTGCCTTGTTTTTTTTAGACATAATGCTATTGCACACTTAATAGACTACGGTATAGTGTAAATATAGTGTCTATATGCACTGGGAAACAAGACATTCATGTGACTTGATTTATTGATACTTGCTTTATTGTGGCGGTCTGCAGTTGAACCTGCAGTATCTCTGAGGTCTGCCTAGCATGTCATTTACTATGTCCGTATTTTGTGGTTCACAAAAGTTGTACCAAGTTATATGCTTCCACTGGTTCTATACGTTTCAGAGTGCCTGTTTTCCCTACCATTACTAATATGGCGTATTAGGTAACTAAAGAATTTTTGCTTTATACTAATAATAAGAATAATTCTTATAAAAATAACATAGACGGGCTTCCCTGGTGGCGCAGTGGTTGAGAGTCTGCCTGCCGATGCAGGGGACACGGGTTTGTGCCCTGGTCCGGGAAGATCCCACATGCCGAGGAGCGGCTGGGCCCGTGAGCCATGGCCGCTGAGCCTGCGCGTCCGGAGCCTGTTGCTCCGCAACGAGAGAGGCCACAACAGTGAGAGGCCCGCGTACCACAAAAAAAATAAATAAATAAAAAATAACATAGACAAGGGTGATAGCTCTTTTGATGCTAGTATTTAAAAAACCATATTGATAAATGTGAAGGTAATATACGATGTAAAACCAGGGAATTTCGCTTGTTTTTAGAATCCATACATGTCCTATTTTGAGTTCAGCAATATGGGACTATAAAAAACTCTTACTTTGAAATGATCTTTTTTGTAAAAGAATGTAAACTCGAACCATTGTTAAATAGCAGGGTAAAGTGGATAAAAACATGGGGACCTGGGCTCTGGTCTCAACTCTGCCACTCAGCAACTGTGTGCCTCTTGATTAAACATGCTAATACCATCTTGTGAATTTTCTCAACGTTAAAATGAAGTGGCTTTACTGAAACACCTGGTTGCTTTAAGCTCAGTTCTAAGATATTTTTTCTTTGCTTCCTGCTTGGCAAATGCTTCTTCATTCTTTTCTCAGGCTTAAACTCATTTGTGTCCACCTGTGTAAAATCTTCCTGGAACCCTCACACTCCCCTCAAACAAACAAACAAACAAAAAGGCCATTGGAACTTTTTCTTCTGTGCATTCGTAGCGTCTTGGCAATAACTCTGTATTGTTTTTGCGACCATGTCTGGCCACCTCACAGCCCTGTCCTCCTTTGAGGGCTTGTGTTTCTATCCTTAGTGCCTGGCAGTTACAGCTCAGCAAATGTTGAGTGAATGCTCAGCGTCAAATTTGACCAGTGGGAAGAGTAGCATAATTAGCCTTGTATGACCACTAATCTTTGTGTCTCTAGGTGCTTAGGCAATGAATTTATTCATTGTTCAGTTAATCCAGTACATTAATGTATTCAGTGTTGCAAGTATGTGGCATAATCCTGGTGTAATCTCTACTTTATAGAGACCTTAAGGGCAGTTTTCATTGGGGACAGAACAAGAGTGTATGCCAGGCCCCATGAGCCAGAAAAGTTTTATTTGGGTGGAGTGTTTTGTTTGCAGTTGCAGCTCTGATTTTAGTAATGATATATTGTTATTATGAGCTAGAACAGGAGTGTGGGATGAGTTGAATTTGACAGATAATCCGAAATTTAGTGTTGGGGTTGATAAAATCAATGAGTTGAACCTTTAGGGCATCAGCCTCTTATCTCTCAAGGGCATCTTAAAATAGCTACTGGTGTGTGTATAGTTTACAAGGCCCAGAGTGACTTACTTATCTCTATCAAAAGCCACATATCAGTGTTGGAGGGACTGAAGAGTATATAAAATAATGTTTCCTATTCCCCAGTTACTGATTTAAAAGTTAGAGAATGCTGGTTTTTAGAGATTGTAAAAGATTATTTTAATTTGTTGAACCTAAATGCTTTAATATAACAACATAATCTAACTTGCTTCCTCTTTTAAAAAAATAAATATTGTTTTCATTTTGGAAACAATGACTTTTTGACCACTTCGGCAACTTAAAAATTTTACTTGTTAAATTTATTAAACTACTTACATAGCTAAACCTACTTAGTATTCTGCTTACTCTTGTATTTTATTATGTGTATATCTATACTTTTTACTTACTACTAGATTGTTTGAACTGTGACATATATTTTGTGTTAGTTTTTTTTTTAAACCGTTATCTCCGCTTGTGCTTCACTCCTCTGTTCTTTAAATGTGGTAATGAACATCTCTATTTTATTTTCCTTTTTCCATGCCTCCAGAACTTCAAAATGTGAATTTCCAGTTCTGATTTTTTGATATACCAAAATTGGTTTATTAGTTCAGTAAACAATATTCTGGTTAGTTTTGGCAAATTCTGTTGAAACTTTTAGCAATCACTGTACTTTTGGTGAGGGCTCAAACCAGCTTTTCCAAATACCTATTCGACATTTCAACTTGGATTTCTTCTTACAGATACTTCGTATTCATGTCTGAATCTGAATTCCTCTTCTCTCAAATCAGTTTTACTCTCAGACTTGAGATTTTATATTCACCTTTGACTCCTTTTTACTCCCTTACCTGTTATTTCCAGGTGATAGTCAAGGTTGATAGAATACGGCAATTTCATTTGCTTCTGTCCCCTTTCATTCCCATTGCTGTCATCTTTTTCCTTATTATTGGTTCATGCCTGCACTAGAGCAGTACTCTCCTAACTGGTCTGCCTTTCTACAGTCTGTTCTTTTGACTGACTAATCCTCTAAAAACACTAATTTTTGATGGGCATACTTTCTTGTTCCCAAACCTTAAAGACTCCTTGTTGCTTTTCTCAATCACAGTTGATTTCTTGCACAGTATAAAAACAACTGAGCTGGTTGACTGGTTACAGGGCTACCTAGTGGGGAACTTAATATAGCTAGCTGTTTCCTATATAACTATGCAAGGTACTCTGTTAGGTACAGCCGTAGACATATGATTGATAAGGCTAAATAATTTTAGACCAACCCTCCTGCTGAGAACAATTTTTAAAATGAGCCAGGGAGCTAATAAAAAAAAAGAAGAATTGTAGGACCAAGACCTGGGAAGAGAAGGAAATCCAGAGACGGGAGACTAACACTTGTGCCATTTCTCTTCTAGAGGCACCTATTTATTCTGGAAGAAGAGGCTACTAGGCTGAGAAATTAATAGAGCTTTGATGTGTTTATGGGGATAGAGTAATAAAAATTGGAGGTCAGGTCCCACCAAACCTAAAGGATCACATCCCAGGTATAGTAAGAATAATAAGTTACAGACTAGCTTGTTGTAGCTGCCACTTGATTCCTGACTGGATTCAGATGGTCTGGATTTGCTGGCTCCTCTAGTTGCTTACCAGAAGCGAAAGTAAATTCTTCCTGGAGAAAGAACATTATCCTAGACATCAAATTGTTTCCATAATTTTTCATAAACAGTGTCTGATGTTCAGTCAGAAATATGTAGTTATATTAGGAGGTGAGATGATCATAAAACCAAGAGAAATACATTTTTTAGACAAGAATTGGGAGAGTGCTTCCCTGGTGGCGCAGTGGTTGAGAGTCCACCTGCCGATGCAGGGGACACGGGTTCGTGCCCCGGTCCGGGAAGATCCCACATGCCACGGAGCGGCTGGGCCCGTAAGCCATGGCCGCTGAGCTGCGTGTCCAGAGCCTGTGCTCCGCAATGGGAGAGGCCACAACAGTGAGAGGCCCGCGTACCGCAAAAAAAGAGAAAAAAGAAAAAAAAATAAGAATTGGGAGAATTCATCACCAGTAATCTCTAACTTTAAAGAAATACTGGAATGTTCTTCAGGTAGAAAGAAAATGTCCCTAGATGAAAATTTGGAGAATCAGTAGGAATGAAGGAAAACAAGGATTAATATGCAAGTGTAGAATAATAATAGTGATAATGTCTTATAGGGTATAATATAAATAACCCAAACACATGACAGTTGCATGGAAGATGGAAGAAGGTAAAAGGATTTAAAATGTTCTAAGGCCCTTGCATTGTTGAGGAAGAAGTAAAAGTACTCATTTATTTCAGACTATGGGAAGACAAGGATGCAGTCTATAACCTTAGGGTAATCACTAAAAAAAATAGTAAAACGTGTAATTAACAAGATAATAGAGAAAATGGAATAATTTGAAAATAAAGGAGTCAAGAAAGGATAGAGAAAGGTACAGAGAACAGATGGGACAAATAGAAGAATAGTAAGGTGTATCAATTACATGAACTGTTAAAGACAAAATGCTGCATTAAAAAAGTAAATAATTATTGGACTGAATGACATTCTGCAGCCTTATTAAATGCTGCTAACATGAGACACATCTAAAATATAAGGAGACAGAAAGATTGCAAGCAAGTGATGAAAAAAGATACACCATACAAACATTAGCCAGAAAGAAAAACAATATAGCTACATTGATATCATAAAAAGTAGACTCACAGCAAGAAGTATTATTGGATATAAAGAGAACCTTTTATTATGACAGAACGTTCAGTTACTAGGCAGATAATAATTCTAAATTTGTATTGACCCAAAATACCCAGAAAAATCAACAGATCCAAAAGGAGAAACAGACAACTCCACAATCATAGTGAGAAATTAACACATCAGTGGCTTTAGCATTTATCTCAAGAAATTAGAAAAAGAACAACAAATGAAACCCCCAAAAAAGAATTAAGTCACAATCTCTGCTAGTGTACCTTTGGAACAATAAGAAATATTCAGGGAACTATGGTACAAAGCAGAATAAAGAAAGTGCTGTATCAGACTAAAGGTGAAATGATCACAGACAGATGGAGGGATGAAGAGGAAGATGGCGTTAAAAATACGTCATGAAAAATGATATTTGGGGAGGGGGTGTTTTGAGCTGAGAGAACTTCCATAAGTAAAGGCTTATGGGTAAGAGAGGTTTGGGTGACAAGGAGTGGTCCTATGTGGATAGAATGTGAGGTATTTGAGGGAGATTGGGAGGTGATAAGGATGAAAAAGGCAGGCTGGGGCCAAATTGTAGAAGGCCTTAAAGGCCAGGAGTTACATTTTAGGAAGATCGATACAAGATGGATTGGAGTAAGAAAGAATGAGATGTGATTACAGTAGACTAGATGAATTACAGGTCCACAATCCCTTATCTGTAAGTCAAAAATAGAAAAAAAGCTTTGAAAATGGATTTGTTTCTCTCTAAGTTTGGTGCCAAAACTCATTTGGAGTAAAATTTGATTTAAACTCGTGAGGAAGGAACTTAGTTGGGAACATTCATGTATTTTCTCCCAGAAATATCAATGGATTGATATTCCCAATCTCTACTGGGTATTTTACATAGTATATGGTATATATACCATAATACCTTCTAAATCTGAAATCCTCTGAATTACGGCACATCTGGCCCTAGGAATCTTGGATAAGAAATTGTGAACCTGTTGGCAATGAAAAGGCAGAAAGAGATGTCTGGGGCACATTGCAGAGATCAAAGAAACAGGATAGATAAGACAATAATTAAGTTGGAAGAGAAGGTGGGATGAGAGGATTTAAAGATCATTTTGGTTTCAGTGGAATTGTTAGAAGTTGGTAGTGGAGACTTGAGAGAGGGAAGGAGAATGATAGTGGTTTTAGAATGTTTAGTTCAGTTAACATTTAGTGTCCACGTGCCAGGCATTGTGCTAGATGCAAAGGGTACAGTGATAAATAAGATGGATTTGTTCTTTGTACTGTTTAGGGGAAATGTGCAATGGTCATTTTAATATACTGAAATGTGATGAGTAGTAGGATAGAGATATGAAATGAGTCACAAGTCTTGCTGATTTTCTCCCTTGTAAAATGTCTCAAATTTATCCCCTGCTACCCTAGTTTAGGTCCTTAGTCGTACTTTCTTGAACAATAGAAAAAGATTTCTAGTTTGTATCTTGACCCTGCACCTTCCCTCAGTCCATTCTGTTTATTTTTTAGACGTGTCATGTCATTCATTTTCCCAACCTTCTGCCTCTCCTTTTACCTACAGAGCAAAGACCGTACTCCTTAACAAGAATTTCAAGGCTCTTTACACCTGAACTCAGCAAGATAGTCTAACAGTATTTTGCTTTTAAAATTTAAATGTGGGAGAGGATGTCTTTTTATCTTTGTGTATTTTCTTAGTTTCTTGTGCCACTATTTCTTTCCTCCCTTCCCTTTCTGCAGAGGGGGCATTCTAGTTGTCTCTTAGGGTTTTCCCAGTTTTTAACTTCTCTATTCCCGGTAGGCTTAACTAATCACTTTCTCTTCTTTGCTGCTGTAGCACTTTATTTGTGTTGCTGCTAGAGTACTTAGTTTAGCACTTGGGATATATTTAGTTACCAGCAGGACGTCACCTTTGCAACACTGGGAGCTTCTTCTTCTTCTTTTTTTTTTTAAAATAAATTTATGTATTTTATTTATTTATTTTTGGCTGCGTTGGGTCTTCGTTGCTGCGCACGGGCTTTCTCTAGTTGCAGTGAGCAGGGGCTACTCATCATTGCGGTGCGCGGGCCTCACTGCGGTGGCTTCTCTTGTTGCGGAGCAGGGGCTCTAGGCACGTGGGCTTCAGTAGTTGTAGCGTGCAGGCTCGGTAGTTGTGGCTTGTGGGCTCTAGAGCGCAGGCTCAGTAGTTGCGGCTCAGAGGCTTAGTTGCTCCACGGCCTGTGGGATCTTCCTTGACCAGGGCTTGAACCCGTGTCCCGTGCGTTGGCAGGCAGATTCTTAACCACTGCGCCACCAGGGAAGCCCATGGGAGCTTCTTAAGGGCAAGAATCCTGACTGACTTGTTTCTCTTGGCCTGTGTGGTATTGAACTAAGTGCTCATTAGGTAAATATGCTGGTCTTAATGCTATTAATCAGATGTTTCCAGTCAGGAGTGTACTTCTCTATCCCATTGAAGTTAGACTTGGTCAAGTGCTTTGGCCTGTGGATTGTAAGAGAAAGAGAAGTGTGCTTGGTGAGGCGTTTACCCAAAGATCTGAGCCTTTAAGATCGGCAGTGCAATTTTCCATGTCTCCCTTTCTCTGCCAAGTGTTCTAGGTGGTAGAGGCTCCCTTAACCTGCATCTCTGGGTGATTATAACATGAAGCAGACCCTCAAGATGGGTATGTAACATGGGAGAAAGAAAACTTTGCTATATTTTTTTTTCTTTTTAAACACATTAAAATTTTTTATTTTTTTATTGAGATACAATTCACATACCCTAATATTCACCTTTTTAAAGTGTACAACTCAGTGGTTTTTAGTATGGTCATGAAGTTGTGCAGACATCATCACTAATTTCAGAACATTTTAGTCACCCCAGAAAGAAGCCAGCACTTATTAGCAGCCACTCACTAATCTCCCCTCCTGTCAGCCACTGGCAGTAACTAATCTACTTTGTGGATTTGCCTATTCTGGACACTTGATAGAAATGGAATTAGTCAATATGTGACCTTTTGTATCTGGCTTAATTAACTTATTAGCATGTTTTCAAGGTTCATTCATGCTTATAGCATGATACTTCATTCTTTTTGGCTGAAAAACATTCATTGTTTGGTTATACCACATTTTGTTTATCTAAGCTCTGTTTTGTTAAGTCACTGAGATTTTGGGGGGGCGTTGACTGGTAAAATCAGTATTTGAATTGATAATACTTAGAAGATTCTGTTTTATCTCACTACCATTTGGATAATTGAACTTCATGGATATAACATCCTTTACTCGTAAAACTGTTTTAAATGACACTTAGACAATTTGATTATTTTTGTGTACATCTGAATCCGGAATCCACTAGAGCAGTTGGGAGGCATTTTCTCCCCACGTAATGTTGATAAATTTATTGTATATGTTAATATACTTCATCAAATTGAGAGTATATTTTCACTTTGGCCAAATAAAAATATTCTGGTATTTTGATCTAGTAGCTTTATAGTCAGGAACCCACTAGCAAGTGTGTTTCTTCCAACAGTTTCTTTGTCAGTGGTTTGGAACTTAGACTGTACATTACCACCAAGAAACAATGTTTAAACAGAGATTTTGGCTCCCAGGCCAGGACGATAACATTGAATTGTTAGGAACAGCACTGATAATACTAACCTGAGTGCAGGGTCCTGAGGAGGAGAGACCACAAAGACAGAAGCAGAAAAGGAAAATGGTGCAGTTTTTATTCTCAAATAAGGCAGAATTTAGAATAGTTTAAATGAGTATTTGTCAACTATTTTAAAGGAAGTTAACTAATTGCATTTAAACCATTCATTTAAATGAATTTAGGGTAATTTTAATGTCTTATAAGCTAAATATATCAAATATATCTTGGTTGAGTTAAATATAATTTAACTCTCAAACCAATTAATAATGGAAATTAATAGAAACTAAATCATAGTCAGTCAACATGACTTAACTTTGATTCAGTCTTCATAGACCCCAGATGACCTGTAAAAGCTTTATTGCCAAACTGCCAGCAAATGAAACCAAGTTTATCTTCCTGTTTAAAATGAGCCAAGGATTGCTTTGCTATTTGTGTTTTGTCCAGTGGGTGGCAGCATAATTCAACTAGTTGTATGCAGTCATTTGAAAGCTTGTATACCTTTTAAAGGCTATAATTTCTATATCTTTTGAGCTACAAAGTGTGTTTAAAAAAATCTTTCATTCTCCCAAAATAATGCTGTTTACTCCTTGCTATAGTGAGGAAGATTTTTAGATAGTGAGAACATTGTTATCCTTTCTACATAGGTTTCAAGTAAGGTAAATATCACTGCCAACTGGTAACTATCTCTTCACAGAAAGTCTTTCTTTTTTTTAAAAAATAAATTTATTTATTTTATTTATTTATTTTTGGCTGCGTTGGGTTTTTGTTGCTGTGCGTGGGCTTTCTCTAGTTGTGGCGAGCGGGGTCTAATCTTCATTATGGTGTGCGGGCTTCTCGTTGCGGTGGCTTCTCTTGTTGCAGAGCACGGGCTCCAGGTGCGCGGGCTTCAGTAGTTGTGTCACGCGGGCTCAGTAGTTGTGGCTCGCGCGCTCTAGAGTGCAGGCTCAGTAGTTGTGGCGCATGGGCTTAGTCACTCCGCGGCATGTGGGATCTTCGCAGACCAGGGCACGAACCAGTGTCCCCTGCATTGGCAGGCGGATTCTTATCCACTGTGCCACCAGGGAAGTCCCCAGAAAGTCCTTCTGAATCAGTTATTTGGAGATCTATTTTTAAGTCCAAACTAGAACTTAAAGTAGTTGTTACAGCGAAGTTGTTCTTAGAGAATTTGCCAGTGAGACGCCTTAACCCTCTATCAGTCTACAGGCTTCCATTCAGACCATGATTCTAATAAGTTTACTACCATCCTTTGAAGGCAGGGTCTGTGTTTTCTTTCCATGTGTCCTTATAGAACTTAACATAATGCCAGGCCCCAAAGAGATCCAGTAAAAGTACTTACTAGTTGACAAAAATAAAAACCATATGCTTGCCTTACAGCTGAGATTATTAAAAACACCTACTTATTCCAGTTAAAACAGCATCCTTAACTCAGGAAATGGAATTTATGATGAGCAGGAGAGTCAAATCACTTAAATAATGAATAATTATTTGCAGTTGTTTATTATCAGAGTGTAAAGAGTACATTTAGGAGTTGTATTCTTTTTAAAACAAACTTTTTGTTTTGAGACAGAGTTATGTACTTAAATTGGAAGTTTTGCTCAGTGGTAAAAGAGATGAGGCATATAGGAGATTGAGAAGTCCTCCTATTTCATCTGACTTCGGATATTTTCTCTTATGAAGTAATCTTGAACCTTTTGTAACTGTTCTTTGTTACCTAGCTAGTCAGTTAAAAAGCTGAGATTAGAACCTAGGTTTATCTCATTGTTATGTGGATAAGCTAAAGGAATCCAGGATCACAGAAGCTTGGCTTTAATTTTGTTTAGTGTTCAAGTCCAAATAGTATTTGGAAAAGGAGGAAAGTCTTATCTTAGAAATAAGCGGGGAAGAAATTTCCGTATAATTGTAATAGTAATGATAGTAGCAGTTAACTTTGAAAGTTAAGAGACCTAAGAGAGAATTGTCTTCTGCTGTCTTTTAGACTCACTTTGACTTTTTTATTGTTGCTTTTAATTAGAGAATCATCCATACAACTTATATTAGGAGCATCAGATATGTGCATTATAGTTCTTACTAGCTCCCGAGATTCATTTACCTTCTACGTAACCTACCGTTTTTTGGATACTTTACTATGGAAACAATATCTACACAGCAGGAATGGGAATGGATGAGAATATAATGCCAGATGTATGTATTTGTCTATTTGGAAAGAAATTCCAGTTTTATGCAGCATCTCTGTCAGCCTTAGGTGTAATTAGTGTTGCTTCTGGAGCCTTGATAAATCTGTCTGTTGGCAGAGTGGTATTGCTCTGGAAAGTCATGGAATAAGTTGGTTAGACTAAAGGTATATTACACACTATTCATTTTTGCTAAAGTTAGTCATGTAGAGGCAAATTTTTTTAAAAAAGTAATTTCCAGTTTCATTCAGAAAATAATATTAAGAGAGCATTCAGATCCATTTGTATCATATCCATAATGCCGAAGTCATACTTGGTAATATAGGAATAAATGTTAAAATGTTAAAAGATTATGAAGGAACTATTTGAAAACTTTCAGCATTTCTGTTTGACTTAAAAAAAACCTTTTCATTTGTCTGCTGTAATTCCCC
The DNA here is from genome assembly GCF_963924675.1 of Phocoena phocoena. Classification (NCBI taxonomy): domain Eukaryota; kingdom Metazoa; phylum Chordata; class Mammalia; order Artiodactyla; family Phocoenidae; genus Phocoena; species Phocoena phocoena. The sequence goes on from NC_089234.1 coordinate 12,167,999, forward strand.
ATCTTTTTATGCACGTTTCCCACCTCTTCTACTGGGTCATAACATACAATAATCATAGTTATTTCAAAGTCTCTGTATGATAGTTCCAACTTGTGGGCATCTCTGTGTCTGGACCTGTTGACTGTTTAACTCTTGACAGTGGGTGTGTTTTCTTACTTTTTTGGTGTTTCTAATTGAATGCTAGACATTGTATAAAAGCATCAGTAGAGACTGACATAAATAATATTTATGCTTAGTAATGGGCCTGCCACTCTTCTGTTGGGCTGTTGGTGTGAGGAGTTGAATCAGTTGTATTAGTAGTTGACTTGGGTTTGTGTTTTATCATTTCAATAACCAGTAAGGCCTCAGATTCTCTAGCAGTGGACAGTGACTGCTCTGTTCCTAGTATGAATCAGGAGGGGGTTTTCAGTGCTCCTGCTCTATCCTCAGCCCTTAGCAGGCCCTGCTTTGTGGCAGGGGCCTTTCTTTGCACTGTTGCCCTCTCCCAGCAGTGAGTGGATGGCTGTTGCTTGTTACTTGGTGCAAGGCTTCGGGGGTGGGGAGCAGGGTTTTTGGTTTGGGTTTTTTCCCTGGTTCTCTTACTCCTGCCTCAGTCATAGGTAGTCCCCATGCACCTGAACCCTCGGAAGTTGGGCTTTCTCAGTGTTCTCATCTCCCTCTTCCTCACCCCACTTGCAGATAGCCTTTTCCTTCTCAGTTCAAGGTTTAGAACTGGGGTTGGTAAACTTTTGCTGCCAAGGGCCAGATAGTAGTTATCCTCACGGGCCTTGTGGTCTCTATTGCAGCATCTTTAACTCTGCTGTTGCAGCGTGAAAGCAGCTGTGGACAATTCATACATGAATGGACGTGACTGTGTTCCAGTCAAACTTTATTTATAAAAACAGGTGGTGGGCCAGATTTGGCCTGCAGGCTCTGGTTTGTTGACCCCTGGTCTAGAGCTCCGGAGGGTTTCTTGCTTTCTCCCTACCCCTTGCACCTCTTGTCCCCTATACCCTGTGGCAACCAAATTTCGCCTTGCATCCATGGGGGGCTTTAGGAGTGAGCAAGTTTCCGGCACTTCCCTCAGCAGCAAGATGCTTCTGTTTTGTAGTAGTGCAGAAACCTGGGCATGAATGGATTTTCTGCCCCCTCCTCGGTGATTGGTGACCTTTGCCTGTGACAGGAGGGCTAGAGGATTCCCTGTCCATCCCCCCACAGTAGACAGTTTTTGCCTCAGGTAAAAGAAGGGTCACCAGGGTTCAGGTGGATCTCTTACCCCTTCCCTTCAACAAATGGCTTTTGCTTTGTAGGTGAGTAGGGTCCGGCGCATAGGCAGTTTTCATTCATGTCTTCCATTGGCAGCTAATCAGCAGCTGTTTACCCGTGATGGGCCCCGCAGTGTGCGTGGGTTTCCTTAGGGACTCCTGCCCCACCCTCAAACCTTGACAGGCCTAGCACATCTGTGCCATAGAAGGCGGCTCTCTGATCTCTTTCACTGCCCTCAATTATTCATCTCAAAGGCCCAGTGGAAACCCAGGGAAAAGAGCTGGGGAGTAGGTATGGACTGTCCTTGTGTTGAGGCTCCCAGGGATTCTATACTGCTAGTTCACACTTGGCCTTTAGTGGTTGATTTCAGCTTCGGTTGTTCTTGTACCAGCTTTTGTGGCTGCCATCACCAGAGAGAAAACAGTTCACGTGTCCTTTCTTTCCTTAGAAGAGCTTGTAACGCTTTGGAATTCAGTTCACCTGGTTGGACATGGCAGTTGTAAAATGTAGTGACCTCAGGTCTCTGATGAGCTCAGAAAATTGATGTTGTAGGTTAACTAGCTTTTTCTTACCATCAGGGCAGGACTGATGTTCTCTGGTGGCTTTCTGCATTCTAAGTGGAGTTAGAACTTCACCATTGCACTTTAATCACTGAAGTTGATAATAATCAAGAAGCTGTTAAATTAAAAAGAACAATTCACCTATAGTTTTAAAACTAATATAATGTTAGTGTATCATATTTTCATTGATTTCAGTATAGTTTGCAGCTGCAGTGTCACTGTTGTCATGCAATAAATGCCTTGTGTAGGCTGGGTAATTACTGCTCTGCTCTCTCTTGGATCCTCTAGACTTCCTTCCCATAGAGCACCTCTCTTTCCTTTGAAGTGGTCTAAGGTACAGGCTTCTAAATGCTTAACAGCTGCTGGGCCAGCTGTTTAAAGAATCCCCTGAAGTTCTCTTTAAAAATATACACTTCTGGAAAGTTTCTGAGTCTGGACTTGTGGCAAAGGAATCTGCATCATTAACAAGCCCTTCAGGTGACTTGGAGAGCAGCATTCTTTGAAATTCACTGGCCTAGGCAAATGTACCATAGTTCCCGAAACTGGTCTCTCTCAAGCAACTAGTGGTGTCATTTTTTGTTTAAATGTAAGACTGTATTGTTGCTGAAGACACGCAACACATTTGCACCACTGAAGTGCTAATCTGGAGTAGAAGTACCATGCAAACCTGGATAATGCAGACAGCAGAGCTTGGTTTTAAGCACCTAATGAAGAGGGACTGATGAAGTAGACAATGGTGGGGCCATTCATTACAATCACGTTGTTGAAATACATTTGGTCTGTGAGGTGTCAATGATATATATAGCTGAGTGATAATAGCAGATTCCAAAATAATTCCATATTTGTTATAAAACATACACACAGAAGAACAGAAGAAAATGTTGATGGTAGTTATCTACCATTCTTGGTAGTGGTTGTTTTCCTATAATTGCATTTTTAATTTTAAAAATTTCAGTGAACATGTATTACTTCCACAAAGATATATGTTAGTGGCCTTGTTATGTTTATTAGATCCCTCCTTCCCATCTTTTCTTCCTCCTTATCTCATTATAACATATGAAAGTCATTTCTTTATTTAAAGACAACTACAACGTTTTTGTGAACATAAAGGCAAATATTCTTGAATTTTTTTCATGTTTCATTTTGGTGGGATGGGGATAGGGCGTAGATAGAAGAGGAGGGATATAATTATGAAACTGTGGAACTTATTTCTATTTTACATCTGCAATGTCCACTTTGGTTACCATTTAGTCACATGTAACTTTAAAATTAAAATGACATAAAAGTTCACTTTCTTAGTTTGTTTTATTAAATACATTTCAAGTGCTCAGTAGTCACACATGACTAGCGGCTGCCATATTGGACAGTGCAGGTATAGGACGTTTCCATCACAGGAAGTTCTGTTGGGCAGTACTGACCTAGACCATAGTATATTTGTCTGTTGGCTAGTAAAATTATTTAAACAAGTCATGCTGTTCTAAAAATTAATATATGTCTAATTAGAGTAACTGACCAAGCTTCCTTATCTAGCTTTCAAAATTAAAGATAACTAAGGAATATACTTAGTAAGCAAATATATATATATATGTGTGTGTATGTATATATATTTTTAAGGGATATTTAGCAGATTGGTTCTATAAAACTCTTAAGTACCAAAATTATTTTGTTTTTATATGATGATACATGATTATCATCTAATTCTACTTCTTTTAAACTTAATTTTTCTTTAAAATTACTCTCTACAAAATAGCATCTGTATGAAGTAATTCATTGCAACATCTTGTGGTAATAAAAGATTAGCAACAAGCTATCAAATGGGGGACTGGTTAAATAAACAGTACATTCAAACATTGTACTTAAAAGAAGAGATTTCTTTCAGAAGTGGTTTGAGGACCTCTAAGGGCCCCTGAAATCTTTTCAGCGGGTCTGTGAAATCAAAACAGTTTTTCTAATACTACTAAGATCTTATTTTCCCTTTTCACTCTGTGGCTGTTTGGTCTGATGGTGCAAAAGCAATGGTGGGTAAAACCGCTTGGTGCCTTAGCATCTTCACTTCTACAAACTCACGGCAGAAAACAAAAGCATTTCACTTAAGAATGTCCTAGATGAAGCAGTGAAAAATATTAATTTTATTGAATTGTGACTTTGCATATACTTAGAAAAATATTCTTTGTGAAGAAATGGGAAGCTGTATACTAAAGTAACAGTGATTGTTTTGAAAAATAGCACTTCTGTGGTTATATGAGTTTTGAGCTAAACTAGCTATTAAGCTAGTGTTTTCCCCTATAAAACATTCCTTTTATTTGAAAGAATGACTGACAAACTATGGTTATTTAGACTGGTGTTTAACAGACATTTTCTGAAAAATGAAAGAAGTGTGTCACTTCAAGGAAAACAACTGACGGTATTTGTTGCCAATGAGAAAATTTGAGCTTTGAAGTGAAAATTAGAATTTTGGAAAACCTGTATCTACAACGATGATCTTGATAACATCCCAGTACTTAAAAAGACTTTTCTGATGAGATAGACGATGATAACTTTTTTTGATGTTGTATAGTGAAATGTGTCAACATTTAGATCTACATAACTCAGTGAGTCAGTATTTTTCAAATGACAGGTTTATAATGCTATAAAATGTATCTGTAAAAGACCCATTCAAAGTAGAAGATAGAACAATGGGTTTTAATGTAATAGAGTATCAAGAATTCATTGATAGTTTCAGATTTCATATCCCAACTAACCTTTAAGAAACTACCACTTGTCAAGTTTCAGAGAAAAATATCTACAATTATTTGAAAAAGCTATTAAAATATGCCTTCCTTTTCTGACTACCTATCTGTGTGAAGGTAGATTTTCTTCATTTACTTTAGCCAAAGCATCACATCACAACTGATTCAGTACAGAAGCAGATATGAGAATCCAGCTGTCTTCTATTAAGCCACTCTCAAGAGACTTACAAAACTGTAAAAACAATACCACTCTTCTTACTAATTTTTTTGGGGGAAAATATAGTTATTTACATACAACTTAGTTTATAATATAAAATATTTAACTGTATTTTAACATTAAAATTGTTAAAATGTGATGAGCTTATTGTCATTTTAGAATATATTAATACATAGTTTTAAAACCCAGTTTTAGTTTCTAATATGGTAAATACTAATAGATACAACCTACATTATAAATAAAAGCTTTTTGGAATTTCCAGTTATTTTTAAGAGTATAAAGGGTTCCTGATATCAAAATGTTTGAGAAACACTAGAATAAAACAGTCTCCAAGCTACATAGTTAGGAAAAGTGCAGATCAGTATGATTGTAAGTTAGCATTTGTGTGAAAAAGGATATGAATGGGATTCTTATTTTTTTGTATATATGTAAAATTCTTCTGGAAGGTTATAAAGGAATTAAGTGTTGGTTTGTTCAATGCGGAAGGAATGAAAGGTAAATTCTTTACTCTAAACCCTTTTGAACTAATTTGAATTTTAAACCAGATGGATGAATTACTGATTTAAAAAAGAAGAAAAAATTAAAACATTCCTACCAGCTATATTACAAATTTCAGGGAATCTAAGTCTGTTATGAGAAGTTGGAGCATGTTTGGAGTAATGATTATTTTTCTGGCCAATTGCTTTTTCTTATTTTATTTGAGAAGAAAATGAAGCTTGCTTATTTTAGGGGTAAAAAATTTCATTTAATGTCCAATCCAAATACATTCATGGTGAAATTATGTAAATCAAATAGGTAGCAATTTCCACAATGGGACCCAAAGTATACTGAACTGAAGTTTTAAGGAGGAACAATTCGATTAGTTTTGTTACTAACAGGTATTTCTAGGTTTCTAGTAAAGAGCATGGATTTATTTTAGAAGACTATTATAATTTGTAGTCTGTCATTTAAGAGGTTTTGAATAAGTGCTGTATGTAATGTGGAAGTAAAAAAGCTAAGTAAACGTTCTGACATTTGATTCAGTACAAAAAGTACTTTTTAATACTCATAACCTTTGTGGCTTTGGGAAGTCTTGAAAAGAATAACTAAGGAATTCAATTTTATTTATTCTGTCTGCTATGAAGTGTGGCTTTTGATCAATGTTCATACTTTTAACTTTTAGATAAAGTATCCTTTTATGAAAAAGGAAAATCATTTTAATGCAAAAACTCTTCAGATTTTCTTTTTTCATATCATACTTAAAATTTATTTCTTTGAATATTGAAATATCATTTCCAGAGTTCTTCAAAGCAGTTTAGAGAAAGATATTACATGTGATTCTGTTCGTTATAGTGAAGTTTGCCCATAATGTGGAACTATTTTCCCCAATTTTTTTAGTTAACAAAGAATGCCTTTAATAATGTTAATAGGTTTTTCTGAAGTATTAAACAAATAGGTAGTTAATTCCTAAAGGAGTTTACTCTTGCTACTTGCATGTGCATGTGTAATAGTTGACATTTTTCTAAGCACACGTTATTTTCTTTAATTATCAGCACATCTTGGAAATAGCACAATTAGTGTTTTTCTTATTTTTTATATGTATGGAAATTGAAATTCAGAGGGCTAAATGAATTGTCATATAACCTTGTTAAATGATAAAATAGCAATTTAGATTTAAGCAAGGCTAGATTAGATTTAAACAATTTTAGATTTAAGCAAGACTGTCCTAAGTACAAAAAAAAAGCACTTATCTATACCTACTATGCTCGGGTTCTGTGGTCTGCACTAGAGATATAAAGATAAGACACAGATCTTGCCCTCTAGGGGCTGAAAGTTTAGTGACAGAGACTACCCAGTGGAGAAGTGAGTAAGTGTGGTGGTGCCCTGTTGAAGGGCCGTATATCTCAGTTTCGAGGAAGTGAAACAGATCTTGAAGGATGAGTAGGAGAAGTTAGCCAGGGTGAATCTGGTTGAGGGTGGTGATAAAAGGTGTCAGGTAGAAGATACAGTGAAGGAGGCCTAAGCAGCACACGGACATTGTTTGGGAACTGTTAGTAGTTCCATGTGAGGACTGTGCTGGGCTACATGGGAGAATGAGCAGGATGTGAAAGCAGAGAGGTAGATAGCGGCCTAAACTGGAAGTCTGAACTTTCTTCTAAAAGTTTCAGGGTGCTAAAACTTGATTATAAATAGTTGGAAGGACTGAGTTTGAATAAGGTTAGAGTCTTAATTCTTGGGCTTATTAGCTGTAGGACTGTAATCAGTTGACCAAATATTTCTGAGCCCCAGTTGCCTCAGATGTTAAATGGAAATAACGTTCAATTTATTGCAGTAGGAGGACTAAGAAAAATAAATGTTTAAAAAAAAAAAGCACCAAGCGTGCACCAAACCTGTATGTAAGAACTCAGTAATGAATTAAAAGTAAGGACAGCTCACTGCACATATCTAAGCTTCTAAGTAGAACTGGAAAAAATGAATTAAATTTTATTTTAAAATATTATTGGACTATTTGGACATTTCTAAAACAGCTTAGCTGAAATGGTTTTATAATTTCAATGTTTAAATTTAATATTTAGGAGTCTTTCAACGTGGTGTTTCTTTATATACTTGTTTGAAAGCCAGACTTTGTGTATATGATGTGGTTGTCAGATGATGAGACTGTCATGAGATAGCCCTTGTGTAGAATCAGTTTTGTTTGTGTGATGTTTTGTGCCATGCCCATTCCCCCAACTCCCTGGCCCAGGAATGAATTCATAGCTGGAAGACCTGGATCTGTCGTTCTAATTTTAGGCAAATCCTTGCCCATTTGTGTGTTTCTTCAACATTAAAATGGTACTTAATTAATTTAGCTTTAGGGAATAAAATGAAATAGTACATGGATACATTTTTGTAAAACACAGTATCTTAGTCTGCTTGGGCTGCCATAACAAAATACTAGAGACTGAGTGGTTTAAACAACAGAAATTTATTTCTCACCATTCTGGAGGCTGGGAAGTCCAAGATTAAGGTGTCAGCTGATTTGGTTCCTGATGAGAGCTCTCTTCCTGGCTTGTAGACAGCCATCCTCTTGCAGTGTGCTCACATGGCCTTTCCTCTGAGTATGCTTTGGGGGAGGGGAGGGAGAGGAAGGGGAAAAGAATGAGCCTCTTGGTGTCTTTTCTCATAAGGATACTAATCCTGTAGGATAAGGGCTCTACTCTTAAGACCTCATTTAGCCTTAATTACTTCCTTACTCTAAATAGAGCTGCACTGGTTAGGGTTTTAACACAGGGATTTGTGTGTGGGGACACACACACTCACATTCATTCCACAACGTGCGGTTAAATTGGAAGTGTTCTCTGTTGATGGCTTTATGACATGGTGTTTGGTAACAATGAGTTAAATGCCAGTCATGTATTATATTTATTTTAACTGCTCTCCAGAGCTGCAGATGTATATGGACCATTTGAGTCCTGCTTTCTAGCCAATAGGTTTATAATTGGCTAGCTACAGGAGTGGTACAACCAAGTTAGTATTAACTTAGAATATTCCTGTGCCTAAGGTAGTTCTAACATGTCAACAGCCATTCTCATAGTATATTAAGCCTATATCACTTCCTTGAATTTCCCCCCCGTTGCAAGCCCAAATATAGTTTGATTCCCATAGTAAATGTCCATAGTTTAGTGGTGATTTAAAAAATCATATCATTTATCTTAAGTGTAAATTCACCTTTTTACTTGTTAACAGAGCAAAGCCTTTTAACTGACATGGGAAGGTTACACACATTTTAAAGGCAGCTAAATCAAACCTCAGTTTTGCATAGCAGATATTGGAATAGAGATAGAAATCTTAACTAAACTTCAGGATATAAGCCTCCTCTTTTTCTTTATTGTGAATTTCAGTGTGAACTTTGATTGAGTTCTAAGTCTGTTTGCATTTTAGATTGTGCCGGAAGATCTTTATACCTGGTTTCCTGGAATGATCACATTTATGTTCTTTTTCACAGGCCAGCCCTCCAGATCTCTATATTGAAAGATTTAATATAGCTCTTGGACAGTATATGGGAGCATTGCAGAGCATTGTGCCTCTTTTCATATATATGGTAAGTTAGAGTTGTTTCCCCTTTCCAAATACCCCTGTTTATTGGTCTAAGTGCAGACAGATGCAGAAAGTTAAGCATATTCTGTTTTTCTTTTACTATGTATTATGTTAGAAATGGAAATTAATCTATTTCAGCAATGTTCATAGTGTTGGCATAGAAGACTTATTTAGCCTTTCACTGTTTCAAAATTTCATAAATACCATTGCTGAAACAGACAGTTAGGCATTAATAATCAGCAGTCACCCAATTAACATTTTGTTTCTGCCATATGGAAGATACAGTGCTTGGAAAATAAAGATATATCAGAAAGATTTCTTACCTTCAGAAAATAGAGAGTTAAGACATGTATCTAAAAACATGATGTATAATAAATGCCAAGGAAGTAACTCTATAAAAAGTAGAACAGTAAAGTTTGCTTTCATTCTGTTAATCTCTTTCACTTGGAAAATTATGCCATGAGTACGTCTTGTAGTCTGTTGACGTTGTTGAAGTGTCCCCGCCCTGTCCCCCACCCCCCCACCCCCACCTTTTAAATATATAAAGCTATAGGATCTTAATGTTAGTGTTCCTGTTGAATGGGAAGAGCCCTTAGAAACCATTGTCCCACTTTCTCTTTGTTGATTAGATTAGGGAATGGGTTCTTTAGGTTGATCCTACAACCTAAACCTAGAGAATGGGTTGTAGCCTAGAGATAAACTGTGTGTAATACCAATCTTCAAAATGATTTATTCTCCATAAGATATGCTTTACTGAAAAAAACAGAACATTGGGAGGAATCTGTGTTATCAGTGGGAGACTACTATTTAAATAATTTATGGAGGATATTTACTGTAGAAAAATACGCAGTTAAAAATAATGACATGTCAAAAACCCTGCAGAAAGTAGGCATAGAGGGAACTTTCCTCAACATAATAAAGGCCATATATGACAAACCCACAGCCAACATCGTCCTCAATGGTGAAAAACTGAAAGCATTTCCACTAAGATCAGGAACAAGACAAGGTTGCCCACTCTCACCACTCTTATTCAACATAGTTTTAGAAGTTTTAGCCACAGCAATCAGAGAAGAAAAGGAAATAAAAGGAATCCAAATTGGAAAAGAAGTAAAGCTGTCACTGTTTGCAGATGACATGATACTATACATAGAGAATCCTAAAGATGCTACCAGAAAACTACTAGAGCTAATCAATGAATCTGGTAAAGTAGCAGGATACAAAATGAATGCACAGAAATCTCTGGCATTCCTATACACTAATGATGAAAAATCTGAAAGTGAAATCAAGAAAACACTCCCATTTACCATTGCAACAAAAACAATAAAATATCTAGGAATAAACCTACCTAAGGAGACAAAAGACCTGTATGCAGAAAATTATAAGACACTGATGAAAGAAATTAAAGATGATACAAATAGATGGAGAGATATACCATGTTCTTGGGTAGGAAGAATCAACATTGTGAAAATGACTCTACTACCCAAAGCAATCTACACATTCAATGCAATCCCTATCAAACTACCACTGGCATATTTCACAGAACTAGAACAAAAAAATTCACAATTTGTATGGAAACACAAAAGACCCCGAATAGCCAAAGCAATCTTGAGAATGAAAAATGGAGCTGGAGGAATCAGGCTCCCTGACTTCAGACTATTACAAAGCTACAGTAATCAAGACAGTATGGTACTGGCACAGAAAGAGAAAGATAGATCAATGGAACAGGATAGAAAGCCCAGAGATAAACCCACGCACATATGGTCACCTTATCTTTGATAAAGGAGGCAGGAATGTACAGTGGAGAAAGGACAGCCTCTTCAATAAGTGCTGCTGGGAAAACTGGACAGGTACATGTAAAAGTATGAGATTAGATCACTCCCTAACACCATACACAAAAATAGGCTCAAAATGGATTAAAGAATTAAATGTGAGGCCAGAAACTATCAAACTCTTAGAGGAAAACATAGGCAGAACACTCTATGACATAAATCACAGCAAGATCCTTTTTGATCCACCTCCTAGAGCAATGGAAATAAAAACAAAAATAAACAAATGGGACCTAATGAAGCTTCAAAGCTTTTGCACAGCAAAGGAAACCACAAACAAGACCAAAAGACAACCCTCATAATGGGAGAAAATATTTGCAAATGAAGCAACTGACAAAGGATTAATCTCCAAAATTTATAAGCAGCTCATGCAGCTCAATAACAAACAACCCAATCCAAAAATGGGCAGAAGACCTAAATAGACATTTCTCCAAAGAAGATATACAGACTGCCAACAAACACATGAAAGAATGCTCAACATCATTAATCATTAGAGAAATGCAAATCAAAACTACAATGAGATATCATCTCACACCAGTCAGAATGGCCATCCTCAAAAAATCTAGAAACAATAAATGCTGGAGAGGGTGTGGAGACAAGGGAACACTCTTGCACTGCTGGTGGGAATGTGAAATGGTACAGCCACTATGGAGAACAGTATGGAGGTTCCTTAAAAAACTACAAATGGAACTACCATATGACCCAGCAATCCCGCTACTGGGCATATACCCTGGGAAAACCATAATTCAAAAAGAGTCATGTACAAAAATGTTCATTGCAGCTCTATTTACAATAGCCCGGAGATGGAAACAACCTAAGTGTCCATCATCGGATGAATGGATAAAGAAGATGTGGCACATATATACGACGGAATATTACTCAGCCATAAAAAGAAACGAAATTGAGCTATTTGTAATGAGCTGGATAGACCTAGAGTCTGTCATACAGAGTGAAGTAAGTAAGAAAGAGAAAGACAAATACCATATGCTAACACATATATATGGAATTTAAGAGAGAAAAAAAAAATGTCATGAAGAACCTAGGGGTAAGACAGGAATAAAGACACAGACCTACTGGAGAATGAACTTGAGGATATGGGGAGGGGCAAGGGTGAGCTGTGACAAAGCGAGAGAGTGGCATGGACATATATACACTACCAAATGTAAAATAGATAGCTAGTGGGAAGCAGCCGCATAGCACAGGGAGATCAGCTCGGTGCTTTGTGACCACCTAGAGGGGTGGGATAGGGAGGGTGGGAGGGAGGGAGACGCAAGAGGGAAGAGATATGGGAACATATGTATATGTACAACTGATTCACTTTGTTATAAAGCAGAAACTAACACACCATTAAATAAATAAATTAATTAATTAAATCCACTCATGCTGCAAAAAAAAAAAAATGACATGTCTGTATGTTATTTTGGAGAGAATCTTTTCAACATACAATGTTAGGTGAAAAAGCAAGATGTAAAGCAGTGTGTGTTATATTTCATTAGCAAGTGTTTTCTTCTTCATTTTAGAGGAAAAAAAAGCATATCCAAAAAAATGTAAGAACATTTTAGAAAGAATATACAAAAGTTTTCGCAGTGCATAATGGGGCCTTTGGGAATGCGACAGAAGGTCTGCTTGGGAGACTCCTTTTTATTGCATACCCTTCTGCGTGGTTTTATTTTGTAATTAATGTGCATGTTATATATATATATATTTGGCTGCATTGGGTCTTCATTGCTGCACGTGGGCTTTCTCTAGTTGCGGTGAGAGGGGGCTACTCTTCATTGTGGTGCCTGGGCTTCTCATTGCAGTGGCTTCTCTTGTTGTGGAGCACGTGCTGTAGGCGCATGGGCTCAGTAGTTGCAGCACATGGGCTCTAGGGCGCGGGCTCAATAGTTGTGATTCACGGGCTTAGTTGCTCTACGGCATGTGGGATCTTCCCAGACCACGAAATGAACCTGTGTCCCCTGCATTGGCAAGCAGATTCTTAACCACTGCACCACCAGGGAAGTCCCTTATGATTTTTTTAGAGAGAAAAAAACATGTTAAGAATTGAGAGAATCAGTGAGCCAACTTATTGACATTCATTCCTCTTTGTATTTTCCACTCCTGTGCATTGAGTTAACATTTAAACATGAACAAATTCAATCTTTTTTACCTGCCAATCATTCTAATTAGGATGCTTTTGGCTGCAAGAAACAGAAAACCTGATTCAAAGTGATTTGTAAATGAGAAAGGTATTATCTCTTGTAATAAAACTTCAGAAATACGGCAGTTTCTGGGTTGGTTGAATCCGTGGTTCAACAATGTTACCAAAGTCTCAGGTTGTTTTTTGTCTCTTTGCTTTACACATCTGTTTCATCTTGTTCTCCTCATGGTTGTAAGATGATTTTTACTCAAGCCTAGGTTTCCCTTAGTCTGGTTGGGTTACCTTGGATCACTTGTCTACCTTTGAACCAAAGACCATCCATCCCTAAGGAATGCCATAAGCTGAATGACTTAGACTAATCATTAAAGTGAAATGTAGGGGAGTCAACCAGTGCATGCCCACTGCATGCTTTCAGCCTAGATCATTGATAAATAGGGTACCTTTCACTAGTGTTTCCTGGTGTTGCCTTTAGCTGATGATGTAGTCATTTAAAAGGGCATATTAAGTGCCTGTCATACAATATGGTCCATTGAATCCCTGTCTAGTTAATGTTGAGTATCTTCCCGTGTTCTTTTGTATGCATTTATAGCATTTTATCTTTATGTGCTATGAACCCCATGCTAGGAAGACTATAACTAATAGTGGCAGGGCTTTTGTTTTCTGATGTTGGGTTTTTATGTTTTAATTGATGCCTTTATGAATTGTTTCCTAAAATAATTTATTTTTTAGTGCTTCAGTTCATTAGACTAATCATTTCTCTCTAATTGATGCACTGAAAAATAACTTATTTTCTTTTTCAGAATAAGTTTTACATCGAAACCAAGCTTAACAGAGACTTAAAAGATGACCTTATAAAGCTGTTTACGGAACATGTTGCAGAAAAGCACATTTACAGCCTAATGCGTAAGTAATTAATCTTACGGGGATGACATAACAGTAGCAGTGTTTTGGGGTTTTTTTTTTTAATCAAAGAGCATTGGCATCTAAACCCCAATGTTAATGTCTTCTGAATCTTGTAGTGATCATAAAGCCCAATTCTATACAGAGAGACACTGAGGAATTGAAAATGTGACATGAAGATCACCCAGTGAGCTGGGAGCAGCCAGGTCATTGGACACTGCCTTCATATCTGGCATGATACTTGCTGCCTTTTTTTTTCTCTGACATTGGGGGAAATATTAAGGAGTTCACCCGTAACTTTGTTACTGGTAATTCTAGAAGGAGTGTAATGTTAATATCTTTGAAATGGTAGTACAGTATCCTCTCAGTTTACTTATTTGTACTAAAAAAAAAGGTAGATGACAATTAAGCTTTTGAGAAAGTAAATCATAAGTTAAATAAAGCGTATGAGAATTAAACATATGTAAAGTACCTAGCACCTGTTAAATGCTCAGTAAGTATTTTCTTCCCTCTCTCAAGCTACTTCTCCCTCAAATTCCCATTTTCTTTTCCTTAAAAGGGGAGTTCAACTGGAAAATTTTACTTTTAAAGACTTTTCCTACAATGAATTTTAAGTGGAGAGGATTTTAGTGAAATATTATACCTTCTTAACCTTACCTTTTGTTACTGAATGTGATTATTTTCAGTTAATTCATCCCAAATTAATTTATGTCCATTTTACGTATAACTTAACCTGTGAATTTATCATTTCCTTATAGCTATCAAATTTGACATAGGTGGTTATAGTTATGTAGAAGTTGTTTGCAAATGTATATATTTGACCACATAATGAATGTGTGATTGAACATAAAGAGTTAGTGGAAACAACACTTACTGAAAACCAAACAATCGGTCAAAAAGTAGGAGGAAGATGGATTAATAGAGATAGACCCTGGGTTTGGGGTACATGTTGAAATTAGAGAGAACCTTGAGTAGACTAGCCTCTAAGAACTTAAAATTTAGAATTTCAATTTTTAAACATGACATTTTAAAATATGATTTTTCTGCATTGCCTAGCATTGCAAATGTAATTCACGTTGCATGTTTGAAACTACAGAAATCATTGCTGGCCAAGTGAGATGGTGTTTCCATTTTTTAAAAGGTGGGGATAGAAGAAAACAACTTATATAATTTTACAAGCTGGCTTAGATGAAAATTATGCCAAGTTTCATGGGTATTTGGTTAGTAAATTACAGATCTTTGAGAGATGAATTAAAAATGAGCTGTTTTGAGCCAGTAATATCTGTCATATTCATTAAATGATGGAGTTCGTTTATATATGCTTTGTCTAGAGGAAGTATTTGTATCCATTTAACATATTTTAATAATATTTTTGTGTGACCATAGATAACCTAAAAGAAAACTGACTCTGTTGTCATGTTTAGTCAGCGTCACATGGTTAGACAGTGTGATCTCTTGCCTTTACCTTTAGTAAGAAAAAGTACCTGCAGTTGTAGCATTTGGGAAAGTGAGTTTCTGACTCTGATCTCAGTTACTAGAATTACTAATAACATGTCTTTCAGAAAAATTCCAAGAGCCTCATATATGGGTGATTTGGGGGAAAGGGAAATGATTGAGGGAGTTAGAGAATATTTCATTCCCCAAATGTAAATCTTTTGAATCGTGAAGTTAATGGGAAGTATTTATAGCTCACTCACTAAGTACCATGAATACTGTTGCTTTTAGAAAGCTTTACTTATTTTCAGAACCTCCATCAATTGAATCATTTCTGTTCGTGTTTCAACAGATACGCACATATCTACTTGTTAGATTGAGCCTCTACTGCACTGGATTTTAAAAAAAAAATCTTTAGTGTACAACTACTTGGTTTGCCCTCTTGGGCTGTTCTTTTCTTGCCCTTGTTTACCCTTCAGTCTTTGGGAGAAATAGTGATGGAAAGTGAAACCTTGACAATCAATAAAGTGTTGTATCATTTTTATAACCCATTTACTCTATTTCAGCTTTACTTTTAGAAGCCCAGTCAACACCATTTCAGGTCACACCTTCAACTATGGCAAATATTGTGAAAGGCCTGTACACTCTCAGACCAGGTAAACATTCATCATTTCTTTAGGGGTTGGACTTGTTTGTTTGTTTATGGCACTTCCAGCCCTATCTGCGAGAGGATAGTGTTTCTTTGTGTTTTCTGAGGTCTAATGGTATTTGGATTTGTTATAGCAAAAAAATTGAGTATATACTCATCGTTGTGAAATGTAAACTCAGGACCTCACTTGGAAATCTTTCTATGCTAGTGAAAACCAACTAGTTTGGGGAATACAAAAATAGTTTGTAGGAGACACTTTAGATAAAGTCGAATCTTATGTCTGGCATTAATCTCTTTTTTTGTTGTGAGGTTCTTCTTCACTTCTACCCCACATTGCAAATATGCACTGGCATATACAGTCACAACTCCATCTTGTTAGGCCTATTATGTAACTTACAAGGAATCTAGAAGTGTTGGTAAAGTTACAGTCATTTCATAAGGATAGTTTGAGGAGAAAGATAGAATAGCAGAGCCAAAAATCAAAGATCACTGTATTCAAAGGCATGGTTTGTAAATTATCTTAATGTATCTGTCTTGTAATAAAAACATTGTGGGACTTCCCTGGTGGTGCAATGGTTGGGAATCCGCCTGCCAGTGCAGGGGACACGGGTTTGAGCCCTGGTCCAGGAAGATTCCACATGCCGCAGAGCAACTGGGCACTTGTGCCACAACTACTGAGCCTGCGTTCTAGAGCCTGCGAGCCACAACTACTGAGCCCTCATGCCACAATTACTGAAGCCCACGCACCTAGAGCCTGTGCTCCGCAACAAGAGAGGCCACCGCAATGAGAAGCCCGCTCACTGCAATGAAGAGTAGCCCCTGCTCGACGCAACTAGAGAAAAGCCCGCACACAGCAGTGAAGACCCAATGCAGCCAAAAATAAATAAATTCAAAAAAAAAAAAAACCCATTGTGAATTTAAAGGACTCTCAAGATGCTTTTGTATGTATCTTTCTGTTTTTAACCCAGAGCCTCAAACTTAGCATAGTTGTCTAGCCAATTAAAAAATGTCCATAGGAGAGAGATTGCAGAAGTTCAGGGTAGAAAATCATTTTTCAGTGTAGAAACTTAAGGTTTGCTTTTTTGACAGCAATTATCTTTTTATGAAATTCTTTTGTCATTTGAGGATTGAATGAAATAAAACGTGATCTAAAGAGCTTAACATAGTACCTGATAACCTAATGAGCATGCTAATATTAACTGTTGTTACTACTATTCAGTTGGGTCCAGTGGTTATTTTATTTTAATTAATTGATGTCTGAATAGTTTACTTAATTTAAAAGATATATCAGAATTTAGCTTGCTAAAATGGAAACCAGTTTAAAACTGATACTAGGGGTAGACTGTGATACCCAGAAGTACCGTCTTTCTCAGGCTACTTTCAGCATTTAGTGACTTCTAGAGTAGTCAAATGTAATGTTACTTAAATTTGGATCAGTTCTTGCTCTATTCGTCATAATTTTTAGACAAATTATTCCTATAAAGTAATTATTTATATAAAGTAGCAAAAAGGTTGCATGTGTCCAATAAACTGATATATTTCTTTTTCCAGTTGCTTAGAATTTTGAATTTCATTTTACTAAATGTGATGAAAATAGCTCATGAGTTTTTCTTTTAGTGCTGGGTTATGAATGATTTTTTTCTTTTTCTTTTGGAAGACATCCAAATACAGTATGACAGATTTCTAAATTCTCCCTCCCAAGTGGGCAGCTTTATCAGCTCTGGGTTTTATCATAAGTAACAAAATTGCAGAATAAAACTAGTCATTAAGGGTAAAAAAACTTATAGATGCTTCTTTATCTAAATGCTATTTTTATCCAGGTTTGAGCTCTTGTAATAGGTTTCATACTACTTGTGAGGAGAATTCTGTATTTGAGAACTGTCCTTATGAAAAGGTGAATTTTATCACAGACTAACCTTTTGCTGTCCTAGCTGTTTTCTGAGATACTATTAAACATATTTTGACATTTACTTGTCTTGCCCGGGCCCATTGTGTTCCTAGTTTGTTAAAGCAGATTTATTCACCTGACAGATTATGGTTAAACTATTTTAAAAGTTGAATTTTAAATGTAAAAGTTTCTTTCATTGCAGTAGTTCTTAAGTGCTGATTTTTATATAATGAATGCATCTGAATCACCCAAAAAAGTTTGTTAAACTGTAGGTTCCTGGGCCCTAATCCTTGGAGGTTCTGATAACATCTATTATTTAGATGTGTTTCTACCTAGTCTTTAGAAGCTCAGTCTAGGAATAGTTCCCATCATCCCATGCTGCACTTCTTCATTTAATACATGCACTTTTCATTGTTTCTTTATCTTTATTTTAATGATTGCCTGGTGTTCCATAAAATGTCAGACTGGTTTGACTCCTTGCCAACTCTGACTGATGGGTTAGTGGTTCCCCAGGGCACTGAGTTGAAACTCTTTCTAAAGCCATATTTGAACTGAGCTTGAAGGAGGGACACTATTGAGAACATTTTGACATGAATTTGTACAAAGGGTGAGTGGATTGGCCTTGGTGGTGTTTGTGGTGTTGGTTTTTTTTTTTTCCCCCATCTCTAATTTAGCTATTCTTTTGGGCATTTTTTTTTTAAATTTGCCAGTGACCCAGCATTGCATAGCATTAAATGTGTTTTTTTCAGATTTAGAATTATTTACTTAGATTACAGTTTTTAAAATGAGCATGCTGGATTAAATAGAGCATTGACATTTTATGGGTTTTTATATATATATATATATATACAGCCAAGATGTTTTCCAAAAGATAAAATTTGAAAGGGCTCGATTAAAAGAATCCAAAAGGGTATAGAGATGGGCAATATTTATATTTAGTGCTCACTGAGTAGGGGAAGAGTATCTGATCTGTTAAAACGCTTTATAATAAAGATACGAATTTATCTTTGTCATGTCTGATGCACATATTTTCCTTAGACTTCTCTTTGTCTTTTTATTTTGATGAATGTTTATTTTTCTGTAGGTTATTCTGTTGATCTTTTATCTTTTCCTTAATAATTTGATAACCATTTAATTCTGTTTTCTTTCACTGTTACATATGTTTAATTTGCTGTAATTTAATGTGAGTCAAAGTAGGTTTATATTTTTAAAGTACTTACCAGTTATCTCTTCCATCTCCCTCCGCATTTTTGAGGTACTTTTTTTATATGTCTGCTTACTACCATATGTACTATTCTATTCTTAGGCCAGTGTATTGTTTTAATTAATGCTTTATAGGGCTAAGTATTTCCACCAAATCCCTTCCCTCCAAGTCCCCTCCTGCTCAGAACTCTTTGGTTATTTCATTCATGTTTTCTTCCATATTTAGAATTTTTGATAAGTTTCCTTCAAAAATTCTCTAGGGATTTTTGTTAATGTTGTTAAATCATAAAAAATATAAAAATACCCACTTTCTGTAAATTCTATTTAGAAAGGAAACTTAGCCTCTTTATCAGAAGGGGTTGCACTAGTTTTTTTCCCCATTTTAAGTTTGGTTTAATACATAATCTTGTTCTTTGGGAAGAAAACTTTCCCTTTTCTACTTAATTTAATTTGTCTATACGATCTCCTTAATGAATCTTTTCCTTCCCTCACAGAGTGGGTTCAGATGGCTCCGACTCTATTTTCTAAATTTATTCCAAACATTCTCCCTCGTGCAGTGGAGTCTGAACTTTCTGAATATGCTGCTCAAGATCAGAAACTTCAAAGAGAACTTATACAGAATGGTTTTACAAGGCAAGTTTTCTTTTCCTTTTGTGACAAAGTATGTCCATTTCCTTTGGCTTGGCAGGGGAGGGTTGCCAGCATTCTTAGAATGGGAGACGGCTGTGCGAGAGTCAAGGTGGTGTTGCTGGGAGAGGTGGTGAGCTCCCTTCGGTGGAAGTGCTGAAGCTGGGTTTTGATTTTATGGGAGCTGCTCTTCACTTAAGTGGAGTTTGAAGAAGGGATTTCTCATTGGGTGGGCAGTTAGGCTGGACAGCCTCCAAAGAGCTCTCCCAACTTTCATCCGCTTATACTAGTTTTGAATATTTGGAAAAACCTTGTAGAAATTTTATGATCAGTTATAATGTACGTTTATGACTAAACTAGCAAATGATTTTATGACTAAACTAACAAGTGATATTGTAACTAAACTGGTAAAGAGCCTTCAGATTCTGTTTTCATATTTCCATTTTTCCCCTAAATTCTAGTTGTTTCTTCTTAAAAAGTAGGTTATCACTTATATGTGTCCACAAAATTTGCCTCCCTCGATTTTTTATTTTTTTAAAAATTTTCTCGTGTTTATTTTTTATTTTTGGCTGCGTTGGGTCTTCGTTGCTGCGTGCAGGCTTTCTCTAGTTGTAGCAAGCGGGGGCTACTCTTTGTTGCGGAGTGCGGGCTTCTCATTGCAGTGGCTTCTCTTGTTGCGGAGCATGGGCTCTAGGCGCGCAGGCTTCAGTAGTTGTAGCACGTGGGCTCAGTATTTGTGGCGCACGGGCTTAGTTGCTCTACGGTATGTGGGATCTTCCTGGATCAGGGATCGAACCCATGTCCCCTGCATTGACAGGCGGATTCTTAACCACTGTGCCACCAGGGAAGTCCAGCCTCCCTTGATTTTGCTATAAACACTTCGCTAATTTTTCTAAAATTTGCAATTCAGTATCATGGCTTTATCCCAGAAAATCTTTCAAAGTGCATATTTTCAACCAAAATTATGTAAAAATTTTGTGATTCCCTATGGGAAAGCACCCTGTTCTGTCACCAAATCATTAAAGGGTACAGTAGTACTTTTTTTTGTTTGTTTATTTTTGTTTTTTTAATATCTTTATTGGAATAAGTAGTACTTTATAGTTTCATAATCCTGGCCCTCTCCTTAGCACTTTTGCATATCTTCTTTTATTTGAATCCCTCGCCATTAAAGGAAGAAAGTTGTAGAAAGGAAGACACCTGGGTTCCTCGCTGAGGCATAGTTGTGACCACAAGCAGTAGGTTGGGTATTGACTCACTTATCTGGCTGGGGCAGAGGGTGGACACTGTCTTCCGTAGACTCTGAGGCCATGCTCATTCTCAGAATACCAGCCTTGATCAAGATCACTGTTCCTAAGTTTCTAATTTCAGCACAGATTAGAAAAGAAAGCAGATAATTTGTTCTCTGTTGACCCATGGATTGGCATTTATTCCCTTTTTGTCCTGGTGGCATCTTTATTTATG
Source organism: Phocoena phocoena (assembly GCF_963924675.1). NCBI lineage: Eukaryota > Metazoa > Chordata > Mammalia > Artiodactyla > Phocoenidae > Phocoena > Phocoena phocoena. The sequence continues at coordinate 12,188,934 of NC_089234.1, forward strand.
TGGCAGAGGGGGCACTGAGTAATCCATGGGTCATTACTCCCCTCACGGGCAGCTCACACTGGAAAGGTTCAGTCAGCCATCACAGGGAAGCTGTGTAGACAAGCCTGCTAACCCTGCCTTTCCTATGGCAAGAAAAGGCCAGTGGGAGATTCTGCATGTAAACAGCTGACTTCCCTCCCTGATGTCCGGTGGTCAGAGGTCTCCTGACATCAATTGTAATATTTCTAACAATTATTTTCATACACGGAATGAGGCCACTTAATGCTATGGTAATTTCACTCGTTCATTTTTGAAGAGCTGATATATTTATTTATAGGGTGTTTTTAAAAAGGTATAAAAAGTACATACTGAGAAGTTTTATTCCCACCTGTCTCCTTCTCTGCTCCCAGCCTTTAGGCAGCTGTTTTTATTAGTGTCTTATGATTCCCTCCAGTGCTTATTTTATATGCAGATATAATCGAATACAGTATATATTCTTAATTTTTATTCCTTTCTTACGCATTTCATTGTGTAGATGTACTATAACTTATTTAACCTGTCCCCCGTAGATGGCAACCTGAATTATTTCCAGTCTTCTGCTGTTACAGAGAGCGCTGCGTGCGTAACTTTGTACCTGTTGTCAGTATGTTTGGAGAATAACTCCCTTAAGTTAGATTGCAAGGTCAAGAGTAAATGCAGCGGTAATTTTGATTAAATTGCCAAATTGCCCCCCATAGGGGATTGTGCCATTTTGCATATCCACTAGCAAAGTTTAAAAGTGCCTGTTCTTCATGGCCTTGCCTAGAGTATGTTGTTACGCTTTGAATTTTCGCCAATCTGGCAGGTGAAAAATAATTAGTCAGAGTTGGTTTCGTTTGCATTTCTCTTATTATATGAGTGAGGCTGAGCATATTTTCATAGGTTTTTATTGCTTTTCCTGTAAACTGTTTTTGGTTTTCTCATTTTTCTATTTGATTGTTAGTCTTCTTTTCCTGGCTTCTAGGAGCTCTTTCTGTAGTGAGGAGATTGATTGTTTGCCCAAGATAAGAGTTATTTTTCTGTTTCTTTTGACTTCGCTTATGGTGGTTTTTTGTCTTATTTGAAGTCATGCAGACGTTTTTTTACTTTATGTAGCTAACTTTATCAGGTTGTTTTCTGTGTGGCTTATGTATTTTGAATTATAGTTAGAAGTTTTTCCTTAAATGTTTTTAAATAAATGCAGAATACACTGAGTATACCTCTTATGTTTTCTCCTAGGCTCACCATAATTTTGAAGTCTTTTATGCTTTTTTTCATGTTTTATTTGAATGTTTGCTTCTAATTTTAGAGATGAGCTTACTGATGCCTTTAACAAATAAACAGCCTTCTGAAAACTTTTATTTCTGTGAAGCAGTGTAGGAAGATAGCTCTTGTAGATTTCTCTGAACATCTTGAATTCACCTTCCAGAAGAATGTGCGGAACTATTTAAACATATCCAGAGAGATTTTTTTTTTTTTTTTTTTTGCGATACGTGGGCCTCTCACTGTTGTGGCCTCTCCCGTTGCGGAGCACAGGCTTCCGGATGCGCAGGCTCAGTGGCCATGGCTCACGGGCCCAGCCGCTCTGTGGTATGTGGGATCTTCCCAGACCGGGGCACAAACCCGTGTCCTCTGCATCGGCAGGCGGACTCTCAACCACTGCACCACCAGGGAAGCCCCAGAGATACTTTTGTAATCCTAATTTTGGAACTGGAATAAGAGAACAGGGTGCAGGACTGTTTGGTGTGTAGTTGCTTGGGATGACTGACTCCATAAATAGTCTCATTTAACATTGCCTTTGAAGGACTAGCCTAGCACTGTTCTGACAAGGCCAAGTTGGTCATATTCAGGGAAACGCCTTGGAGTTTTGGTGTAAATATGAACTTTTGTTTCTCTTAGTGGAATTCTTTCATATGAACTTTAAATGCTAGTATTCCAAAACTTGATAAAATTAAAATGTTTTATTTTACAAACTGAATTGAGCCATTTCTAGAATTAAGCTAACAAATTATTATACATTTACTATGAGGATTAAAGGCTGCCTCGTGACTTATTCTGATGGGTGCTTTGCACAGAGTAGGCCCCGCTTTACCTGACATTCTGGACTCATGCTGGACTGGCTCAGACTGGTCAGAAAGGGTGTGCCTGCACCATATACTTAGCAACTGAAGACAGTTTGCCTGTGCTTCCAGCACTTGTGTATGGACCTTCCATATTCTGCCCTGCCAAACTTGATGCTGCCTTTGATCATTATTTGGCTAGGATTGTTTTGGAAGAAATGTCCACTGATGCAAAAATATAGTCTAAGCTATCTAACAAAAATTCTGTTACTGGCTATCCTGATATGAGCAGTCATTTTATGGTTTGTGTCTAGCCAATCACATGATTCCTGTTCAGCTTTGCAAACTATTTTTTTATTTAAGGCTGTGTTCCATTTATGTGGTATAGGGAGTAAGCAGCGCACAGCTTTAATGTGGATGGCACAGAGAAAGTCTTTGGAATGTTTTGAAATAATATGTGAATATTATCAAATATATCCTCTTTTGCAGTTAATGGACAGATTCTCATTTGGGCTGGAGTTTATGTGAAACATCTTTAGGTTCATGGAAATATAGCGTGGAGTTATTTCAAAGCTAGAAGTAACGTACAAGCTAAGAGCAATATTTTCTTTTTATGTATTACCTGCATAATTGAATTGCTTATTGGGGGAAGGGCAGGTTGGTGTTTGTTAAAGATTACATTACGGAAGATAAGCTCGTTTGGGAACTTCTAGCATGCAGTCTCTCAGATGGAGCATCCCCATTCAAACCAGCCTATGGGCCTCTTCAGAGGGTCTACCAGATAGCTTTTAAAGGCAAGTAAAATGTTCTTGCTGAGTGATTGTTACCTGGATTTCTGGAACAAAATAGAACCTTGTTAGGAGTATTATTGGTCTTTAGCTGAGAGGGTCACTCCTAGCTGAGAGGATTGGGGCTTTTTCATTTAGTAGCAGGGGTCTGGTTTTGAGGGCAGCTTATAGCTTTCTAGACTTGTAGCATTATTAGGTAATGTCTCTGGCAGCCTCTCGCATGCATACACCACACTTACATTCTTTGTGCCTCCCGTTGTTTTCACATCTGCATTTTTCTCCTGTTATTTTTGCATGTTCCGTTTTTTAAAAAATTTTGGGGGGTGGGAATGAAGGCTGTCTGTAGAAGTTGAGGTTCCAGATACAAGATCCATCCTGTGTCTTCCTTTTTGCTCAGCATGAACTTACTTGTTTCAGAATATTTGGTGAATGCTACTGTGATGATACTAGTGTAAGACTCGCAGCAGGCTTTGGCCGGATACTGCGTTAACAATAGAGGTGTTTAAAAGCAGTATTAAGGCAGATCTGTTTAGGGCTCTTTAGACTGTCTAAAGCTAGTTTGTGCTAAGTTTTCCTCCAAATGCTCAGCCTAGAGAAGAGCCCTGCAGAGACCCTTTGGTGTGTTCTCTTCCTGCCGGTCCTTAAGACTCCTCACCCAGCCCAGCAAGAGGTTTCTGTCCTGGTCTTGAGTGTAACCAGAGAAAGAAAGTGGGAAACTTTGGTAATCTGGAGGATTACACAAAAGCATGAAATAATTACTTGGGCTGCATTTTAATCCATCTGTAGAGGCTATTTATGAATTATTCACTTATTAATTCAGCAAATATTTTGTATTTTCTATTATGTGCTAGATGCTGCTCTAGGTACTGGGTGAACAAGACAGGCAGAGTTCCTGTTTTTATGGAGCTTATGCTCTGCTGTTGGGAGTTAAGTAACAAACATGTAAACAGATTATTTCAAGTAATAATAAGTGCTAGGCAGAAAATGAAACAGATTATGGGATAGAGAGTGAGTGACCAAGGCATGCATGAGGGGCTCTTCCAGCTAACTTGGTGATGTAATGCCCCTAAGGAGGAGAATTCCAGCTAAACAGTAAGGAGATAGCCATGTGGCTAACTCAGGGGAAGAGTGTTGCAGGCAGAGAAAGTAGTAAGTGCAGAAGTGCTAACATGTCCAAGGGACAGAAAGAGAGCCAGAGTGGCTGAAGTATAATGAACAGGGGTAGAAAATGAGCTTGGAGGGGTAGACAGGAGCCATGTCTCACAGGACTGGGAAAATGATTTTTTATATATATAAATTCATTTTATTTATTTATTTATTTATTTCTGGCTGCATTGGGTCCTCGTTACTGCATGTGGGCTTTCTCTAGTTGCGGCGAGCGGGGGCTACTCTTCGTCGAGGTGCGGGGGCTTCTCATTGCAGTGGGTTCTCTTGTTGCGGAACACGGGCTCTAGGTATGCGGGCTTCAGTAGTTGTGTCTCACAGGCTCTAGAGCGCAGGCTCAGTAGTTGTGGCGCACAGGCTTAGCTGCTCCGCGGCATGGGGGATCTTCCCGGACCAGGGCTCGGACCCATGTCCCCTGCATTGGCAAGCGGATTCTTAACCACTGCGCCACCAGGGAAGCCCTGGGAAAATGCATTTGAATTGATTTTTTTTAACTGTGATGGAAAGCCACTGAAGGGCTTTAATCAGGGGCATGAAATAATCTTATGTATGCTTTTACATAAGATTGCTCTGGCTCTTGTCTGGACTAATACTAAGACTCTTGCAGTGGTGTAGGGGAGAGATGATAGTGGTTTGGATTGGGATTATAGCCATGGGGCTGAGGAGTGGTTGGTTTTGGATTATGTGCTGGGACAGAATGCTCCAGAGTGAGGGAAAGAGAGGAATCAAGGATGAGCTAGGATTTTGGCCTGAGTAATTGGACGGGTGGTGGTGTGATTTATTGAAGAAGTCTGAGGAAAGAGTGGGGATGGAGTGCATTCTGGCTGTGGTAAATTTGCAGTAGATGGAAGTCGTCCAAGTGACAGTGGCTGTGAGGCAGTTGGACCTACAAGTCCAAAGTGTCAGGAGGAAATCAGAGCTGGAGATAGAAATCTGGGAGCCATTGGCATATGGATCGTATTTCAAGTCATAGGACTGGTGTGACTGCTGTCCTAGACGAAGGAGAATTTTACATGGTGAAGAAAAAGTGGCCAAGGACGGAGTGTCGGGCAGAGCTCGGAGTGTTTCAGGAAGGAAGAGGTCAACTGTGTAGATGTTGCTAAGAGACCGGGAAAGAAAAAGCTAGTGGATTGGTTATTATTACTCATTACTTAAGCATTTTAGTCATTTGTCTGAAAAACTGGAGAGACAAAAATAGGATTTACAGATAGCATAGGACTTAATCAGACCTCTATTTTATTATCTCTAAAGTGGAACTAGAAATTCTGTGGGTGTTTAAGATGAGCTGGTTATTCTCTGTAAAGGTTCACGTTCTTCTATCTGCGAGAAGGGTATTCATGTCCATTAAGATTCTGAGATTTTTCAAAAGCTTTAAGCAGTTTCTGGTCCCGTAATATGGCTTTTAGCGGAAGTTTTTGAATTTTTCTATTCCATATTTGAAATTTGCCCTGTTATATATATGCAGGTCACCAGGGATGTCGATAGTAGAGCCCAGGTTTGTCTTCAAAGATGTTTTAGTCAATCGATTTCTAGGACCCAGGGTAAACCATCTTTATAGATAGTCCTTCCTTTATTTAATAGCTTTCTATATTTAAAAGATAGCACCTTTTAGCTAAGAATATTCAGGTTATAAATGACTCAGCTACTGTTGTAAGTTTAATGTCTGTTTTAAAATAGGTTGTTAGAATTGAAATACCTGCTCTACTTCCATTGTCAATTTTGCCAATTCATTTCTCCTACTTCGTTGTGTGAAGCTATCAGTCAGTTCTGTTGACTCCCTCTTCTTTTTTTTAATCCCCAGAGGTGACCAGTCCCGGAAGAGAGCTGGGGATGAGTTGGCTTATAGTAAGTAATGATGTTCCTTACCATCCTTGATGGTTTTGTGATGTAAGGCAGCCACTGGCTATAATGATATCCAGTGTTCTTGATGGTGGTCTCCAAGGGCACTGTGTGCAGTCAGGGTCAGACTGTTCTGTAAGCTGTGGCAGCTCTGAAGCCCAGTTGCTGGTGGCAGTTTTCAGGCAGTTGTCAGGAGGCTGCCAGTTCTTTAGTCTCCACTAGACTGAGATAAAGGGCCCAGACTCAGCTCCTGATGATTTGGTCCCCTTCACTTCATTCAAAACCACATGGTTTTGAGGTTTTCTCTGATCTCCTTTTGGGGGATTGGGAGAGGGGTGAGAAATAAGTGTCAAATAAACAGACTCCTACCATTATCAAATGCTGCCGGCTGTTGATACTTTAACTCTTCTGATGTTTTTTTCAGACAGCTCATCAGCATGTGCAAGTTCCAGAGGGTACAGATAGTGAATGTATCGAATGTACTTTCCTTCCTGAAAAGAGGACACACTGGAGCTGCAGAGACTGTATTCAGAGCGCAGCGGGGTCCTGCAGACACTCAGGAGCTCTGTCACCAAGCTGTTCTTGGAAAAGGATGTTGGAGTTCTTACTTTGGTTTGTAATTTTAAAAAACAAAAAACTAACAAAACAGTTGCTGCTAGACTTGGGGATGATTTTGAAATGGGACAATCTTCTAATGACTTTATCTACAGATTCCGTGAGGAACAAGCGTCATGAAGAGTGACCATTGCTAAGTGAGATCCAGCAGCCAAAGTCAGCAGCTTCCTCCAAAAATATAAGAGCAGAAGAATCTTTTTTATTTTTTTTAAAGCACTTGTTTTGTTCATTTGCGGACTTGGCACTTTGGCATATTGGTTTCATACAGAAAGATATCTTTTGCTTTAAAATCAAGCAGATCATTACAATACAGTATTTTTCACCCCTAACCAAAACAAACCCCTTTAAAAGAGTTGGTCTTTGTTTAGCATTAGAAAGTCTTCTTACAGGAAGATGCTAACTCTGCTTCCAGTATAACTTCTCCCCCCCACCCCCGCCCACACCATCAGTTCACAACTTTTCTACTCTGTGCCTTCAGCTTTGTGCACTTTGCAGCTCTGTGACCATGTTGTCAAACTCACAAATGCTTCCTGAAAAAGTTGATGGTATCACAGACTAACTTGCCAAGATGTCAGGTGTGACTTCACAGCAGGATGCTAAATAAGTGGGAAAATAGAAACATGGTGCACGTTGGTCAGATTTCCTCCTGCCTCACCGTGGCTTGTTCATGTTAATGTTGGGGACCAACTCTCGTAGACCATTTTCCATTCCCTCCGTCACTTAACGTGCTCTCACCGACTGCTGGAGTGTTGGCATTACGCTAGTTTAGGGCTGGCCGGTACTTTAGCACTAAAGCTCCCTTTTTAATATTGTTGAGAATTACCCAGTGGTAAAAGCTGATTCCTGTGATGCTCTACGAAGCAGATACGGTAATTAAATTCAAACATAGTCAGCGGTGTGGGATTCCTGATCGATTTCATTTTTATGGGTGAGATAAGTACTTAAAAAAAGTTTGCAGGGGCTTCCCTGGTGGCACAGTGGTTGAGAGTCCGCCTGCCGATGCAGGGGACACAGGTTCAGGCCCCAGTCCGGGAGGATCCCCCATGCCGCGGAGCGGCTGGGCCCGTGAGCCATGGCCGCTGAGCCTGCGCCGCAACGGGAGAGGCCACAACAGTGAGAGGCCCGCATACCGCAAAAAAAAAAAAAAAAAAAAAAAAGCATTAAAAAGTTTGCAGTCTGCATCTTTTAAAACATCATATTCGAGTATAATAGAGAAAAAGTAGCACTGCTGTTTTAAGGCGCCCTTCCGGCTGTGGCCAAGCTATATTTTCTGTTTCCATACACCCACGGTGCTACCGTTCCTTGTAAAAGACTCTGAAGCTTATTCCAAGTTGTTTTTGAAAGGCAAAGTAAAATAGAAAGATGCGGCAAGGGAAAAACAGTTTTGCTTAGATCTAAATTGAGCATGTGCTTGACTCTCTTTGGCTGTGTCAGCTATGTTAGACTAATATTTACGTCTTCAGAGGACTAGGGGCAAAAAAAGAAGACACATCAGGGGTACCGACCATCACGCTTCTGATTTTCGGGTTGTTCGTAGAGTTGTCTCTGCCAATTCACTTGGTCCTTTTTTGGGGGAGCAGGCTGGGGGGCGAGTTTGAAGTGTTAGGAGCAATTCAGTCGTCTAATAGAAGAAGTCCTCTGTTTGTAACATGAATATTCAGAGAAGTAAAAGTAAGGTCATCAGATTTATTTTTTTAAGTACTTATCAACCAGGGTTGGTGGATTTTGAGGAGGACTTTGAATTGGGCTCATTTCACTCTGTGAGCATCTTGGGTTATATTGAGAAACACTGAATTACTGTAAGAATATATACAGGCTCTCACTGTGCCCTGTACAGTTTGACTTGCTACACCAGTAACATTCTGATATCAAGGAAGAATTCAGTTTTATCAAGAAGTTCAAATTTTACTTTACTCAATGGAATGCTTGCTGCAGGCTTATAAATAACACCTGCAACTGAGCTCTTGAGCAGTTTTAATAATATTTCTGAAAGGAGTGAAATTGGAATGTTTCTTTAAATGTGGATGAATTCTTCAGTATCCTAGTAATATACCCAAATGCTTTTTCCGGGAAGGGAGTATTCTTTGGCCAACAACGGAACTTTCCCTCTAAAAGCATTGTATTAGGATGTGGGTAGGCATTAAAATCTTTGGATGCTTTTTTCATTATTAAGTTACTGGAGAAATATTTTATATTGTCTTTTTATTATTAGTACGTGTTAACAAAGTGGGCGGAGTAAAGTTTGCAGAAGTTGCACAGTGGCTGCAGCTTGCTGTGGGTGAGGGCTTAGTGGCACAAAGCTGTGATTGGAAGGCACTGTAGAAAGAATATACACATTCTCCCAGTGCATTCGACCTGCTTCTTACTCATTTTGGCCCCTTGAGGTACATTGCAGTATGAAGAAACTATTCCTTTAAGTCATTGTTGACCTTGCTTATATAATTGGGATTCTTAACAAATGTCTTAGTTTGCAACATGAGGGGAATAAGGTTTGCCTCCATTTTGTATTGACTAAGCACTGTTTGCCTAAAAGTATTTTCTTCTTGTGTTTACTTGTATTCTTCTTGCCAGTACAGTATATAGTTTCTGCACTCCAGTTAAACACTGGCTTTTTGTGGGGTCCAATCATCGAAGGCAGAAAATTGTAAAGCAGGTTGATTGTCTCACGAGTCAACACACGCAGTTGGTTTGGCCATACTGACTAGTGTGTGTGTGTGCAGCCTGAAACCAGACCCTCCAAAGAAAGCCAGTTCACTCACCTTGGAATGATGACACGTAACATCAGTACATGATCGTCGTTTTGAGAGACGGTGCTTATTTTAAAGGTTGGCGTTAAGCTTCAGTAACAGTGTCATCTCATATCCTCTGTTGTCAGAGCTGCACCCTAACCCAACTGCTTTGTTTTCTGTGGGGCAGAGAGCAAAACCTGGTGTTGTGATTCTTAATCTACTAGTTCTTAGGTAGAGTTAGTGAGAAGAAACAAAAACCTGGGTGCGTGAGTTGTGCATTATTAAATTTTGTGGAAAAGTTACTTTTTTTTCCTGTCCCTTTTGCAAGTTTGAGGAGGTTCCCCTCCCTTTCTTGGGGGCATGGGATGAAAGCCAATTTGTGAGTAAGTGAGATTGCGGAAGACTGGATGCCCCGTGGTTGTTAACACCGCACGTGCATCTCCAGCACTGCAGCCCCATAAAGCTGTCACTGCCCGTGCTACATGCCATGCTTTCTGTCAGGTTGCAGATTTGCACACATAAAGAGTTCCTCAGGAAGAGTTTGCACATGCACCACCTCACAATAGTCTGTACTGACCGAACAAGGGATTTGAAAGTTTTTCAGCACAAAAGGAGAACTTCAGAGTGGTGGTCTGTGCACTTGTAACTAGCAAAGGTAATGGTGATCTGACAAACACGATTGGTTTCTGGAGTGAACCAGAAGGTTGAACCAGATTGGTTAGAAAGTGAACAGGAGCGCTTGTATCATAGTATTTAAATAAGCCTGTTTAATCTCCCGGGGTAGCCCTTCCAGATTTTGTCATCTTCTCATTGAGACTAGCTCTGTTTTCTTTTATGTTTCTTCTGTTTTATTGCAGTTTATTATTTCCATGATTATTATGCAAGAGGCATTGCTCTTGAGCTAAAATTCAATTGTCTAAATAAAGCAGCTATTATTAGATAACATTGTTTTATGAATGTACACTAATCTGAGATATTAAAAAAAACTTTACAATTAAAAAGCAAAACAGAACCTCTACATGAGCTATTCAGTCATTGTTTCGATGTTTTGGGTTTCTTTCTTTTTCTTTTTTTTTTGGTGTCTCTTTGAGCTTCAGAGTATTATGTTTACTTTAACCCAGGTTTAGGCCTCTTAAGGAGACTTGAAAATTTAAGATTGGAGTATGAATCCCTTGACTGACACCTAGAAGAGGTTTATAAGGACCTTTTTGGTTGTGATTGCTGTTTTCAATAAGATTGCATAAGTTGAAGTTCATGTTTATCAGAAGTTAAAATAGAGGTCATAGGAGTTTGTGGAGAAATGGCTTTCCTGTTATTTTCACTACCTTGTTGAAATTTGCCCGTTTCCGGCCACCAGGATATATGAAAGGACCCTTGTTCTTTCCAAAGGAAAGGATTGCTCTTCTGTCCCCACTGTTTATTAACCAAGTCATTGACACTTTGCCACCTCCACTGGCCAAGACCCTATTTTGAACCTCTTTCCAGAGCTAAGTGGCACAAGTACGTATACTGTTTCTACTTATGTTGGTGGAGTGGCTGTGGGAGAATTAAAGAAAATGCTAGACAGAGGTACATTCTTCTAGGACCCTAGTATATATTGTACCCCTGCTGATTGGAAATTATCTTCATTTCTGGTTGGATTGCATTGTTTAGAAATGCAATGTTAATGGCTTACAATTCTGGAAAATTTATGGTGTGGCTCTGGGGTGAATTCTGTGGTTTGAAAAAAAAATAAATATTTTGTATTGATTCTCACGTCATTTCAATGTTATGACCATGTACTAAATGCAGTAAGACTGGATATTTTCTTAGAAGGGTATGTTTTGTTAAACAGGTGGCAGTTGAGTTGCTCTCATTAGTCCTGTTTGTCAGTATTACAGCTGTGCAATTCAGACGTGATGTGGGGAGCTGTGGCCGGAGACAGGGATGCTTAAGAATAAACGGGAGGCCACATGCAGACAAGAGGCTTTTGCCACCCACCAGCATAGCCAGAGTGAGGATGAAGCAACGAAGTCTAGTCTCTGGTGGTCCTTGTTTGTCGGAAAGCATAGTGGAGCTTAGAACAGGGTGTTCTGTACGTCAACTCTTTTATTAATCCAAGAAAAACAAAGTGGTGGGTGAAACTCCTACTGACCCGGGGATTCAAAGCCACTGACTTTGGCTCTGACCTTTAACTCTTGATGGATTTTGAATCACTCCTTCTGTATTAGGGTGCATACCATCACTCTAAAACATTGTGGTTAATGAAATAAATCTTGTACAGATGTCCTTGGCCTTGTTATGTTGCTACCTGGTTTATCAGAACTTTGCTTTAATATAGAATATATGGTTTTGCTTATAGTACATTCATGATGCCTCATAAACGATAATGAAACTCGGTATTCTACCACGGTCAGTTAGCCCTCAGGATGAGTGTCCATCTTCACCTCTGTACCAGTGGTAAAAAAAAACTGTGTGTGTGTGTGTGTGTGTGTGTGTGTGTGATGATGATCAATGATGACCAAATTGGATTTATCTCAGGAATGCAGATTTGTTAATGTTAGGAAATCAATTAATATGACTCATCTATTAACAGATTAATGTTGTATGATCAGATTATCTATGAAAGTCCAAAATATCTGCAAGGCAAATTAGAAGACTTATGAGTTTATCAAGGTTGCTGGAACAAAATCAATATCCAAATGTTAATTACATTTTCATGCAGCAGCCACAAGTAGTAATGGCTTTAAATATTTTAAATGTTATTAAGTAGAATTTACAGTAGGAACGAAAAAGTCATAAAGTACCTAAAAATCTTAATAAAACGTATATAAGCCTTTTAATGAGAAAATGATAATTTTAAAAAAGCACCTTTGTTGACCTAAATGGGAGACTGTGATGGGTAAGAAGATCATCTAGGTCTCAACTCTTTCTCCAAATTTTTTAATAGGTTAAAGTAATTCCAGCAAAAAATCCCAATGGTACTTGACAAGCTGATCCTAACATATAAATGGAAGAGCAAAGGACCGAGGATATCCAAGATATTCCAGAAAAAGGTGAAGTGTGAGGGGAGCTAGCACTACCAGAGTATAAAACTTACTGTAAAATACCGTGAGTGATTAAAACACTGTGGAGTTGGCACAGAGGTTATAAGTAGATGAATGGACAGGAATAAAGAGCTCGGGAACTGACCCACTCACGTGCAAGAACCTAATTTTTTAAAGGTAGTCGTTGCAGAGCGGTGGGGAGGAGGATGGATTATTTAATAAATGGGGCTTCAGTAATTCTTCACAAAGGAAAAAAATGAATTGGACTTCAGCCTTGCACCAGGCACAAAAGTCAGTCCCCAAGTGGATTAAAGATTTACTGGATTAAAGTTAAAACTTAGAAGATGATACAGAAGAATATTTTTATGACTTTGGGGAAGGGAGGATAGAAAGTGCAAACCATGAGTTAAAAGATAAATCATTTAGCTGCGTTGATAGTAAGTACTTTTGTTTACCAAACATGCCACAGAGTGAAAAAATAAGCCCAAACTGGAATAAGATACAGATAATCACGATGTATACATAACTACTAAAAAGCACCAGCATGCAAATCAGTAACAGAGCAAGGACTCAGGAGAGAAGCAGGCAGAAAAAAACACAAGTAGGCATAGCACAGAAGAAGAAACAGAAATGGCCCATAAACATGAAAAGATGTCCAACCTTATTAGTAAACAGGAAATTTCGCACATTGAAACCATAAATATAATACCATTTCCTAGTCACCAAATTGGCAACAGTTAAGTCAGAAAAGTGGGGAGGGATAAACTAGGAGTTTAGGATTAGCAGATACAAACTACTATATATAAAAGAGATAAACAACAAGGTCCTACTGTGTGGCACAGGGAAACTATTCATTATCCTATAATAAACCATAATGGAAAAGAACATGAACAAGTATATATATATATCACTTTGCTGTACATCAGAAGTAATGCAACATTGAAAATCAAGTACAATAAAAAAATAAACGGGGGGAAAAGTCAGAAAATACCAAAAAGTGGAGAGATTATGACAACAGGAGCTTTCATCTGCTACTCTTGGTGTAAGTCAGTACTACCACTTTGGAAAACAGCATTAGCTAGTGAAGTTGAACAGGTGTATCTTATAGCTCAGGATTTCTGCTCTTAGAGAAACTCATGTCAGGTGTATATACCCAGGAAACATGCCCAGGAATGGTCACAACAGCATTATTTGGAATAACCAAAAAGGAGGGAAAGAGAGAGCCAGCTGTCCCTCTACAGTAAAATGAATAGATGAAGTGTATGTGTGCAGTGGGATTCTGTGGAACGCTAAGTGTAGCGTAGAGCTTTGTGCATCAACAGTGGGTGAGTCTCAGAAATCATGTTGCGTTAAAAAGAAGCAAGTCGGGGGCTTCCCTGGTGGCGCAGTGCCGATGCAGGGGACACGGGTTCGTGCCCCGGTCCGGGAAGATCCCACATGCCGCGGAGCGGCTGGGCCCGTGAGCCATCGCCGCTGGGCCTGCGCGTCCGGAGCCTGTGCTCCGCAACGGGAGAGGCCACGACAGTGAGAGCCCCGCGTACAGCAAAAAAACAAAACAAAAAAAAAAAGCAAGTCGGAAGAGTCCAGTCAGCCTATATTGTTTAAGGATTCGTAAGTAATAAAACTGTAGAGAAAAGAAAGAATTACTAACATTCAAGATCATGGTTTCCTTGGGGGTGAGAATGGAGAGGAACGTGGGCTTATAAGCATTTGAGAATAGGAACATTTTGACCATTGTAAACATGTCAGTTTTTGAGTTAATATCTAAATTCAGCACAAAGCCAATCCAAATGCCAGAAGTATTTTAAATATAAATTAAAAATTCATTTGGAAGTATAAGCTGATGAGAAAATAAAGTCTTCATCGAAAGGGGGGGAAGAAGAGGAACTTGCTGTACCAAGAAAACATTTTTTTAATTACAATTTTTATACTGGTATAAAAATAGACAAATTAATAGAAGATGGTTTAAAATAGAAAGACTCAAATGCTTTTAAGAATTTTTAGTACGTTAAAGGTGGCTTTTTGAAATGATTCTGATCATGACGGATTATTCCGTAAAAGGTGCTGATATAACTGGAGAAAATTCAGTCACACCATTTGCCAAAAAGAAATTCCAGGTGGACTAAAAATGGAAAAATAAGTTATAAAAACTAGAAGATGATGCAGTTTATTTTTTCTTGAGGTGGGAGAAGTTTGTTCTAAGAATGTAAGCAATGGTCTGAAAACAGAACCCTGTGTAAACCACTCACCTGACTGTACTACGTAGAGCACCACCCCCAGTATTTGTATATACATATATATTTTTAAATTAATGTCTGTGCACTATACTAATACATGTAAGACAAAAAATAGAAAAGAAAAAAGATGAGGTGAAAATGTTTTAAAATATTTTTTTGTGTGTATTGTGGTAAAAAAAACCTTTTACTTTTTTTGAAAAGTTTAGTGAGAGCCATATTATTAAAAATGCTTCATTATTTTTGAAACTCCTAGTTTTAACCCTTAATGATAAAAACAACTTAATGTCTGATTCTAAGGTAAGTTTATTTTAATGCTAGTTTTTAATGGCTATTGTAGCTGAAAAAGCCACCTCATTAAGATCTGTGGATCCAGATGACTCTGCTTTCTGAAAAGCAGTACTCAGTTTTCAGTTCCATCTACTAGTCTTAAAAAAAGTGTTTGTTGAAATCTTTATAATAAATTTCCATCTTTCTCACTGTCACTAACTTGTTCTGGCTCAATAATTACAAGTGTGGTATTTTTATTGTTAACAAATGGGTTCAAAACGTACTGAAACTCACTTTTGAATTTTAGTTCCCAAGTTCATGTGTGCACTTATGAGAGTTTTTATAGGTGACAGTTTTTGGTAACACATTTTCATAAAGCTGGAGACATGTCTAGCCATTTTCAAGATGCTCTTAACAAGAATTCTTTAGGAAAAATAGCTGCTTTCTTACTCATAGTTAGTATATCATCTTTACCTTGAAGGGTCAGATAAAGTCTGTTTTTTTTTTTTTTTTTTTAAAGTCTGGGTGGTTTTTTTTTCGTAAGTTTATTTTATTTATTTATTTTTGGCCGTGTTGGGTCTTCGTTGTTGCTCACAGGCCTTCTCTAGTTGCGGAGCAGTGGCTTCTCGTTGCAGAGCACGGGCTCTAGGCGTGCGGGCTCTAGAGCGCAGGCTCAGCAGTTGTGGTGCACATGGGCTTAGTTGCTCCACGGCATGTGGGATCTTCCCAGACCAGGAATGGAACCTGTGTCCCCTGCGTTGGCAGGCGGATTCTTAACCACTGCGCCACCAGGGAAGCCCTTTTGTTTGTTTTTTAAATACCTTCTTGATTGCATATTACTGACAGGGACTTGTCACCTCAAGAAAGGTTGGCAAATTGCAGATGTTTGTGTTTTTATCAATAAAAGAAATAAAACAATATTGACAATACTCTTTTAAATGTTGCTATAACCAACAAACCTCTTTTGGGATTTAAATTTCTCCATCTCATAAAATGTTGTAAAGACACTCTTATGTGAGATAATAAAATCTAAGTCCGGTTGCCTTGTGGGAGCACCCAGGCTACAATTTTCTGGAAGAGAATGACGTCATTGTCCTCTGCATTGTGGAGTCCCACCACTCCTTTCAGGATACCTTGCTTTTTTTTTTTTTTAAACCAACCATGGGGAAATGGGGGAATAGAATAGAATGGGGGAAATAGAAAATCCTTTAGAAAATGGCAGTAATAATTGCTATAGACAAGATCTGCTGATGGATGCTAAATTAGTGGATGGACGTTAGTTTAAGGAGAAATAGGATAGTTGCATAAGTTCAAAGTTATCCCACCCCCCAGATATTTATTAGTTACATTTTAACACATGTATACAAATTCTTTGATATTCCTGTCTTCAGGAGATGGAGCTTAATTACCCTTCCCCTGGGTGTGGGCTGGACTCAGTGACTGGCTTCTGAGTATGGAAAAGAGAAAATACTACCTTCATCACAGAGACACCTGGGGGCAGCCCCGTGACCAAGTGGTCACGGTTCACATCCCAGCGGTGAGTCATGTTGGTATCCTACCCCCTGATATGATGCCCTGAGAAGGACACTTCACCTCTGTGGTATTTTCTCCCAAATCCGTAACCTCAGTCTACACATGAGAAAAGTCAGACAAATCCAAATGGGGGGCTTTCTCCAGGACACCTGACTGCTCCTCTTCAAAGGTGTCACGGTCATGAAAAACCAGGGGAGACCCAAAAGCTGTCACAGGTGAAGGTAACTAGAGGCGTAGTGACTAAACACCATGTGGGATCCTGGGATCAAAAAAGGATGTGAGGGCTTCCCTGGTGGCGCAGTGGTTGAGAGTCCGCCTGCCGATGCAGGGGACACGGGTTCGTGCCCTGGTCCGGGAAGATCCCACATGCCGCAGAGCGGCTGGGACCTGTGAGCCATGGCCGCTGAGCCTGCGCCGTCCGGAGCCTGTGCTCCGCAGCGGGAGAGGCCACAACAGTGAGAGGCCCGTGTACCAAAAAAAAAAAAAAAAAAAAAAAAGTATGTGAGTGGAGAAGCTGGAGAAATTCAGGTAAAATCTGTGGCTTGGTTAATGGTGTTGCACCGATGATGATTTCTCAGTTTTGGTAAGTGTACCTTGGTTATGTGAGGTTTTAACCCTAGGGGGAGCTGGGGGAAGGATTTATAGAAACGCTGTACTGTCTTTGCAACTCTTGCATATGTAAATCTAAAACTTTCCCCAAGAGAGTTGGGGGTTTTTTTTAATCCCATGGATTTCTCAGAGAATTATAAGGGGGCATGAAATAATAGTTCTTGCAGGAATCTGAGCTTTTAATTCCTCTTTTAGAAGCCGTACAGGGAGCCACAGTAATTCCAATGGGCACGTGGCTTTTGGGGCTGGTGGCTCATTTCTAAGCTCTGTCATCAAAAGTCTGTTTTGAGATGAGTTAAAGTGTTCATCTTCAAATTGAAAGGTCTGAGCTTCACAAGCTGTCGTGTGAATCACTTGTGTTTTGTTCATAGCATCCTCTTGCTGTCCTTGATGGTACATGTTGGCTTCCAATCAGGGTTAGAGAATTGGGTTGACATTGGTATCACTGGCTCGACTTTGGAGAAAATGTCATTGCAACCCATCTGAGGAAGTTTTGATGGAGGGGCAGTTGACATCCTGGGCGACCGGTCTCCGAGTTGGAGGTCGTCCCCGGGCACTGAAGGGGCCCCCTCTCTTCTGGGTTACTCACACTGTCCGCTCTCAGGCTTTCCAAGGAAAACCTGGTTAGAGTCAGACCCTCCCAAGTTCCCACAAACCTGGAGTTCTCGAGTCTACCGAAAATCATGCTAAATCAAGTGTGAAGTGGGGAATTACTTCAAAACTACAAGTACAGCAAGAAGATTAAAGGCACCAGACCCATCTGCTAATATAGGAAAGGAGATCAAAGAGAAGAAAGCAGGCGTTGAAAGGGCTTTCCACTATGGGGTGCCATCTTATCGGGGATGCGAGGGGGCCTTGGAAAGAGAAATGGGAAAATTCAGGTGTAAGGCAGATGCTCTGGGGAGGGTTGATGTAAAAGCAATTTTAGGGCCCAAGACTGCCAGTCGCATTAGGCCATCTCGGGCCCGGGACCACGGTGAGCTCTGGTGGGCAAGAGACATGGGGGACCCGGAGACACAGACTGACTAGAGGGCAAGTGCAGACATGGACTAGGACTGCTGAGAGGCCGTGTGGTGCAGTAGAGACGACGTGAGCTCTGGACTCAGGTGCGTTTAGGGTCAGTAGCTCCCCGTCCTTCATGTTGTGTGTCCCCATGCAGGTCACTTCAGCTCTCTGAGCCTCAGTTTCCTCTACTGTAAAACCAAAGTGCTCTCACCTTCCCTTTTTCCATGGCTTCGATGTTTCTCATCCTCAGGTCTCAGAATAACAACTTCCACTACTGTTACTGCTTCCGCTGTTACACTGACCCAGTCTTCACTGCATGCCTGGCACTGTGGGAAACACTCTATTCCTCTGTCTCAATTGACACCCGTGACAGCTCTGTTTTCCAGTGAGAAAGCTGGACCTCACAGGCGTGAAGTGACCTGTCCAAGGCCAGCCAGCTGTCACAAAGCAGCTGGTCCTTAATGATCACACTGGCAGGAGTTGATGTAAGGGCTTCAAGACGTAACCCTAACACAGGGCCCGGTACAGAGTGGGTGCCCAGCAGGTGCTCCTTTCCTCCTGTGGGAGCTGCCTACGTGGCAGGGGTGTCCAAGGGGTGTGACCCCAGCCACCTCGAGACCGGACAGCATCGTCGTCATGGGTGCTGAGCCCTCAGCCTGCAGGCCGTCTCCGTGTCAGCAGCAGTCTCTGCCCCTAAGCTCCGAGTGGCCTCTGGGCCTGCGGACAGAGCTCCGGCCTAGTGCCCCAGCATTCAGCAAGAGGGGACATTTGGGGCACACCAGGAGACGGGTGCCCAACAGGTCTGTCAAGAGTGGGTGCTCTCAGCAGGGCCAGAGACACTCCCCAAGCTAAAACGACTGTCCTGCCACAATTGAGTGACTAATCATTGCTGTTTGGAGGGAGAGAGATGTAGGCCAAGGTCAAAGGTACTCAGGGAGGCTGAACCCTCTTCCCAGAATCTGGATCCAGCTGGGAATTTTGGCTCCACCATTCATTCACCAGGCAAGTCACTGAACCACTCTGACCTCCAGGCTCATCTGTAAAACAAAGAAATTGGCTCACGGTGGCCCACCGTTGCTTGGGTTTGCTCAGCCTACATTCTCCTTCTGCTGGCATTCAGAGAATTGCTCCTCCCCATTCAGCAGTGTTTGGACAGGGCACGTGAAGGTGTCCCGCCTTCCTCGGCCTTTGGATGGGCATGTTGCCTGAGCCAATCAGCTTTCTCCCCTGAAGATGGAATTGTGAATAGAGCCATTTGAAGCCTGAAGGGGCAGGAGCTGGCCCTTCCCAAGGGTGGAGACCCCAGGGACCAGGCTGGCGAGTTCCTAGAGCTGCTGGGCTCTTGTCCTCCGGAAGGCTGGCCCTGCCTTCCACTGGCTGACCACCCTTCGTTCACCTTAAGGGATGAAGGTCAGTGTTTGCTGCTTGCAGCCCAAGTGCCCTAAGGCGCTCTTGCTTTCTGTGTGATCACTTCCCTGTAAATGGGGTCTTTGTTACCCACTTTGGAGCTTTTCTGAAACAAAGTGGCGAACAAATAAATTAGTACATTTAAAAGTTGGAGACGGGGCTTCCCAGGTGGCGCAGTCGTTGAGAGTCCGCCTGCCGATGCTGGGGACGCGGGTTCGTGCCCCGGTCCGGGAGGATCCCACATGCCGCGGAGCGGCTGGGCCCGTGAGCCATGGCCGCTGAGCCTGCGCGTCCGGAGCCTGTGCTCCGCGACGGGAGAGGCCACAACAGTGAGGCCCGCGTACCGCAAAAAAAAAAAAAAAAAAAAAAAAAGGTGGAGACGATTTCTTCTTCCTCTGCATTTCCTCTCTGGAGGGAAATGGGAGATGTCTCAGTTGATTCCAAATCCAAGGTTCCCAGGGTGGAGTAACCAGGCACACAGTCCCTAAGAGCCCCCATCTTTGGTCACCCACCCACAGAGAAACCCCGGTGTAGGCTCACCCCAGACACTCACTGCATGTCTCATAGCCCTGGTCAGCACTGTTTAATAAACTGCAAAACATTTCCAGCCGCGCTCTCCTCCGGCTGACCGTTTGTAAATTGCTTTTGCCCTGGTGCCTGACAGAGTGAAAAGCGCATTTTCAATCTCCAGGCAGCAGTAGGTGTATTTCTTTTTCTTTTTTTTTTTCTGAATTTTATTTAATTAATTTTTTTGTATATAGCAGGTTCTTATTAGTTATCTATTTTATACATATTAGTGTGTATATTTCTATCACAGCATTTCTGAGCTCACAGGGACAACCTGACATCCTGGGCTGGGTCCTGGGTGCTGGGTCCCCTGGGCTTCAGAGTACAGGTGATGTTCTGGGAGAGTGGGAGCCAGGTCGGCGGGGGATGGAGAGGGCGGGTGACAGGCACCGTTTGTTGACCGTTGTCCCCATACACAGCGGGCTCTAATGGCGCTCTCATTCTCTGCCAGGCGAGATCTGGAAGGAGACCCCACTGGCCCCGGGCCTCAGTGGATCCAGCTGGGAATTTTGGCTCCACCATTCATTCACACCAGGCAAGTCACTGAACCACTCTGACCTCCAGGCTCATCTGTAAAACAAAGAAATTGGCTCACGGTGGGCCACCGTTGTTTGGGTTTGCTCGGCCTCCATTCCCCTTCTGCTGTGTGTCCTGAGCAGGACGCTGAATTGAAGGCCTTGGTGTCTGTTCTCGAAATGAGGCCAATTGAGGAATAAAGCCCCCTTTAGCGAGCCCTTGCTTTGTGCCAAGCACTGTGCCAGGCACTTTGCACACTTTGTGTCACGTGTCCTCACTCTGCTACCATTACTACCCCTGTCGTCCACATGAGGCTCAGACCTGGGTCCCGACCGGGGCTGTCTGGCTCCGCAGTGGCTTCTATCATGTGGTGGCCCTGAGGAGCCAGCTGGCGATAAATCCAAGTGCCCCCACTTACCCACAGGGCCATCACCTTCCGACGCTGCCCCATCCACGCACCTGGACACTGCCGGCGCCTGCTGTGACGGTATCATGGTGTCCGCTCACGTAGCAAGTGATGTTGGAGGGCTGCTTTGGGCTGCATCCCTCTGTCCCCTTCCCCAGGGGAAACACAGAGGTGTGAGAACTGGTGCTGTGCCGGCTGCCCTTGGGTTTTCCTCCCGACGTTCAGCGCAGTGTTTGTTAGGGAGGAGCATGGTTCCAGGAAGGCAGATACATTTCAGCTCTGCCACTTAGAGCTGTGACTCCGCTCTGCGTTTCCCCACCTGTAGGTACACTGGGCTTGTACTAGAAATGGGGCTAGTAATTGTCCTGGGGAAAATGAAAGTGGCTACAGTGACAGTGAATGTAAGTGACTTTTTTTCTTTAAGGGAAAAGCAGTTATTACATAGTAAGTGCTGGAAACGGCCGCAGTTACTATCATGCTGTCTGGCCAGAGCCCATTACTCAAGTTGCCATTTAACTTTCTCTTCTTTGGGCTAAAATTAGATTCCTGTTTTCTTTTAACTCAATAAACAGCCACTGAGCAGCCTCTACAGATTAGATTAGACGATCTCCATGGTAATCTGAAGCGCCTCCATCTTAGTACCTCCATACCTAGGCATCCGAGGCTTCGGGAGCGGGAAGGAAGGCCTTGGGTAGAAACAGTAGCTTTCACTTATTGAGCTTGATTGTCGTCAGGCCGTGGGTGAAGCACGTTACATACACTGTGGCATTTAATCCCCAAGGCAGTCCAGGAGGGAGCTACGAGCATTTTCAGCCCCATTCTACAGATGGGGTAAATGGGGTTCAGAGAAATTCAGTAACTTATTCAAAGTCCCTCAGCTGCTAGGGGACAGAGCTATGGTCCAACCTGGGTCTGTCCCCAAAGGCTGAGCTCTCAGTCCTGGGCCACACTGCAGACCCCAGTTTGGGAAGGAGGCTCAGAGCCGCCCCAGCATTTCAGGACCCTCACTAGAAACCAATCATTTACCCCCAAAATGCTGCCCAGATTGGCTCATTTGTCAGCTGGGACGCTATTAACTGCAATGGCCATCTTGGCAGTCTCACTGTGGTCTAACTGATCCTGATGGGCAGCTAAAGATGTGATTAATAAAACAGCGCAGGAGTGAGCACTTAACTGCAGGGTGGGCAACCTCTTCCCAAGCAAGTAGTCTGGTGGGGGCCAGGAACCGGGAAGGAAGTGATGGGGCTCGGCCCCCACACGGGAGGTTTGGGAGGCTTAGGGCTGGGAGCAGAGTTGGAGCTCCCGTCTGCCCCTCCTCCCCTTTGTCTGCTCAGAAACAGGGAGAGATGCGGGTGGGCATCGGGGAACCAGCAAGGACCTGAGAGCAAACGCAACTGAACAGCTGCATCATCTCTCGCCCCTCCCCGCCCCCCGCCCTCAGCTTCCCCAGGGAGCAGGAACCCCGGCTAGTCCCAATTTTTGGTTGAGGAGCTGAGACGCAGAGAAGTACCCAGGGGCACACAGCTGTTGGGTGGCAGAGCCCCACCTGAGCCATTCCCTGCACTGTCTGCTCTGCCGCTCGGTGGCTGCCCCATGGCAGCGGAACCCAGCCCAGTGGATGTGCCCCTTCCCGAAGACGCCCTGGGCTGAGACTCCACCTGCCAGGCTGAAAGAGCTGCCAGAGCCCAAGTCCCCTTAGGTCCAGAACCTTCCATCTACCTGCCTCCCAAAGAATCAAGGCCTGGCCACCACCCCTCTCCCCGCTCAGCAATGGCAGCGTTTCTCAGAGCTGTTCCCCAGGCCTCCTCCTGATGTTACTTTACTGGGGGCCCCTGGCCAGCTGGCTGCCCCTCTTCTTCTCACTGGTGAGAAGAGGGCGTTCCTGAACTTCGGTGAGCAGAGCTATCGCCCAGGGGGATTGTTACCCGCTACCCGCCACCCCAGATATTCTGATTCTGTAGGTCTGGAGCAGGGCCCAGAAACCTGCATTTCAGCCTCACGCTCCAGGTGACTCAGATGCGCGTGGGGCCCAGCCCATGCGGCGACACAGGCTAGACTAAGTCTAAGGTTCTGACTTCTATGAAATCTTCTAATTGAAGACTAATTCTTTTTTTTTTTTTTTTTTTTTTTTTATTTATTTGGTTGCACCGGGTCTTAGTTACGGCACGCATGTGGGATCTAGTTCCCCGGCCAGGGATCAAACCCAGGCCCCCTGCGTTGGGAGCATGGAGTCTTAACCACTGTGCCACCAGGGAAGTCCCTGAAGACTAATTCTTAAGTCATCTTTCAACTTTTCTCACCTAGGGCTAAAATTAGAATCCCAGATTTAGTTGATCTTTTTATTCAGTTCTGTCACTGTGCCCTGGGCACCCACGCTGGTGCCAGGACCTGGGGTGGGGGGCTGATGGGCACCTTGTGTTGTAGGTTTACACACAGAGCCCTTGGTGGCAGCTGGGAGGAGCTGAGCATCTCAGTGAGGGCCCAGCATGCAGGGTACGTTTTCTGGAATTCGTGGTGGTTTTCTCCCTGAGCGTTCTCAGCCTCCCCGGATTGGGGTCCCCCTCTCCAGCAAGCCCTGCTGCTTAGCCCCGGGGGGCCCGTTGTCTGCTGGCCCAGTTAGGGTGGAGTGATTGCCCCAGCTAGCTGGGGACGGATGGGACAGGATGGGAGGAAGCTTTGGTTTGGACCCCCGCCTCCAGAGCCCTGTGCCGTCAAAGGCTTTATTAATGTAGATTAATGGGCATAAACAGGATTCTTGATTTCCTCAAATAAATGGATTTTGAACGGTTGCTCTGGCAACCAGGCCTGGCTGCGTTCATTATCCAGGGGAAGGAGTGAGCTTGGTAGGATCTCTGTTCTTGCCCTTGTATTTTGCAATCTGTGGGTCTGGGGTGGGCAGAGCATTCAGTCCAGCCTGGACAAGGTAATACAGAATCCGGCAACCACTAAATTTGTTAAGGTCAATGCGTTCTCTACGCAATGCCTGCGACAGCAAGGAGACTGCTTCCTTCCGCGCCGGAGGCAAAGAACTTACCTCTTGGATATGGCAGACCCAAAGCCATTAACCAAGAGATGTTTAAACTCTCATCCCTGGATGTTACTCACGCGGCCTTGGTGAATATATTCTGGGATGGTGAGAGGCGGGTTGTTATTCAAGGGGGTCCATTGGCCTCTTGGTATGAGGGGAAATAAGGCAGGTCTGGTGTGGACTCTGTGACCTCCAAGTTCTGGGCTAGTGGGCTAGGGCCCTTAATAACTGGCAGCAGTTGTTCTGACATTTGAAGACAACAGGGGGATTGTCTCTGGAGCACTGACCCTGAGAGGATTTCAGGCCACCTGGCAGAGGGGAGGGCCCTGGCCGGGAGTCAGGATGCCCGAGCAGAGTCTCCCTCTGTGCTGCCGCACCCTTGGGGCTCCCTGTGGTGAGGCTCTTGAGGGGCACGTAGAGCAGGAGCTGGGGAGTGTGGATGGCATCTCCGGACAAGCCAGGCAGGACCCTGGGAGCGCTGGGAAGGGGACCTTTGGCAAGCAGAGCCCAGGTAGGTGTCAAGCCGCCATACCAGCTGCTAGAATTCTCTCTGTAGACCCACTGCTGACCCAGCATGGATGATAAGACCAGGCCGAAGTCAAAGACCCATCAGGTGGAAACCAGTCTTCCAGGGGCAGGTGGACTTTCACCCTTATCACAGCTGCCGCCATTTCTTGAGCACCACGTTACATACGCTGTCTCTTTGCCTGCGTGTCTTTGGCTCATCCTGGCCGTAGCTCTGTGAGGCTCAGAGAGGTTGGGCACTGGTCCAAGGTGGCACAGCCAGCACGCATGGTACAATCTCAGGTGGTCTGGCTGCAGTATCTGCACCCATCGAGGTAGTTGTTCATTCAGCAGTTCTTTGTTGAGTGTCTTATTTTTTGCCAGGTACTGTCCTCGAAACCCATGGGAGTCCCAGAGCCTCTGAGCGTATGTCTGGGACTCTAGCGTCAGTCCCATCCCACCCTTTTCATCCCATTCCCTAGAGAGGTTGGCAGTGTCCCTCTGCTGGCATCACTCATGCGCCACACAGAGAGGTAAATGGCCCTGCCACGGTTTATGGAACACGGCAGATGAATGGTCTTCAAAGGCCTCCCGTCAGGCTCAGACAGGAAAATTGCTAGGGAAGACCTCATTGCCACCCGCAGCTGCCCTCTGAGCCAGGCTGCCAGACAGGTGGAAAACCAGCAGAGGCAGGTCTGGTCCCTGCAGAGGCTGGTGGATGGGCTTCTCATCTGTTCTGGTGGAGATTCTAAGTTTCCCCCAGGCAGTATGTGGGCTCTTGCTTGTGGGGCTGTTAAGGACTCTCGTTGGCTTAGCCTGACTCTTGCTTAACCCTCCCCAGAACAGCCTCCCACTCGCCTACCTCAGGAAGACACACAGCAATGCCTGATCTGTGTCAGGAGACAGACGACCCCCAGAGCAGACTGCACAACTCGTGCCCCTCCCTCCCTCTGTCCCTTCCTCCCTCCCACCCCTCCTTTTTTTCTTTTTATTTAGAAAAAAATATAAAGGAAAGTACAGAGAGTAATTAGATCAAGGTTCTAGAGCAGTGCTGCCCAATAGAACTTTATGTGAAGGTGGGAAGATTCTAGATTTGCACTATCCAATATGGTAGCCACTGGTCATGTGTAGCTTTTGAGCCTTTGAAATGTGGTTACTGCAAATGAAGAACTGAATTTTTAATTTTAGTGAATTGAAAGTCAAATGTCAGTAGCCAGATGTGGCCGGTGGCTACTGGATTGTGCGGCACGGCTCTAGAAGCAAGGAAAGTACTGATAACTGGAGGGCCCCATGTTCTAGGAGATTCTGAGCCATTCTCAGTATTTTAAGACCCTGTTGGACACAACTTGTTTGTACCCAGTAAGGCTTCACAGGCTGAGGTCACATCAGTTCAGTGCCTTTGAACAGATGGTAGGAGGGCAAGGGAGTTGGTAGCCAGGGTTCAAACACAGGCCCCACTACTTCTTACCTGTGTGAATTTGGACTCATTACTTGGCCTCTCTGAGCAGATTTCCTCATCTGTAAATTGAGGATGGGGGTGGGGGCGGGTATTACTAGCATCTGTTCCTAAGTGTTGTTTTGAAGATTAAAAGAAATAATTTGGAAAAGTACACTTGAACACTGGAAGGGGCCAGGCTCACAGGAGGTCTAGACGTACTTCTCCAGAGTCGTCCTGGCCACAGCTCAGGCAAGGAGTGCTAAGAGGACACTCAGTGCTCCAGGTACCTTGCAGGCATTCCTTCTTTACTCCTCCCCATAGCCCTAAGGCATAGCTACTATCTTTGGATCCACTTGGCAGATAGGCACAAAGAACAATAGGCACAGAGCGGTTAAGTAACTTGTCCTAGGTCACACAGCTGGGAAGTGGTGGAGCTGGGCTTCCAGCCCAGGTTTGGTTGACCCCTGAGACTGCTCCACTAACCGTTATGCCAAGCAGTCTGTGATTGAGGGGCTGCTTCAAAGTATATTCTCAGGGGCGGTGGTTCTCAAAGCATGCTCCCCAGACTCGCAGCATCAGCCTCTTGGGCTTTACCCTAGAACAACAGAATCAGAAACTCTGGGGGTGTGGCCAGCAATTGGCATTTTAAGAAGCCCTCCAGGTGAGGCTGGGGTACTAGAGCTTGAAAAAAGTAGTCGCTCAAGGGGCCTTCAAAATCCTGCCTTTGAACTCAGCCGGAGCTCGCGCAGCTCTGGCTCTCTCCCCTGACCCCACATGACTCCCTCTCCCAGCCCAGCAGCCTCCCTCTGGCCCTGGCTGCTCCCTGATCTATGTCTTTTCCAGACCTACTCATGGACCTGAGAGCAGGCCAGGGAGTAAGTGGTCAGTGAGTGCTGGCCTTGCCTCTGTCCGCACTGCTGCTGGCGCAGCTCCTGGTTGGGTCTCATTGATCTGCAATCTGTAGGTGTTGCTTCTTGGACTGTTATCCTGCCAGTAATTAGTCTCATGAAAAGCGGTGTGGACTGGGATGCAACTCGTGGGTTGTTTTGAAAGGGGCGCATCTCCCTGGCTGATGGCTTGTTGTGACTGACTGTCAGCTTCAGATGATAGAAATCGGGTCCCAGTGAGAGCATCTACCACGGCTTGGAGCTCCCAGGTCCCCAGGAGGAGAAGAGGGGAGGGAGAAGATGGAGAAATATAGGCCCCGGACAGCTGTGGAGCTGGAAAACAGGGAACCCAGACCTCACCCCCAGCCAATGAAACCACACCCTCTGGGGCTGGCACCTGGGCACTGACAGTTTTTAAAAGCGCCTCCGATGGTTCTTCTTTTTTTCCCCCTTAGCTTTATCTAGATATAATTGACGTACAACGTTGTGTAAGTTTAAGGTGTACAGTGCGATGGTCTGATGCATGTACATATTACAAAGTGAGTACCACAATAAGGGTAGTTAACAAGTCCATCACTTCACATACTATTTGTTGTGGTGGCAAGAACACTTAAGACCTACTCTCTCAGCAACTTTCAAGTGTACGATACAGTATTGTTAACTATAGTCACCATGCTGTACACTAGATTCCCAGAACGTATCCATCTTATAACTGGAAGTTTGTACCCTTTGACCGACATCTCCTTTCCCCCATCTCTCGGCCCCTGGCATCCACCAGTCTATACTCAGTTTCTACGAGCTCAGTTTTTTGAGATTCCACATGTAAGTATCATACAGTATTTTTCATTCTCTGTCTGACTTATCTGACTTGCTTCGCTTAGCATAATGCCCTCAAGGCCCATCAATGTTATGGCAAATGGCAGAATGTCCTGCTTTTTTTATGGCTCACATTTTCTTTATCCATTCATCTGTCAGTGATAGATACTTAGGTTGTTTCCATATCTTGGCTACTGTGATTAATGCTGCAGTGAACATGGGGGTGCAGATATCTCTTCAAGATCATGATTTCATGATTCTAATGTGTAACCAAGGCTGAAAATCATTGCTCTAAATGAGCATTCCTCAAACTTGAAGACAAGTCGGACTATCCCGGAGACCTTGTTTAAAAATGCAGGCCCTGATTCAGTGAGTCTGGAGTGGGGCCCAAGAATCTGAATTCTAAGAAAACTCACCGATCAACTTGCCAAATGACCGATTTGTCTACATCATCAGATTTCCCGTTTGATTTGGTGAAGGCAATATTTAGGAGCTTATTACAGGAGAGTTTGCTTTTGCAAGATATTTCATCAGCAGAAAGACTATCACCAGCATCGCATTTGAGATTTTTAGCATTCATGCTCATTTTACATGTAAGATATTTTCAGTTCCTTCGGATGATTTGGTATTTGGCAAAATGATTCTTGGTGAATGGGCTGCCTTTGGTGTCCATGGAAGAGTCTCTCAGCCAGCCTTGGGGAGAGGAACCACAAAAATAGGTCTTCGGCTGAGCCCCCGATTGTTCTAAATCCCCCCAGATTTATCAGCCTCTGCCTTCACTTCTTATACGTTGGAGGGCTCTGCTGCTAAAAGTGTTTGAAAACAGAACCTTTTAAATCTAAATGCTGCATTTGACAGTTGAGAAGCATGAGGCTCAGAGAAGTTAAGCAACTTGCCCAAGGTTGCACAGCCAGGCCGTCAGACCAGAGAGGTGCTGCAGGCCCTACATTATCAACTCAGGGGCAAAGCCTGGCCCGTGGCTAAGCAGGCAGACTGCCCAGACCAAGGGTGGGGCCTGGGAGGAGTTTGGACGCAGCACCCTCACTCCCCCTACTCCCCTAGTGGTATTGACTGTCTGCCTCTGAGGCTTTCCTTCTCCATCTCCCTCCGCAGTAGTGGCCAGAAAGGGGGATCAAAGTCTTTTTCTTAAACTTGAACACATCATGGCCTTTGAAGGTCAGAGAACAGAGGCCTGCGTCTGCTGCTCCTCTGCTGCCTGTTCCCTAAAGGAGAAGATCCTCCTGCAGTGACGAAGGACCATGTGCTGGACTGAAGGCGGCAACTCCCTCCTGTGGGGCTGCGCTGCCCCACCTCATCATGAGGGAGCCTCCTTAGCTGGGGAGGGGCTGCTGAAACTCCACCCCAGGGCCAGCGCCACAGACTGGCCAGACAAGCCCTGTCCTGGAAATCAGGAGAAGGATTAGATCCTGCAGCCTTCTCTGTGCACCTGAAGATCCCCAGTGCTACTTGTGACCTGGGAGGGAGGGTACCAGGCCCCAGGATCAGCCCATCAGACAGCTGGGGAGCAGGACATACCTTCGGGAGTTCCTGTGGTCCAGGCCTCTGCCTCCGGGTGGGTCAGTAACTTTCATGTCCATCGCATAGATGAGGCAGCTGAACCCCAGAGCTGATCAGCATTGGAGGGAGACAGACCCAAACCTGGTCTCCTGCCCTCTGATTCGGGGATGGAGGGCTGGGGCTGGACAGGTGTCTCCTGGTGTCTTTCACATCTTGTCATCCCTTCCCCCCTCCCTGGTTGCCAGTGGATAGCAGAGTGAGGAACAGGCCGGATGAGCAGGTGTCAGGGACTAAAGGAAGCCAGGAAACTGGAGTGGAAATGAGCAGGAACCTTCTGCCAGGCTTCTGGGGATGGAGCAGCCTCTGGCGTGTGGGGCTGGGCCTGTACCTCCCGTGGCTGAGCTCAGACCGATAGGGTGGGGAGGCTCCCGGGATGGGCTTCAGCTGAGGGCCCCTGGCCTCCTGGGGAGGCGGCAAGGCCAGGCATGTGTCCAGCCCAGCTGTGGGAGGCTGGGGGCCTCTCCAGCAGATGCTCCATCTGGGCACAAGAACTCAAAGGGGTGTATAAAGACCCACACCAGGCAAGTCTGCCCGATGCCCTGTGCCCTCCGAGAGCTGACAAGGAGCATGGTGACCCCCGTCAGGCCACCATGACCTGTGTGTCAGAGTGTCAGACATGTCAGAGGAGCGTCGGGGCGTGGCGACAGTGGCTGCTCATTGCCACCCCAGGGAGATGCCCTCGCCCACCCTCAGGACCTCCTCCACCGCACCCGCCCGGCCAGGCTCTACTGCACCATGCTTTAGAGTGGGTGCGCTGGGCTGAAAGCCCACTGCCACCACATCCCCGCAGGGCAATCTCCCCAAGCTCTCTACGTCTCCTTTCCCTCATTGTGGGGGAGGACAGCGTTAGGACCTGCCACACAGAGATAAGCTGAGCATTAAGTGAGGAAGGTTCCGGATGATGCTGGGCACAGCAGCTGGGAGTGGCTCTTTTGTCCTCACGCTACAGGAGGAAGCTGAGATCTTAGAGGCAGCCCCGGGGAGGGAAG
The DNA here is from genome assembly GCF_963924675.1 of Phocoena phocoena. Classification (NCBI taxonomy): domain Eukaryota; kingdom Metazoa; phylum Chordata; class Mammalia; order Artiodactyla; family Phocoenidae; genus Phocoena; species Phocoena phocoena. Next base: position 12,218,939 of record NC_089234.1, read on the forward strand.
GGAGGAGGGCTGCCGGCTCAGCTACATCGCAAAGACTGAGGGACTCAGCTAGAGGAGGGAGGCCTGCATCCCCTGTTTCCTGGCCTGCTCTTCCACCTTCCCCCCACCGGGCATACCCTCTGGAGGCCGCAGGGTCCCTGTTTCCAGCTGGGCCAGGCATAGGCACCAGGGCTTTGAGAGCAGGTGGCCTGGGAGCTCAGCGGACCTGCCTCAGCATGGGGCAGATTCTCGTCAAGAGCGCTAGTGGTTGGAGCTGGGCCTCTCACGCCCTGTAACTGGAAGGGGGACTTGTGCCTCGAGGAGGAGGGGAGGGGTGGGTGCTGCAAGCAGCCAGCCTGGGTGGTGGCGAGAACGCTCTCCCAGCCCTAATTTGAAAAATTGAGCTGAAAAAGAGTCAGACTTCTCGTGTGACTCGGATGCACCATTATCCCCATCACGCTGAGAAGGCACCAAACTCTGCCTGGCGAGTTCCCAAGGCAGCAGCTTCAGAGGGATGGGCGTGTTGAGGGAGGGGAGAAGGGAGCCCCTCCCTGGCCGCCGGAAGGAGGCGCTGTGACGGGGTGGGGGTGGGGGGTCTCATCCAGGTGGTGCCTATCCTTCTCTGCCCGAGGCTGGTCCTGGCCCTTCCTGGGTCTCACTTCAGCCAGGCTCAGGATCCTGACCTCAGGGAGCCCCCGCCCCAAGACAGAAAGAAGGCGTTGCTTTGACACACCAATAGCCTCGATTTCAGAAACGCAGTAGAAGCTGAACGTAGGCATTAGAAGTGACAAGGTAGCCCTTACGGGGAAGGACCCCACCAGATGTCCACTCTACACTTTTTTCACTACACATTAAGTGAAAAAAGCAGTTTATAAAATGGTGTGTGGTATATCTTAGTCTGCTCAGGAACCACAGGCTGGGTGGCTTATACAATAGATAGTTATGTTCTCACAGTTCTGGAGGCTAGAAGTCCAAGGTCAAGGTGCTGGCAGAGTTGGTTGCTTTGAGGGCTCTCTTCCTGGCTTGCAGATGGCTGTCTTGTGACATGATCCTCACACGGTCATGCGCGTTTGGGGCTGGGGGGAGAGGGAGAGAGAGAGAGAGAGACGGTCCTCTCTGGTGTCTCTTCCTATAAGGACACTAATCCTATCAGAGCAGACTCCCCTCCATGACCTCATTTAACCTTAATTAGGGCTTCAGAGGCTTCACCTCCAAACACAGCCACACGGGGGGCTAGGGTTGCAGCATGTGAACTTGGCGGGTGGGGGGACCCAAACATCTAGCTCATAACAAGGAGCAAACCCTGGGCTCCAACCAGCTCCTCTGTTTGCATGTGGGGTCACTTGGGTGTAGTGACGTGAACTCTTTGAGGTCCTCAGTTTCCCCTCCTGGACTCTGAGGGAGATTGTACCTTTGCCTCTCACTTTCTGGGACTGTTACAAAGATGAAGAAGATGACCTCGAGACTGTGAGAGCACCTTGGGAATGGTGAGGTGCCTTGGAATGAGAGGTAAGGAGAGCTGGGAGTGGTGTTAGGGAACCCCTGAGGACCACCTCAGGTCAGGAGGAGGTGTTTCCCAGAGATGCCCGGAGGTCCAGGTCTCAGCTACAGCATCTGCGCCGACCGGGAGCATGTCCACAAACGCGTGTAGGCTGACCTGGTGCTGTCACTCAGGGGGAGTGGAAGTGAGCGTGGGCAGGAGGGAGGGTTGCCATGGTGACAAGGCACCTGGAGCCCCTACTCCCCACCTGCTCTAGCCAGCATTTTTCTCGCTTTTTGAATTCTCAGGATGAGATGGAAATTTGACTTGTTCTGCCAGTAGGTGGCTGATTAAAAGCATTAAACACTAGCAAACTGAACAAACCAGGCCCAGTTTGGCCCACAATTCAGCAGTTTCTGACCTAGGTTATCCGAGTTGCTGGTGGGACTGGGCTTGGGAAGGATAAGGGAGCTGGAGGGAGGCAGGCGTGGGGAGCTACTTGCATCCAGTGGGTAGAGGCCCAAGATGTAGCCAGACATCCTCCAACGCACAGAACAGCCCCTGGCCACGCACAGCAAAGAATTAACCAGTCCCAAATGTCATAGTGCCAAGGTGGAGAAACCCTGTTGTGTATTGTGCTGGATGATTCCTGTTCGGGGCTGTCCTGTGCGTTGTAGGACATACACACACACACACACACGCACACGCACGCACGCACGCAGGCATGCACGCACGAGTTAGGGAGCAGGCAGAAGAGGACTGTCCCTTAACATTTAGCCTGATGCCACCTCTTCGTCTGAAACACATTCGGGCCAGTTCCAAGCTGCCCGCTCCGTGTTCAGAAGGCAGTTCTCTGATGGAAGATGTTTGTATAAGTGTAGCCATCCCTGCTTTTTCCCAGTGTCTCTGGAGGAAGAGCACAGCCTAAATACTGGTTATTATCATGTTGACAAGATTGTATCTGAAATGTTTTACCCCAGGTATGATCACGTGGGCTCTCAAGAGAGAAACAAGCTCATTTCATTTATGCCTAACGCTTCCCATTTGGAATCCAGTGTCCTTCCCGCTCCCCGCTCCCCACCAGGAGGGTGGTGCCTCCTCTGAGAGAGGGGCGGGCAGAAGCGCAGGCGCACAGGCCGGGCTGGCTCAGCTGTCTTGGGCTCTGAGTCCCTAACAGCTTCCAGGGCTACTTCTCCATGAACCTGAGCTCTTGGAGCGTGTCTGCCATTTATTATTTGATTAGTCTCTCCAAGGGCATCTTAATTTGTCCTTCCCAGTCACGTACTCCAGCCAGATGGTTTGAGAAATGACATCCCTGGGCCTGCTATATAATAAGACAATTATTCCAGCAGCGTGCTGCGTCACAGCAGTAAGTCCTGAGCTCGGTCATGGCCTTAATTCCCTTCTGGGCTGAGAATGCACGGACATTCTGAGAAGCTGTAGCTTTCAGACGACTGGAGTATGGCGGTGAAATTCAGGCAGGGCCTTGACTTTGGGGGCGGGGCTTGTTCCCTTCGACTTGCTGTGGTCTCCGGAGTCATGGGAACAGTGTGGGGAGCACGGCCTCTGGAGCCCACAGAATGGAGCTGGAATCATAGTTCCGCACTAAGTGCGTGCCCCTGGGAAAATGATTTAAACTCTCTGGGCCTCGGTCTACTCACCTGTAAAATGCATGTTGTTATAACAGGTCCTAAAAATGAGCTGTTTACTGGCTGCTCAACATCTCTTTTCCCTTCTTTGGTAACAGCTCCTTGATTTACTTTTGGGGAATTACCTCCCCACCATGTGAAATCTCCGAGGGACACAAGTCAAGGTGTCCTGCACTCCCCTGGCCATAGTGAACACGTGACCAAACCGGGCCGCCGAAATGACTCCAGGTGGGGACACCCTCAGGATGACCCAAACCCTGACGAGACCACTGCGAGAGCTGCTTCCTAGACCCCTGGATCTGCCTGGGTTCCAGGTTCTCTTTTTTTTGTTTGTTTTCTTTTTTTTTTTTTTTTTTTTTTTGCCCCGGACGCGCAGGCTCAGCGGCCATGGCTCACAGGCCCAGCCGCTCCGCGGCACGTGGGATCCCCCCGGACCGGGGCACGAACCCGAGTCCCCTGCATCGGCAGGCGGACTCCCAACCACTGCGCCACCAGGGAAGCCCTCCAGGTTCTCTTTTGATCCCATGTGTCCAGCCTTCTTGTCACTTCCATGAGCTAACCAATCTCCTTCCAGTAGACTCCTTTGTACTTTCATTCTTCAGGGTTAATTTCTCTTGCTTGTAACCAAAGAACCCTGTCACCCACAGGCTTGCTGGGAGATGAGAGAGCCGGCCTCAGAGCCTGGTGTTGGTGGGTACTCAACCAGGGGACACTCAGTCTCTGCCCAGGAGAGCAGAGTTTCTGGAAGTGGAGGAGACAGCCTGAGACGTGAGGAGCACCCCACGGGTGAGGCTCCGTCTGCTGCGAGGCTGTTTCCCTGCCTGATTCTGCTGCTTTCCTTAGATCCTTTTCTGACTCCCTCTGACTCCTTAGGGTGAGGGGAAAGCTCAGGGGAGGGTTTGAAGAGGGACCACGGATCCTGAGTTGTCCCTACCCCCTGCTCTGGAGGGGGCAGTGGGCTCCAGGGGCTGGGGTTCCCGGTCCACCTCCCCCCAGGCTGCTGAGCCTTCGCGGGGTGGGGAGAGAGGCACTGCCAGGAGCAGAAGCTGTGACGACTTTAAACTGCATCTTCGTATGAGGAGATGAGTTGCCTGAAGCCCCATCAATTTGCCTAAACCTCGGAGAAGCAGGATTTGCTGGGCCCCCCGGACAGCAATCACCGGATCCAGACATGTCAGCGAGAAACAGATGTTCACTGAGTTGCACTAAATGTGCAAAACCACTTCAGCATCACCCACCACGTTTTCTTAAAAAAAATCTATTTTGTGAGAAATTTAAATTGCACAGAAAAGTAAGTACAAAAAGAATATACCAACGACCATACTGTCACCACTTTAATAGCTGTCAACACCTTATCCTATTTCCTTCCATGCTTTTTTAAAAGATAGTGAACGTTAGCAATGACGCCATCCTGTTGGGTCCCATCTCTCCCATTTTTCACTCTTCCACGCCTCGGTTATGTCGAGCGAGATTGCTGTGGACCCTTGTACACTGTAGTAAGCGTACACTTGTGTGTCCATAAGCAGGGCCAGTGCTTTTTGTGTGTGCGTTTACAAAAATGAAACACGTGGTATGGTTCCGTCCATGCCGTTTGTCTTCTTGCTTCTCTCACCCAACATTTTGTTTTTGAAATCGGTCCTGGTATGTGTGACAGGTAACACACATGCTTCCTTTTCATTTCTGTAAAGCGTTCACTGTATAGATAGAGTGCTTTGTGCAGCCCTCATGCTGTAACTTCCCCTAATTCTGTGTCCCCGTGCCTGTTCTTGTCTCTCTGAGCATGTGTGTGAGTTTCCCCAAGAAGGGTTCAGGGTGTGCTTCTCCAGCTTTATGAGATCCTGCCAAATGACCACCGTTGTTTTATTCCCTCCCTCCCAGCTCTCCCCTGCTGCTCCCTCCTCCAATCTCACAGGAGCTTCTTGGGGTCAAATCCAAGGGCCACTGAGCAGCCTCCCCTTCTCTGATGATCCCCGGCCACGCCCACCTTCCTGGCTTCTCTCCCCCTCACGCCCACTCCTGCTTTTCCTGCTTCCTTTGCTGGCTTCTCTTGCCCCTTCTCCCTGTCCCAGGCTCTGCCCAGCCTCTCCAATCTCTGTTTCTGCCAGGACTCTCATGCTTGCAGAGCGAGGCAGGTGTGGCTGAGATGGGTCTTGTGTGGCCAGCATGATTTTCTTGAAAAGTTTAGAATCTGAACCCCCAGACTTCTGTTCCAACCTCCATCTAGGATAACTTCCTCCATGGCAGAGACTGGAAAGCTAAGGTCTGAATTTCCCAAACTCCCTGCGGGTGTGGCTCCAGAAGCGATTCCGATTGACCATCAGATGCACTTGCGGACGCTTGGATTCAGAACTGCGTGAGCATCTATTTGCCACAGCGGATTCCAGCAGGCACGGCGTAACTCTGCAGCCAGCAGCTGCTGGGGGCCGCTCCTGGCCCCCACCACTGGTGGTGTAGACCTCCAGCCAGCAACCGCTTCTTGCAGCTGCAGCTTCCTGACTGTAGTAGAAGCAGCAATTCCCTTCCCTTGGTGGACCAGTGCTGTGCATTCTGGGGAATCGCTTCTCAGACTAGAGATCAATTATTCTTTCCTCCGTTCCGATGGCTCTGTCAGCACTCGATCCCTGGCATTAAATTCATTGCTGCTTCAGCTAGCTATAATGCTTACTGTTATCTGCAGCTGAACCCTTACCAACAGAACCCTAGAGAAGCGGGGGTTTGACCCCTGACTTATCCTATACTTTCCCTGAGAGCACATTCTGACTTCAGTTTCATTCATTTATTTATTGAATCACCCAAAAAGATGTGTTAAAGCATCTACTAGGTACTTCTCACCGTGCTGAACATGGAAGACACAAAACTGGAATCGTACAGGACCGACCAGCACCTGTTCCATTCCCCTGTCTTTTCAACTAGAAACTATGCGTATAGCTGTGACTCCTCTTTTTACTCCCCTCATATGCCTGTAGTCCCTCTGTAAGATCTGGCTTTGTGGTGCCCTTCCTTAAACTGTTGATCTTATTGAACATGACCCGAGGCCCTACCCCATCCAGGCATATCCCTGTGCAGATGAAATGATAGACAAGCCACCGAGAAGGAGGTTGTTAGCTGAGAAGGTCACCTATGTTCTTGAGGTTTTCAAAGAGCAGAATTAGCATCCGCCCCTCCCCCCACAAAGCCCAGGGATTTAAGTCCGAGAGAGATGATAATTTGCTGCTTTTTCCCCAAGACAAAGGGCCTTATCAGCCCATCTGACATAAACAGCTGCTTCCCCTGCAGCTGAATTGGAATTACATCTGGGAAGGTTTAAATCAAACAGACCATTTCTTTTTGTATAAATGGATGCTCTAAATGTTGAGATCTGTCAGGCTCCAAGAGAGGGAGTGGAAGAAACACAGACTATCTTTGACTTTAAATAAGTCAGGGCTGCTGCAGAGTCATACACGCTTTCTTGTCTTTTTCCTTTTCTGAGTGGGAAGGGAGCTTATGAATTATTTAACCTAGACTTCAAGATAAAGAATATTGCCAGAGATAAAGAGGGGCCCTTCATAATGATGCAAAGATCAATTCTGAGAAGACATAGTCCTAAATGTACCCAATAACAGAGCTTCAGAATATAAGAAGCAAACCTGACAGAACTAAAAGGAGAAACAAATGAATCTACTATTCTAGTTGGAAATTTTATTACCCCCTTCTCAGTAACTGATAGAGCAAATAGACAAAGAATACAGAAGATCTGAACAAACCTATCAACCAATTTGTAGAACTCCCTACCCAACAAGCAGAACATACATTCCTTTCTCCTGCAAATGGAACATTCACCAAGTTAGACCCGTATACTGGACTACAAAACATGTCTCAATACATTTTAAAAGGTTAAAACCATATAAAGAATGCTACATAACCAAAATGAAAGGACACTTGAAATAAAAAAACAAGGTATCTAGAAAATCTCCAAATATTGGGAAATGAAGCAACACATCTTTTAAAAATCCATTGATCAAAGAAGAAATCATAAGGAAACCCAGAAAGTATCACAAATTGAATGAATGGTCACGTTCCTTTTCATTTTCAAAAGTAGAATGACCAACTTTCCTGTGTCCTGAGAAACTCCTAGTCCCAGGCAAACCAAGACAGGTGGTCATCCACTGAAATGTTTGGGTTCAGACTATAGGTTATGTGTCACCTTAGATACAGGGCTTTTCTCTCTCTGTCTTTTTTTCTCAGCATTATTGAGGTATAATTGACAAATAAAAATTCTATGTATTTAAGGTGTATGAATTGATGCTTTGATAATGTATACAGTGTGAACTAATTACCACGATCGAGCTAATTAACAGACCCATCCCCTTACATAGTTACCTCTTTTGGTGGGGTGGTGAGAAGTCAAGATTTCTCTCTCAGCAAATTTTAGGTATACAATACAGTATTGTTACCTATAGTCACATTGCTGTACATTAGATAGCCAGACTTATTCATCTTATAACTGAAAGCTGGTATTCTTTGACCAACATCTCCCCGTTTCTTCTACTCCCACCCCCAACCCTTGGCAACCATCATTCTACTCTCAGCTTCTACGACTCTGACTCTTATATTCTACATATGAGTGAAAGCACGCAGCATTTGCATTTCTGCATCTGGCTTATTTCAATTAGCATAATGTCTTCCAGGTTTATCCATGTTGTCACAAATGGCAAGATTTCCTTCTTTTTTTTAGGCTAAATAATAGTCCATATAATATATAATATACCATACTCCTCTCTCTCTTATCTCTATATCTCTCTCCCATTTTCTTCATCCATTCATCTGCTGGTGCACATTGAGGTTATTTCCGTATCTTGGCTATCATGAATGATGCTGCAGTGAACCTGCTGCAGTGGTGCAGAACCTCTTTGAGATCCTGATTTCATTTCTTCTGGCTATTTACCCAGAAGTGGGATTGCTAGATCATAAGGTAGCTCTATTTTCAATTTTTCGAGGAACCTCCGTACTGTTTTTCGTAATGGCTGCACCAATTTAATTCCCGCCAACAGTGCACAAGGCTTCCCTTTCCTCCTCATCCTCACCAACACTTTTTTGCCTTTTTGAGAACAGGTATTCTGACAGGTATAGAGTGATATCTCACTGTGATATGTTTTAAAGATTTATTTATTATGTATTTATTTTTAAATTTTATTTTTGGCCTTAAATTTTTTTTGTGTGTGCGGTACACGGACCTCTCACTGTTGTGGCCTCTCCCGCTGTGGAGCAACAGGCTCCGGAAGCGCAGGCTCAGCGACCATGGCTCATGGGCCCAGCCTCTCCGCGGCATGTGGGATCTTCCCGGACCGGGGCACGAACCCGTGTCCCCTGCATCGGCAGGCGGACTCCCAACCACTGCGCCATCAGGGAAGCCCCTTGGCCTTAAATTTATATAAAACATAAATTTTATATTTTGGGTCTTAGTTGCGGCACGCAGGATCTTCGTTGAGGTGTGCGGGACCTTTTGTTGCGGCGTGCAGGCTCTTCCTTGCGGCACGGGCTTCTCTCTAGTTGTGGCATGCAGGCTCCAGAGTGCGTGGGCTCTGTAGTTTGCCGCATGCAGGCTTGCTAGTTGAGGCGCGAGAGCTCAGTAGTCGTGATGTGTGGGCTTAGCTGACCCACTGCATGTGGGATCTTAGTTCCCTGACCCGGGATCGAACCAGCCTGCCCTGCATTGTAAGGCAGATTCTTTACCACTGGACCACCGGCGAAGTCCGTATCTCACTGATTTTGATTTGCATTTCCTTGATGATTAGTTATGCTGAGCACGTTTTCATATACCTGCTGGCCGTTCGTATGACTTCTTTGGAGAAATGACTATTCATACCTTTTGCCTATTTTTTATTTGGATTATTTTTTTAAATGTTTTGCTGTGGAGTTGTATGGATTCCGTATATATTTTGGATATTAACCTCTTATTAGATATATGCTTTGCAAGTATCTCCTCCCATTCCACAGGATGCCTGGTACTCTATTGAATATTTTCTTTGCTGTGCAGAAACTTTTTGGCTTGACACAATCCCATTAGTCTATTTTTGCTTTTGTTACTTCTTCTTTTGGTGTCATATCCAAAAAAAATCATTGCCCAGACCAGTATCAAGAAGCTTTTCCTCTATGCTTCCTTTTAGTAATTTTATAATTTCAGGACTTATGTTTAAGGCTTTAATCCATTTTGAGTTGATTTTTGCATACGGTGTGAGATAAGGGTCCAATTTCATTCTTTTGCATGTGGACATCCAGTTTTCCCAACACCATTTATTGAAGAGATAATCTTTTCCCCATTGTGTATTCTTGGCGCCCTTGTTGAAGATTTGTTGACTACTGATGCCTGGATTTATTTCTGAGCTTTCTGTTCTGTTCCATTAGTCTATGTGCCTTTTGCCAGTACCACACCGTTTTGATAAGTCTTCTCTCTTTTTACAGAGGTGGCTTCACTGGTATAATGAAAAGATTTGGTTTCCAATCCAAGCTCTCCCATTTATTAATAACCTTGGGCAAATTACTTCACCTCACTGGTCCTCAATTTCGTCATCTTCCAAATAGTGGCTAATATTACATACTTTGCAAGGTGTTTTTGAGAAGTAAATGAAATAATGTGACTCCAGTGCCCAGCACACAGGAGTTTAGTAAACAGTGTCTATGATTACTATCATATCAGCTTCCTAAATACAGATGTTTTGCTTGTTCGGCTATAAGGCAGGAAGGGGCCTTAGAGATGGGTCATTCGTCCAAATGCCCCATTTGACATTATCATTATCATCGTCATCATCAGAATCGCTAATATTCATGGAGCATTTGCTACGAGCCTCTCACTGTGCTAATTGCCTTGTACGTGTCTTGCGAGGAAGGTAAGTCCCAGAGAAGGGCAGTGATTTCCCACGGTCACACAGCAAGTCAGAAGTAGATGTGGTGTCAGCTCCCCAGTTTCTTTGGTGCAGGGAATCTTTCTACACTATCTTGGAGGGTCTCCTAGCGTTGGGAGCATCAGAAAGCAGAGGGCTGAGGGGGCCGTGCAGGTTCCCAAAGCCTTTGTGTGGGCCCCATCCCTTTCTGATCTCCTGCTGCATGTTCAGAAATGACTGTCTCTTTGGGCCACCATCTCTACCACACCCAGCCAAAGCCTGGGGGGGCTCAGGAGTAAGAGGGAGTGCTTTGGTCCTGGGAGTTGCTGTCACCACAGGAGATTCTTTTCTGCTCCCCGATTCAGTGCGGCTGATTTGTAAGCCAGCCCTGAGCCCCCTGCTCCCCTCTGAGCAATGGCCCTATTGCTCAGAGCTTCCTTCTTGCTATAGGGAGGGCAGAAGGCACAGACCCCACTGACCTGCAGCTGGCTCTGTTGTGACCTCCCTGTTTCCTCCCATCGGAGGCTTGTCACAGAGTTTCCATCCTGGCCGTGTGAAGGCAATTATGTTTCCATCCTTACCGTGGAGGGGAAAAAAGAGCCTGAGTGAGGCCACTCGGACGCAACGGGGAGCTGGGGCCCGCGATTTTCTGCTTGTATTTCCTCCCTGAAAGAGTAGCAGGGTGAGATGCAGAGCTTGTTTCCCTGGTAAGAACATGCTGACTGCCCTCATGCTTTGCTGGATGGCAAAATGCTTCTCCATTTCCTTTTTTGCCCAGAACTGGCTGATCCCCACGACTCGGATGCTCCAGTTGCTCCCAGGGTACAGAAGCCCCTATAACAGCAGGGCTGGCAGGGGGTCCACACCCAAGCCTTCATCTTCCCCTAAGTGCACTTCTCTTTCCATCACACAAGCCAGATCCCCTGGAATCTGCCTGCTATCCTTCCCCTCCCCTCGGCCATCATCTTTTTTCGCAATAGGATTGAGTACATGTCATGTATGTGATGTGTATTGGGTGCGTATCTAGTACACGATTGTGATATTGTGACATAACTGTTGATCAGGAAGATATCCATTATAGCATGATCGAAAGGCATCAACGTTACCTAGTAGAAATAGGAGCTCAATTGATAAATTCAGGAGAAACTCCGTGGTCCAGCCAGATCTTGAGGAGAGTAGGATTCGGAGGAGAAAGAAAAGAGAAAGGGTGTGTGTTGGGCAGTGGGGTGGAGAGGGTGGAGTCGGCAAGAAAAAAGCAGGCTGGGCCTCAGCCCCAATATGCATTGGAATCTAATGCATTTGAGTTTCTGGGAATGTTTGGGTGGGAGCTGAGACAAAGTCCGGCAGTTAAGAACAAACTGCTCAGCTGCCAGGTGTCAAGATGGTCAATTAGGAAAATGAACCAAACTGAAAGTACCAATCAACGTTCATTCACTAACTGTTATTGACAGCACAAGCCAGAAAGGTGCTGGGTGAGTGCAGACTGGGGGTTGAGGGAGACGTCTTACCACTGAGCAGCCTTGAACAAAAGGACCCAGGGGAGCTGGATGAAGAGAATGCGCTGGCTGAAAGCCCTCCCCTGCCATAAGGAGGACCCTGAATGGAGGTACATTATGAGTAAGCGCATAACGTGTATTAATTCGTGCTAAAATTTAGGCATTTGAACCAAAACTTCCTGTGGTTGTGACTTCTTGAATTTTGTTTTATTTTTTAGTATGGCTCCCCAAACTCCTGGGGATGGGAGAAAAAATATGATCATTATTTGTAATGATACTGGGAAATATCTAAATGTGAGGTCACTATGGCCTTGAAACTGAAACATAATAATCAAATTGTTTCTTTGCCTTTTCGGGGTTGATTCTCGATTTGCACAGTATAAGTCAATATGGTGGAAGGCATATCAGATATGGAGGTTGTTTTGTAAACTTTCTGGGTGGAAGTTTTAAAATTATTTTACTAGGCAAATGGGGTAGACTGATACCAAAACCCCCTCAATCTCAATGGCTTAATACAGTAAAATTTCACTTCTTGCTCGTGTCACAGTCCAATGAGGTCTCGTACTGGTTATTGGGAAGTGGGCAGCTGGGCTTAGTCTGTTCTGTTCTGTGATTTAGGGACCCAGGTTTCTTCCATGATGTGGGTCTTAAATCTTCTAAGGTCTTGTCCTCTTTACATTCAGCTGGCAGAAAGGAAATGAAACCTCAAGAAGGAGGAATTTTAGAGCTCAGACCTGGAAGCGGTGTTCAACAATTCTTGCCGCATTCCATTGGCCAGCACTTAGTGTACTTATTTTGGTCTTCCTCCAGGGTTCCTGGTACATAACCCCTAAAACCCTTGTAATTCCCTAACTGATAAGAGCTATAGGGGCATCTTCTGTTACAGTGTTTCACGTTTGTTCCCACTTCCTGAAATAGCTCCAGAGCAATGAAGGTAAAATGGGTGTCTTTTATTATTCATAACAATTCTCTTTCAATCACACTTGAGTTCATATTAATGAGATGACTTTTGGAAAAGCCCTAAAGATGAGGGCTGGTTGCCAGGGGAATCAACTATGTGATTAGAGGGCTGAAACTTTCAGCCCCACCTCCTGGGAGGGGAAAGGTGCTGGAGATCAACTTAATCACTGGTAGTCAATGATTTAATCAACCACCACGTGTTCATAATGAAGTCTCCCTAAAAATCCCCGGTTGCTGGATATGTGGAGGTGCTGGGGCTGGGCTGGCGGTGTGCCTGGAGAGGGCATGGAAGCTCGAAGCCTTTTCCCCCCATGCCTTGCCATATTCATGTCTCCCGTCTGGCTGTTCCTGAGTTATAATAGACCTGTATAATGTTCCTTTCAAAACAGACCTGTAATCTAGTAAGTAAACTGTTTCCCTGAGTTCTGTGAGCTGCTCTAGCAAATGATCAAACCCAAGTTGGGGATGGTGGGAACCTCTGACTTACAGCCAGTCAGTCCGAACCACAGGTGATAACATGGACTTATGATTGGCATCTGAAGCGTGGGGACGGTCTTGTGGGGCTGAGCCTTTAACCTGTGGAATCTGGGGCTAACTTCAAGTAGACAGTGTCAGAATGGAGTTAAATTGTAGGACCAGTAGCTGGCTTCACAGAATTGCCTGGAGTGGGAAAATACCCATGCGTCTGGTCAAGGAAGGGTGACCATGGCAGAAGCAGCATGTGAGAGTAAAGGAGAAACAATTTTCTTCCTATTCAAAAACAAATTCATATATGAAACTCCAGTGGAGAAAATTAGAGGAGGATTTAAAAACAACCCTCAGGAGCTAATATTTTCTATTGTTCTCTCTCTTTCATTTTTATCATTTTTTTAAGTGTATAAAAACATTAAAAAAAATGACACTGGGTGCTCTGTACCTTAGGGTGGTTTGGTGTTTCCCTGGGGAGAGGCTTGAGTTTCTCTATTCAGCTTCTCAGTTGGATCTCAAGTGATGCCCTAGGGCAGGGCAGGCCCACAGCTACACACTTTGCAGTCAATTCCAGGAAGCTGAGCCAAGAGTCAAAACAGAAATTTGCAAACCCTGCAGGAAACACAGTTATTTAAGCACAAATTCTGTTTGTTTAGTGAGGAGATTAACAGTACTTATGCGGGGCTTCCCGTTGCCCTCACCCACCGCAACTAGAGAAAGCCTGCAGGCAGCAATGAAGACCCAACGCAGCCAAAAATAAATAAATAGATTAAAACAAAAACAAAGAAACACAGTACTTATGGGGAAGGTGGATTATTTTCAACAGGGTGGTACAAATGTAGAAGGACACATGAAGAGGAGGAGGGTCATTGAGTAACCTGTCTGGGCTTGCTGTGAGCCTGTTGCACAGAGCTGGTGGCCAGCCCTGAGGCTGACGGTGCTGCAGGGTCCCCACTAATCCTCTGGGACTGTTCTTAGGGAGCTGGACCAGAAGCATCTGTGGGGCTGAGTCCTGCCCAGCTCTGAGCGCGCTGTAAGGAGAGCTGTGTCCCGAGTTCCTGTTGGAGAACTGAAGCCCGTCTTGCTTTTCGATGGGGAGCTGAAACAGCATCCTCTGGAGAGAAAGCTCTGATCCCTTTGGGAGGGCAGACAGTCAAGTCTCCTCGATGCTGCGCGGAAGCCCCTTGTTCTGAAGGTGAGTTTGCCGTGGTTCTTCTGCGCCACACCCACCGACACTCCGGCTGGGGGGATCCTGAAGAGGCCCCAGTGGAAGGACTTAAGGGATGGAGAAGAGTTCTTTGTAGAGGAGCTGACACCGAGTCAGTGTCCCTACGATCGGCTGTGTCTCTTCCTGTCCTGAGCGACAGGGGCTTTTAAGGATATACCTCTTGACATCACAGAAGTCCCTGAATTGCTGTGTCAAAAAGGGAATTTGCCTTTTTGTCCTGAAAGAAGCTTACCTTTACAATGAGCAACACAGCACTTAAAAACCATTACAGGGCTTCCCTGGTGGCACAGTGGTTGAGAGTCCACCCGCCGATGCAGGGGACACGGGTTCGTGCCCCGGTCCGGGAAGATCCCACATGCCGCGGAGCGGCTGGGCCCGTGAACCATGGCCGCTGAGCCTGCGCGTCCGGAGCCTGTGCTCCGCAACGGCAGAGGCCACAACAGTGAGAGGCCCGCGTACTGCAAAAAAAAAAAACAAAAGAATCATGAGGCGATTAATAGGTTAGAAGCCCGTGTGTCCAGGAGAGAGAGGGAACACCCTCCTGGGCGCTGCTGTTTCCCCTGTGGACCCTGATAGAGGCCATGGAATAAACATCAGGGCATGGAGCCCCACCTGCTACCTTGTGTGTATTTGGAGGAAACCTAGCATTTGAGGAACCCAAGATGGGCAAAGCGTGGGCATGTGTGCTCTAGGTGCCCCCGGGTAACATGTGGAACAATCCGGAAGGTTGCTACATAGTCCCCGCCCCTTTGATGCCCCTCCCGCCTCAGCCCCAGCCACGCTAGGTTGTGGGAAGGAATGAAGGGCTGGTACTGGGAGTTAGTGGCTCTCCCACCCTGCTTGGGTTCTCCTCCCCTCTCACCTGTACCTCTGCAGCAGGCTCCCAGTGGGCACCCCAGGTCCCACCTATCCCCCTTCAGTTTTCCCTCCGTGCTCCGTACTCTGGAATGAGCTTCATGCCCCTACTTAAGACCTGTCATTGGGTCCCAGTGCCTAGAGAATAAAGCTCCAACTCCTTAGCCTGGCTTGCAGGTTCCTTCCAGATCTGGCCCTGCCTCCCCAGCCTGCCTTTTCTGTACATCTGACCCTCTTCGCCCAAACTGCTCAGCCACCTGCACCACTGGCACTTCTGGGTTGGGTGACTCTGATCTTCCAGGTCTTTGTGTTTCTTTCTCTCTCAGTCTTTCTCATCTTCCAAGTCTCATTCCAAGCATGTCCTGACCCATCCCCTCAGGTTGGAACTAGCCACTTCCTCCTGTGGGCAGGGCCAGGGTGCATCTGGGCTTCAGGAAGAGTGGGATCCAGGTGCTTGGACACTGTCAGACTCTCTCTTGCTCCAAGTTCTTAGCTACTCTGCCACTCAGCTCCATTCAGTTGGGGTCTTATTTCACTTAGTGGGAAACAGGCTTGCCCAGGATTCCCTGTGATGGAGTTCATTCAGGACACAACTACCCCAAGATATGCCTCCTTGACATACTGAATATCTTAAGATGAAGGAATTAAAAAAAAAAAAAAAAAAGTCAGAAGCAGGAAGGTCACTCTGACCCCTTCCACCTTCATTCTTCCCTGAAACAAAAAAATCTCCCAAGTGGAAGGTACCCTCCCTGCACCAGGAGTAAGGAGACATTCTTATCTCCAGACACAGGAATTTGGGGCTGAGAAATCTGTACAAACAAACCTTGTTAAACCACCCCTTATCTTCCTAGCTACTTCGTCATGGCTCATCAGCCCTAACCCAAGCCTTTTTTCTTGTTAGTTGTTCACAAATTTATTGTTTCTTTGTCTAAAAGGTATAAAAGCTTCTTGCTCTGGACACTTCTTTCGGTCTTCGTTCTCTTGTGAAGGCTCCCATGTATGTGTAAAAATTCAGTAAAATGTGTACATTTTTGTCCTGTTGACCTTGGTCAGTTTAGTTTTTAGACCCAGCCAGGGACCCTAAGAGGGTTGAGGAAAGTTTTTTCTTCCCGTACACCTGTCTTACTTCTGGGCTCCTCACTGCTGCAGAGCACAGGCTCTGGATGCGCAGGCTCAGCAGCCATGGCTCACGGGCCCAGCCGCTCCGCGGCATGTGGGATCCTCCTGGACTGGGGCACGAACCCATGTCCCCTGCATCGGCAGGCGGACCCTCAACCACTGCACCGCCAGGGAAGCTCCTGTCTTACTTCTTAAGGGCTCAATCTTAAGAGGGCTCATTCACTTTCTCAGTTTCAATTTGAAAAGTCTTAGGAAAGAATTCCGATTGGCCTTGCTTGGGTCAGCAGGCCACCTCCGACTCAGTCAACCATGGTCAGTGGGAAGGGTTATTATTATTATTCATAATGTCATCTAAATATATGTAGCTTTTTAATTAGTCGACTACTAACCTATTTCTAATGACCTTGATACCAACTAACACAGTGAGTTCACTGTGACTTGACTGAAACTTCTCACGTCTTTGTATCTTTTCCACATGACCTGCCATCAGGCTAATTCACAGACAACCGATTTGCTGAATGGCCACTGTCAATCCACCACCTTGACTGAAAAATTAAAATAAAAAGATAAAACATGGTAGTTTTAATTTACTGATTATCTTTCTGTCTTCACGGAAGTATTTTAAGGAATATTCAGTTTGTTTTTGCCTTCACTCCCTGTTAGCAAAGCCAGAGCCTGAAGAACAGAGACTAATGATGAGGGAAGAAAGCTGGGGACCCCAGAGGGAAAGACGAAAACATGAGGAATCATGAATATATTTATAAGAACATATTCCTAAGACTATAGCCTTAAGATGATCTATTCATTGAATAAAATTAACTCATTCAAAAATATAGTCAAGGAAAATACATGCAAAAGGAATAGTCTTGAATAAAAGAATTCTGCTTGCTATATTCTTATGAATAAATATATGTCAATGACAAGTGTATTTGTGGGAAACTTCATATCCCAGATAATCTTATTAATATATTTTCTTGGACCCCTTGTAACAGGGAAGAGGCAAATCCGACGTGTTGGATCTGTTTCTTTTACTTTAACCTTTGCCTTCTGCTGCTTTGTTCACTAAAAGGATACTGTCTATACATAATGGGCTGCCTCAGGGAACCCTGCCCCTCTGCCTGAATGTTAAACCAAAGTGCCTTTGTTCAGGGAAACATCCGGACCCTGTTCCACCTGGGGATGGCTATAAGAAAAAAGAAATTAACACACCCCCTCTCCAAGGCTGGCCATTCCAGGGGATATTTGCAAAAGGTGTGGCCTTTTTACTTTACTTCCTCATCTCCTCCCCCTCTCTGTGCTGTAAAAGAAACTGGCATCCAAACCCCAGAAGATGGTTATTCTGAGACATTAGTCTGCCATCTTCTGGGTCTGCGGGTTTTCCAGATAAAGTCATATTCCTTGTCTCAACACCTCGTCTCCGATTTATTGGCACATTGGCCTGTCCTGTGGCAAGCAGAGTGAGCTTGGACTCCGGAACACCCTCAGTCTCTTCCCTTCTCTGCCCCAAGCCTTGTTGATTCCTACTTTGTTTCTTTAACCTAAAGGACCTCAGTGCCATGAACTTTTCCTCCTAGGTGTGCCTTCTTTTTATCATATAAACACTACTTTTCCCACTGTGTTTCTTCCTGGCTCCAGGTCAGACTGCCTGTTAAGTAAATAAGTGAGATCATGGGACAACCATCTCCTTTAACTCACACCCCATTCTTCCACTAATCGTCATCATCCTCCTCATAATTATTATTAATGCTGTCTAACAGGTGTTCATTTTCTTGGTAACTACCCCTCACAGTGAGTCAGGCTGGGCTTGCAGCCAGAAAACCCCCCTCCCACCTTTTTCTCTGAAATTGCCACCAGCCTGAGGAAAAGATTCTCTACCCTAGAACTGGGGCCCTTGGAAACTAATATGCCACTCCACACTTGTGTTCCCTTATCTTTGAGTGGGAAGAAACAAAACTGAGATCTGACCTCATTTGAAAATGAGTGTTTGTGCTTCTGGTATTTTAAATTGTTTAGGAAGCATTGGGTTTTTTTTTAATTTTTAAAATTGTTTCTTGGCTGCATTGGGTCTTCGTTGCTGTGCGCGGGCTTTTTCTAGTTGCGGCAAGCTGCAGCGTGCGGGCTTAGTTGCTCCACGGCATGTGGGATCTTCCCAGACCAGGGCTTGAACAAGTGTCCCCTGCATTAGCAGGCAGATTCCTAACCACTGCGCCACCAGAGAAGTCCCAGAAGCATTGGTCTTTTTACACAGTTTGGCAATAGTCTTCAAATGTGTAGAATGTGCTCGATACCAGTTTTATGTTAATCCCAGCAACGCCATGTCTTGATGGCTTGAATCTGTGTGTGCCCACTATACTTACACATTTTCCTCTTTATTAAATCACATCATGGCATCGTTGGAGCTCTCCAGGGCACGTTCTATGACTTAATTATTTAACCACAGAAAAGAAAAGCATATTATGTTTCCAGGCAGTGTTTTCACCTGAACTTGAGCGTATTTCCCACTGTGGTCTAGAATCAGTGTGCTTTCATCCATGCTTTCAACCTGCTTACATTATTCTGATTTTTGTTGCTCAAGGTACACGTCAAAATTAGCCTTTAAATATTGGTTTACCCTTTGTCATAATTACATTGCTCTTCACCCCTGAGACTTTATTTCTTGATCGTGTGCTAAAAAGCACCAAGGCTTCAGGAAATAAAAATACATCTAGTTAATATTTTTAAAAGAATCCCATGATAGTAGAAGGAGTTATGCGTGGATTGAATTAGACGGAGGTGGCTGACTGTTTGGGCAGGTGGCTGACACTGGCACTGAGATGCTCCAGCTGGGTGGATCTGGCCTTGAGCAGATGGGCTGGGCTCTTAAGGGAAGATGGGGAGAATTTTAGAAACCAAGCTTTGAGTTTCTGCCCCTCTCACACTCTTCATCTGTAAACTGTGGATAGTCGGAGCTAATATTTACTGAGTGCTTACTCTGTGCCAGGTGCTATTCTAAGCACTTCAGTCATTCAATCTTCTGAGATGGGTACAAAAATTACTGTGTCCATTTTAGAGACAGGAAAACTGAGGCCACCTAGGAATTAAGTAACAGCCCGCAGTCACATATCTGGTCTGTAGTGGAGCCTCTATTTGACCTCAGCAGTATGGCTCCATAATCTACACTTTTAACCCCAAACTGTACAGAATGAGAGCAGTTATCCTTTCAATTTATGAAGGAATTAAATGAGGGACTTTTTGTAAAAAATTTATTTATTTATTTATTTATTTTTTGCTGCATTGGGTCTTTGTTGCTGCATGCAGGCTTTCTCTAGTTTCTTTTTAAATGTCTCAGGGAAAGCAAAGGCCACCTGCTCTCTGCTCCAGGTCGGACTCTTCCCCAGTAGTGTCTGTTTCAGCTCAAAGGCCATTTTCAGTAAAAAAAAAAAAAAAAAAAAAGGAAGGTGAACAGACATTGTGCAAATCAATTCTTTCTCCTGTAAGATAAATGCTCTGCCTTCGAGGAATCGAAGGAAAAAGGCAAAGGTTGAATTTTTAAAGCAGACAAGATCCTGTCTCCCTCTATCTCCAGGGAAAACTTTTTTTCTTGTCTCATCCCCGCTGGCTGGAACCAACATCGTGTCTTAATGGTCTGCTCCTGCTTCAACTGATTTGGGAAGTTGTCAGTCTCCTTCATCTGGATGTAACTTAACCAGAACCTACCAGATGCCGTGGGGAGCAGAAGGATGAATCATCATCCCTGGCTGGTCTCACGGGGGCAATCAGCCCAACAAATGAAACCCAGGGGAAGGAGAAAGCAGCGCGTTCAAGTGAGAGCGGGAGCCAGAACTGGAGGGGCAGCCAGAGCTGGAAGAGTTGGGGAGAGGAAGAGGTCGGGGTGGGCTTGAAATGGGGAGAAGTGGTCCCTTTTTTCTTGGTTTTATAAAATAAACAGGATTTTAAAAGATAAACATGGTTGAGGATGCCCTTACTTATGGGGTGGGGTAGGGGGGGAGCAGGACACAGCCCAGGCAAAGGTGATGCGTTGGGAGTGAACAAACTTGGCCTCTGAGCACAGCTCATTTTCTCTATTTTATTATTATGTCTGCACAGCCAAAGTGGTTTTCAATTTTGAACGAATAGAAGAGACAGGTCAGAAAGTTCTGGAAAACCAGATGAATTGGTTCCTCTTTCAGGTGGTCATTAGTGTCACGAGAACACCCTCCACCCAGAGGAAAAAGCACTGAGTGTGAGTTCCAGAGAGCTGGGGCATGGCCTCGCTGTGCTACTGGGTGGCTGGGCGACCTTGGCCTGTCCTTCAGCTTGGCCTCAGTCTCCTCACCTGTAAAAACCCCTTTTACCCTGAGTTCCATGTTTGTCTTTTTTCCTGGACTTCTTGGGAAGCACCTGGGTGCCCTGGATGGATTTTGCGGTACCAGAGCTTGGTTGAGTGGAGCCAGTGACCCAGGGACATGGTGCTCTCAGCAGTGAGACACAAAATGCTGTGTGGGATCTCCAGGCATGTGGGCTTCAGTAGTTGCGGCTCGTGGGCTTCAGTAGTTGCGGCTCGTGGGCTCAGTAGTTGTGGCTCATGGGCTCCAGGGCGCAGGCTCAGCAGCTGTGGCGCACGGGCTTAGCTGCTCCGTGGCATGTGGGATCCTCCTGGACCAGGGCTTGAACTCATGTCCCCTGCATTGGCAGGCGGATTCTTAACTGCTACGCCACCAGGGAAGGCCCTGAATACGTAATTCTTTTGTTTGGATCTGGTGAATCATGAGAATCAAACAAAACGCAACTTAACTAAACTCTGAAGCCTGCAGCAATTACACAGGCTGACTTTCCTTATGCTGCTTATGTCTTGAGAGCTGAAAAATTGTGAGGGGTACACATGGACTAAATTATTTCCTTCAGAGAATCTTCCCTCAGGGAAGTTCGACTCCAGGGGCCTAAGGTTATTTCCTAGATTTGTAAGAAGGCCAGTGTGTGGAGAGAAAAACAAAAGTGAAGCTGTGAAAGGATGTCCAGGTGCATTGGCTAGAAGGTAGACCGTCTTTCATTAAGGAGGAACCAGCGACAAGTGGTGTCATCCAGATGTGTGGACAGATAATGTCATCCAGGTGTATGCAGACAAGTGAGCGATGGCGTCCAGGCGTGTGGATAGTTGACGTGACTCTCTCAGGACCACAGACTTGGGCTCCTGGACTATCAGAGCTTGTGGAGACCTTTGGGATTGTCTAGTTCTCCTTCCCCAGCCTGCTCTACCGATGAGGACACAGAGATCCCGAGTTGGGTAGGGCTTGCTCTGGTAGTTACTTTCCGTGCGGGATTTGCAGCCGATGTCCTGAGTCATGGTCCAGGAGCATGAGGCTTGCCTTCCTCTTATACCTCTTCAAGCTGTCTGCTTCTCCTCATCCCAGCTCGCTCTACAAAATCCTGGCTGGTGACGATCCCAGCCTGTCCTGTGGACTCCACCTGGTCCAGGGCTCCACTGGCTTAGATTTTGGCCTCAGACATTATTTGTCATGGGGTTATGAGCTTCAGTGATGTACCCCACGGGTGCCGCATTTCAACAACATATTAAAGTAGAGATCCCTCTGCTGAGCCCAGAACCAAGTGGAAAGCAGAACCTTACTGAGGCCGACGCGTGCACTTGACACAGCTCCTGCCGGCTGAGCCAGTGTTCCCCCAACCACACCCTTGCCTCAGGAGAATTTGTCCTTCCCAGCGGCCATCGTGAGGCCCTGGTTGGCAATGGGCTGTAGGAAGGGGAGCATGCAGGAAAAACCAGGTTGGGGTGTTTGGGGGTTTTCCCAACATCCATGGAAAATGCTGCATTTCCTTTCCACCCTCACCTGACCATTATAAGAACTCAAGCTGTAGTTAATAAGCTGTTATAATTCATGAAGCAAAAGAGAGTCCCCTGTAGTGCTAATAAGTTTGAATTGGGTCACATCTTGTGACTTCTAAATTTTCCTTTGCTGAATGGCCCCTTGGAGAAATCTCTCTAAGAAGGCATATGGGAACATGTTTATTTTATTTTATTTTAATTTCTCTGCATTTGAATCTTGAGTTTTTGCAAAATAACTAATGAATATAGAGCAATATGAGAATATGTTGGTCAGCTAGAAGACATCATCACTCACAGTATGCTTTACTCTCAACCCAAATATAAGTACATGGAATCTTCTTTCCAGCATCATTGAGATACAGTTGACATACAGCCCTGTGTAAGCTTAAGGTGCACTAGTTGATTTGATATACTTATACATCGCAAAATGATTCCCACTATAGTGTTAGCTAACGCCTCCATCACGTCACATAATTACCCTGTCTTTTTTGTGGTGAGAACAAATTTAAGATGTAGCCTCTTATCAACTGTCAAGTATACAATACAGTATTATTAACTATAATCAGCGTGCCGTACATCAGACACCCAGAATTCATTCATCTTACAGCTGGAAGTTTGTACTCTTTGACCGACATCTGGAACATCTTTATTATCTTTATTATAGTGAGGTTTGTAATAACAGAAAGTGGCAAACAACCTAAATGTCCATCAGTACTTTTCTCCGGGTTCAGATATATGCATGTAAATGCACAGAGAAAGGACACGTGTAACCTCTGAGGGAGAGAGTGGGGTTTTAGGCTTCTCTGTTTTATGTCTGTTAAACAGGAGAATGTGTTCAGATGCTACTTATGTCATTAAAAGTAACTTGAAAAAGATGTGCTATAGAGAAACCACCGAGCTAGTACAAGACAATTGTCTTCCAGTGTCTTTCATACAAGGAGAGTGTGAGGGCTGAAATCCACGGTTGCGCTTCTGTGGCAGAAAACCAGGCTGCATTTGGCAGCTGCTTCGTGCCCCCGGGCTGGCATCCCAGTCAACTTTGGGGAAGTAGGGAGCCAGGATTACGCATGGCAGATTGTAGGACAGTGGTTCTCACGCTTGAGTGTGCATCAGGAGAACCTGCAGTACTTGTGATAGCTTCTTTTTCCCAGGTCTCACCATCAGCGATTCTGATTTAATGGGTCTGTCTTTTGGTCCATCAATCTGCATCTTTGGTTTGTTTTTTGGCCCTGCCTCCGGGCTTGCGGGATCTTAGTTCCCCGACCAGGGATCAAACCCCGGCCCACGGCAGTGAAAGTGCTGAGTCCTAACCACTGTACAACCAGGGAATTCCCTCAATCTGCATTTTTAATAAGGGCCAGAGTTGATTCTGATGAAGGTAGTCTTTGGGAGGAGAATAATACGTTTCTGTTCTTCCCCCTTTGCCGAGACACTGCTCACGATGTCCTCACAGATGAAAGCCAGGGCTGTTTCCCTGGTGACAGGCACCCACTTGCTAAGATAAAACACAGGGAAGACACACTCATCCTAGACATTCTAACTGCCAGACTGCCATCCCTAAAAGCTGTGTGTGTGTGTGTGTGTGTGTGTGGTGTGCGCGCACACACACATGAACAATGCACTTGAAAAACACTGCAAGGACCATAGCAGTTCTGTGCTTTGTCTGAAAAAAAGACAGGAAGGGGCCGTCACGTTAGATAGCAACACCAGAATGAACTTAGGTATGTGTACATAATAATTCAGAGGTGGACGTAATGAGGTGCAGTTTGGCTCATCCTGAGACATATATTAATGGAAACCCAAATGAGGGGCTTCCATAAGGTCATGGGTTCCATGTAAATGTGACCACAAAGAGCCCTTCACTGCTAAATGGCACAATGCACATACAAGATAATTTTTACCATCCATAAAAGCCATTTCTAGTCAATAATGAAACGGGATAGGAAGCAAAATGGGAAAGCAAATTGTCTTGTCCCTACCTTAGGAAAAGAATGTAATAGAAATGGCTTTCAAGTGTTTTGTTTTGGTCTCCATGCCTATCTATCTATCTATCATTTATCTACCTATCTATCTATGCACTTGTATATATTTTCTACTTCTAATAGACTAAGGTTAGGTATGCCATCCATGCTGCTAATATCTGGCTATTGGTAAGAGTCCAATCAAAAGTTGAAAAATAAAATGGGCTGAGATCCTGACTTGGGCAGGTTGGTCAAGCCTTATGTCTTTTAAGGGGGTTTTTGTACAGAGTGTCACTAAAGAAGGTGGCCTGACTGTGTCCTAGATCTTCAGGAATTGAGTGAAGTCCAGGGATGGTTGCAGTGAGACTGCCTGTGGCAAGAGACCCTAGATAAGTGAAGGGCAGGTACTACAGCTGCCCTAGAATGTCTCAGAGAGTTCAGGTCCAGCAACTCAGCCAGCCTGGACCTCCCCCCAGCCCTGGATAATCACATCAAAAATAGGCAGCCCTGGCAGCATCAGTCCTGGACCTCTTGGGATATTGTTAAAGACATACATTTGGGCTTCCCTGGTGGCGCAGTGGTTGAGTCCGCCTGCCGATGCAGGGGACACGGGTTCGTGCCCCGGTCCGGGAGGATCCCACATGCCACGGAGCAGCTGGGCCCGTGAGCCATGGCCGCTGAGCCTGCGCGTCCGGAGCCTGTGCTCTGCAACGGGAGAGGCCACAACAGTGAGAGGCCCGCGTACCGCAAAAAAAAAAAAAAAAAAAAAGACATACATTTCAAAGACATACACCATCAAAGGGAGGAGGAAGGAGCTGTGCCATGCAGCACCCTCACCCAGGTGCTCCACACCAGGGCCTGCTAGGGATGCGGGGGTTACTGGGAACACCTCCCCTGGGAAGAAATGATGCTGAGCGGTGGCTGGGGAAAGAAGGGGGATGGATTCCTGACACAAAGCTTCAGCCTGAAGAACATTTTGATAATTAGAAAGACACAGTGAACACTCGCTTCTTGTTCATTTCCTGCCACCTGAACACTTATTTATAATGGGCCCTAAGTTGTTGTGTATGTTTGACATAAACATAAGAAAGGGGACATGTTTAAGCAACCTGTGCAATGTTGATATGGTTGAGTAACAAATGTTGTGAACACTTTGAAGACTCTTGTGCCTTAAAATAAATATGATGTATAAGGGTAAACACCATTCTAATTTACTAAAGCAATTAGTAAATTTCCCAGTGAGCATTCATGTCCCCCTTTCACAGCAGGTGGTGGTAGTAGCATTTATCAAGATCATACAGCATAGTGATTTTTGTAGACTTCTCTCTTACTAGACTGCAGAATTCTAGACAATGTTGTTCTTTTCTTGGGGTCTCTGATTCTTCTTGCAATGTCTCACCCTGGGCTTTGTATGCCTAGTAAACAAGGATGAAATGAAGGAAAGCCTTTAGACTAAAAACTAGCTAATTCTTCTCATTACAAAGACTACCTTCCAGAGTAACATTCAAGTGAAAGAGTTGGAATTGCACGCCAGAAACCCTTTGACAAGAGGTGGTGACATAAGGCAGGACAAAGGGTTCCCCCAAAGTAGCCCCCATTACTGTGAGCCAGCTGTGTGCCAGCTTGTTCACACGTATTGGATCTTCTCAGCGTTCTTCAGAGATGGGCATTATTATGAATTTCTTATATTTTCCAAAACTGGGATTCTTCTGTGAATAGGACAATTCATGCTTAGTAGTGGCGGCGCTGTAACCCAAGCCCGAGAGCTGTATGCTCTTCCTTATTTGGACTTTGTGACCATTTCTGTCCTGCTGTTGGCAATCAACTTGTGCTTATCGTAGGGATTTCTTTTTGTCTTAAACGTCATCTTTCTCCATTTGCCCTGTTGCTGTTTTAAGAAGCAGTAAAGGACAATCTGAGAAAATTCAGTGTTTTTGAGACACAGCTCTGGGGTCTTGCTGTCTGAAGAGAGCCAACTATGAAGGCTGGTAGCACTCCCAAGCAGAGTACTTTGGGAATTTTAAAAGTGCTGTATTGGTGTAGGGCACTGCTTCGCAACCAGGGGTGATTTTGTCTCCTATCCCCACCACAGGGGATATTTGGTAATGCTAGAAACATTTTTGGTTGTTGCAACTAGGTGTGTGTACAACTGGCATCTGGAGGGAAGAGGCCTGGGGTGCTGCTAAACATCTCATAATGTAAAGGACAACCTCCCACGACACAGGATTTATCCTGTCCAAAATGTCACTAGTGCCGAGGGTGAGAAACCCTGGTATAAGGTGTTGCTATATTTCTTATATCTTTGAAAGCTGTTTTTTGGGGGGAGTTTTTCTCATAAAGTGGGGCACAGTTATTACATACATTAGGGTAAACTAAATTAATATGCTCTAAAATGTACATAATACTTTTACATCCTTAATTCTCTCGTCTTAATCTGAGATTTTCATTCAAAATGATGGAGAAGCAGGGTAGCAAATTAAGAGAGCGTATGGGTCTCCTCAGAGCTTTTGGTCTTTTTTTTTTTTTTTTTTTTGCTGTACACGGGCCTCTCTCTGTTGTGGCCTTTCCCGTTGCGGAGCACAGGCTCTGGACGCGCAGGCTCAGCGGCCATGGCTCATGGGCCCAGCCGCTCCGCGGCATGTGGGATCTTCCCGGACCGGCGCACGAACCCGTGTCCCCTGCATCGGCAGGCGGACTCTCAACCACTGCGCCACCAGGGAAGCCCCAGCTTTTGGTCTTTAAAATTGATGTTGAAGACTGATAATAGGGTAGACTGAACATTTGTTATAACTCATGGCTGGTTGTCATCTGCTCTTGTTTGGGGAAATTCCTCATCATCTTCCATCAAAGTGGAAGTCAGAACCCAAACTCC
This sequence comes from Phocoena phocoena, assembly GCF_963924675.1. Taxonomy (NCBI): domain Eukaryota; kingdom Metazoa; phylum Chordata; class Mammalia; order Artiodactyla; family Phocoenidae; genus Phocoena; species Phocoena phocoena. Next base: position 12,245,687 of record NC_089234.1, read on the forward strand.
CAGCATATTTTGCAATTAGAACTCAGGTATGGGATCCAGGCTCTGCCCCTCAGATACACCTGAGTGAAACTTTCATTTAGAAATGAGGGACCTGGACCACCCTCATGGTCCAGTGGCTAAGACTCTGTGCTCCCAATGCAGGGGAAGCAATCCCTGGTCGGGGAACTGGAGCCTGCATGCCTCAACAAGATCCTGCATCCTGAAACGAGGATGCCACGTGCTGCAACTAAGACCCAGAGCAGCCAAATAAATAAATAAATATTAAAAAAAAAAAAAAAAAGAAATGTGAGACCTGAGGACACCTAAGGAAATGGGGGCCCCATTTTGTTGGACACAGTGGCTGCAGAGGTGCCTGGCTTTGGGGAACAGTGATGGCTGCAAGATTGAATTCCTGATGCAAAATGGCGTTGGTGGAGGTGACAGCACTGACAGCATCTTTGCATGTGGGGTGGAGATTTCTTCATCAAGGATGGTTTTGGAAGCTGCGTCTTGAGGCTGATCCCCCAGTCCTCTCGGCAGTTACAGGGCTGAGCTGCCATTCTCTTCTACTTAAACCAACCAGAGTGGGTTCTGTTGTTTGCAAGGAAGAGCTCTAACTGATGCACAAGGTTTATCAGTGGTGAAGTTCTTTAAAACCCAGAGTCCTTTAAAAAAGTCTCCTTTCATCTAGTAACATTATGCATATTCAGTTTAGAAGCAAAGACCGAAGGTCCTCCTTTCTTTCCAGGCTCTAGGTGCGGGGCTTTAGAACTTCTGGGAGCAGGTTAAAGACCGGGCAGGGGGAGACCACATCAGGCAGCTCTTCTCTGAGGGAACTGGAAGCCTTCACATTCTGGGCCTAGAAGAGGTTAAAAGAGAACAGGAAGGATTGAGGGCACCTGCCCCACTCCAGCCAAGAGCAAGCAGGTTAACATTTGGCTTGCTATGACGGAAGCTTGGCTTAGAGAATACTTTTATGTTTTATTTTAACATATTGATCACCTTTTCAATGTGTGTTGGAGGTGGGAAGCTTTGTGTTTGAAAACAACTTTTGTGTTTATTTCTTTAAGTGTTTAGATACTGAAGAAACTTGTCCAGAGATGGGTGTGGGAATAGACCAGCCAGGATTGACGCAAATGTGCCCATCAGTATGGAGTGCTTGTGTGCACCTCTTTATTCTTAATACCCTGACTGCTAACTCAAGGTATTATTTCCTTATTTCTAGCTGAGTGGGTAATTCATGTATAAACCATTATGAAAAAAGGAAAAAGAAATTAGAAAAACAGCTCTAATGAAATATATAAGTCTGAAAAGAATTGGGAATCAAGACTCCCAGAGATTGCTAATTTACTAAAGCCACAGGGCTTTTCAGTTTTAACGTCAGGTTTTTTAGAGTAGCAGCATCCTGAGATTATTTTCATAGTTCCTTCTGCTAGCTGACTCTGTTTCTAGAAAATTCTGCCCCAGACTGTGAGCTCTTTGAGGGCAGGGAGTGTGTCATACTCATCTTTCACTCAATGCACCTTGTCCAGGACTTGTCACATATAGATGAATCACAAATAGCTGTTGAATTAGCAGGTTTTATCATTCCCTTTTCTCAGGTGGCAGGGAAGTTTCCTACCACACCCCAGCTCCTCATGTTACTCTGGGGGGTTACCCACTCCTTTCCTGGGGAGATAGCCTAACTTCTGGATCGTTGAAGGTAGAGAAAAGACAAGACTTTGTTAGTCTGGTTACAAAATTATGTAATTAGCAGGAATCTACACTGTAAAAGGAAAGTGTATTTGACTTGTAGATGTTCCACTCTGAGACCTTGCCAGCAAGGATCACCACTGGTATCTAGTGATTCCCTGGGACCTGTCCAGAGTCTGCGTGAAATAAGTATGGCCTGATAGGTGACGAGTGAGAAAAATAATGGGCTGCCTTACCCCATCCTCTGAACTCCACGTGTGTGTGAGATCATCTAACAGTAAGTTTTCTTTCTAGCAAGTTTCTGTGCCTTCTCACCCTTCCAGAGCTAAGAGCATGGTCAAGAGCTCTCACACAAGGTTGACTAGAGAAAGCCCAGAGGTGGCCTAGGTATCCAGGCCCAAGAGTGGCGACCCACAATGGGGCCCAGATTAAAATGAGACAGATGCAAGATGTATGCCCTGCATGCTACTTCAGCGATGACTCTGGGTTAAGGAACACAAGGCCATTTGGCTCCCTTCTGAGTTTTTTTTTTTTTTTTTTGGCGGCACAGCGCGGCATGCGGGATCTTAGTTCCCCAACCACGGATTGAACGCGCCCCCCACTGCAGTGGAAGGGTGGCGTCTTAAACACTGGACCACCAGGGAATTCCCTCCCTTTTGATTTTTGATGGGGTGAGAAGAGAAGACCAAAGAAAGAAAGATGATTTTGGGTCAGAATAATAGCACTGAAGCCTCCACTCTGTGTTTGGGCAAAGCTGAACTGAAGAGTTAAAAAACGAGTAGTGTGTGTGTGACAGAGCTGGAAGCAATAATTAGTATGTCTGGAGTATGAGATGAAAAGAAGCATTTTCCCAAAGTCGTCTAATGGAAGCATATGGGGTTTTCTTTGTGTTCGTATGTGAGGCCGTGTCTGTTCTCACACTGCCTGTCACGGGCTCTCCTCTCCCGTAGGTGACCAGCCTGCCACACTGAGTTGGCTCAGTCTGAGAAGCCAGGGGGTGCCTGGCTCTTGGAACACACACAGGGCAGGCTTAGAAGACAAAACTCATGTCTGGGGGAGGATCTGTTCTGTTATTGTCTGGACTTAAGTTTCAAAAACTGTTCTCTCCTCCCTAGTAATTAAAAAGATGACCTCTAGTGGTTTCTCATAAGTTTGGGCTAATTGCCATGTATCAGCATGCACTTAGCTGTCATAAAATCTTCAGAGCCCTTAAGCAGTTTTCTCAGACTCCTAACTGCAGTCTTCACCTCTGTTGTCTCTGTCTTCTGTTCTCTACATCCTGTTGCCTATTGTCATCATAAAGCATAATACCACCTCCTGAAGTTCATACAGCCCAAGGTTTTGTCTCCTACATGGGATATAAGCAAGGGACATTTGGGTGAGGCATAAAGATCTGTTTATTTATTTTTTAATTTTTATTTATTTTTATTTTTGGCTGCGTTGGGTCTTTGTTGCTGCACTCGGGCTTTCTCTAGTTGCGGTGCGCGGGCTTCTCACTGCGGTGGCTTCTCTTGTTGCGGAGCACGGGCTGTAGAGCGCAGGCTCAGTAGTTGTGGTGCACGGGCTTAGTTGTTCCACCAGCATGTGGGATCTTCCCTGACTAGGGCTCAAAACCCATGTCCCTTGCATTGGCAGGCGGATTCTTAATCACTGCACCACCAGGGAAGTTCCTAAAGATCTGTTTAGCTTAAACACAATAAAGGTAGAGTTGTAACCAAATTTGTTAGAGCTTCCTGTAATACACCACAGTGGAGGAGGGGTTCCCTTTATTTATTCAATCCCATCAGAACCTACTTGTATTTTTCAGTGCATCTGTCATGGATTCAGAGGCAGTGAAGTACAGTAGTGGAGTGTTTGCTTCCAGAGTCAGGCAAATCTAAGTTGAGATTCCAGCCCCACTGCTTATTAGTTGTGCCATTACGGTTAGTTACTTAGCCTTGAAGTACCACTTTCCTCATTTGTAAAATGAACATAATAATCGTTTTGAGGGGAATTTCCTGGCAGTCCAGTGGTTAGGACTCCACGCTTTCACTGCCGAGGGCATGGGTTCGATCCCTGGTTGGGGAGCTAAGATCCCACAAGCCCTGTGGCGCAGCCAAAAACAACACAATAGTTTTGAGGGGATCAAATGGGATGATGTGTGTGAAGTAATTAGCACAGTGCCTGGCATGTAAAATGCCCTCAATAAATGGGGGCTATTTTTATCCATTCAATCAAAAGGGACATTTATTTGGTATCTGCTGGGTTCAGGCATGTTGTAATGTAGGTACAAAAATGCTTCAAGACATTGGCCCTTGCCTGTAAAGAGTTTACATCATGGTTGGTGGAGGCTCTAGAGGAAACACGTTCAGAATTTCAAAGGTATAATGTAATAAAGGACAGAAATATCATGAAAGGGAAAAGGCTTTGAAGCCAGGGTAATCTTTGAGTTGGGCCCCGTCGGATGTGAAGAATGTAAGTTGCGTGGGGATGAAGCAACCAGTATTCTAGAGAAAGGGAATAAACCCCAAGAGAGATGTTGGATGGTGAGGACATGTCTGTGTCCAACAGTCTAGTGTGGCCTGAATATAGGGATTGAGACAGAGGTGGGAAGACAGACCAAAAAAAAAAAAAAAAAAAAAGAGGGAGGATAAGAAGAGGGGGGCATGTGATTGGAAATGCCATGCTAAAGGCTCTGGTCTTTGTCTGATGGGCTATTGAAGACTTTGGGGGTAGGGGAGGTAATACAATCCCATAGTTTGTTATTTAACTATGTGAGGTACTATCTTTCCTTCATTTGTCCTAAAAGTTTTTTGTTTATTCATGATCTCTCAGGTTTCTGGAGCACTATTAATAAGGGAAAGTCTGAACATTAGTATGGTTTAATTGTGATGTCCTAGCTGAGAGGGACCCTAGCCTTAACTCCAATGAGGACCAGAGAGAACAGAGATCTAAAATGGGCTGTTCTATTCTGAGATGTTCACTTTCTTTCCATCTTGCAAAAGCTCACAACACTGAAACCCTTACCAGATTTTATCAGGAGCTTGGCAAATGATCAACTTTCTTCTCTGGAGGGTACCCCAATATTGAACTTTCAAATACTGACATTTACATGGCCTCTAGTTGTTGATAAGTTTGTCATGTTACTATCTTTAGTATTATATAATCAATGATATTGACTAGAGTGATGGGTCTAGTTATAGGCCTAACTGCATCCCGAATCCTTTTCAACTATGTTACCACAATTTCCTCTGTTAGAGATTTTTTTTTTAAAGAATTCTTTTCTTTTTAAATTTATTTATTTTATTTTTGGCTGCATTGGGTCTTTACTGCTGCATGCGGGCTTTCTCTAGTTGTGGCAAGTGGGGGCTACTCTTCGTTGTGGTGCGCGGGCTTCTCATTGCAGTGACTTCTCTTGTTGCAGAGCACGGGCTCTAGGCACGTGGGCTTCAGTAGTTGCAGCTTGCTGGCTCGGTAGTTGTGGCTCATGGGCTCTAGAGCGCAGGCTCAGTTATTGTGGCGCATGGGCTTAGTTGCTCCGCGGCATGTGGGATCTTTCCGGCCCAGGGCAAGAACCCGTGTCCCCTGCATTGGCAGGTGGATTCTTAACCACTGTGCCACTGTTAAAGATATTTTGAAGCAAAAGAGTGCCTCTGCTCTTGGGTATATATAACCCTGTTGGTGAACATGATGAGAAAAATCACTGGGTAAGGGATTAGGCAGGCACAGATTGTATTTTATTTTGAGGTTTTTTTTTTTTAATATCATACTCGCTTTAGCTAAAGTGATTATAACCCAGAACACGTGGGTTTAGAATAAATACAGTTGCATAAAATTGGATTGCTTTTGTTCCAATGTTGACTTTTCTCCCTGTATGAGTGAATCACTTAAATCTGGAGAGTAGAATCATTTTACTTCTTTCCAGCCCAATTGGAATATCTACAGACAGAAGACAAAGTACAAGGGCTTATGAGAGACGGACAGTGAAGCTCCATCCTCTGGGAAAAGGAAAGAAAATGTGAAGGGAGGAGATAGCTTCAAAGGAGGGAGGCTACAAAGTCTCCTTCCTGCCTTCCCCAACTTGGTCCAGGTTAAATGTACATTTCAGTGATGACTTAATACTACTAAAGATTGTATGTAACTTTTAAGTTTCTCAAATGTTTGTTATCCTGGTAGAAATCCTGCATATATATGTGTGTATGTGCATGTGTGTGTGTGTGTGTGTGTATGTGTGTGTTGTGTGGTGAGGCGGCCTAAGGGTGTTTATTTAAGGAAGGAGAGGGTAGGGTCTCAGAACTGACAATCCTTACTGGTATTGTCAGGCAGATACGGATTAGAACTTGGTAGCGGAGAACGAGGGAGAGAAGAAGGGAATAGCAGAGGAGTGGCGAGCAGGTATCGCAGTGAACCTGTCTAAGGTAAATGGCACGGAGGCTGCATTTTCTGACCCAGGGAGATAAAAGACAGCGCCGTCCTTGGCACTATGTGCGGTGACCCGTAGCAGGAGCACAAGTCACCACCCTCCGACCCCCAGAGACCCCGGCCCATCTTCCTCCACTCCGCCCTACAGCTCTTGAAGTCTGCAGCTCCGGCCCAGGATGCAGGCGGCGAGGCAGCTCTTTGAACCAGGCCAGGGACCAGGTTCCTTCTCCAAATGCATAGAACACAGAGAGGGGCTGCACTCCCTAATCGTCCGCTGGCAGGCACTCACGCGCGGCGCAGCCCGGGCCGTGGGAGCTGTCCGTGGTGCTGAACACTTCCTTGGGCTTGTTCGGACCCGCGGGACCCGCGACTCTCGAATCGCGTCATCAGCCTAGGCGGAGGGAAGGCTCAGTGGGTCCCGCGGAGCGCGAGCGCCCGAAGGCCTGCGGCGAATATTTAGATCCCTGACAGAACCCCCTGTGCGACCCTGTTAGCGCAGGCCAGGACTCCATGCAGAATCCATCGCTTGAGGGCGAGTCCCTCATCTTTCCCCTACATCCCATCTCAACTCCCACCCACTTCCTCCCCTGCGCCTTCCTTGTTCAAACAGCACCAGGTCCTGCCGTAGAGCCCTAGAGCCCGGGGCTTCACGCCCCTCCTCTCCCTAGTCCACTGCGCTCTCCTCCAGAGCGGGACTCTCCCGGGGCGCAGCAAGCTCCCGCAGTAGAGGTTCTCCCTCGCCCCTCCGGCCCAGGTTTCCGGCCGCTCCTTCCTCTTCTGCTTCTATTCACCCCACACTATCCACTTCTCCAGTTCTCTAAGTGCCGAGTCGGGAGGTGCGTGCTCCGCCCCTTTTTTCCGTACAAGGGCACGATGGAGTGGGGGGCGGGGCGGAGGGGAGGCGCCGCGATCCCACTGGGAACGCTTGAATCTCTTCAGCTCCGCGGAGAAGCGGAGAAGGCTGCACGGCCGTCTTGGGTGGAGGACCTCTAGGGACCGCCAGAATTCTCCCCCTCGTTCCCCGGAGCGCTTTTCCATCCGCCAAGCCCCAGTCACCAGGTAGGACTGTGCTCCTGGATCTGGCCTGTGGGGACTGTAAGGGCTCTAAATAGAATAGAAGGCATTGAAATAACCTGTGCACATCTAACTCACAGACTTAATTTTACAGAGGTAGGGGTGACGGCACTTTAAATTTTGTTGTTATTTATTGTGGCCAGTCATTCCAGAGGAATATTTGGGTCACTCAAGTGTGTGTGTGCGTTGAGGGGCGCAGTTGGTGTACGAGGGGGCGGAGAGAGAATGGGAAGTGACGGACTTTGATTCTCTTTGGACAGGTGGCCATGGCCTCATTGGCGACTCAGGGTCCCGGGGCCCCTGACTTCTTTTCTGGGCTGCTGCGGGCGGCTTCAACTCCGGCCAACCAGAGCTCAGGAGCGTTGGTGGGCAATGGGTCGGCGGCTGGTCCTGGCGCGCAGGCCATCGCGCCATTCCAGAGCCTGCAGCTGGTGCATCAGCTGAAGGGGCTGATTGTGCTGCTCTACAGCATCGTGGTGGTCGTGGGGCTGGTGGGCAACTGCCTGCTGGTGCTGGTGATCGCACGGGTGCGTCGGCTGCACAACGTGACCAACTTCCTCATCGGCAACCTGGCCTTGTCGGACGTGCTCATGTGCACCGCCTGCGTGCCGCTCACGCTGGCCTACGCTTTCGAGCCACGCGGCTGGGTGTTCGGCGGCGGCCTGTGCCACCTGGTCTTCTTCCTGCAGCCCGTCACCGTCTATGTGTCTGTGTTCACGCTCGCCACCATCGCGGTGGACCGCTACGTCGTGCTGGTGCACCCTCTGCGCCGGCGCATCTCGCTGCGCCTCAGCGCCTACGCGGTGCTGGCCATCTGGGCGCTGTCCGCGGTGCTGGCGCTGCCGGCCGCCGTGCACACCTACCACGTCGAGCTCAAGCCACACCGCGTGCGCCTCTGCGAGGAGTTCTGGGGGTCCCAGGAGCGCCAGCGCCAGCTCTACGCTTGGGGGCTGCTGCTCGTCACCTACCTGCTCCCCCTGCTGGTCATCCTCTTGTCTTACGTCCGGGTGTCGGTGAAGCTCCGCAACCGCGTGGTGCCGGGCTGCGTGACCCCGAGCCAAGCGGACTGGGATCGCGCGCGACGCCGCCGCACCTTCTGCCTGCTGGTGGTGGTGGTGGTGGTGTTCGCCGTCTGCTGGCTGCCCCTGCACGTCTTCAATCTGCTGCGGGATCTCGACCCGCGCGCCATAGACCCCTATGCCTTCGGGTTAGTGCAGCTGCTCTGCCACTGGCTCGCCATGAGCTCGGTCTGCTACAACCCCTTCATCTACGCCTGGCTGCACGACAGCTTCCGTGAGGAGCTACGCAAGCTGTTGTTCACCTGGCCCCGCAAGATCGCGCCGCACGGCCAGAGCATGACAGTCAGCGTGCTCATCTGATGCCGCTGCGCCAGGCCTTGGGGAACTCCATGTCCGCTTGTCTCCGAGGATGCCCACCCGAGGCCGGACTGGAGAGTTTATTCCAGAGCTAAGCTAATACTAAGCCAATAAGGGGCAAAGCTTCCAGCCCAGCCTTCTTGTCCAGCTGTCTTTCCTTGTCCTGTGTCTTTGTAAAATGCTAAGTGGGCTTTGTTGACAGTCTTGTGCTTTGCTTGCAGGAGGCCGGGGGAGAGGAAAAGAGGATTTATTATTTCCTCCGTTTGCCCTTGAAGGCCAAACAAAGCTCCTTCTCCTGGTTCAGAACAGTATTTCAGGACCGTAGCTGCCTTCCTTGTTCCTCTTCTGCTTGCTCAATGGGGAGATGAAGGAGCAATGAGCAGGGGGTTTAAAATGGCTTTGTTGGGGTTGGTAAAGCTTTTCAGGTTGCCTTTTAAAAGGGGCTCAGCCGAGGTACAATTGCTTAGTCAATTTGAACCCATTAATTTCTGGGATTCCAGGGAAATATGTCCTACAACGCTACATCTAGGATTTCAGCATTTCCTGAATAAGACCTTTATATGCCAAAGGGGTTTTAATTTTAAATCCACTTGAATTTATAGTACAAAAACACTTACAAACCACCTTTCAAGAGGTTTTGCTACTGTTTTCCCTCCTCCTTATCCCCCAATTTCTATTTGAAGATGATGAGCTGAATTAGTCGATGAGGATATAGATAAATAGGGATAAAGAGGAAAAGGTTCAAATCGTTTAAGGGGATATATAACTGCATAGGACAGACACCCTATCCGCGTGTATGTTTGTATATACACACCCAGTGTTTGCCACAGGCAGGCACTCAAATATTTGGTTTTCTGGATACTCAGTGTAAGCTGTGTGCCATACATGCTTTTTCCTGATCTCGAAACAGATCAACAGCTGTCAACTGACTGCTCAGCACCTGCTCTGTGGTGACCCACTTGGAACACGATCAACTCAGAATATAAGGAAGGGGAGAAGCTTACTTAAATCCAGAACAGAAAAGTAAAGCGCCACCTACAGGATGCACAGATCAAACACTTAATTCCTTTCAGGGTGAAGGGAAGAGGTGATGACTGTTGGGCCATGATACCAGGCTGCTAATCCTTACCTTAACATCCCAAGAGCTCTTTAAATGAGGAGAAGAGCCCTGGGACAAGGGTTTCCACTTTGATGTTGGAATAATGACAGTGGCAGTGAAGGCAGGAGTCTTGGGAAATGATACATGATATGCAGCTGTCAGATTAGCCCTTGTGGCATATAGGCCATGGAGTGGTGTCTGCAGCCATTCAGCTACCAACTGGAAGATTCCAGTACTACTCCAGCACTAAAGAGCAGAACCAGTGTTTTCCCACCTCTCCCCTTTTCTTACTCTCAATGAGCTCATTCACTCATTAAAGTGTGCCCCGAAAGGAAGGGAAAGAGGGGGTGATTTGGGGATGACAAGGATTATACCCTTTTACTCTGATGTCAGTAACCACAACGGGAGAGTGGCTCCATTCATCGTTGGGCTCGTTAGCAATTATATGACTAGACTTTTCACAGCATGGGGAAGGGCAGGAAAAGGCTGGAGAAAGGAAAAGGCAGGTGAACTTGGGAGATGCCATTACCTCTGGCAATGGCGCTAAAACTAACTTTCAGCTTCGTCTGTGGATTTAGGGAACAAAGAGCCCGTGCTCTAATAATGTGACCCACGCACAGCGTGATGTCACTCCCCGACCCCAAATGAGCTCATCTCCCAGCATCCCAGGGACTTGTTCCTGTGCTTCCAGCAGCTCTACTGTTTGGGAGACTCAAGGCTAGACATTTCCTGTTTCCTCAGATCATTCTTTGGATGGGTATGTGTGGAGACGGGAGGGATTGGGGGAAGGGGTGGAAGTAGTTGGCGGAGGTATCTGATTAATTGTGGTCTCTTCACTGGAGGGTTTAAGTCACTGGTTCTCAGCCCTGGCTGCTCCTAGAATTACCTGGGGAGCTTTCAAAAAACATCAGTGCCTAGGCCCTATCCCCAGAGAATCCAGTTGATTTGAGATGGGGACTGGGTATCAGCATTTTTCAAAGCACTTCAGGTGATTTTAACATGCATCCAAGGTTAAATGCTTTAAGAATTATTCTCTTTCTAATGAACCTCAGAAACATCTGAATGAAGCTTTGGGAATACTCTGTTAGCCTTTAGACAATACCTGGTGGATCACATAGAGGTAAATCCTATAACAGAATATATAGGTATCCATTCAACAGTTTCCCTACACATCTCTGTGTAAGGCTCTGTATGAGTCCCATCAGTTATTTTTTTAAAGTATTGTCATTCAATTTTAGGTCAATGGCGTTATAAAGTTATACACCATGAATTATTCCAAATCCTGGTTGCTGGCATGTTAAAAAAATTGAAATGTTCCCTGATAGTTTGATTTAAGTCAACTGTGAGAGGAAAGCGTTCCCATTAATTACTAGAAAAGCTCCCACCAGTTTCTATCATGCCTACAGCTTAAGTTAAAAAAAATTTTTTTTAACATTGATGTGGACTTTATGGAGAGCCTAAAGAGGCTGGAGAATTGTGTTTATAAACATCTTTACAAATTATGCAGATCGGCAACTAATTAATTCTTCCTCTATCTGAAATCTATCTGAGACGTGTCTGACTACAAAACAAACTGATCAAACAAATCTCTCAGAAGTGAGTCCTAGAGAAATCCACAGAGGGTTGAGGTAGAACTTTTAATTTAATATAGTCGTTCATTTTAGTTAATACCAAGTATCCAGCCCTTTTTCTGCAAGGAGTCGTAAGCCTGGGAATGGAGCCAGCCTGGGGCTTGGCACTAGCCCTTTCTGAGGCTGATGGGAGGTTCTGTACTCCTCTTTGCAAGTGTTGTCTCCAAGTCTTACTTTTGGCAGTCAACCAATAGATTTATTTCACTAAATCGGCTGGGGGCTGTTTCAATATGTGTTGGCCACAGTTACCTGGAAATAGCAACTGTGAGAGATGCTAAGGTAACTATTCCAATTGATGTAACGTTTCTGAATTTTTGTTCTTGTGGATTTTCAGTCTGCTCTTCTACCGGGGGTGCTAAGTTCCAGGTTTATTTTCTCAGGTAGGCTCGTTCACCACCTCTGTCCTGTGGCTTGCATTCCTGAACACCTAGTAGTCTGACAAATATAAGTAAGGCACGGAGCTGGCGTCAAGGGGACCCAGGCAAGAGTGTGGCTAGATCTGGGAGTGAGCCAGGGTCCATCCCCCGCAGATGAGAGGTTAGGAGCACCTTTATTCCCCAAGGCAAGTCCCTGATTGATTTCCCTTCAGGCACTGGCGTCTTCGTTCTGTGCATAGGATGTATCTGTGGCTGACTTCACTGTGTGAAGCTCTTCAGGCTGGGGCTCGTACTGTGTTTCACACGTTGTGGGTTCTCAATAAACATTAAATCAGTAGAACGGTCTCCAGCCGTGGGATTAATAAACTAAGCCAGCTACATACACAGTGTAACCACACAACCTCAGGATGGCCAGGATCAAAGCAAGGATAAATCATGCCAAGGAAAACATGCTACTCAATCTAAATTTGTCAGTTCAAGCTAATTCCAAGAGCGAACTGTTCATTTAGGGCCTGTGACCCCCGGCCCAATCTAAGTAGTGATAGCATTTCTGTACATGGCACCAAGCTCTGTGTTCTCCAAGACTGCAGGTGTCTAAATCCGATGGTCCATCAGAGGGAGAGTAGAGAATTTCATGCTTAATTTCTATATCATCATAAATCCGAATCATTATATAAATGTTAGCATTTAATCACGCACTTCCACCTATGACTTGAGAAATTTAAAAACATTCAACACGTGGGTCTATAAACAAAATTTAATCATCTACATTCCAAAACCTTCATGATAGCATCATAAACAGAATTTTCTGGTACATCTAAACTAAGACTTAAAAATGGATTTATGCATACCTTTCCAGGGATTTTTTTTGCAAAGTGAGAGAAGACAGTATACAGTTGTTGAAAATGTAAAATATTTATTTGGATGGATGAAAGTCGCAATCTTGATTTGTTAAAAGACTGTACATTCCCAGTCAGTCTTTGGAAGTAGAAAGCCTTATTTTGAAAATTGAATGTGTCCACTTCTAATAGGTTTTGAATCGTTCTTCTCTGTTTTCCAAGTCAATTCCTCTTCATTTCCCACTATGTTTCTATTCTGCCTTTTTTTAGTTCTATTTTTCCTTATCATCTATAAATACCTCTGATCTGAAGCTCCCTGCACCCCAGTGAAGGGGAGGTGGTGGGATTCAAGCATCTATTTTCTGGTGAATCAGGCTGGGGAGACACCCTGGCTAATCCCCTTGCGGAGGGCAGGCTGCAACAAATGTGGCAAGGGCAGCTGCTTGTTGAATTTCCTGCCCACTGTGGGGTCTTGGAGCTCATACGATTAATGTTTCACAGACAAGCGCCAGGCAGAGGTGGATAATGGGAGTTTGCACAGAATCTCCGCAGGGCCCCTGACATGATAAATCTCATGCAGAGCTTTCAAGAGGGCCCTAACAACGAAAGGTCAAATGTGTTTCATTTTTATGTTTGGGGCTATAGAGAGGAAACCTGAGCCAGAAAAAGCAAAGGACAGTTTCCTCTTTATATATATATATTTATTTAAAATTTTTATTTATTTTTCATTTTTGGCTGTCTTGGGTCTTCTTTGCTGTGTGCGGGCTTTCTCTAGTTGCGGTGAGCGGGGGCTACTCTTCGTTGTGGTGCGCGGGCTTCTCATTGCAGTGGCTTCTCCTGTTGCAGAGCACGGGCTCTAGGCACGTGGGCTTCAGTAGTTGTGGCACGCGGGCTCAGTAGTTGTGGCTCGCGGGCTCTAGAGCGCAGGCTCAGTAGTTGTGGCGCACATGTTTAGTTGCTTGCTCTGCGACATGTGGGATCTTCCTGGACCAGGGCTCGAACCCATGTCCTCTGCATTGGCAGAAAGATTCTTAACCAAGCCCAAGAATGATTTTATCTGACCTGCACCACAGCGCCTGGAGGTGAGTAGGGCAGGTGTTATCCTCATTTGTGAAGACGGCAAGGGAAGTGACTTACCTGGTCCCAAGGCGAGCAGTGGGGACCTGGGAGTCAGATCCAGATCCCCTGGTTCCAAGTTAAGCCCTCACCCGCCACGCCACGCTGCCCTTATGGTTTAGAAGGCCTGGTGAAGGGTGACCCCTCTCTTTGCCTCTGCCTTCAGCCAGCCACAGCACTTCTCAGAATCACTGCACAGCTCTTAGAAAACACAGGGGCCTGGTCCCTTCTTGAGACCTACTGTATTAGAGCCTCTTGGTGTGGAACGATATATTTAAAAAATGGTGTTTGGGAATCAATCAAAGAAAAGTGTTGCTCTAGTAGACGTGTTAAAAAGAAAAATCTTGCTAGGAAACACATCCCTCTGTTTTTGAACTGAAATTCGTAGTCAATCGGCCGATATCAGGGAGGATGCTTCTCAGGCGCCTTGAACGTGTAAGGTACTGTCTCCTTTGATTATTTTCTCCGCCCAACTTCTAGCAAGAAATGAGGACTCTATCGGGGTGAAGGCAGCCCCGCAGGGGCCTCAGTGCACCCGTGTTCTCTCCAGGTCCCATGGAGCTCCAGGTGGGCCTGGGGAAGTGCCCATGGCGGGCGCTCAGGTCCTGCTGCCCTGGGTATGCCAAGCAGCAGGCATGGTGGCAGTCGTGTCCTTCCGTGAGATTCCCACTCTGTGCCAAGCTCACCACAGCCTTGCAAGGCTGGCATTGCTTGTCCCAGTTTTACAGGTGAAGAAACTAAAGCTCAGAGAAGTCATTTACCCGAAGTCGGTGAGTGGCACTGGCATTGAATCCATGTCTGTCTGGTTCCAAAGCCCCTTCCTGTCACATTGTCCCGCACCACACAAGTGACATGATAATGACAAATAACAGTATGATGATAATAACTATTGCTACATTTTTTGGAAAGTTTGCTTCGTGCCAGGTAGCCTAGAATTTTATAGCTAGATAGTAACACTGTGAGACGGGAACCATGAAAATCCCCACCTCCTGATGGAAGGAGCTACAGAGTGTTCATGGCCATTTGCAATCTACCTACACTGCATTTTATAGGGCAGGAAAGTAAGTCACAGAGAGGCTAGGTAGCTTGTCCAAGATCACATGGCTTGTCAGTCAGTCACAAAGCTGAGTCTCAAACTCAGGCAGACTGCTCCAAAGCGCATATTCCGTCCTCACTAAACTGTGCTCGCTCTCAAGAAGCAGGTGTTTCCCGACAGGGTGATGGGTTGTCCTGAACATGCTCTCTCTCTGCCCCCGTTAGCGCTGTGTTTGCCATATTCTCTTTTTTTCAATTTTTATTGGAGTCCAGTAGTTGGTTTACAATGTTGTGTTAGTGTCAGGTGTACAGCAAAGTGAATCAGTTATACATATCTCCACTCTTTTTAGATTCTTTCCCCATATAGGCCATTAGAGTATTGAGTAGAGTTTCCTGTGCTATACAGTAGATCTTTTTTAGTTGTCTATTTTATGTATAATAGTGTGTATATGTCAATCCCAATCTCCCAGTTTATCCCTCCCCCACTTGCCCCCAGTAACCATGTTTGTTTTCTACATCTGTGACTCTGTTTCTGCTTTATAAATGAGTTCATTTGCACCATTTTTTTAAGATTCCACATATAAGCGATATCATATGATATTTGTCTTTCTCTGTCTGACTTACTTCACTCAGTATGACAATCTCTAGGTCTATCCATGTTGCTCCAAGTTTGCAGTATTCTTTGACACTCGGATAACTGTTCTCTTGTTGTGCAGAGGCTGGCTTTGAGACAAAGCCCAAACCCACAGTGGGTCTTCCAAGCAAACTCATGCCCTCTTTGGATGCTGACCAAGTGAGGTCTGAAATTTTATCATGGGATGGAATTCCCTTCTTTCCTTCCTCCCTTCCTTCCTTCCTTCCTTCCTTCCTTCCTTTCTTCCTCCCTCCCTCCCTTCCTCCCTTCCTCCCTTCCTCCCTCCCTCCCTCCCTTCCTCCTCCCTCCCTCCCTCCCTTCCTTCCTCCCTCCCTCCCTCCCTTCCTTCCTCCCTCCCTCCCTCCCTCCCTCCCTTCCTCCCTCCCTCCCTCCCTTCCTTCCTCCCTCCCTCCCTCCCTTCCTTCCTCCCTCCCTCCCTTCCTTCCTTCTTCCCTCCCTCCCTTCCTCCCTCCCTTCTCCTCTCCCTCCCTCCCTTTCATCCTTCCCACCTGCCTGCAAACATTTGTTGCTCATATTTTTGTTCTTTTGATGCTGGTGATTTTCCACTTGGATGCAAGGATGGAGGATGCTTTGGCTTCTTGAATGAGTGCCCTACTAAGTAGAAAAGTACAAGAGCAATTTGTCAGGCCATTACTACTCAGGTGCTCATTATGCTAATCAAGAGGTAATGACACTCTGGGACTGTAGCCGAAGCCTGAATAAAAAACAGCCTTCCTGGATTAAGAGAGGAAAGATCGTGGCAAGGAAGTATTTGTTCATTTCTTGTGCTTATTGTCAAGGCAGTTCAGACCTGTGTCTTAATGAATCCATTCGTTAAGGGTGATTTCGTTTTGAGTGCATTTAATACTCACAAAGCATACTCATCACCCTTTTCCCCAGTCAGCACACCTGCTCAGAGAACAGTAGCTTGTTATGCTCTCTTTCAACAGCAAACCAGACTCAGTGAACAGGCCAAGTGCCTGATACGCACCGCAGATGAAAGAGACCCTAAAGGGGGCAGGCATAGCCTTACACATCACGGGAACAAGGCTTGTCTCTGGATTTGATTGCAACCTCTCACTCTGGGACAGTCCAAGAACTGCCCACATTACAGAACTCTGGCTACAGCTGTGCCAGCTGTGACTTGGAAAAGATTGAGGGTTGCCCACTGGCTGGTAGTGCTGCAAAAGAAAATACCCTATTCCAGTGGGCGAGAGACTCTGAAACACATGTAAAGTCCAAGACCATGGGAAGGACCCTGAGGGAGCATCTGGGCTCATCCCTGCATTTAACCGTTAAGGTAACTGAAGTCCAGAGAGGGTGTGGGGCTTTTCCCAGGCCACACAGCCTGTGTTGGTGGCACAGCAGGGATATACTTCAGTGATTTTTTTTTCAATTCTGTTAAAAAAGATTTTTTCTGATTTTATAAATAATACAAAAATCTTATTGTTAAAACAAATAATACAAAAAAGTATAAAGAAGAAATGGAAAAATATTAGTGATTTCTTAAGCTCTATAAGCATGTCACTGAGCTTATGCAGAATCAGGCTTATTTCAGACACATTAAGAATAAAGTAGCCAATGGGAATAGAGCAAATGGCAGGTAATTGAATAGCTAATATCCACTGATTAAAAAAAAAATGATTTATATTTGGTTGCACTGGGTCTTAGTTGCAGCATGCATGTGGGATCTTGTTCCCTGACCAGGGATTGAACCTGTGTCCCCTGCATTGGGAGCATGGAGTGTTATCCACTGCACCACCAGGGAAGTCCTAATATCCACTGATTGATGGGTTTTTTTTCTAAAGAATTTATTGAAAACACACACTCACTCACCCAGCCTTTACAATAACAGCAGATCAGTGGGGATCAGTTCCAGGTAAAGTTTATTTAAGGCAAAGATGTTGTTTTATATCCCGTGGCACTATTTAGGGGCATCTTGGAGCCCTGCACTGACTGTAGGATTCTGGTAGGTGTAGAGAAAGGTAAGCGCATAGAAGGACTCACATATGTTGAGTTCCCACTGTGCAAGTGTCCTGTGAAGTGTTTACTATTAATTATTATTTTTACAATAACCTTTGAAAGGTGGATATTTGTGCACGTGTTTAACATAGACTAAATATTTGTGTCCCTCTCCCCAATTCATATGTGGAAATCTAATTCCCATTGTGATGGTATTTGGAGATGGGACCTTTAGGGGATAATTAGGTAATGATGGTGGAGCCCTCATGAATGGGATTAGTGCCCTTATAAAAGAGGTCCCAGAGAGATCTCTTTCCCCTTCTGCCATGTGAGAAGATGATCATCTATGAATCATGATGCTGGCTCACCAAATATTCCAGCCCCTTGATCTTGGACTTCCCAGCCTCCAGAACTGTGAGAAATAAGTTTATAAGCCACCTATGATATTTTGTTATAGAAAAATGAATGGACTAAGACAGTGTTTAATATGAAGAAACTTAGGTACCAAAAGGGAGTTTAACTTGCCCAAGAAGTACAAAAAGAAGTTCATAGAAGGAAGAGTCTGGTTGGGGGCCAGTAGTCTGAATGCTACTTTCAATCTCTGTGTCCCTCAGCTCAAGCTTAAAATTATAAGGAGAGGACATCTGATGGACTTGGTTTTGTTCCCTGATCAGAGAGGGCAAGGAACCTGAGTGTAGTCCCATCAGTCTGGAACCATGGAGAAGGAGCTAAAGGAAGTGAGAGTGCCCTCAGAAAGGGGGAGTGGAGGCTGGGCAGTCCCAAACACAAATGTCCCTAGAATAATCTTCTTACTATGAAGAGAAGAGTGTCTTGCCCCTGTCAGATGTTTTATTCACTCATTCATTCACATACTCACCTGCTTTTTTTTTTTTTTTTTGACACTGGCTAGGTTCTCTGGGTGGTGTGAGATGAAACATGGTCTCTGTCTTTGGGAACATACAATTGTCCTTGGATAAGTGGACAGTCATGAAAACCATGATAAAACCATAGAGGAAGGGGTACAGGCCCCCAAACTAGAGTCGTCATGTCCCAATTCTAACATAAGTCAACCTCCTTTGGATTTAAATAAAATTGTCATGGACATCTATCCCACATTCTGGCCAGTGGGCTCTCCAAGATTTCTGAGAATTCCTAGGGCATGTGTTCTAATGACCACTTGGTGTATATGGTTCTGAATTCCTACCCCAAGAGAACTCCTAGTTTTCCTCGAGCCTTATCTCCTGTGGATGTATTATTCTCTCTGTTTAGGGTCAGCCCTATGTGGACCTCAGCACCTTTTTATTGATTTACCCTCAAGCCTCTCACCTAAGGAGGACTTATACCCTAATACTATAAAGTACTTAAAACATCACAAAATCCCTCAGCAATCCCCCAAATGAAAACTTCCTATTGGTCTCATTTTTCTCCCTTGGGCTCCAGTCTCCAAAGTATTGGTCAGCTCCTTTCCATCAAGATTACCCTCACATCTCATTATTTCTCTCTTCTGGGGAATCTCCTCCACTTAGTCCTTTAGCTGTCTGTATTAGTTTGCAAGGGCTGTGTATTAGTCAGCTCAGGCTGCCATAACAAAATACCATAGACGGGGTGGCTTAAACAACAGGAATTTATTTCTCACAGTTCTAGAGGTTGCAAGTCCAAGATCAAGGTGTCAGCAGATTTGATTTCTCCTGACGCCTCTCTCCTTGGCTTGCAGATGGCCGCCTTCTTACTTGTCCTCACATGACCTTTTCTTTGTGTGTGCACATCCTTGGTGTCTCTTCCTGTTCTTTTAGGGACACCAGTCATATTGGATTAGGATCGCACACTTATGACCTCATTTAATTACCTCTTAAGGCCCTATCTCTGAATACAGTCACTTTGGAGGTTAGGGCTTAACATACGAATTTGGGAGGGAGACACAATTCAGTCCATAACACTCCCCAATTCCTACTTACCTTGGAGCTCATCTTAACATATTCAAAGATAGTGTCACAGGTTAAGTTCCCTGAGAAACACACTCTGATACAGAGATTAGCATGCAGTCTGTTTATTAAGGAGTGCTTTGAGGATCAACAACCTGTGGGAGGAAAGGGAAGGGAAAGGAAGGGAAGGAGGTAATTGGTCAGAAGGAGAAGTTGAGCTGCAAGGCTGTCTCAGTGGAGGCCTTAGCCAACCCTATGGGAATATCTAGGATGTCTGGTCTTGGAGACAGGAAGCATGGAACCCTACCCTGTGTCAGTCAGTCATTGGATGTGGGCTGCCATGGGAAGGAGGCATGACCTTGAATGAATTGGCTCTTTTGAGGCAATCCTTAAAGGGGCTGGTGGTTCCTGCATCCAATCAGGCCATTTAACACCACCTGTGAGTCCACATATATTCTAACCAGGGGCAACTTCTCTTTCCACCCAAAGTGGATGGTCAGGTATACTGCCTGAAGCTGTATTCATACCTCACTATTGTCTTTCCAGACCATTACTAAGAGGGGCTATAATGCAATCACCATCTATTTTTAACTTCTGCAAACATACTGAACTGACCCATTGATGAACAAATGACCATAGGCGTGAGCTAAAGGAAAGGTGCTGATGTAGCTGCGGTGGATGACGTGGGGGGCCTGGCTACTTGCTCATAAACCTTGGGTCGTCTGGCTCTGCTTGGCACTAATCAAAATGTATCAGTTTTATCTTGCTCATTTGGTCCAATTGGCTCGTTAGATCCATTTGGCATAATGTCATTGATAGTGAGCCAGTATGATGTTTTGTTGGATGTCCATCTAGTTCAACATTTTTGGACTACATTATGTTGGAAAGCAGGAAAGTTAACATGATCCTGAGACAAGACTTTAAAATGTATATTAAACGCAAACTGTTTCTGATTTTTTGTTCTGAAAGGGAAGGAAAAGAATGTATTTGCCTGATCGAGGGCTATAAACCATATTAATCTTTTCTAGCAAAGATACCATATCCAGTACAACAGCTGCAATTTAAACCATTACTTGGTTGATTTTACAGTATTCCAATGTCATTCCAGGACCCACCTAGATTTTATAGGGCCCAGACTGGTGAATAAAATGGAGATAACGAATACTCACAACCCCTACGTCCTTCAGGCCCTTAAGGGTGGCATGAATATGTGCTGTTCCTTCTGGAATAAGGTATTGCTTTTGATTTAGTATTTTGGCTGAGGGGGGCTGTTTCAGAGTTTTTCACATGGCCTTCCCCATTCTGATAGCTTTACCCCACAGACCGTGGGACCAATGTAGTGGTTATACTGACTATCAAGTGAGTTTATTCTAATTATTTATTAGACCACAAAAATGAACACTAGGTGAATCCATGGACCTGGTGGGCTATCGTGAGTCAAATCCGGCCAAGACTTCATTTATTACCTGGCTCCCAAATGACCCCAGCAAAGCATGATGAAGCTGCGGGTCTCCAGCTATCAGTGTGAACTTAGATCTTGTGCCCAAGAATCTTGAACTTTTTGGGTACTTCTTTTTCCTCAGTGTACAGTTGTCTGAGTAAATGGCTGTAGGGTCCTTTAGAGAAGGACTGAGATAATCACTACGATGTATACTTGCCCTGGTGTTGTTGAATCCTTCCCAGGAACCAGGTTTTGCTTTAGTCAATGGATTCTGGGTCTAGAAACTGAACATGAAATCAAGACTTTTCATTGAGATTACTGTTCTCAATCTTGAGATCAAGATTTTGTGTGCATTAGTTCAGATATCCCTGTACGATGTATCAGGATTCCATTCTTTCCCAACAGGGCCTTGACCTTGACCTAGTAAACATGCTTAGGTTAAGAGCTTGGTTAACCTTACGATTAAGTCCTGGGTTTGGTCCTCAGGCTTCTCTGTTCTTTGGTAAAGGACAAGAGCCTTTTCATATGCTACCAAGAAGACCCTCTGGATTCTACATATAGCTTTAAATTGCCAATTAATCACGCTCAGCCTTTGTTATAATTTTAAATGGTGACAGCCAACTGCCTTCCACTGTCTTCACAGTCACTATTTCCTCCGGACTTCTTGAATATCTTATACATTGCACCATCCAGTGTAATCCTTCCAGTTGGTTTACCCTTCCAGTTCACCACCAGTGAAAGTTTTAACAGTTGCATTGCCACCTCGTGCCCAGAGCTATCTGAGCTTCACCTACCACCTGTGATGGGGTCTTCATGACAGCTGAGAGATTCCATGCCAGTATCTGCTTTCTTGGATCATTCCTGGCACCAGTGGTTCCAAATTGGGTCACCAGGAAACAGATTGGAGATTATGACACAGGGGTATTTATTAGAAAGTGCTCTTGGGATCAGTACCTGTGGAAGGAAATTGAGGAAGCATGATCGGCATAGGGAGGAGTTGCTTTGTGATCACTGTCAGTAGAGGCCACAGCTGATCCTACAGGTTACTCTGAAGCTGGGATGGTCCTTCAGAGTTGTCTTGAGTTGGGACAAGAGGTTGGGCCATTATACCGTGACACCAATTAGTCATTGGATGTAGCTGTCCCTAGAGGGTGCAGGACCTTGAGGGAGGTCGTTTTCTTTCCAGCAGAAGCAATGCTTGAAGGGGACTGCTAGCTGAGGGCTGTCTCCTGGCAGCACTCCCAGCAGCTGGGGAATACATCCGTTTTCTCTGAAGGCAGATCTGAGAGACACGTGGCAGTGCTCAGCCTACTTTGTGCTCTAAGTGAAGGGACTGTGCTCACCTTCAGGTCCCTGTGCTAGTATCAGAGGAGAATCCAGAGAAACACTGAAATTTTAGAATTTCTTTTCTCTCTCCACCCTTCTTCACTCTAAGTGAGAGGAAACAAGCAGAAACGAGATTTATTTTCTCGCCTCATCTCTCCACCTCCCTGGAAGACAAAAGAAGATATATTCAAATTTGTTCTAAATAACCTAGGTCCCCCATGCCTCTACACAGTTAATGCGCATGAGAGGAAGCAGAGGATTGACATCTTTATGATGTTATCTGATATAATATAGCCGTCCTACTCTCCTTTGATTGACGTTTGTATGATATATCTCCTCCATCCTTTTACTTCCAACCTGCCTATATTGTTATATTTGAAGCAAGATTTGTTTAGACAGCATATAGTTGGGTCATGTCTTTAATCTATTCTCTCAATTTCTGTCTTTTAATTTGAGTATTAGATTATTTACATGTAATGTAATTAGTGATGTGTTAGGGCTTACGTCTGTCATTTTATTTTTTGTTTTCTGTTTGATCTATTTTTCATTTTTAAATTTTTTCTGCTTTCCTGTGGGTTACTTGAATTTTTTTTTTAGAATTATACTTGATTTCTCTATAGTGTTTTTTTTTTTTTTTATAGTGTTTTTTGAGTGTAGCTTTTTGTATGGCTTCTTTTTTAAAAAAATTATTTATTTATTTATTTATTTGGCTGTGCTGGGTCTTCATTGTGGCACATGGGATCTTTAGTTGTGGCATGCGGGCTCTCTTAGTTGCAGCAGGCAGGATCTAGTTCCCTGACCAGGGATTGAACCTGGGACCCTTGCATTGGGAGAGCGGAGTCCTAACCACCGGACCACCAGGGAAGTCCCTGTATAGCTTCTTTAATGATTGCTCTAGGTATTATCCAATACATTATTTGTATATAAGTTTTCACAGTCTACTGATGTCAGGAATTTACCAGTCTGAGTAAAGTATAGAAAACTTACTTCCTTTATGTCCTTTTACCCTCTCCCATTTATAATATAATTGTCTTAAATATCTTCTTTTCATACATTTAGAACCATATCAGTCAGTGTTATAATTTTTGCTTCAACTGTGAAACATAATTCAGAAAACTCAAGAGTTTTCTATTTTTTCTTACCAGTTTTGATCTTCCTAATGTTCCAAGAATACTTTTATTGTTTCTTTTCTGTTTAGAGAAATTCATTTAGCCATTGTTTTAGGGTAGGTGTGCTGGCAAAAAATTCCCTTAGTTTTCTTTTATGTGAGAATATCTTCATTGATTTCTCCTTCATTCCTGAAGACTATTTTTTCTATGTAGAGGATTTTGAGTTTTAAGTTATTTTTTCATCACCTGAAAAATATGGTTCCATTTTGATCCAGCCTCCACAGTTTCTGCTGAGAAATCCACTGTCATTCTAATTGTTTTTGCCCTGTACTTAGGTGTCATTTTCTTCCGGTGGCTGTTTTCAGGATTTTGTGTTGTTTCTAGTTTTCTGAAGTTTAATTATGATGTGTCTTGGCATAGATTTCTTTAGGTTTGTCCTGTTTTTATCAGCAGCTTGAATCTGTAGGTTTATGTCTTTCCAAACTTTGGAAGTTTCAGCCAGCATATCTTGTACTGCTTTTTGGCTTCATTCTCTGTCTTTGCTTTCCAGGACTCTGATGGTACAAATGTTAAATCTTCTGATCCTACTTCACAGATCCACTGAATTCTTGACCCTGGTTAACAACCTCAGCTTTAAGGATAAAACAGAGCAACAGAGCAAACCCTATAGGCAGAGATTTCTGGCAGACACTTAAAAAAAAAAGTCATTTAAGACCAGAAGCCCACAGTGGTCAATAAATAAGATGATGAGGCCAGGGCAGCCAAGAGCACAGCTGGATCCGATTAGGAGATCACAGGAAGCCAAGTTTCTGGGCCAGGCACTGGATCTCAGAGATTCCTGCTACCCAGACCCATGGACTCTGCATCAGTCAAGTGGAAAAGCTCAGCAAACCCTGGTCTTGCTGGTCACCCAGGAGAGACTTCGTCTGAGAAGAGGATTGGTCTTTGGCAATTCAGCTGGGCCGTTGAGAAAGAAGAGGGCCTGCATCCCCTCCTGACAACCAGCCAATTACCTGCGCTGCGCCTGTTCCTGATGCACAAAAGGGATTTTCTTCTGAGGACACTGTGGTCTGTGCTCTGGCATCCAGGGCATGACTCCCACGTGATGACTATCCAGGTAGCCCCAGATTGCATTGGCAAATGCCTGTGTTTTCATAAAAGGCAGGACTGCTTTGTGAAGACTCGAAGGGGTACCAAATGCTCTGTCTGCAGGAAAATGAAATAAGTACCCCCGTTTACAAGTTGCCAATTTGATCCTATTTGTCTGGGGCAGGCCCGATGCAATTTGAGGGGTGGTTGGAAGCTTCTTTTGCCTCATTCCTCGCCTTTCTCGCCCTTTCATTAAAGTTATAAATAACTGTGCCTCACATTTTGATGAAAGGGAGTGGTGTGAACAACCAGAGGCTTTGGGAGGAAACCTGAAATAAGAGTGCAGTTGCTAAGGAACGGGGCTGGACAAGTTAATTTTCTTGGCGTAACATTGCCTCGTTGTTTAATTTCCCAGTGTATTCATTTCATCCATCTGTCACCATGTCACTGAAGCTGGGAAGAACTGCTAATTGCAACCCCAGGGTGGAGAACAGACTTGTCCAAAGCTTGTGTAAATTTCATCTATCAGAGTGGGACCCTGAGCTTTGATTTTACTGTTGGAGAGGCCACCCGTTCCTACTGCGTGAAGAAAGCTGGCGAGGGCCTCACCAGTCTCTCCCAGATGAAACTCTCGTGCCCTGCAGCAGCGGCTCTCTATTCTGGATGGACAGTAGTCACCTGGGGCGCTTTGAAAAAAGACCAATATTTGGGCCGCATCCCCGAGGATTCTCATGTAATTGGTGTAGGGGTGTGGTCCAGGCATGGGATTTTAAAAAAATCTCCCCTAAGTGATTTTTAAAAAATAAATTCATTTATTTTTGGCTGCGTTGGGTCTTTGTTGCTGCATGCGGGCTTCCTCTAGTTGTGGTGAGTAGGGGCTACTCTTTGTGGTGGTGCGCAGGCTTCTCATTGCGGTGGCTTCTCCTGTGGTGGAGCGTGGGCTCTAGGCACGCGGGCTTCAGTAGTTGTGGCTCACGGGCTCTAGAGCGCAGGTTCAGTAGTTGTGGCGCACGGGCTTAGTTGCTCCGAGGCATGTGGGATCTTCATGGACCAGGGACCGAACCTGTGTCCCCTGAATTGGCCGGCGGATTCTTAACAACTGAGCCCCCAGGGAAGTCCCTCCCCTAAGTGATTTTAATGGGCTACCCAGGCAAAGAACCACTGATTTATAGAATTTTCACCTTTTCCACCACTGTATCTCATTTTCAAAGTTCCAGAGCCTCTCAGATTTTTTTTTTTAAGTCTCCCAATCACTTCCTCCCCATGTCACATAGAATAACTCTGATGATGAGCTTTTAATGACTGGCCACTGGGCACTGGGCACAGCGCTATGTGTCTTTACCTGCATGACCTCTTGGAATCCTCACACTAATCTCGTAAAGTGGATAGTTTTGTTAGTCCCGTTTTACGAACAAGGAAACTGATGCTCGGGGAGGTTCAGTGCCCCACTGCCAAGTGACAGATCCAGGATTTGGGCACAGGTCTTACTCCAAAGCTCAGCTAGTTGTGCCAATGACCTCTGTCCCCACAGGAGAGCCGCTGGTCCACACCTGCAGGTTCAGCATCGCCCGCATGCTCAGGACCAGCTCTGTCCTGGCTGGGGGTTTGTGAGATCCTGAGGCGTTGGGTCAGATGACTCGGTAGCTAGTCTGTCACATTTCCAGCTTGGGCCCTGGGTCCCAGCTCTGAGAAGGAGTTTCCCTTGGGCTCCTTACCTCAACAGCCTAGATTCAAATCCAGCCCTTCTTCCCAGCAAGTGACCTTGGCCAAGTCTGAGTTTCTTAAATATCCAGTTTCCTCACTGTTGGTGGGATGACAACTCACTGTATAGAAGTGCTGAGAGGACTAAATGAAATAACACATGTAAGGCGCTCAGAATAGGGTCTGACATACGTTACTTGTGAAAGGTTACATGATATCCACTGCCCAGCTTTATTAAGATATAATTGATATATAACACTGTATACGTTTAAGGTGTATAATGTGTTGATTTGATACACTTTTATGTTGCAAAATAATTACCACAGTAGCTTAGCGCATACCTCCATCATGTCACATAACTATCATTTCTTTTTTTGTAGTGAGAATATTTAAGACCTAACCTCTTAACAACTTGCAAGCATGTGATACAGAATTATTAACTAGAGTCACCATGCCGCCCAGTAGATCCCCAGAACTTATTCATCTCACAATTGGCCATTTATACCGTTTGACCTATACCTGTCCATTCTGGTAACCAACATTCTAGCCTCTGTTTCTACGAGTGTGGTGTTTTTTAGGTTCCACATATAAGTGGTATCATACAGCATCTGTCTTCCTCTGTCTGACTTGTTGCACTTAGCGTAATGCTCTCATGGTCCACCCGTGTCATGGCAAATGGCAGGATATTCGTCTTTCTCATGGCTGAATGATATTCACATATATCTCCATTTTCTTTATCCAGTCATCCATTGATGGGCACTTAGATTGTTTTCCATGTTTCGGCTATTATGAATAATGCTGCAGTGAACACTGGGGTGCCGATGTCTCTTCAAGATCCCGTTTTCATCTGAAATGCTCGTTCTATCATCATGATTGCACAGAACTAGCACTCAGAGTCTCTTTTACTCCCCCAGCCTCCTCAGGCACAGAGATGTCCAGTGCCCGGCACTGCGTCTGCATTCCAGGTGCTGGGCAGCTCTGAGGCTGTGTCTGGGCTTCCTGAAGCTGCTGCCTGAACCCCCTGGTTCAAAGGCAAACAGCTGACCCCAGAGACCTAACCTTACCTCCGCTTTTGGTTGATTAAACCACAACCGTTGACAAGGACCTTTCTCCAGATGTATGAGCAAGGATTCTTTCAGTATCAAGAGGGAGAAACCCAACTCAAACTGGCTTTAAGTGGAAAAGGAATTTATTGGCTGACGTTGGCTGTTGCAGCTGGAAACTCCAGAGCTGCCTTCAGGCACGAGGGATCCAGGGGCTCAGATGGGTCCCCAGGCTCCTGTCCCTCTCTCTTCAGCTCTCGGTGCTCCTTTTCTCTCTGTTATCTTCATACACTGGCAGCTGTCTAGAAGCTCAGGCTTGCAGCCTCATCACTAGCGAGTCTCCCCTGTAAAGGAATTTCTTGACCCAATAATTCCTATGAAAGTCATGGAATGTACTTGGATCAGACCTACTGGCTCAAGGCCAGCAAGGCAACAGTATCTAGCCTGGCCCAAGCTGGCTCAGAACAGAGGCATGCTTTCCAGATATGAACAAGTCAAACCTCCCGCACATTTCACAGCCATCTACAAAGTCAACTCAGCCTGGTGCCCAGACAACCCAGAAGACCATCTTACGGCTTGTTAACAAGATTCTGGGTTTGAAGAAAAATTAGAATTTGATGGGGGAGAGCTGGAAAGCTGTGTAGGAAAACCAGATTCTCCTCCATATACTGAAAAATGAACAAAACCCAAAAACTCTGGTGAGATGTAGACGATCTTTAAGAGCACCTGCGCTGCTCAAAAACAAAACATAAGCAAAACAACAAAACAAAACAAACAAACAAAACTGTGTCCCAAACTGTGTGAGCCTTGAGTGCCATCTTGTGACAAAGTGTTGTATTTTCCTAGGATGAACTTTTCTCCAGGGAAAAGCTTCAGGCACCCCACCTCCACTGCCCACTACTGGATTCTGTGCTAGCACACAGAAATGACAGTCCCCACCGTGAGGAGCCCCCAGCCCAGATAATACAATACAACTTGGTGGACTCTGTTTTAGCCTCTGAGCAGTGTCCTATGGGGCCTCCAGAGCAGGGGCGTTTCTTCCTAGGCACCTGGAAAGCCAGCCCAGAGGAGACACACCATAAACGCTGATGAATGAGCAGTTAACTGTTCCTTCCAGATTCCCCATTATCTGCTCTATTTTTTCTTATGGACATTCCTAAGGCTAACATTAGTCTCTGGCATGTTGTCAATTTTCTCGATATAGACATTTCTTCTAGCACTGCTGGCCTATAATTTGCCTTCCTATCCAGGACTTTAGGATCAATACTTCCCTTTGCCATCCACCCCTCAATCAGTGAAAAGGTCATTATATATCTATGTCTCTGCAAAGCCTGAAGTCTGAGAACTCACAGCTTAACATAGGGTGCCCTCCACCCTAATCTGTGTTCTCAGAAATGAGGTCATTTGTGGTGTAGCATCTTCTGTACACACATAGGTGGGGAGAGCCGATAGACCCAGCACAGCTGGGCCCTCTAGGGCCCTGGAAAGCCCACAAAGAGACCCAGAGCACTGGGGGTTGCTTTGCCATCAAAGCTGTGACCTTGCGTCTTATTGACAAGCTGCCCTACTAAAGGGGCAGGGGTCCACGTACAAGGGGTCCACGCTTGACAGTAACTATATAAACCCTGCCAGCACCTCATTTCCCTCTGCTGGGAGAGACCCAATCAAATGAAGAAGCCCTGGCCCTGACCTTCTCCCCTGGCTGCGTGGAGACATGTCGTCGTTCTCCTCACTCCCGAGTCACCCTCTGCCCCTCCCACTTGGGCGTTGCACTGTCTGACTGTCACACTTGCCAGCTATTTCGCCCGTGTAAAGCTCAACAGGAAACAGCCTGGGTCATTGTAAAAGACAATTAATTACGGAAACGACTACTGATGAGCCAGTGGGGACACTTCCAGGTCTGGAGGGCAGAGCAGTGAACTGCATGAAAATGTTCCTTCCCCTCGTGGAAAGAATAGTCTAGTAAGGGATTAGGATTTTATTTTATTTGCAGTGGGTCACCATGAAGAGTTTTAAGCAGGGACGGACTTGACCTCATGTCCTTTTAGAAAGGATCACTGTGGGCGGTGACATGAGAGGTCCCAGAGGGAGAAGGAAGAACTGGAGGAACTGGGTCTCTTGCCCAGGCCCAGGGGCTGCTGAGGAAGGCTTGGTCTGGGTGGGAGCTGAGTTGATGGAGAGGCGGCAGACATGGGATGTGCTTTGCGGGGAGCGCTGCCAGGACTTGTTGATGGGTTGGATGTTGGGGATGAAGAGGGAAGGAGAGGATGCAAGGAGGGTTTCCAGAGTTTGGGTCTGGACACCTGGCAGACAATGGCACCATTGAGTGAGATGGGGAAGACGGGGGAACAGCTGGTCCGGTGTGAAAACCAAGGGTTCTGGTTTGGCCTCATTAAGTTGGGAAACCACCCAAAGGAGCTTTCAGGGGGACCGTGTGGCACTTTGGGAATGACTGGGATGAGAAGCAGCCTCAGCCCTGTCTCAGGCCCGAGGCTCTGGGGGTCCATGCTAGGCCCACTCCTTGTACTTTTCACTGTTAGGAGAGCAGCATCTGGTGATGATGGATTAGCAAAACCACCCTTCGAAGGAGGCCAGCCCCGCCCCACCTGCACAGGAAACAGGAAACAGCTGCGCCACCATTTCTCAAATTAACCCGGAGAGAACAAGTCTCTGGAATGCTGGTTTAAAGTGCAGATTCTCAGGTCTCTCCCCGAGGCAAGGGCTCAGGGGGCCTGGGATCGGGCCCAGAACCTGTCTGTGTATCTTGGGCCCCCGATGTCTGTCATCGTGCAAGTTTGGGAAAGTCTGTTAGGGTCGGCTGCCCAACCTTCGATTCGGAACCCACGACCCAGACTCAGTAAATATCTGTCAGCCGAGTGGATTGACGTGCTCGGGATCTGGAGTGCCCCCGATGAAGACTCCCTCCCCTCTGCACCCCAGTCTACTTTCACGGAGAGTCCAGAGGGCAGAGTCATTAAGAAGGTGGTGGTGGTGTTATTTAATTTTTTTTTTTCGGTATGTGGGCCTCTTGCTGTTGTGGCCTCTCCCGCTGCGGAGCACAGGCTCCGGACGCGCAGGCTCAGCGGCCGTGGCTCACGGGCCCATCCGCTCCGCAGCATGTGGGATCCTCCCGGACCGGGGCACGAACCCGCGTCCCCTGCATCGGCAGGCGGACTCTCAACCACTGCGCCACCAGGGAAGCCCTGTTATTTAATTATTTAATTTTTTGGCTGCACCTCCTGGCGTGTGAGAGCTTAGTTTCCTGACCAGGTATCGAACCCACGCCCCCTGCAGTGGAAGTGCGGAGTCTTAACCACTGGTGGTTTTGCAGTCCCAAGAAGGTGGTTTTGAAGTCAGACAACGGTGGTGTTGCGACCTCCTCCTCCGTGTCCTAGCTGCTGCTCTGGAGGAATGACAGAAGCTGTCTTGCCCGTCTGTTCCTCATCCGAGGTAGTTCTCCAGTTCTCCCCTACCTCATGGCTGCCTGCTGAGGATTCGGGGCGGGGGGCGGGGTGGGAGTACGCATGTACGTGAATCGCCTGCCCCAGATAGGGTCCAAAGCAAGGGCCCTGACTCACAGAGGCTTCCGGACTGGCTCTCTGGAACCTTCCTTTCGGTCCAAGGAAACCTCCTGTGATGGCTGCCCAGGGCTCCAGCCCCTCTTCCCCCGGCCATGACTACCTCTGCGGCTTCCCCTTTCTCCACCAGATGTCAGGCCAAAGCCGTGGGGGGAGGCAGCTCCCCGGCTCTGCAAAGCAGCAACACCCCTAGTGTGGAGAGCTACCCTCCCAGAGGCCCAGGTTTGGAGAGCTGGGAGGGGCAGTGAGGGGAGACTGCTTTGAAGGTTCTAGAGCCCTTATCTTTCAGAATGCCCTGCTTTGGGGCTTCCCTGGTGGCGCAGTGGTTGAGAGTCCGCCTGCCGCTGCAGGGGACACGGGTTCGTGCCCCGGTCCGGGAAGATCCCTACATGCCGCGGAGCGGCTGGGCCCGTGAGCCATGGCCACTAAGCCTGTGCGTCCGGAACGGGAGAGGCCACATCAGCGAGAGGCCCGCGTACCGCAAAAAAAAAAAAAAAAAAAAAAAAAAAGTCAACAGAATGCCCTCCTTTGGGTTTGTCTGATGTTTCCTCACGATGAGATTTAGAGTGTGCGATTTTGTCAGGAATACTTCCGAAGAGATGGCGTGTCCTCTGTAGGTTGTATTGAGAGGCATATACTATGATTTGACCCATTACTGATGATGTTAACACTGATTCTTTGATGCAAGTGGAGCTTGCTAGTTTTCTCTACTGTTAAGATAGTATTTTGACATTTATAATGAACACTGTAAGTATCTTATGGAGAGATTCTTAGTGACTATATAAATATTCACATGCAAAAATAACAATTTCACTCAGTGGTTTAAGCATCCATTAATGATTCTCGCCTTAATCAGTAGTTACCATGAGGGTGATTTTCTAATTCCATTACTTCTTCCACATTTATTCATTGGCTTTTCTCTGTAAAAAGGAGCTTTTCCTTCTTATCTATCTATCTACCCATGTCTGTATATATGTATGTATGTATTTGCTTAGTTACATCAGTGTGGACTCATGGATTTTATCTTTTTCAACAGGTTATAACTTTTATTATCATTAAATATATATATATATTAACATCTTTATTGGAGTATAATCGCTTTACAATGGTGTGTTAGTTTCTGCTTTATAACAAAGTGAATCAGTTATACATATACATATGTTCCCATATCTCTTCCCTCTTACATCTCCCTCCCTCCCACCCTCCCTATCCCACCCCTCCAGGCGGTCACAAAGCACGGAGCTGATCTCCCTGTGCTATGCGGCTGCTTCCCACTAGCTGTCTGTTTTACGTTTGGTAGTGTATATATGTCCATGCCTCTCTCTCGCTTTGTCACAGCTCACCCTTCCCCCTCCCCATATCCTCAAGTCCATCCTCTAGTAGGTCTGTGTCTTTATTCCTGTCTTACCCCTAGGTTCTTCATGACATTTTTTTTTCTTAAATTCCGTATGTATGTGTTAGCTATGTTATTTGTCTTTCTCTTTCTGACTTACTTCACTCTGTATGACAGACTCTAGGTCTATCCACCTCATTACAGATAGCTCAATTTCATTTCTTTTTATGGCTGAGTAATATTCCATTGTATATATGTGCCACATCTTCTTTATCCATTCATCCGATGATGGACACTTAGGTTGTTTCCATCTCCGGGCTATTGTAAATAGAGCTGCAATGAACATTTTGGTACATGACTCTTTTTGAATTATGGTTTTCTCAGGGTATATGCCCAGTAGTGGGATTGCTGGGTCATATGGTAGTTCTGTTTGTAGTTTTTTAAGGAACCTCCATACTGTTCTCCACAGTGGCTGTATCAATTTACATTCCCACCAATAGTGCAAGAGTGTTCCCTTTTCTCCACACCCTCTCCAGCATTTATTGTTTCTAGATTTTTTGATGATAGCCATTCTGACTGGTGTGAGATGATATCTCACTGTAGTTTTGATTTGCAATTCTCTAATGATTAATGAAGTTGAGCATTCTTTCATGTGTTTGTTGGCAGTCTGTATATCTTCTTTGGAGAAATGTCTATTTAGGTCTTCTGCCCATTTTTGGATTGGGTTGTTTGTTTTTTTGTTATTGAGCTGCATGAGCTGCTTATAAATTTTGGAGATTAATCCTTTGTCAGTTGCTTCATTTGCAAATATTTTCTCCCATTCTGAGGGTTGTCTTTTGGTCTTGTTTGTGGTTTCCTTTGCTGTGCAAAAGCTTTGAAGTTTCATTAGATCCCATTTGTTTATTTTTATTTCCATTTCTCTAGGAGGTGGGTCAAAAAGGATCTTGCTGTGATTTATGTCACAGAGTTTTCTGCCTATGTTTTCCTCTAAGAGTTTGATAGTTTCTGGCCTTACATTTAGGTCTTTAATCAATTTTGAGCTTATTTTTGTGTATGGTGTTAGGGAGTGATCTAATCTCATACTTTTACATGTACCTGTCCAGTTTTCCCAGCAGCACTTATTGAAGAGGCTGTCCTTTCTCCACTGTACATTCCTGCCTCTTTATCAAAGATAAGGTGACCATATGTGCGTGGGTTTATCTCTGGGCTTTCTATCCTGTTCCATTGATCTATCTTACTGTTTTTGTGCCAGTACCATACTGTCTTGATTACTGTAGCTTTGTAGTATAGTCTGAAGTCAGGGAGTCAGATTCCTCCAGCTCCGTTTTTCGTTCTCAAGATTGCTTTGGCTATTCGGGGTCTTTTTTGTTTCCATACAAATTGTGAAATTTTTTTGTTCTAGTTCTGTGAAAAATGCCAGTGGTAGTTTGATAGGGATTGCATTGAATGTGTAGATTGCTTTGGGTAGTAGAGTCATTTTCACAATGTTGATTCTTCCTACCCAAGAACATTGTATATCTCTCCATCTATTTGTATCATCTTTAATTTCTTTCATCAGTGTCTTTTTTTTTTTTTTTTTTTTGCTGTATGCGGGCCTCTCACTGTTGTGGCCTCTCCCGTTGCAGAGCACAGGCTCCGGACGTGCAGGCTCAGTGGCCATGGCTCACGGGGCCAGCCGCTCTGCAGCATGTGGGATCCTCCCGGACCGGGGCACGAACCCACGTCCCCTGCATCGGCAGGCGGACTCCCAACCACTGCGCCACCAGGGGAGCCCTCATCAGTGTCTTATAATTTTCTGCATACAGGTCTTTTGTCTCCTTAGGTAGGTTTATTCCTAGATATTTTATTATTTTTGTTGCAGTGGTAAATGGGAGTGTTTTCTTGATTTCACTTTCAGATTTTTCATCATTAGTGTATAGGAATGCCAGAGATTTCTGTGCATTAATTTTGTATCCTGCTACTTTACCAGATTCATTGATTAGCTCTAGTAGTTTTCTGGTAGCATCTTTAGGATTCTCTATGTATAGTATCATGTCATCTGCAAACGGTGACAGCTTTACTTCTTCTTTTCCAATTTGGATTCCTTTTATTTCCTTTTCTTCTCTGATTGCTGTGACTAAAACTTCCAAAACTATGTTGAATAAGTGGTGAGAGTGGGCAACCTTGTCTTGTTCCTGATCTTAGTGGAAATGCTTTCAGTTTTTCACCATTGAGGATGATGTTGGCTGTGGGTTTGTCATATATGGCCTTTATTATGTTGAGGAAAGTTCCCTCTATACCTACTTTCTGCAGGGTTTTTATCATAAATTGGTGTTGAATTTTGTCAAAAGCTTTCTCTGCATCTATTGAGATGATCATATGGTTTTTCTCCTTCAGTTTGTTAATATGGTTTATCACGTTGATTGTTTTCAATATATTGAAGAATCCTTGCATTCCTGGAATAAACCCCACTTGATCATGGTGTATGATTCTTTTAATGTGCTGTTGGATTCTGTTTGCTAGTATTTTGTTGAGGATTTTTGCATCTATGTTCATCAGTGATATTGGCCTGTAGTTTTCTTTCTTTGTGACATCCTTGTTTGGTTTTGGTATCAAGGTGATGGTGGCCTCGTAGAATGAGTTTGGGAGTGTTCCTCCCTCTGCTATATTTTGGAAGAGTTTGAGAAGGATAGGTGTTAGCTCTTCTCTAAACGTTTGATAGAATTCACCTGTGAAGCCATCTGGTCCTGGGCTTTTGTTTGTTGGAAGATTTTTAATCACAGTTTCAATTTCAGTGCTTGTGATTGGTCTGTTCGTATTTTCTGTTTCTTCCTGATTCAGTCTTGGCAGGTTGTGCATTTCTAAGAATTTGTCCATTTCTTCCAGGTTGCCCATTTTATTGGCATATAGTTGCTTGTAGTAATCTCTCATGATCTTTTGTATTTCTGCAGCGTCAGTTGTTACTTCTCCTTTTTCATTTCTAATTCTATTTTTTTTTTTTTTCTAATTCTATTGATTTGAGTCTTCTCCCTTTTTTTCTTGATGAGTCTGGCTAATGGTTTATCAATTTTGTTTATCTTCTCAAAGAACCACCTTTTAGTTTTATTGATCTTTGCTATCGTTTCCTTCATTTCTTTTTCATTTATTTCTGACCTGATTTTTATGATTTCTTTCCTTCTGCTAACTTTGGGGGTTTTTTTGTTCTTCTTTCTCTAATTGCTTTAGGTGCAAGGTTAGGTTGTTTATTCGAGATGTTTCCTGTTTCTTAAGGTAGGATTGTATTGCTATAAACTTCCCTCTTAGAACTGCTTTTGCTGCATCCCATAGATTTTGGGTCGTCGTGTCTCCATTGTCATTTGTTTCTAGGTATTTTTAAATTTCCTCTTTGATTTCTTCAGTGATCACTTCATTATTAAGTAGTGTATTGTTTAGCCTCCATGTGTTTGTATTTTTTACAGATCTTTTCCTGTAATTGATATCTAGTCTCATAGCATTGTGGTCGGAAAAGATACTTGAAACAATTTCAATTTTCTTAAATTTACCAAGGCTTGACTTGTGACCCAAGATATGATCTATCCTGGAGAATGTTGCATGAGCACTTGAGAAAAATGTGTATTCTGTTGTTTTTGGATGGAATGTCCTATAAATATTAATTAAGTCCATCTTGCTTAATGTATCATTTAAAGCTTGTGTTTCCTTATTTATTTTCATTTTGGATGATCTGTCCATTGGTGAAAGTGGGGTGTTAAAGTCCCCTACTATGAATGTGTTACTGTCGATTTCCCCTTTTATGGCTGTTAGTATTTGCCTTATGTATTGAGGTGCTCCTATGTTGGGTGCATAAATATTTACAATTGTTATATCTTCTTGGATCGATCCCTTGATCATTATGTAGTGTCCTTCTTTGTCTCTTCAAATAGTCTTTATTTTAAAGTCTATTTTGTCTGATATGAGGATTGCTACTCCAACTTTCTTTTGGTTTCCATTTGCATGAAGTATCTTTTTCCATCCCCTTAGTTTCAGTCTGTATGGGTCTCTAGGTCTGAAGTGGGTCGCTTGTAGACGGGAAATATATGGGTCTTGTTTTTGTATCCATTCAGCCAATCTGTGTCTTTTGGTGGGAGCATTTAGTCCATTTACATTTAAGGTAATTATCAATATGTATGTTCCTATTCCCATTTTCTTAATTGCTTTGGGTTCGTTATTGTAGGTCTTTTCCTTCTCTTGTGTTTCTTGCCTAGAGAAGTTCCTTTAGCAGTTGTTGTAAAGCTGGTTTGGTGGTGCTGAACTCTCTTAGCTTTTGCTTGTCTGTAAAGGTTTTAATTTCTCCATCAAATCTGAATGAGATCCTTGCTGGGTAGAGTAATCTTGGTTGCAGGTTTTTCTCCTTCATCACTTTAAATATGTCCTGCCAGTCCCTTCTGGCTTGCAGAGTTTCTGCTGAAAGATCAGCTGTTAACCTTATGGGGATTCCCTTGTATGTTGTTTTTCCCTTGATGCTTTTAATATGTTTTCTTTGTATTTAATTTTTGACAGTTTGATTAATATGTGTCTTGGCGTATTTCTCCTTGGATTTATCCTGTATGGGACTCTCTGTGCTTCCTGGACTTGATTAACTATTTCCTTTCCCATATTAGGGAAGTTTTCAACTATAATCTCTTCAAATATTTTCTGAGTCCCTTTCTTTTTCTCTTCTTCTTCTGGAACCCCTATAATTCGAATGTTGGTGCGTTTAATGTTGTCCCAGAGGTCTCTGAGACTGTCTTCAGTTCTTTTCATTCTTTTTTCTTTATTCTGCTCTGCAGTAGTTATTTCCACTATTTTATCTTCCAGGTCACTTATCCGTTCTTCTGCCTCAGTTATTCTGCTATTGATCCCATCTAGAGTATTTTTAATTTCATTTATTGTGTTGTTCATCGTTGTTTGTTTCATCTTTAGTTCTTCTAGGTCCTTGTTAAATGTTTCTTGCATTCTGTCCATTCTATTTCCAAGATTTTGGATCATCTTTACTATCATTATTCTGAATTCTTTTTCAGATAGACTGCCTATTTCCTCTTCATTTGTTAGGTCTGGTGGGTTTTTATCTTGCTCCTTCATCTGCTGTGTGTTTCTCTGTCTTCTCATTTTGCTTCTTACTGTGTTTGGGGTCTCCTTTTTGCAGGCTGCAGGTTCGTAGTTCCTGTTGTTTTTGGTGTCTGTTCCCAGTGGCTAAGGTTGGTTCAGTGGGTTGTGTAGGCTTCCTGGTGGAGGGGACTAGTGCCTGTGTTCTGGTGGATGAGGCTGGATCTTGTCTTTCTGGTGGGCAGGTCCACGTCTGGTGGTGTGTTTTGGGGTGTCTGTGGACTTATTATGATTTTAGGCAGCCTCTCTGCTAATGGGTGGGGTTGTGTTCCTGTCTTGCTAGTTGTTTGGCATAGGATGTCCAGCACTGTAGCTTGCTGGTCGTCGAGTGAAGCTGGGTGCTGGTGTTGAGATGGAGATCTCTGGGAGATTTTTGCCATTTGATATTATGTGGAGCTGGGAGGTCTCTTGTGGACCAGTGTCCTGAAGTTGGCTCTCCCACCTCAGAGGCACAGCACTGACTCCTGACTGCAGCACCAACAGCCTTTCATCCACACGGCTCAGAATAAAAGGGAGAAAAAGTAGAAAGAAAGAATTAGTAGAAGTAGAAAGAAAGAAAGGAGGGAGGGAGGGAGGAAGGGAGGGAGGGAGGAAGGAAGGAAGGAGGGAAGGAAGGAAAAAAAGAAAGATCAAGTAAAATAAAATAAGATAAAATATAATAAAGTTATTAAAATAAAAAAATAATTATTAAGAAAAAAAACGGACGGATAGAACCCTCGGACAAATGGTGGAAGCAAAGCTATACAGACAAAATTTCACACGGAAACATACACACTCACAAAAAGAGGAAAAGGGGAAAAAATCATAAATCTTGCTGTCATAGTCCACCTCCTCAATTTGGGATGATGTGTTGTCTATTCATGTATTCCACAGATGCAGGTACATCAAGTTGATTGTGGAGCTTTAATCCGCTGTTTCTGAGGCTGCTGGGAGAGATTTCTGTTTCTCTTCTTTGTTCTCACAGCTCCCAGGGGCTCAGCTTTGGATTTGACCCCCGCCTCTGCGTGTAGGTCGCTGTAGGGCGTCTGTTTTTTGCTCAGACAGGATGGGGTTAAAGGAGCCGCTGATTCGGGGGCTCTGGCTCACTCAGGCCTGGGGGAGGGAGGGGCACGGAGTGCGGGGCGGGCCTGCGGCGGCAGAGGCCAGCGTGACGTTGCACCAGCCTGAGGCCCGCCGTGCGTTCTCCCGGGGAAGTTGTCCCTGGATCCCGGGACCTTGGCAGTGGCGGGCTGCACAGGCTCCCAGGATGGGAAGTGTGGAGCGTGACTTGTGCTCGCACACAGGCTTCTTGGTGGCGGCAGCAGCAGCCTTAGCGTCTCATGCCCGTCTCTGGGGTCCGCGCTGTTAGCCGCGGCTCGCGCCCGTCTCTGGAGCTCCTTTAAGCAGCGCTCTTAATCCCCTCTCCTCGCGCACCAGGAAACAAAGAGGGAAGAAAAAGTCTCTTGCCTCTTCGGCAGCTCCAGACGTTTTCCTGGACTCCCTCCCGGCCAGCCGTGGCGCACTAACACCTTCAGGCTGTGTTCACGTCTCCAACCCCAGTCCTCTCCCTGCGCTCTGACCGAAGCCTGAGCCTCAACTCGCAGCCCCGCCCGCCCCGGCGGGTGAGCAGACAAGCCTCTCGGCCTGGTGAGTGCCGGTCGGCCCTGATCCTCTGTGCGGGAACCTTCCCGCTTTGTCCCCCGCACCCCTGTTGCTGTACTCTCCTCCGCGGCTCCGAAGCTTCCCCCCTCCGCCACCCGCAGTCTCTGCCCGCGAAGGGGCTTCCTAGTGTGTGGAAACTTTTCCTCCTTCACGGCTCCCTCCCGCTGGTGCAGGTCCCGTCCCTATCCTTTTGTCTCTGTTTATTCTTTTTTCTTTTACCCTACGGAGGTATGTGGGGGGTTTCTTGCCTTTTGGGAGGTCTGAGATCTTTTGCCAGCGTTCAGTAGGTGTTCTGTAGGAGTTGTTCCACGTGTAGATGTGTTTCTGGTGTATCTGTGGGGAGGAAAGTGATCTCCACGTCTTACTCTTCCGCCATCTTGCCGGAAGCCCCCCTCTTCTGAATAGCTAGGCTTTAAAATGCTTAGGCCCTGGATGCTACCTCACCCAGTTTCTGACTAAAACTGAAGTGGATTTAGCCCCTACCTGGCTTCTGAATAACGAGGCTTTAAAATGCTTAGGCCCTGGGTTCTACCTCAGCCAGTTTCTGCCTAAAACTGAATGGCTATCAAATTTGATGTTCAAATTGTCCCAGAGTTTTCCCTGAGATCCCCTTAAACTGGCTTCCCAATACTTTTGACATGTCTCCATCATTTTAAAGCATGTCCTTTCTTTATGGCAGAAGCTGTTCTAGGCTCAGTTTGTACTTTCCCTGTCTCTGCCCTGGAATCAGCAATTTCTCCAAGGAGCCCTGTTTCATTTTAATGGATAATAGTATTTAGAAACTGATATCTGGATACTAGTAGCTTACTGCTACTGGATTGTCATTGCTTATAAGCCCTTGGGGTGGGCAGAGCTAAGAAATAGATGTATGTGTACACACACACACACACACACACACACACACGTATCTATTTTCATACTGAGTGATCTGTATTTGTTAAAACCCATTG
Source organism: Phocoena phocoena (assembly GCF_963924675.1). Taxonomy (NCBI): domain Eukaryota; kingdom Metazoa; phylum Chordata; class Mammalia; order Artiodactyla; family Phocoenidae; genus Phocoena; species Phocoena phocoena. Next base: position 12,285,135 of record NC_089234.1, read on the forward strand.
GTTCATACCAATACCTCCAGTTCCAAGTCAACAGTGCAGGATATAGTCTAGCCTTTCCCTTTTCTGTATTTGTCCGTTTATTGTCTCAGTGGAGTGATGTTAGTTGTTAGTCTGGGTTAGATATTCTTTATGGTATTAAGGAAATATCCTGCTATTCAGTTTATCAAAAGCTTCTAACAGGAAATGATAAATTTATCATCAGCCTTTAGAGAGATGATGATTGGGTTTTGTTTTATTAAGCAGGTACTTGTATCGGGCTTACTAAACACCAAGCCATGGTGTAAACCACTTTACAAATGTTAATTTATTGATTTCTCACAGCAATCCCTAAAGTAGATAATGTTAGTATATCCATTTTACAGTGAGGGAACTGAGGCCCAGGGAAGTTAGACTGCTTGGTAGAATCACAACATAAGAAGAAAAGCCATGTTTCCAACCCATGGGCTCTGTCTTCAGCATCTGATGCTTGGCCTCTACCTCTCCTCTCTTCCTACTGTGGTATCATCTTTGATCTACTGATGTGATAAATTACATTAATAGCTTTTCTGCTATTGAACAACCCTTTATTCCAAATCATACTTAGTAATGGTGTTACTATCACTTGAAAATTGATTTGACTTGATTTGCAATTTAAATTTATATTCACAAGAGAGTTTGGTCTATTGTTTTTTCTTTTCACGGTGCTGTAGCTTTCTGCAGAGTTGCTAATCTCAGATTTCCTGTTTATTTCTTAAGACAATTTTGACAATTTACAGTTTCTTAGAAAACCATCCATTTTATCAAGCTTTTAAAATTTAGTATCACAGAATTATGCATATTATTTCCCTAAGGTTTAAAATATCTTCCATATCTTTGCTTATACCCCTTTACTTATTTCTAATTATCAATATCTATTTTCTCTCTTTTTAAAAAATTACACTATCTAGAGAATTGTTTATTTACTATCTTCTCCTTTCTTGTTTTCTGATTAATTAATGTCCCCTTTTTATATTTATTAGTGCTATTCTCCACCTTTCCCTAGGTTTGCTATGTTGCAAGAAATATTTTCCCCTCCTTTTAAGGCTGAAATCAGAAGACTCGTCTTCTTTCCCCTAGAAAAATTTCATGAGGTTTTATTAACAAGGTTATCAACACACAGTGGCAAAGGCTTCCATGCTCCTCTATCCATTCATCCATTTACACATTTAGTAAAAGCAAATTTACTTTTTTAAAAAAGGGTGTGCTGCTGAATGGTTACATGACATGTCTTTAGAGATATTTGGGCTGTTACAGAAGATCCGTTTATAGTTCATATCAAGCATGGCAGGTAGCAGTGTCGATTTCCTATCACCATCTGAACTGTTAGTTTTCATGTGCACACACAGACAGGAGACCATCTTCGTTTATCTTCCATTTGCAATTAAAAGCTCTGTTTAGCCTAATACTTCTCAATATGCTCTTGTGTCCTGCAGTGCTATTTCAGAATAATGACAGCTCAGGATTTAGGGCTGTGGAGGCCTACATGGAGATATTTTTAATAGAGGAAAGGCAAGTAAAACAACAAGCAAGTGTACAATCCTTGGATAGGAGCTAAGTGAGTTTGAAAAGTGGAGAAAATAGCCCTGCATTTGAGAAGCTCACAGTTTTGTCCACTATACACTAGGCAATGTGCAAGAGGCTCTTCATGTACTTTGTGATAATCCTTATAACAATTTTTCATTAAAAAGCAAGATGGGGGGCATTCCCTGGCATTCCTGTGGTTAGAACTCCACACTTTCACTGCTGAGGGCCCAGGATCATTCACTGGTCAGGGAACTAAGACCCCACAAGCTGCTCAGCGCGGCCCCAAAAGAAAACAAACAAATGAAAACAAGATGGGTACCACTGTCTCCATGTTGCAGACAAGGTGACTTTCTTGAGAGAAGTTAAATCACTTTCCTATGGACACATACCTAGTACGGTCTGGCATTCAAGCTGAGGTCTCTCAGCAGCCAAAACCCACATCCCTTCTCTTGGTAGTTTTCAAACTTCAAGAGTCCCAAAGAATATGACCAGCTTTATGTTCCATTTTCTGTGTGTGTGAATCTGGATACTTTCTACCGACCTGGCCAATACTGGACTAGCTTTTCTCTCACCTGTTTAATGTATTAGGGTTTCACATAAGACTTCATTTGAAGAGTCCTGTGCAAGTGTTGCCTTCTACTATTAAACATCGTTCTAACTAGAGTTCCAGTTCCAGTCAAAGTAGCATGTATTGGGTTAGCCCTTCCACTGATAGCAATTATAAAAACTGGAGGAAAATTGTATACATTATATATAATATGTTATATAGAAGATATATTTTATATATATTTGTAATCTATGGATATGTCTGTTTGCAGGCACTGGAGAGCAACCCAAGCAGACAGGAACTGGAGGGAACACAATCCTTCAAGGACACGAAAGACTTGAAGTGAGTTTTATCTCATGTATCTACCTCTGCTTTCCCTGCTGAGGGCATTTTCTGGTTCGGTAAAGCACTGGGTATTAGCCAAGCAGAAAGTGGTAATCTTACTGGGCCAAAGATAACTGATCAACCCAATGAGATGAGCTGAGAAGGGCTGGGGGAAGCAAGATTCTTGGTGAAACTGAAGATTTGCTTCCCTTTTCCCTGATTCCCAGCCCTCACCCCATTCCCTGTATCATCTCAGCGGCACCCCAAACCCAACTCCTATGTATGTGGCTACCATGTGAAAACCTAACTAGTGATTCTCCCAGTCCAAGGTCAAAGATCAAACAGTGACCTTGAAAGTCATTTCAGGGAAGACAGTCCACATCTCAATGATGGCTTGGTGGACAATGTCTCCCTGAGTAGTTCCCCTGGTTTTTTCCATGGTCGAAAAGAATATAAAAAGTTACATTACTGGATTTCAGTTTTCCATTTGAAATGGTAGAATGAAATGCTGAATTTCCACCAAAAAACACCCAGCAAACAAGCTGCTGGAGGGTATTCTCTGGGCTGGATCTGAAACATGAGGGGCTCACGGATATATTACAACTAGGTTGTGGGCGGCCTGGCGGGGGAGGGGACCTGACTGCCCCCAGCCATGGGTTGGGGGAGAGAGAACTTTCAATGCCTGGTCTCCATGGAAATTCCAATTAGATAGAAAACAGTCCAAAAACGGAGTTGGATTTCCATCATTTTAGTTTTTTCTAAAATGGTATAATATTTTGGATGGATCTTTAAAGGGCAATTTGACAAATAAATATAAAAAATATTCCAGACACCTTTGTATACATTTAGTAAAATGTAAGTAAAATAAAGTAGCTTGTGTACCCCACTATTAGTCAGTAATAATAATTGCTGTGTATTAGTGTCTTCCATGTACCAGAGGCTTGACACAGATATTGTCAAACAACCTTGATAAAGAAACAGAGGCCCAGAGACATCAAGGGGGTTGCTCGAGGTCTGTTAGGTTGTAAATGGTAGAGGGAGGATCTGAACCCAGGTTGGTTCACTTCAGAGCTCAAGCACTTCCCAGAATGCAATTCTGCTCTGACCACAGTCATGTGGTTGTCTTGAAGACCGAGTATCAGCGGTCCCTTTTTTTTTATCCATTGGGTCTTTCTTGAAAACACTAACTGGCTCTGAGAGTTGATACCTCTGAAGACAGAAGTCTTCAGTATCCAGCCTTATACAAATGATTCCTTTGAAACTTGGAAACTCTGTTACACTGTTATTGCTCAGAGTCTCTCCTACTTAATACAAGTCTTAGGCATCTTTGGATGGCGTTCAGGTGCTACTGATAAGGGTTCTATCCTTCCCCTACCCTTGCGATCTGCTGGTGTCCGTTGATACATCTAGGAGCATACGTTTTGTTACTGGGTAAAGAAGGAGGACTTTTGAGAGGGAAGAGGACGGTGGGATAAACAGAGGAGGGAGGGGAGTTGATAAGATCTGCAGCTCGGCCAGCCCCTCGGTCTAGGGAAGAGGTACTGTGGTTGGAGGGATGAGCGTTGGAACAGACAGAATTGTTTCCATGAGATACAATTGTTTCCATTGTATACAAACATGGAAAATTGTTTCCTGGGATAAGTTAGGTTCTGGGTGAAGTAAGAGCCACTTTGGGGCTCAGGTGCCAAACAGTATCGAGAAGTGCTCTGCCGCCTCTAGACCTGGAGACCTGCAGAACACTCAGGTCATTCGAAGGGGCTCTGGGGTTCATGATGGCCGTGGCCTTGGGGAGGCTTCTCCTTGGAGCTTTAAGGACCCAGATGTGGACTCGCGGGACCCAGAGGGGAAGGGGAGGAAGACGCCACATGGTGACTGCCGTGGGCTCACAGTGACAAGCCCTTCACTCCTGCAGAGACCGTGGGACACTCTGAGGGGGTCAATGTCCAGTTTGAAGCTGAGCAGATTGCGCCACTATCATCTGGGTGGAGAGAAGAGTTCTATGGTAATCCACAGGATTTTAGCATAAAACATGAGCTCATTTTACTATATTCCCCCTTTTCAGATGAAAATCAAAACTCAACCGAGCACCACGATCCATTTTCTCCCCCTCCACCCCATTGCCATGCTCAGGACTATTAAACCAGCCCCGACACTGGAGTCCCTGCCTCTGAGAGTCACGCTAGTGTGTGTACTTTTTTATTTTAAAATTTATTTTATTTTATTTATTTTTGGCTGTGTTGAGTCTTCGCTGCTGCGTGCGGGCTTTCTCTCGTTGCAACGAGCGGGGGCTATTCTTCCTTGCGGTGCGTGGGCTTCTCATTGCAGTGGCTTCTCTTGTTGCGGAGCACGGGCTCTAGGCGTGTGGGCTTCAGTAGCTGTGGCTCGTGGGCTCTAGAGCGCAGGCTCGGTAGTTGTGGCACACGGGCTTAGCTGCTCCGCGGCATGTGGGATCTTCCTGGACCAGGGCTTGAACCCATGTCCCCTGCATTGGCAGGTGGATTCTTAACCACTGCGCCACCAGGGAAACCCTAGGTACTGTTTTGATACCCATTTTTCTTCATCTTAGATAGAATTATATTTTCTCAGGTCAGAAATTTTCTGTCCTTCCCCCTCTCCCACTCCTTCCCAAACAATTTGGTCCAGATGCCCTTAGGTGGGACCAGGCAAGGGCGGTGTCTGCACAGGGCGTCTGGGGCCCTGGTACCTGGGCGGGGGTGGGTCCTGAGAGCACTGAGGGCATTTGTGTCTGGAGGGGTGGCCTAGTGAGGGTGGCAGAGGTGTCCTAGAGTTTGGGAGCCCACGAGACCTGGCAGGAGTGCCCTCCCTCAGGGGGTGGCGAGCAGGGGATCTGAGTGTGAGGAGAGGAGGGTGGCCTAGCATAGAGTGTTGGAGCCTCTGCAGGGCGAGTGGGCATCTGTGCAGGCGGTGGGTCAGTGGGTGTCAGGGCCCCAGGGGGGTGAGGGGGTGTGGACATGTGGGGCAGAATTTGAGCTGCTTCCAGTTCCTGAGATTCCCAGGGCCAGCCTCACGTCTGCTTTCCCGATTCTGGCTCATTTAGACCCCTTTGTCACCCAGCGACTTCCTGGTACCCCTCCCACCAACCCTTTCCCACTGACGCCGGTTGGAGTTGGGCACAAGATTCTTGCAACCAGAGGAGTCCTGGGTGATACAGGGATCACAGGGCCCCCCCAAATCAGGAAAAGTAGGTCCGAGATGAGGCCTGGGGTGAACGGCCTGGCAGTGAGGCCTGGTGTCCTTGTGCCAGGAGAATCGTTTAGCTTTGTCTCATGCAAGTTGATGGGAAACAGCAGGAAATCACACTCAGACTTCCAGAGGCTTCTATTGAATATACCCTCAATCTACTTCTCCATTTATAATTACATGTATTAACAAGTTCATGGCGGTGACACGCGAAGAAGCATATTATATAATCAGATTGTCTTTGATGGTATAGTTAATACTAATGTGATGATTATGTGTGAACATTTAAATATATGACACTCATTATCAAAAATTGATTTAAGGACCAGACGCCAGTTTTTTTTTTTCCCCCGCAGATTCTTTTATGTCCTTTGTCTGTATGTTCTTACTAATTCAGTAGGATGGCAAGTGTCTAAATCATTCCTTAGTGAAAGGACCTGGCTGGCCTTCTCTTAGCTGTGACAGCCAGCTGTCCTCAGTTCCTCTCCAGAATCCTTGGGACAAAAGCTGGTTCAAGAGTCCTTCTCCAGTACAGACCCTACTCCTGCCCGTGGCAGTAAGAGTAAATAAAATTGAAAGTCAAGGGGCAGCAGAGTAGGAGTAATACTAGCTTGGGCATGAGGAGGTAGTCTGGGGGCTACCTCTCAGTATCCATGTGACCTGGCACAAGCCAGTTAACCCCTTTGGGATTCACTTAGAAAGCTGGGTAGATAAAATGTCAGCCAGTGACAGACAGATTAAATAAATTATGGTGCATACAAGAAAACACTGTACAACTTTTCAAAAGAATGAGGCAGGTAGATCTCTTTGCTTTGGCAGGTCTAAGATCTGTTGTTTGAAAAAAGTTTTCACATATGGTATCATTCTGTTTTTCAAAAAGTAATTAAAATATGCACATGGACAAAAAAAATGTGGAGAGGGACTTCCCTGGTGGTCCAGTGGGTAAGACTCCACTCTCCCAATGCAGGGGACCCGTGTTCAATCCCTGGTCGGGGAACTAGATCCTGAATGCATGCCACAACGAAGAAGCTCTCATGCTGCAACTAAAGATCCTGCATGCTGCAATAAAGATCCCATGTGCCGCAACTAAGACCCGGCACAGCCAAAATAAATTAAAAGAAAAATGTGGAGAAATATCCACCAAACCATTACTGATATTTAACTCTGAGAGGTGAGATTATGGAGGACTTTTGCTTCTTAGAGCAAATATTTCTGTAATATTTTGGACATACAAATACTTCTTTTGTAAGCAGGGGAAAAAGATTAATAAAAATTAACCAGTAAAATAGAGGAAAACCCAGATATTCACTACGTTCCCTTCATGCTCAAAATAACACTTTTCTTAAGCCCATGTCCTTTCCACAGTTCTGTGCCATCATGGGAATTGGGAACCAATTGGGTCTTTCTTTGAGAAATTAATTTCGGTACAAAATCAGGACTGAAGCAATAGGAATTAAATACTGGTGTATGGTTTGTATACATCGTACATGAAAAACACGTCGGCTCTGTGGGTGCCTGTGGGGCAGGTGATTTATGGAGATGCCCATCCATACGCTGTTGTTGCAGCTCATACGCATGAGTGGTGTTTTCCTTCCTCTGTGCTGCATATGTTCCAAGACCCTCCCAGCTGGGCCTCTCTTGCCCTAATTGCCCTGATGTTTCAAAGTCAAAAATGGCACCTGCCGGGCACATGGGTCATAACTCCCAGACCCATCTTGGCTTTGTTTGGGGATCTAGGCTCTTGGAGAAGCCGAGTGAAGTTGCAGAGGTAGCTCAGGTCAGAAAATGAACTTGAGCTCCCCCAGGACTGGGAAGGGGCTGGGTGTGTGTGTGTGTGTCTGTGTGTGTGTGTGTGTGTGTGTGTGTGTGTGTGTGTGCATTTCACAAGTACTGCTGCCCTGAGTTCCGTTGACATGCAGCAGCCAGATGGCTGTGGGCTGCGGTGGAGAGAGACTACTAAGCCCAAAGTCCGGGTGCAGCGGGAGAGGGAGTGTCTGAGTCCTCACTCGGTGTAGAGGGTGCTGGGGAGCGCCTCTGGGCTCACCCAGGCTCCCAGGGCTGACGACCAGACCCATGCGAGCAAAGCTTAGCAGAGGAAGCAGTGATAATAAGGCAACCCCCATACACTAACGGCAGACCTTAGACACCTTTTCTGGGCACCACGTCACCTTCCCGGATGTCACGTGACCCTTATAGCCTCCTCTCTTGAAACATGATTGAGATAGAATTTCTGGTTATCTAGGCACGTGTGGGGCTCAGAGCCATATCTAATTTTTTTTTTTTAAGAAAGTATTATGGCATTTTCCTTTTTGTCATCTGAATGTTGCGTAGCACATTTATAGCCATTTCATATTTTTCTTGCATTGCCCTGCGAAGACCTTATCCTCTCCTGGGTACTTCCTGACCCTTGTCTTCTCCTGTCAGACCTCAGCTGTTGCTCAGAATGGCAGGATGGGAGCCCAATTGTTACTGCACTTTCCAACCAGGTCACTGCATGTGATACGTGGAAATTAGCAGGCGTGTTGTCTATGCCACTGCATGCTTGACATCGACAGCTGATACCATGGCCCTTCCTGGGGCTTACTGTGACTCTGCACCAGGCATTGTGCTCATCGTAAGAGCTTGACGTGGACTCTCTCGTTTCAGCCTCAGCGATTCTATGAGGTGGATGTTGCTACTGTCCCCTTCTATAGATGACAGAACTGAGCTCAGAGAGGCTAGGTAACTTGCCCAGTGTCACACAGTCTGTGAGTGATAAGCTGGGGTTTGTACCTAATTTGATTCTAGAGTCTAAATAACTTCTACGCTATCCTGTCTTCTAGGGACCACACACCAGAAACAAAATGTTCTTGACATTGGTCAGTCAGGTTCTGCTGGGAAATATTTTATATCCTAGCCGAAGAAACTGACACTAGCCTCTTGCCCAGTCCTGGGCTGTAGAGAAAATATTTTGTGACACTTTTTAGGCCAGGCGTTTTCACATTTATTATCTCATTTAATCACAACAATTCTGTAGGATTTGTTTCTCCTATTTTACAGTTGAATAAATGGAGGTTCAGAAAGGCTAAATAACTTGTTCAAAGTCATATAACTAGTAAGGGGTGGAGTTGAGAGTCAATCCCAAGATGGCTTCCCAAACTCAAGCTCTTTCTATTATAACCTTATTTCCTCAAGTGGGTGCTGAGTAACCCTAGTTTCAAGACTTCCAAATGAAGAATGGTATCCAAGGCAAGTCAGTTTGAGAAGTGTTGCAGGCTACCCGCTTCTCTCAGCAATCTGTAGTGCATGTTCATGTATTAAAGGCTCTGAGAAGTCCTGTCGTATATAAAGCTGTTTAACTCTGACCTGCTCACTCTTATTTGAACACAAGGCTCTTTTTTCCCCTATAAAACAAACTTTGAGAAATGTCACACTGTACTGTGAGGGCCCCAAAAGCCCAGAAGCCAAAGTTTACTGTTAAGATTTCTTTTTTCTTCTCTTCATGAATTCCAGCTTTGTCCTAGAGAAAATAAGAATGGCCAGCAGTAGCTATTACATTTTTTAATGTACATACCCTTGAAAAAAACACTAATATACGCACAGGGAAGTACGTGTGAAGAAGTTCATGGCAGAGTTGTTTGAATTGGAAGCTGTTGGAGACAATCTAAATATCTACCAACAGGGACAGAAAAAGAAAGCATAGTATATCTATACTATACTATACTATACTATACTATACTATACTATATATACTATACTATAGTATATCTATATATGCAGTGCCACACAGCAACTAAAAAGAATGAGCTAGCCCTACATGGGTTAACATGGGTGAGTCTCTAAGGCGTATTGCTGAATAGAAGAGATTAGATGCAGAACGATACATTTCACACGATCCCGTGTATGTGTAGTTGAGTAACTCTACAGTTTTTACAGAGACCTGTATGTATGTTAATGCATAAAACAGAAATCGGAAGGAGACACAAGTTAGTGAGAGTGTTCACCTCTGAGGTCTGTGAGAGGTCGGTTGGGATCAAAGGCATGGATTAGTTAGATCAGGATAGGCTAGACCAGTGGCCCTCACAGTGTGGTCCCAGAGCAGCAGCCTCAGCATCACCTGGGGACTTGTTAGAAATGCAAATTCTTAGGCTCTCTCCACCTGACCTGTGAATCAGAAACTCTGGGGTGGGCCCCAGCAATCTATGTTTTAAGAGACCTTCCAGGTAACCCTGGTGCAGGCTCAAGTTTGAGAATCACTGGGTTAGAGCATCCAGTGCCTTAAGATAATAAAAAGGAGGAGCAAGGCAGCCCTCCTCCACTTTGTAGCTCTGCCCCTGGAAATGCGAGATCTCCATAGTTGCTAAGATTGAGAGAGTATGTGGTACTTCTGCTTATAGCCCATTGGTCAGAACTAGTCACATGACCCCAACCTAACTGCAAGGGTTGCTGGGCAATGTGGGGAGCCATATGGATATTTAGTGAGCACTCTGCCTCATAGGATGATGGTCAAAGAGACCCTAGTCTTATTTGTTGAGCTTTAGTTTTTTTTTTTTACAAGAAGCACAAATTAATATCAAGGTTAATGAAAAAGTAGAGCTGGCCTGTGGTGGTGTGCACTTGTGTGTGTGTGTGTGTGTGTGTGTGTGTGTGTGTGTGTGGTTATGTGCGTGGAAGACTGGGTAGAGAGGAGAGATGTGTCTCAGAGCCAGGAAATAATAAGGATCTTGGATTCTTCTGCTTTCCATTTATTATCTCATAGAAACCTCACAACAGTCCTCTCCGATGGGTACTATTATAAGCCCTATTTTATGAAGTCCCGTTCTGAGTCTTAAAGAGGTTCCATGACTTGACCAAAGTCACACGCAGAGTAAGGGAAGCACTGAGAAGTGAACCAAGGGTTTTCTAACATGAAAGCCCTCCTTTTTTTCTCAATGATACCCTGCCGTGATTTCTTTAATGGCTTCATCCCCGTGCTGGCATCTTCCATTGCAAACTGGTGTGTATATGTAAACAGGCAAATAACTGGACTTCCTTCCAGCTTTGGCCCTCACCCCCTGCTCACCTCCAGACCTCTCCCTGCCTCAGTGCATCCACACATCCTCGACACAAGCCCGGCTCCGGAAGCCTTCATAAATGAGGTAGATCTCACCGTAGGTCTGCAGAGGTGCAGGAGGCAAGGGCTACTGCACATCACACAGGCAACCCTCTTTGAAAGCCTTTATAAAGTTTCAGCCGCTTCACCCAGTCTTCTCCCTTTTCCTCCACAGACTCTTTTTAACTTCTCCAGCTACTCAGCTCCAGCCCCCAGCCCCACTGCACTCTTCATATTTGCTTGACTTGACATAATTCAGAGCAAAACAAATGCCTAGCAAAGACAAACCACTTCACTGAAGAAGCAGGTTAGGGGTGGTTGGTCTGTTGCCATCTTTGTACATTTCTTCCTACTATGTCCAAACACCCAGTGGACTTCACATTCTATCAAAGCCATGGGTAGGCTTAGCACAGCCTTGCAAATCGCTACCCGCCTGGTCATCCTGAGAAAATAATAATTACTTTAACAAAGCTCTTATTTAACAAGTGGGGGTAAGGATAGGGAAAACATGGAGGAAATGTGTGCATATTTCCAAAAGAGGCTGAGTGAGTAGAGCTGGTGCAGGGGAACCCAGGGACCATGGTCAAGGCATCCCAGGGTGTGTGTTCTCAGTGAAGACACCTTAAGTCATGAATGCTTGAGGATAAAGGAGGTCAAATTCCAATCAAGCGTTCCCCTAAGACCTGAGCTCTTTCAACTGATATGAGGGATGAGGCATCAAAAAAGCCTTCCTTTCTGTCTTTGTACAGAGATGGGGTTAGGCCATGTTATACCAAGAGAGGGAAGCAAGGAATGACTGGAGATGGGCTGGATCAAAGTGCCAGACATTTGCCACTTTTTTCTGGAGGTGGCATCTGTTTGCAGTAACCCTCCACGCCAGCAAAGCCTGCTTTTCCCACCAGTGCCCTTGTTGTAATGTTGCTGGAGAGGGTCACGGAGGCTGCCTTCTGTCAGGCTGGCAGGTGTCTTTCACTTTGAGCTTCCATTGCAGCTGAGTTTCAGCCTCTGACAGCAGCATATCAGAGGGCGGTGCTTGGATGTCAGTGACATCATGGCACCGCTGACGTGGTGCTGAAAATCGCTTCCTCTTCTTCCCTGGCCCCTCTCCAGGCTGGAAGTAGTCCTTTTCCCTCTGAAATCACCCACATAACATCGTCCCTTCCAAGGCTTTCTGTGACGTATCTCAACCTCTTCCATTTAGATACCCTAACCAGGGTGGGTGGGATGATTGGGAGATTGGGATTGACATATATACACGATTATGTATAAAATAGATAGCTAATGAGAACCTACATGGGAAGGAAATCCAAAAACGAGGGAATGTGTGTATATGTATGGCTGCTATACTCCAAAAAACTAATAAAAAATAGACACCCTGACCTCCAGGGGACTGCAGACGCCTCCTGACAGGGAACACGTCTTTGAGGCAGCTGTGTTGTCTTTAAAAATTTTCAGAATTTTGCATTCTTCTGCATAATATATATGCATTTAATTTAAAATGTCTTCAGAATTATTGCAATTTCTCCTCCCAAGTCTTTGAATAGAATAGGTTCTCCGGAAAATGTGCCATGTTTTTCCTGGGGTTTTGCATACCCCTGGCCCTCCACAGGGTACACTCTGGGATACTCAGGCAGTCTGATGCCCCAAATTGTTGGCTTGTCATTCAAGGCCCTTCTCAAGTGGTTTTGATCCACATTTCCCATTTATTCCCCAGGAGACCCCAGTTGGTACATGCCTTGATTTTCCAGGCAGCCTGTGAAGCTGGGACCTTGTCTTGTCCACCATCTGCCTTGTACAGAGTGGTCACCCTCGAAGTGTGTGTGCCTCCAGCCCCTTCTCACAGGACAGCTTAACCTCCCAGGGTGCCATACTGGGAATGGCCAGCAGGTGGCACCAAGGTGTCTACTAGAGCTGCCTGCAGGCCTGTGGTTGACTCTGGATTGACAATAGCAGTGTGTGACAGTCCCTCTCTCTGGGCCACATCCCAGTACTCTCATCTCAGCTCTGCCCTTCCTGGTCATCCATTCAGCCTTCCGGGAGTAGAGTAAGTGGGAGTGAAGAAAGCCAGGTGGGGGTTATCCCTCCATGATTCCTACTGGTGTGGGAATGGAGCAGGATGCTGGCTGAGTCAAGTTTCCAGAAAGATCCCGGGACTCCCCTTCTGCATCAGAGATGCTCCAGGAAATGTAGAGAAGGTGGTTCAGCACCAGGCAGTGGGAGAAATTTTTCTATTAAGCAATAGGGTACTTTAGCAGAGGAATATGGGACTGAAATTAAGAAATGATAATATATTGAAATACTGCCATTGTGGCTGCCACTCCCACCACCACCACCACCACCACCACCACCATCATCACCATCATCACCATCATCATCACCATCATCATCATCACCACTATCATCACCACCACCACCATTATCATTACCACCACCACCACCATCACCACTACCATCACTACCACCATCACCACTACCAGCACCACTACCATCATCATCACCACTACCATCATCACCACCATCATCATCACTACTATGATCATCACCATCACCACCATCACCACCACCATCATCATCACCACTACCATTATCACCACCGTCATCATCACCACCACCAAACCACTATCACCACCACCACCACCATTATCATTACCACCACCACCACCATCACCACTACCATCACTACCACCATCACCACTACCAGCACCACTACCATCATCATCACCACTACCATCATCACCACCATCATCATCACTACTATGATCATCACCATCACCACCATCACCACCACCATCATCATCACCACTACCATTATCACCACCGTCATCATCACCACCACCAAACCACTATCACCACCACCACCACTACCATCATCACCACCACCATCACCACTACTATCATCACCACCATCACCACCATCACCACTATCATCACCACCATCACCACCACCACTGTCACCACCACCATCACCATCATCACCACTACCATCATCACCACCACCACCATCACCACTATCATCACCACCATCACCACCACCACCATCACCATCACCACCATCATCATCACTACCATCACAACTACCACCATCACCACCATCATGATCACCACCACCAGTACCACTACCATCATCACCACCATCACAGCTACCACCATTACCACCATCACCACCACCACCACCACCACCACCGTCTCACCACCACCAACACCATCATCACCACCACCGTCACCATCACCACCAAGTGTGTAGAGCTTTGCAGATTAGAGAATACCTTATGTGTGTTATAAACTTTCTATCACTCGTTCCTTATCAGAGACACTTCAGAAAGTAATTGTGTTTTCTGTCTACACAGCATGCTTGTTCTTTGTCATATCTTCTGGTTTCTTTGGGAGGACTCCAGAGGACCAGAAGAAGAGTGGTAGTGTAGGTACCCCTAATGTGAGAAAAAAGGCTCATTATGCTTCAGAAGGAGAAGAGACAGCAGCTAAATAGAAGAGAAAGGCCACACTGGCCATCCCACCTTGGAGGGCTCCACGTGGATAGCAATAGACGCCTTGAGCATAAAGAATAGACGACTTTGCTCCTCCCGGGCACTGCGTACGTGGCTGACCATTAGCAAGACCTTTGAGGTTTACTCACTGGCCCATCATTTGATATTTTTGGTAAGGTAACAAGACGGCATGAAGTCACTCGGATGTTCATAATGGTGCCAACAGACATTTAAGGGGATCACTATAGCTTCTCCCAGGACAAGATAAAAGACCTGGTGCAGCCAGGCTTCCAAAGGGATCTGGTGCAAGGAATGTTTTATCTGAACATTAGCAGTAAATGAATGCCAGGCCCCTTACTGAGGAAAGACCTAAGGTGTTCCTACAGGCCATGTCTGCCCTCTGGCCTCTGAGCATTCCAAGTGGGGAAACATTCCAGGCTCAGCAGAGAAGCTCTGCATTCCTTGTTCAGAAGGCCAGCTTTCTCTGGGGAAAACCTGTAGAAAGGAGAATTTTTTCCCCACATTATCTGCTGGTGTGGGTGGCTGGAGGCTGGTCTTTATTTAGTGTCTTGTATATATGTCAATGTCAGCAGAGCTGGCGTATAAACAGATTCCGTATGATTCTGCTGTGAATGAGCCCATGGGAGAGGTACAGTTCAAGAAGGAAGAGAGACAATATATGTCTATTACCCAGTTTTACACATCTAATATCACAGGCAAATATGGACACCTGGAGACTATCAAACCAAAATTAGAAACTCATTGGAAGAAAAGGACAGTATTTGCACAGATTGCCCATAAATCTTCAATAACTAACTCTCCTTGGGCATAACATCCAATGTTCACTTTCTTTTCAGTGTCTCATTAGGAAGAAAATTTATTGCCCAACTATCGAACCATGTCAATTTTTAAAAAACACGGTGTGAAAATTTCCAGGAACCACACGCTTGGTTTTACATTAGCTTTATGCCACTGAACAGGAAAAGGCTTGGTCTTTCCAATGATGAAATGACACTAATCATGAAATTAAAGGAGACAGCATGTACTCAGTTGGAAGTGACAGCAGTTTCCCATAAATGTATCATAGCCCTGGCTCCCTTTGATAAGTTAAAATGACGTCAGTCCCTCCAGCCCAGACCAGGGCACAATCCACTACCCCTGCTCCCCTGCCCCCGCACCTTCTTCCCCTGGCTAAAAGTGGGTCCAAAGAGAAGGCTTCAGAGGAGCCAGATTCTTATGATGGTGTGTGTTTTCCAGCTGTGCTCACTCGCCTGCCTTGGTGGGAATAGCTTGCGAAGGACCAGGAAGGAAAAGGAAAATGTTAAACAGAAGTCAGTGAATTGCATATGGTGCCCATTAAAAATAATAAATAGGCAGAAGATGAAGGGCTGAGTTTATATATGTGAACCTGTCTCAGCCAAGGCGCTGGCGTCCAGAGGGAGCGGAAATGGCTGCCTCCTGTTCCTATCGTCCTGGCTCGGACCACACCAGGCCGGCAAGAGCTTCTCTGAGTGGTTGGGAGAGAGGGGGTCGCTGCAGGGAGGTAAAGGGAGCAGGGAGACTTGAGGGTATACTTGGCCCTAATTTCCATCTTCTCTGTGGGCTCTTCAAACAGGAGAATGTCTTGGCCGTGGGACCTCCAGTGAAGCAAGAGGGAAATATATGAGTGGCTGCAAAACTTTGGAAAACTAGGGAATCATGAGAGTAAGATTCTGTAACCCTGAAACCCAAGTCTGCACTCATAGCTGAAAATGAGATTAGCTGAGTTTAGTTCGTGGCCCTATGTATGGCTCTTCTTCCCAGTTCTATCGTGTTGTCTGTCTATCTATCATCTATCTATCTATCTATCTATCTATCTATCTATCTATCTATTTATCTATTTATGTATCATCTATCTATCCATCCATCCGAGACCCATAATACTCATACAGAACTAGGTTGGAGGGGACTTCCCTGGTGGCGCAGTGGTTAAGAATCCGCTTGCCAATGCAGGGGGCACGGGTTCGAGCCCTGGTCCGGGAAGATCCCACATGCCTCAGAGCAACTAAGCCTGTGTGCACAACTACTGAGCCTGCGCTGTAGAGCCCATGAGCCACAACTACTGAAGCCCGTGCATCTAGAGCCTGTGCTTTGCAACAAGAGAAGCCACTGCAATGAGAAGCCCGTGCACCGCAACAAAGAGCAGCCCCCACTCGCCGCAACTAGAGAAAGCCCACGCACAGCAACAAAGACCCAATGCAGCCATAAATAAATAAATATCTTATTTAAAAAAAAAAAAAAGAACTAGGATGGAGAAGAATCTCAAGATGACCTAGAGGATGGGGCATGGAATAACTAGACATGAGCCTCATTTTCCTTCCAACCTTAGATTTATGATTTGGGTCTTTAGATAAGGGTTTCTTGGGTGAATGCCCTTTTTCCTTACAAAAATAATTTACCTCTATCAATATGCTACTAATATTGATATTCATTTTTCAGTCAATATTTGAATGTCTGCTTGGTTAAAGAAGCTGAGAGGTATGAGAAAAGGATTTACGCACAAATAACCAGTATTTGAATAAATAGATGTAGGATACTATTTTGAAACTATTGTGTGTTGTAGTGTGTTTATATATGTGTTTACAATTGTGCTTTTTAATTTTTAAAAACATATGAGTTTTTTATTAATGCAGCAAAGCCTAAAAAGGCTCAAATATGACTGCCCAGATGATCCCAAAGACCTTACTAAGAAATAAAAGTTATATATGAACATAGTTGGAAAGTACTGAAAGAGATGCTTTTAAACATCTTGAATATACATCCTCAAACCCAAATTTGGAGTTCTGGCAAAGACTCAAAACTTGTTTTAATTAAAAAACCCAAGTGTGTTAGTTTCCTGTGGCTGCCACAAAAAATACTACCAACTGGGTGGCATAAGACAACAGAAATATATTCTCTCACAGTTCTGGAGGCTAGAAGTCCAAGATCAAGGTGTAGGCAAAGCCATGCTCCCTTTCTGAGCTTCTTCTTGTGGTTGCTGGAAATCCTTGGCATCACTCCAGTTCATTCCTCTGATGTCACATGTCACACGGTGTTACCCCTTTGTGTCTCTCTGAATCTCTTCTCCTTTTCCTGTAAGGACACTGGTCATATTTGATTAAAATCCACCCTACTCCAGTAAGAGCTCATCTTAAACCACTTCTGCGTTACATCTACAAAGACCCTACTTCCAAATAAGGTCACATTCACACCTATCATAGGTGAGGACATCGGCATATCTTTCTGGGAGACATAATTTAACCCACAACAGTTAAGAAAACTCAGTTTCTTCCTAGGGTTCATGTTAAATTGTATAAATAAAGCTACCTAACATTTTATTGTTTCAGAATAATCAGCTGAAGAAAGGCAACCAACATGTTTCCCTGTATTTTTTTCCCTAAGTGTCCCCCCCCCAGATTTGGGGGGAATCTTTAAACCAGTCTCTCCAACATTTTCCCTTGCATCTTCTGAATGAACCCTAAGAGCTCAGGCGGGAGGACTGCAAACAGCGCTTTTCGCCACGTGGGGGCAGATGGCAGATGCCACAGCTGTGCACGTTTTCTCAAAATCCTGTTTGGGTCAAAGCACTTGCTGCTGCTTTCGGGGCAAGGCTGAGGAAACTCCCACTGTTGTTTCCATCCGGGGAAAAGTGTGCAAAGGGGATTTGAGGGCCTTTTGTTCTGCATAACTCTGTCATGGGGAGAGCAGGAAGGCTATTGAACTACAAAATATATCTTGAAGCTATTCACTTCTCTCCATTGCACTGGCTGCAACTGCCGTCACCCAGTTTCTTCCGTTCTTCACACAGTAGCCATATCCATCTCTTAAAAGCCTCAATCAACATGTTTAAACTTTCTATGATTCTCCCCTCATCCCTTTGCATTTAGAATGAAGTCTGTAAGGCATGGTCTGCATGCCTCTTTTCTACAGTTTGCACAGATATCTTGGAAAGGAGTTGATTCTTTTGGCCTGGCTTGGGTTATACACCTACCGCTAAACCAATCCCCACAGCCAGGGGAGACATGACCCTCTGATAAGCCAGATTCCTAGAGTGGGTGATGGCGTCAGCCGCACCCAGACCACATGCAGGGCGGTGGAGGAGTACTGGGACCTCAGGGAATACCAGTGAGCCGTTCCTAGAAGAGAGGACGCTGGGAAGGCTGTAAATACAGGTGTCCACCCTGTGACAAAGGGGCATTATGTGTCCTTCTTCTACTGTAACGTTCTCTGGCAGCAATCTAGACAAATGTAGCAGCCCCAGGTCTACAGGGAGGTGGCTGGACATAAAAGAAATGAGAGGAAAATGTTTATTTAGGAGTACACCATAAGAAAGATGGGGGAATAAGGAAACGAAGGAAACAACCAGTTAAAACCTGGGGAAGTGGTGTTAACTCCATTTTCCTGGAGATTCTGCAGTCAGAGTTCTGGAAAGATCAATCATTTCTTGCACGAGATCACTTCTGGGGCCACTCAGATGGGATGCTAGGGCTGTAGTCCAGGAACCGGGGGTAGAGACTTCCTGCCTGTTTTTCTGCTCGATTCATTGTATTCACTTTTTTTGCGGGTCAGAGCAGCGAGAGAGGGTCAGACAGTTCTTTGGGTGGGAAGAAAGAAAGAATGCACTCCGGGGGATAACCGCCAATCCAATTGGACCTAGGGCGCATTTATCTGATGGGCAGAGGGTAGGGGTAGGGTAGGGGTAAAGCCGGCTGAGGAAGAGAAACCCTGCGTGCCTCACTGGAGGGCTTTCCGCAGTATGTTTCTTTCTCTGGCTCTGAGTTTCTGTTCTAGAGTTCTTTGTCCTTGTAAACATTTACACTCACAGGGTCAAAGGCTGAGTAAATATTTTGTTGGGAAAATCTGTAACTTACGAAAACTGAACACATGTGATAATGCTTCCGAGCTGGCAGTGGGGCCTTTGGTGAAGAAGTCAGTAAGCGGGCGTATACAGAGCAACTCGGGAGGATTTGCCTAGAAAAGGGGTCCTTGCTCCACTTTGATGGTGGCCGCGGACCACATGTTCATGGAAGTCAGGACTGCAGGCAGCCCCAGCACAGACCTGAGTCATCATCCCTGCCTCTTTCCTCCTGAAAAGAGGCAGTGAGTGTGACCTGCGTAAAGAACTGCCTGCTGGCCATGCTCAGCACGGGGTCACGTCCAGAAGACACATCCATGTGACATTCACAAAGCATCGCAAATTCATCAAAATCATTACCAAAGTCAGTCCAAGCCAAACAGAGACGAAGTGCATAATTCATGGCAAAACGTCCCCTAATATCTCTCCATTCTTCTAAACCTTTCTGAGCCTTTCAGATGAGTTTTCTCCTCTGGAAAACCTGGAAAATAATACTGTCTACTTTGTAGGGCTTTGGAGAGCAGCAACTGCGACAAAGCCTGGAAAGCGCTCAGCCTGGTGCCCGGCTTGTACTGAGTCCTCATCCAGGGCACCGTGAGACCCTCACGAGACCTTAAAGCTCCCTTGGGCCTAAGAATGAATCTTGTAAATAAGGCACAATGTCCTACACACTCGTGGACTCCAAACACCAGACATTTCCCTGGTGGCTTCCTCAGTTAGATACACAGCCTCCTTCATCACAAGTCTGATGTCAGAGCTCCAAAGGAAAGCTGTTTGCAGAGAGCAAGCTGGGAGGGGCAGGCTCAGGGGGACCCTCTGCTTGTCACTTTCCACTTGGGGTGCTTAAGACAATACCCATCTCCAGCTAGATGTAAAGCCTTTGGTGGAAGGGATGGCAGCATAGTTGGGAAAAGTCAGGAATTTCCATGGGACAGCCCAGGAAGTTCTAAGAACTGCTATAATAATAATCATATTAATAGTATGGCTCTCTCAATATGGCCATGCCAACCCCCTTCCCCTTGACTTCCTCTACTAGAAAGGTAGAAAAATGGAAAACTCACTTCCCTGGCTCTTAGATAGGAATGGCCATGTATTGTGATCTGGCTGATTAAGTGGAAGTGGATGAGCATGCTGGGAATTTCTGGGAAGACTTTCATTTCCTTCCTGCTTTTTCCTTCCTTCTCCTTTCCCTCAGAAATGCAGACATTATAACAGTAGCTATAATAGCCATTTGGAGTTCAAGAGAATCACAGAGACTTCAGTCCTGACATCCTAGAACCTGTTGAACCAATGCCAGCAGAAGTTTACTGGACTTCTTCTTTTTTTTTAAATTTTAATTTTATTGGGGTATAGTTGATTTATAATGTTGTGTTAGTTTCAGGTGTACAGCATTGGACTTCTTGTAGTATGAGGAAAAAAAGAGAAACCTCGTAAGTGTTTAAGTCATGTATTAGTTAGGGTATGGTCTAAGCTTCTGTAACAGGGAAACTCTAAAAATCAGTAGCTCAAACCAGAACAGTTTATTCTCTCTCTACTGTAGCAGTTCAGAGGTGAGAGGTACAGGGTGGGCAGACTTCTCTGCTCCATGAGGTCACCCAGGGTCCCAGGGTTATTCTGGCTTATCATTTCCTGGATTGTTGTTCTCTGGGACATGCTCAAGGTTGGCTTAATAGAATCATGTTTGCATTCTGGCCCCTAGGTAGGGGCAAAAAAGACTGGGAGTCAAGTAGTCTCCTTTGTAATGGGCATGACTCAAGCTGTATGTCACTATGGCTCACATCCCATTGGCCAGATCTTAGTCACATGGCCTTACCTAGCTGCAAGGGAAGCTGGTAAATGTAGTCTCTACCTGGGTGAATAGATGAGAATGGGGTAGGGAGTGGTTTTATATTAAAAGGAAGAAGAGGAGAATGGATATTGGGTAGCCATTAGCTGTATTGATTGCATTTTTGTTTCGGCTAAATGCATTCTCTAATCAAAACATTAATTATAATAATAAAATCATTAAAGTTATTAAGCTCTTATTATATAGCAGGTCCTATTCTAAGTGCTTTTCATTCAATGTCCCATCTATTCATGATTTCTGAGAATGGCTAGTTTTAGAGGATAATCATTCCAGAATTTTTCTTTAGAGCTAGATTCCTGGAAATCAGAGAAAGGATTTACAGATGGTTCATTATGACCTGAGTTCGCTAGGAATTCTCCCAAGTGTTATGAACATGAAGACCAAGGGTAATGTTATTTCAGAACTAGTTAAATTATAAGGCCATGTGAGTCACAAAAGGCCTACCTTGGGTGTTTCTCAAAGAAGTCCTCTGCCAGGGACCTAGCAGGATAGCAACAGGACGGGAAAGTTGGACTTTCTGAAGGGGCTCAAATTAAATGAGGGAAATCTTAAGAGAGTGGATTAACCCAATGGTTATGTAAAGAAGGGTTCTAGGAGTTCATGTGTCTCAGGCCCACCAGTGGAGGCTGTTGTATTAGAAACACCTAATGGGCACCCAGCACTCTGCTGACTACTGTGCCAGGTCTTATGGCCCAATTGGAGAGTCAGGAGCTACCCTTGGAAACCACATGTGGACATCCAACACAGTATCCAGTTGGGCACTGGGATGTGAAGGAACAAAGAATAAATAGAGTGTTGGTCATTCTCCATTTGCCCCACCCAAATTCACTCTCCAACCCTTACTGCTTGTTCTGTGTCCCAGGAGGCTGACAGGTGACATCACCAGGGCACCCTTCTTGGCTGGCTTCCACTAGGACTTGGCCAGTGGGTTGTTCTGGCAGAAAATCAGAGAGAAGGAAGAGAGAGAGAGGTTGGGATGCTTCTTTACCTCCTCTGCTTTGGTGCCGTATCTCTAGAAATGGCAGCCTTGTGCCATGACCACAGCTCCTCCTGGGGAGGCCCTTCTCCATGGTGCCAGCTCTCCCTGGACTTCACTGGCACCACTTCCCCTCCTTGCCATTGTGGCTTCCAGGTGGGATCAGGGTCTTGCTTTTGCTGGTCTCTGGGCACCTCAACATCCTTGCTTGGTCCCTTAGCCTGCCTCTACGTCTGTATAATAATTTCTACATTAACATCTCTTTAGTTGAAATATCTGAGTAGAATTCTGTTTCCTGCCTGATTTCTGACTCATAAACTGTAGAATTCAGATATAGAAAAGACAATGTTGAAATTCATGAGGGGCTTTCGAATAGCAGTTGATATAAAACAGGGGCTGGCCAACTATAGTTCACGGGCCAAATCTGGCTCACCACCTATTTTGTAAACAAAGTTTCATTGGAATACAGCCTTACCCATTTGTTTAATGTGTTGTCTATGGCTGCTATGGTGTTATGATGGCCAAGCTGAGCTGTGACGGGGACTATATGGCCTGCAAGGCTTAGAAATATTTATTATTTGGCCCTTTGCAGAAAAAGTCTGCCAAGTTCTGGCACAGAAGTTGGAGTGGTAGAAGGGATGAAAAAGGAAGCATAATATAGTGGGAAGAGTAAGTCAGATCTGGATCCAAATGTCCGTTTGGCCTTCATTGTTATGGGTAAGTTAACTTCTCAGAGCCTAAGTTTCCTCATCCATAAAATGGGGATAGTAGTAGCTCCATCTCCAGGTTACCACAGTGAATAAATGCAATAGCATGGTACCCACAGGTGAATAGTGCATGATTCTTTCCTACTCTCTACCCTCCCCCAATCAGATATCAATAACGACATCTGGACAACAAGGAAAGACGCAGATGTGGGTCTCAGAGAGGCAGCTAATGTGATGGGAGAAAATGGTGCATCAGGAAAGTGTCAGAGGTGAGGTTAGACTATACCTGCAAGCAGGACCAGCTAAGTAATTTGCTGGCCCTGTGCAAAATGAAAATGCAGGGGCCTTTATTCAAAAATCAGTGTTAAGAATTTCAGGACGGCAACAGCAGAGCACTAAGCCAAGTTCAGGCCCTGCTAAGGGGCCCATGTGATTGCTCAGCTCACACGGCCATGAAGCTCCTAGTCACCAGAGGAGGCCCCACCATCCTCAGGGCAGACTGTGGAAGAGCAAAGGGAGTGTGGGCCCTTGAGCAGGGAGATTTGGGTTCTAGTCTTGACACTGACGCTTGCTGGGTGTCTGGGCTAATCAATTACATGCTCTCAGTGTCAGTGTCACCTGTAAACCAGGAAGGACCAAAGGAAATTGTAAGCCCAGTGTATGGCCCTTAATGTCCTTAGTAAATGACACTTCTCTCTCCTCTGATGAATATATTCTTTCTTGGTTAGCCTATTTACTTTACATACTGTGTCAATCTGGAACCCCATAGAGAACACGGCAGCCTATAGGATGGGGCCAGACAAGAATTTGTTTCTCAATGTGCAGTCACGTCCACAGAGCCATGCTGGTACCACATCACCTCCTCCAGGACAGCCCAGTGTTTTGGAAGCTGAGAAAGGTGCTAATGGAAGGGGGAACAGCATCTTTCTCTTTGTCAAACTCCCTGCCTCCCCATGCCTTTGGAGTTTCCAAATATACTCTGTTGAAAATAAAAATTCACTTCCCGAATGGCCCCTGTCTTGCATCCGTTTGGTGGTAACGAAATGAAATGATCCAGCTCCTCTTCAGGGCCGGAGCTCTCCATCTTGCAGCAGATTAAAGCAAACAGCTCCGCACTCCCGGGAAGGGGCAAGAGCTCCAGGCAGCACCTCCTGCGGGATCTGTATAATATGCATCTGTCAGGTGGTAACTTGGAATTAGCGGGTTAGCAAGTGACACCTGCCCACCCGCCTGGGAAGCCATGCCTGCTCTCTGGAGGGAAGTGGTGGGTCCTGGCCTGGGGAAGCGCTTGGGTAGGAGGGGCCAGGGTGATGGAGGTGTTTCCAGGCACTTAGTGAAGCTCTATCATGGAGCCAGGAACCAGCGGGTGACACACATTTTGTTTTGTTTTTGTTTTTAAGGAAAATGGTGGCTTTCTGTCCTAGTTAAGGAACCTGTTCTTTCCATCATTCTGAGACAGGTCTCAGAGGCCGCCAGGCTTCCGCTATCCAGGTAGAGACGTGGCATAAGGCATCTTCAACAATCAGAGGTCTTGGCCGCTGGACACGGTGCACCGTCGGTTTAATCTCGTGCTGAATTTTGAACTTGGCAACACAAGCACAACCTCTGCCTGTCGAAACAGAGGGTGCTTGAAACCAAGAAAAGCGTTGATTAGGGGCATGATAAATAATTAGGGGATGCTGCGTTTTTGTTTTGTTGCTGTTGTTTTTTTCGGTGGCACAGTGTGAAGAAGAAACCTCGGAAATGAATACAAATCTCATTTCTTCAGAAGCCATCTGAGCAGACGATACGTTGGGTGTTTCTGATTCCCATTTCCGGTTCTGCAGTTTATGCGGTTGTATTTGGCCTTGGCGCCTGCGCGCTGGTGGCACTTTGGAGACAGGCTCCGGGCACACAAAGAGAGTGAGCTAGATGACCTCACACAGCTTCTTCTACAAAGGGAGGTATGCCAGAAGGTCACTTCTTTGGTTCAAATGTACAAACAAATCCAAATGGCTGGATAGTCATTCCTCCCTCCCTTTCCTCCAGGCACCACCCCAGGGAAAACACAGTACTAGGCATTACACTTTGAACTTCTTCTTAGTCAACAAAAGTCAATTGTTGTCTCCAGCCAGTCCTGGAGCCCTCCACCGGTCTGATTAAGGTCTCCTGCTGCTATTTAAATGCCAAGGCAGAGACTCAGCGTTTACCAAAAATAAATGTTGAAGTAAAGATTTGACATTTATTTTCAAAGTGAGAGGCCATCTTCTCATCACAGCATCCTGTTTGTTAGATATTCTTTTAATTAGACCAAATGGTTCATGTTAGCAAATAAATATAAATTAGCTTATTAGGCCAGCAGGCTAACATGGCCTCTGTTCACTATGCTTTTAATGAAAAGGTAGATTCTGATATTTTCGGAATAGACGTGAGCTCTCTCAGTAATGGCCTATCAGAGTACTGTAAGACCATAGCCTCGTAGATCTGATGTGTGAAGTTTGCTGTATCTTTAGTTTGTTAAGCTTGAGATAGTATGATACCCAAGGAAAGTAGTAGAAAATAGAATAGAGCATTTTAGTGTTGGACTTAAATCCAAGTCATGACTGTAAAAAAGCTCCCCCAAATAGCTCATCGTAGTTCACTGGTTGGGTTTTGAGACCAGGTGAGTTAATTTGAGAATAGACCAGCACTCCGTCTGCAGAGTTTGGGTACCGAGTAGCATTCTGGTTCTGCTTTAAGTGGCTGTGCTTCTGCTTCATTGTTTCTTTGTGGTTTCACAGGGCCAAAGCACCGAGCTTCTCCCCGTTCTTGGCAGCATTTCTTCTACTATCCCTTTGCTTCCTCACTGACCACTTAACTGAGTGGATAGGGCATGGCCAGGACTGGAGAGTCTGTGGTTAGTCTGTCAGAGGGTCATTGTTATATCATAATCCTCAGGAATGATTTCTGGGCAAGACTGGTCATATACCTTGTGGGGTCCAGTAAAAAATGGTTGTTTAGGTCCTAATTAAAAAATTATTGAGAATTTCAAGATGGTAACCTCAGGGCCAAGCATAGGGCCCTTCTGAGCACAGGGCCCTGTGTGACTGCACAAGTCATATACCCACGATATTGGCCTTGCCTCTGGGGGTAGTGAGCATGGGATTAAAGTGAAGAAAGTCACCACAGTCCTTCTTGATGCCTCTTTCTGAGAAACTAGAGGGGAGCACCTCTCAAAATTGGAGATTCAGCCTCCCACCCTCCCTGCAATGGGGGAAGGGACATGGCCCTGGAAGGAGCATCTCTCCAGAGAGGGCCACATTAAGCTCCTGGTGAAAACCAGATACAGCAAGCTGGTCCCTGTGTATGGTTGCAACAGACTGTTCAGGGACAGAGGAAAACCACTCAGGTACAAAGTTTTCTGCTGGAACTGCTCCAGTTCTTGGCCCCTTACCTGCTCCTTTATTCCCTCCCCTCCCCCACAGACTGATGAATGGTGAAATGGTACTAAAACCAAGCATCATCCAACCTTCTACCTTTCATACTAAAGACAATTCTAACAGTACTCAAGGAACCAGGGAGGAGGTCCAAGGAATATATATCAACCCATCCCTACTTGTTTGAGACAAATCACAGGCCTGGGGAGACCTACCTCAAAACAGGAAACCAACAAGGGACTCATGAAAAGCTTTTATGCCATAAATGATGATACATGGGAGGCAAATGATAATGAACATATATTTGAAGAAATAAAGTTTAGATATGAAATCATTATAAGAATAGGAAAAGTATTTATGTGAAGGAAGAGATGCTAATCAGCTATTAGACAGACTGAAATAAAAGAGATGTTGGCATACGTAAGAAAAAATTTTGTGGAAACAAATAATGACAAAATAGAATCTAAAATAATACTATGATCATTTAAGAGCAGGACTAACACTGTCGAAAATTTTTATCAGATGTAGAAATCAGGCTTAAGAAAACTCTCCCAGAATTCAGAGAAAAAGGTCAAAGAGAAGAAATCAATTAGAGGGATAATAATTGATATAGAGATGAGATTATATAGCTATATGTGTCCAAGTGGAGTTGCTGAAAAAGAGAAAAATATTCAAAGATATAATAGTAGAAAACTTTCCTGAATTGAAGAAAGATCTAAATTCATAGATTGAAAGAGTGATCGGTATATAGGTAAAATTAATTTAAAATTGCCAAGACCCAGATAAATATCCGTATGTTGAATATTCTTGAATTTTTAAAATTATTTATTTTATTTATTTATTTTTGGCTGCATTGGGTCTTCATTGCTGCACGTGGGCTTTCTCTAGTTGCGGTGTGCAGGGGGCTACTCTTTGTTGTGGTGCACGTGCTTCTCATTGCGGTGGCTTCTCTTTTTGTGGAGCACGGGCTCTAGGGCTGCGGGCTTCAGTAGTTGTGGCATGCAGGTTCAGTAATTGTGTCACGCGGGCTTAGTTGCTCTGCGGCATGTGGGATCTTCCTGGACCAGGGATCGAACCTGTGTCTCCTGCATTGGCAGGTGGATTCTTAACCACTGTGCCACCAGGGAAGTCCCATATTCTTGAATTTTAAAAGCATTCCTGGTTACCTAAAATTGGAAAAGAAAAAGTCAATTTGGCTCCATAATTTCCTGCAATGTTAGATTTTATAAGACAATGGAACAAAATTCATGGAGGTTTGTGAGTCAGAAGGGCTTCAGTGCAAGAATTGTATGGTCAGCTGTAGCACATGCTTTTTGTGTTCTGCACCATGTTCTCTCAGACCACCTGTGATTTCAGCTGTCTGTGGTGGTAGTTCCCAGACATGCTGTCACATCCCACCTCAAGTCACTTTGGGAGCTTTTCTGCTTAAGAGCTTTATCCAAAGCTGTAAAAGCCAGAAGTGAGAGTTGGTGTTCCTGAGGGCAACTCTTTTTAATTAATTAATTTGGCTGTACCCAGTCTTAGTTGTGGCACACAGGATCTTTAGTTGTGGCATGGGGGATCTTTAGTTGCAGCATGAGGTATCTTTTAGTTGCAGCATGCAGGCTCTTGATTGCGGCATGTGGGATCTAGTTCCATGACCAGGGATTGAACCTGGGCCCCCTGCATTGGGAACGCAGAGTCTCAACTGCTGGACCACCAGGGAAGTCCCCTGAGGGCAACTCCTGACCAGTTGGAGACGGAAGTTGGTGGACGAATGCTCTAGCCTCCCACCCTTTGTGGAACAATTTTAAGGCACATTCTACATGGTTCCTCACCCAGTGGCCTTGAGCCCCAGGTGCCCGCACAGGTAATCAGCTCAGTCATATGCCCATTACTGGTTTTCCTGTCTTCCCTGTCTCCCTCTGCTCCTGCTGTTCCTGGAAACAGCTCCCAAATAAACTACTCTTACCAAATACTTGTTTCAGGCTATTTCGGGTACAACCCCAAACTAAGACCCCCTAACATTCCTTATAGTTGTATGAAAGCAACAGAAAGAAATCTCACATATTTAAAGACTCAGAAAATATACATCTGTGTAATTTTTGTGATCAAATGAGATTTTAGCAAAGTAGACCTCATGAACAAGGAACTGTGTGATGAAAAATTTAAAAAGACGAACAGTGAGTGAGAATAGAAACCAATTAAGCATGGAATTAATTATCCAAATGTCTGTGGTGAATGTGGTTTTAAAGCAATGTAAATATTATAACTCTTGAAAAGACAGTGGAAAAACAACATAATAATAAACATCAAGATATATCTTTTCTTGATGTCCATTAGTCAAGGCACATAGCATAAAATATAAATTTTAAAGTCTAAAAGCTGTATCATTAAGATTAAAAGCAGTCTTATCCCTTCTACCCCTGTTCTGAGTCATCCAGTTTCCTTCCCTACAGGCAATCATTTTACTAGTTTATTTTGCATCTTTCAGAAATATTCACTTCATATGCCAGCAATTCCATATATACCTCCTTTTTTGCATAAGTAATATGCTAAAGAGCCTTGGCTGTTTTCACTTAGTGAATTTTGTAATAGTACATTTTGGAAATCATTCCGCTTTTCTGCAGCTGCAGAGGATTCCTTTGTATGGATGGGCCTCAGGTTATTTCTTCAGTCTTCCATTATGGGCTTCCATGATGTTGCTCATCTATTGCCATTACAACAGGCATACAAGGAATACCCGTAGCGCAGGTGTCAGGTTATTTGTCTCCTTCCCCTTGAAACCCTTTTCTCTCTTGCTTTGCATGATACCGTGCTTTCCTGTTTTTCCCGAGACATCTCTGGTTGTACCTCTTGTCTCCTTTGCCAAGTCCTCTTCCTCCACCTTGTCTCCTGAATATCAGAGTTACTTGAGGCTTGCTCCTAGGATCTCTCTTCTCTTTACACTTCTCCCTAGGTATGCTCATTCTTTCCAGGGCTTGAAAACCATCTATATGCTGATGATTGCCCAAATTCTAAATCCAACCAAACCTCACCTCTGAACTTTAGTACCTTCATGATACCCTCCTTCACATCTCCTATAGACATTGCAATCTTAACAGATCCCAAACAAGACTCTTGAGGTTTCCCTCCAACCTGTGTCATCGCCCAGTCTTCCCCAAATCAGGTAACAGTAGCGTCATTTTTCTAGTTCCTCAAGCCAAATCCTGGATACAATTCTACCTCTAAAATATGTCTACAATCCTACCTTTTTCTTCTCTCCAGTGCTACTGCTACTGTTCTGACCGCCATCATCTTTCTCATGGGCCACAGCAATAACCTGGCTGATCTCCCTGTTTCTACTCTTGCTTCCTACAATCTACTCTCCATTCAGCAGCCAGAGGGACTTTGTAGGATGTAGGTCAGACTTTTGTCTCTACGTCATGGCAGTTACACAATGTAATGTAACAACTTCTTTTGTGTTTGACCCCCTTGTAAGACTGAGATTTCCTTGAGCTATGACTTGTCACTGACTTTCCAGCTCCTAGAATACTGGGTACACCTACTAAAGTAGCAAATTCGCATGGAACTGAGTTTCCAAATTACAAAGAGGAGTACATTTAGGTCTCGTTAAGGAGATACTTTCTGAATCGCTATTGAAAAATCAAGCGTCCATTAGAGCAAATGGAGGCTGTCTTGACCACTTCCCATCTCAGTGCCCTTTTCTTTTCTCTCATTCTTCGACCTTTAGATGACTTGAAAGCATGTTTTTAGAGAAGCAAAGATTTCTATGGACTACCATATTTCTGAGTCTTTGGGAAGATTCCCTGTCATTGTGCAGGGGGCTTTAACAATAAAATAGTAGTCCTGATAGACTTTCAATAGTTCATGTTATTATTCTATTTGTGAACAATAATGATTATTATGGTCTATTCCTCTGTATAGACATTTTAAAGACTGATTAAGCAGCTGAGAATCAACTTATTGGTAAAATGAACATTTCAACTTCATTAGATACTCAGAAGCTACTACATTATCACTGTCTGGATGCTAGACGTTAATTGCACGCAGCCTGGTCCCTCAATAATTAACACATTGTATATCCCACCTAATTCACAAACTAGTTGTCATTTCTTAGATCTTAATATTCCTTGCTAATTTTGCCATGGGTGAAAAAACACCGGACTGTCAAAGCTCCAGAGAAGATGATATTATACAGGCACAGTAGTGACAAAACAAGTTAATTTATTGCAAAGTCACTGAGAGAAGTTTTTAATTGCATATTTGTTACCTTCACAAAAGACATAAATGGCTTTTTAGTTACATATTTGCTTATTTCTTACATATGAAAAAAGTGTTAACAAGCCTGATTAAAATTAATTGCAAGGTCCAAGATCTGAGTGGAGATACCAACGTTAGCAAACTTCTAATTGAAGCTTAAAGAGAAAGAACAGGAAGGAGACGTTGAGTGGAATGGGAATCAGAACAGATGTTTGACTGTGGAGATGGAAAATCATTAAGTGACCCACCAAGAAAAAATAATCTAAAGAGAAAAATCAATCTTGATAATAAATAGGAAAAATTTTATCCTAATGGTATTAACAGTTGGTAACAATGATTTCCTTCTAAAGGCTCAAGATGGAATGATAATTAATGTTATTACACAACTAAGAGAAGCACATTCTTGTTATGGTATGAAAAGCTATAAGAAAGCAGATGTTTCTCAAATCACAGACTCGCTTGGTAACTTTCAAAATCAATGTTGATTCCATCTATAAGTAGCAAGTTCTATATAAGCTTTTATTGACAAAACATCTTTGGCATTTTTAATGAGCTGGGGCTGCCATATTATTTAGAGAGATTGACAGATGTGAAATGCTCTTTATTTTCATTATTGGCTGATTCTAAAAGGAAAGAAGACCACCCTTCCTGATGTGACATTTTCCTAGTACTGCTTATATTCAAATGTCCCTCAATCTAGCCATGATCTGCACAAAGAGAAGATGTCTTTGGGCACTAACACATTAGATATGTCTCCAAAATTGAGAAGGAGCTTTCTTAATTACTGGAATATGCCTTCTAAATGAGCGCTTCCCAGGAAAGGGATTTTGTATAAGGGGGAAAATAGCCATTCGTACCATCACATATAGACTGAGAAGTAGGAAAATGCCCATATATCCCATGAATCACTTAAATGGTTTATGTTCGATTCGGTGCATTTGAGCCAACGTGGCTCTTCATTGTTTCAGCAACAAATTGAAGAAGTCATCCATCCTGTTTACAAAGATTTTTTCCTACGGAATTATCCACTGATTGGAAATCCTCCTATCTGATGTTATTAAAAGTGGTTATCAGTCAGTAAATTGAAAAAGTTGGCTAAAGCAGGGAATTATAAAAGATGACATATGAGGACGATACTTGAAATATTTTATTTTTACTTAAAACATATATATGTGCATGAATTCACTTGTATTTTGATATGAGACCAAGACCTTTTCTGTGAGTGTGGGCTTGTTGATTGGATTCCATATTGTTTTTCTTACATTCAACAAATCAACAAGTTGTTATTAATAAGGAATCTACCATTTCTAGAGTTAGTTTATTTAAACTGGAGCAAGAATTTCAAAGTGATTGTGAAGTAAGTTAAGTACAAAATCATTCCAGATTGAAGTTTTGCCCATTTTTCTCTTCCACAACTAGTTGAATGGTTTCATTAATTGCCTCACCCTTATGCAGCCTATTCGAAGGATGCTGGGTTTAGCTCAAGTGTCAGCCCATGTGCCTGGGGCATTTGCTAAATGTTATACAAGTTGGTAAGAGAGCTCCTACTTTAATAGATAAATTTAGAAATAACAGTATTAGGGGTTGATTTTTTTAAAAAAAAGGTACATCTAGGTGATGGAATACTATAAAGTCATCAAAAATATTTTGGTAACATATTTACAAAAATGACCTGGAAAACGGTTCATGATATATTAAGTGAAAAAACAAGTTACAACACAGCAAGCATAATATTATCCCATATTTACAAAATAAGTATATATATATGTACAGACGATTGTATATTATGTGACCCAAAACATACTGAAATATTAACGGTTTATCTCTGAATGGTGAATTAAAGGCAATATTTATTTCTTTGTGCTTTTCTGTAATTTCAAAATTCATCTATACTGAATAAGCTTTACTTATGTATTATCATAAAAACATACGTTTTAGTTCTAAGCTAAAAAGCAGCGTAGAGTCACAGCCACTAAGTATTCCAAGCCTACTACACCCAAGGTACTCTGCTGCCCTGTTGCACCTTCCGAAAGGGATGGTCTGAAGCGGTAACAGACCCATTAAGGGAAGTGAGGGCTTTGAGTGAACAAGCTGAATCTTTGGAAATTAAATTCCTTCAGGGGATATATGACCCTCAACCTTAAATTCTCTCTTGGTACCAAAGACTGAAGCCTTGGATGATGGATTTACTAGACCTACTGTTCTGGAGCCCTGTGGTTCAAAGAGCACTTGCAGCTTTCAAGACAGAGAACCAGTTCTTGGCATTTGAAAAGTCTTTGTCTTTGGAGAGGGAAGTTTAGATCCATCCCACTTCATTCCAGGCCCCAAAGGGAGAAATGTATTTTGTAGAATTACCTATGACAGCTTCTCTACAACGTCCAGATTTTGGAATAAAAATTTATAGAACTCGTGGCTGTTTTGATTGGAAAATTTCAGGAGACCTAGTCTGTGTGTGAGTATTCCCCAAATGTCTCCCCCCAGTGTTGGGGAATGAGCCCTAAAAAGGACATTTTCACGTACTGCTGTGAAAGAGTAAACTGATGATCTCTTCTTGCAAGAGATTTTGGAAATATGTATCAAAATCTCTAAAATATTTGTTTTGATTCAGTAACTCAACTGTTATTATCTTCATAAGGTACATCCACAAGCTTTAACTTATGAAAATAATCAGGAGGATATAGAAAGAGTTAAGTATAAGAATGTTTCTTGCAGATCCATTTAGATCAATGGAAAATGGAAGATAAGTTGAATGCTCAACGAGAGAGGATTTAGTTAAATAAATGATATATCCACAAATGAACTCCGTTAATTTATTAATAGTCAGGCTTCAGAAGAACACTTAATAACACAAGAAAAGCTCATAATAAGTTATAAAATACACAATCATCCTGATTTTGATAAAGAGAAAAGTATGTAAATTTATAGAAAAATGTTGGAAGTATACCCCAATGTTAACAGTCTCATCTCTGCTGAGATGATGGATAATTTCCTAAAGACTTAATTTAATTTAATTAAAAAATAACATCTTAACATAATAAAAGGTATTTAGTAAAAACTAAGACTCCTCCACCCCTACCCCTCCAACTCCCCTCTCCAGATGCAACCATTCTGCTTTTCTCATTTTCTTCTAGAGATGTTTTGTATATATTAGGATGGATTTTATTTTCTTCATCATACTTTCCTGTATTTTCCAAAGCAGAAAATAAAACAAATATTTCAAAAGTACATTTCACTTGTTCTAAATCTCCATCAGTAATTTCTACTAGAACTTGAATTACCATTATATCATAGAAATGAAAAGATGGAACAGGAGTTACTCAACATTTCATTTAATTTCCATTTATATTGTGAAATGAAAAACAGCTTCTTGCAATTTTACTTAAAATAACCAATTTTGATACTGTTCTATTAGTCTTCGAATAGCATGAAGACCCAGAAATTAAATTGTTCCACTTCCTTATCCATAACTATGTGCAATTAAAATGGCTACAGACCTTAAAGTTTTCTTCCAAGTTCCAGACCCTTCAACTGTCATTCTTTATTATCGTGAAGCCCAACACTTTTTAGTTAACACTTCGTATACAGAGAGAGTTAAGTGAGAGAGGAAGTATTATATTTAACTGATGTGGTGTTCTTTAATTAATCTGAATTAGCTTTTTTGATATGGGTACTAATTACTTTCTTTGAAAAAAAAATCACCATAGATGTGTGATTCTTCTATGTCTGTTGCTCTTCAAGAAAATAGTTAATTGCAGGAAGCAGGGAGGTTACCTTTTCAAAATAAATAATCAGCATTGCATCAGAAGAGTTGCTCTTAATCCAACTTTCTAA
Organism: Phocoena phocoena; assembly: GCF_963924675.1. NCBI lineage: Eukaryota > Metazoa > Chordata > Mammalia > Artiodactyla > Phocoenidae > Phocoena > Phocoena phocoena. The sequence goes on from NC_089234.1 coordinate 12,319,175, forward strand.
CTTGAATTCACAGGAAACCTGCAGTATTTGTGATGAACAGAGTTCCCTCTGACTTTTGATGTTCACTTTACATTTATTCATAAGGTAGGAAGAATAATTACAACATGAAGTTGGAATAACAAGCATTGCATTTGTTTATTTTTAGCAACTTCTAATGACTATACATTGAACTATCAAAGACTCTTTACAAGGAAGCAAGGTCAGAAACAAGTCCCTATCTGCAACTATAGAAAAACTATCATCTTTTCAAGATTATTTCAGTTTATTACGAAAACGTACATAGCTTATACTAAATAGAAAGATTTAACTACAATTACCACACTCCACCCTCATTAAGACACCCTTTTCAAGATGTAAGTGTTTTGAGCATTTATAAAGAAGTGTTATCCTAACAAGAGTGATAATGAGTTAAGTGCACTTGGGAGTCAAGGTACAGCTGAATAACTAAACTTTAAAGAGATCATTAAAGCAGTATTCTCCTTTTCAAAATGTGTTCACAGTAGTTTCAGATCACTTTTTAATGAATATAGAACCTTATGCAGGATCCTGCCAAAAAAAATTGAACCTTTAAAAAGCAATGATTAAAACTTGGTAATCTATTACTCACTCTTTCTATTTACTTGGTATTTTTTCCATTAGGAAACAGGATAACATCTTTGAATCTAGTCAGTTGTGGCATGTGCCAGTGTATTATCTGTATTTTTCATCCAAGTAAGCAGGGCTCTGCATAGGATAAATAGCCATGTGGAACACTGGTGAATTATGCATGCTCTCCCCCTAAACAGTTCATGTATTTTACTCATTAGAGCTCAAAACATCTTCTGGTGCTCGACTTCATCATTTTGGACTTTGGCTTACACCTCTCCCACAGACTACAGAGTTATTCGTTCACACATGGTGAGCAGAGGTAAAACACTCTGGGAAAGAAAACAACACAGAGTTTAAGTGATAAAAGCATGCTGTAAGCCATTTCCACTAGAAACACGAAAAATGATTTTCCAAACACTCAGTATCACATGAACTTTATTGTAGCCCCAGATCTTCTTCGAGCATCACTGGGTTGTGCCATCACCCACTGAATCAAATCTTTTGGTCCACACGTATTTATTAAGGGCCTGTAATATTCGTAGCATAGTGTTAGAGGAATAACTGTTAGGCGTTGTGCTGGAGCGGCTCAAGCTCTATCTGGGGATGCAGCTTACAGACGTGAAAAGTTACGTGACCGTGCTGGCCAGATCTGAGAGGTGCCGCAGCAGTCACTGGTGGGGATTTCAGAGGAGCCAGAGGTTGGGTGAAACACAAGTGAAAACTTCAGGCGTGTCTTGAACTGAGCTGTGGAGGATGGAAAAGGTCTGTAAAGGTGGGAAGGAGCAGAAAGGGCCTGGAGGGCAAGGGCGAGGCCTGAGCAAAGGCCCAGAGGAGGTCCCAGCAAAGGATGCCAGGGAACAGACACGGGCTTGGGCAAGAGAGAAGGAGTCAGTTTCTTGGCTATGGGCAGGTCATTACTGAAGAATCTTGGGAGATATGTCTTTGGGGTTGGTTTTAAAACAGTGCTGGTGGATTTGGCTTGTCTGCTCTGACTGATGGCATCCCCACAAGATGGTAAATAATGGTTGAGGGCTTCTGCCCAGAGCAAGCTATGTGACCCATGTAGCTTAGTCCAATTTTTGTCCTTACTACCCCCTGGACTCCCTAGCCTCAGGCAAGAAGAAGGATTCAGTGGTGGAGAGGACAAAGTTACAGGGACAGGCCCCATTCAGGTTTGTGCCCTTTCTGCAGCCCTGGGACTTGTCACTCCTCAGTGTTCCCAAGAACCCTGATGGACAGGCTGGCTGAGAAGCAGCCATGGGCTCTTCCTTTCTTTTACTCACTACCGTCAAAGGCAAGTTCAAATTTTTTCTAAGTTTAATTTTTATTTATTTCTTTATGGCTGTGTTGGGTCTTCGTTTTTGTGTGAGGGCTTTCTCTAGTTGTGGCAGGAGGGGGGCACTCTTCATTGTGGTGCGCGGGCCTCTCACTATCGCAGCCTCTCTTGTGGAGCACAGGCTCCAGTTGTGCAGGCTCAGTAGCTGTGGCACACAGGCTTAGTTGCTCCGCGGCATGTGGGATCTTTCCAGACCAGGGCTCGAACCCGTGTCCCCTGCATTGGCAGGCAGATTCTCAACCACTGCGCCACCAGGAAGCCCTCTAAGTTTAATTTTATGAATTTGTATCTTTACAGTGTTTTGAGTTGTTTCTTTTTTTTTTTTTTTTCTAGATTTACAATTTGGATGATTTTTCCTTAGGCAAGGCAAGTGTGTGGACTTAAGGCCAGAGAACCCTGGGTTTTGGAGAGCTCTGCCTGGTACAGCTCTGATGATGAGGATAATGATAAAGATAAAGTAATAATTACTACTCTTTATTGGTCTCTTGATACATGCCAGGCACTGTTCTAGGAAGTCTACATATATTAACGCATTTAATGTTCAGAACAACTCAGGGAGGCAGTTGCTATTATCTTTATGATGATGAAAGTAAGACACAGAGGGGTTAAGCTTCTTGCCCAGGGACACCCAGCTAGTGTAGAGTGTAGAGCCAGATCTGTACCATGCAGTGTGCTTGTAAGTGTGTGCTTTACCACCATGGTGTATAACCTCTACCTGACCTTGGGAATGCATTTGTTCATTTCTCTATTCATTCATGGGTGCCCTGTTAGTCTTGGCATGTATACTGGAGCTTAAAGTCCAGTGGAAAGCCATGTGAGGGTATCGATGATTCTAATACAGGGGGATAGGAGCTCCAGGAGTGGATAAGCAGTCCCTGTGCTGTGTGAGCCTAAGATGGGGCCTCCAAGCTGACTGTGGTTTTGGGAAAAGAAAGAGGTGTCAGAAAACGCTTCCCAAAGTAAGTGATCTTTAATTAAGTATTGGTGAGATTAGAGGGTGAAGAAGGGCATGAGATGTAAAATGAGGAGGTTATTTCAACCCTCTGAGTCCCACCTTCTTCATAAAACGGAGGGGACAATTCAGGGTTGCTGAGAGAATTAAATGACATAATGCATGTCAATTGCCTGAAATGGTATCTGGCACACAGTAGGCCCTCAGCAAGTAGAAATCCTGATAAACAGGGAAGAAAAGAATTAAGCAAACAGGAGTAAGGCCTGTTTGACCCTCTCAGGGTTCAGATATTACAGAGAGTAGCAGAAAGTGGGAGACCAGGGGGCAGGGGCTGGACTGTCACCAGAGGCTAGAAGCTTGTGGATGACAGAGCCTGGGAGGGGTGCTGTCACAGCTCTTTGGGCTTTGAGGCACATGTCCAGCAGAACCTCTGTGGTCTTGTGGAAGCTTCCACCTGTTTCCTCCAAGAGCTGATTGGCAGGCATAGCCCAGCTGGAGGGAAATAAAGGATCCCCCCACTCGGTGAGCTAATAGGCTTGGGAAAAAGTAATTTATCAACGAAGCCTGGTGCCCCGGGTGAAATCTGTGTAATACTGGAAAGGTCTACATAATAATCAGGTTCCTGATCAACCATGATAACCCCGTGCTTTGTTTTGTATAGACTTTGGCTAGAAAATAATGTATTCTTTTCCATTAATAATTGGGAAATAATAATAATAGTAAAGTTCAGAGATGAGATTGCCTGGGTTGGACCTCAGTTCTGACACCTGAGTCATGTGATCTCTGGCAAGTTGCTTACTTCTCTATGGCTCTGTTCCTTCATGTGTGAAATAGAGAAAAATGGTGGTGGATAAATGATATTTTCTGTAAGGTTCCATTTAAATACTCAATACGTGCCTACCAGATGTCATCTCATGATTTATTTACTAAGTGCTCTGCGGAGCCAAGCATTGTGTGGGGCACCAGACTTGGGCTGGCAGAAAGTTCTCACTGCGACCTGGGGAGGGAAGGGATGGAGGCTCAGAGAGGTGAAGTAACTTGGCCAAGGTCACACAGTGAGGAAGTGCCTGGATCGAGGTCTTTTTTTGCTTCCATTTCACTACCGCTGGGCCAGGTATCCATACCAGGATTAGATACAGACTCTCAGGACACAGTGTGTTAATGATTTGAACAGAGAACTCAATGGGAGCTTAAAAACACAATCTTTTTGCATTATTCCCTTCTCATTTTAAGTGGTAGGAACATAGTCTGTCGCCTAAAAGATACTTGCACAGCATCAGTAAAAGTGCATTGATTTGTCGTTTGTAAGTTGTTTTATTTTTAGATTAATGAAGATCCAAATTAAACCATCGGAGTACAATCATCCTGATCGCCCTTACCACGTTCTGCTCATTATCACTTCATTTCTATGATGAAGAACAGATGGTCCCAATGTCATATTTCAGTGTGTATCATATCCAGCTAAGAGGAAATATCTCATATTAGCTGCACTTATCAAAATATTTGTACTTAATAATGACAGATATCTGAGCTTATGTACTATCTTGTCACCATGTCGTAGCTACCATTTAGAAAAGACCCTTTAAATTAGATATGGGAGGGAAAGAATGCATCATTCATTATTATTGAATGAATGCACTGAACTCTGAACAGCAATTATGGGTTAGTTGTAAGGAGAGAATCATTACGCTTGAATGAAGAACAGCAATTACAGTCTGTTGTCTCTGTGGCATACTCAGGGTTTTTTATTTAAGCGGCTGGCGAGATTACCAAGAAGGAAAGGGACAACTGGTGGTGGTGAAACAAGAGGACTAGTGACAGACAGGCAGTGAACGTGGTTGCCAAACTTAGGAGCCTGCCTCCTTTTCTAAATGGTAAGTCAAAGAAGAAGGCCAAGAAAAACCTGCTCTCAGAGGTGACTTAGAAAGCCTTTTAAAATAGTATTCATGTTGTAGAAAGTCCCAAAGGACTGAGGAAATGTAAACGTCCCATGTTCCCTGAAATAACAATACAGTCTTTGTGATCCCTTTCTTTAAACAACTGGCTGATCAACATGTACCAAGCATCTGTTATGTCCCAAGCTGGTAAAAGGCATAAGACATGCTCCCTGACCTAGAGAAATTTATAGTCCCATGTGAAAGCCAGACACAATAGCAAATAACTCCAATGATCAAAAAGAAAAAAAAGGTGCGTGCACAGTGCCAAAGTGGCCCAGAGGGAAAATCTACCTCCATTTGTGGGAATCAGGAAGAATTTCATAAAGTGGGTGATTGTGGATCAGGGTTCTGAAAGCCGAATAGGAGTTCCATAGTTGGATAAGAGGGTAGGGATAAAGAACATTTGGTCAGGCAGCAGATTGGGCAAGAGCTCAGTTTTGGTGTCAGGCCAGACAGGCTTTGAGTTTTAGTTCGAACTGCTCACTAGTTGGGTGAACTTGGGCAAGTCATTTATGACTCTGTGCCTTGGTTTCCCTGACCTATCAAGTTAAGCTAATAACAGTATCTACCTTATAAGGGTTTGTGACATATTTAGTACAGTGCCTGCCATGTTGTATGTGCTCCAGGTAATGTCAATTTTTATTAGCATTCCAGGCACAGGGGAAGACATGAGCAAAGGCTCAGAGGCACAAAACAGCTGTGGTGCTTTTGTATCTCAGGGCATTCTAGCAATTGTTTATAATACTGTAACAAAAAAAGGCCCAGAAGAGGTGAAAAGATAAATAGCATTACAAAATCTTTAAAGTCTTAAAATGACATTAGAGCCAACTGCACTTGATGATGTAACTTACTAGCAATTTGTTTAGAAAACAAAAAGAATAGGAATGGTATTTACCCTGAGTGAGGTTGCTGGAGGCTTTGACCAGGGGAAAGGCCCCGTGGAAGTGGGAGCTGCAGCACCACTTGAAGAACGGGTTTGGAGGAGCCAGGTGCTAAGTGGCCCCCTGAATCCTAAGCAGGTCTGCGTTCCTTGTTGAATGACAAGTGCCCGTTGCCCCGAGCTGACCACTCTCCAAAAGGGACGGCTGGTTCGTGGGCGAGCTCCGTATGTAAAAACCAACAAGAATTTTGCAAAAATATGGTTTGAGAAAAATATAATATTTTTAACGTGAAAAACTAATTTGACACAAAGATACATGTAAAAGGCTGGTGGTGGTAATTTGGTATTCAGTCGGGGCACGTTTTCAGAGGCAGGCGCATTCAGCTTGTGCCTGAACCAGACTCATGATTTGCTTGCCGAGCTGGCTGTCGTGGTCTGTGACCGTAAAGTAGCAAAGCCACCCTGGGGGGAGCTGAACAGAGGGCGCCATCTTGGGCCCTCACCCACTCATGGACATTTTAGTGAACGACTAGAGTTCTTTTGCTCCTTTACTGAAGCGCCCTCTGCCTCGAACTCAGCGCGAGTGCCTGGTCTCAGAGGGTGGGGAGGGAAGCCTTCTGAGTCACACAGGACTGAGCTCAGGTTTCTCTCTCCCCTCCAACCCAAGCTCCGCTGCTTGCACTCTCTCTCTCTCTTAGGGCACGTCCTTTCCCAACAGGCTCCTGGTCCCTCATGTAAACAGACCCTTGGCAGGCCTGCCTCACAGCTCTCCCCAAATGCCCAGACTTGCCCAAATCCTACAGAGGACCCAGCTTAGGCTGCCAAAATGGGACTCCTGCTCCACACTGGCCCTAAACACTCCAAAAATAATAACGACACAGTGGGGGAAATCTGCAGAACACAGACGTGGTGAGAGCTCAGTGACTCATGCCCATCACAGTGTGCTCCCAGCCAACATACTCATTTCTGTAGGCTTTTGATTTAGCTTTAGCCATAAGGTAATGGCATCACAGCCACTCCCAGAAGGACCAAATAGGCTCATTTCGCTCAAAGCAAATACCCCAGGAAATTGCTTATGTATCTCAATCCCCAAACTCAGATAAGCCAAGACTCCATTAAGTGAGTCTTTTGGGCTTGTCTACCCAAGCCACACCAGGTCTTGAGCAAAGTTCATGACCACAGGCTTTGGGGGTCAGACCGAGCGGGGTTGACATTTGTTTGGCAACTTACAAGTTGTTTGACCTGTGGCCATTACCTTATCTCTGTCTCGGTTTTCTCATCTGTCAAAGGGGTAAATCATATGCACTTACGGCGTTTTATAGATAATTCTATATGATAATGAGTGCAAAGGGCCTGGCCCGAGGGCTGGCACTCAGTAGGCTCTAGGAAGCGGAAGCTGTGACTGTGACCAGACATCCCGGGAGAAGAGGGCTGCCCTCCAGGTCTGGACACGCAGACGTGATGAAGTGGGAGAACGGGGTGGGGGCAAAAGGAAAAGAGAATAAGAGCATTTCTGACCGAGGAAACAGCAAAGCAAAGGCATGGATAAATATGAAGTTGGGTGTAAGGTGTTGGAAGGCTCCCTGTCGAAGAGCTGTTCAGGGAATTTTCTAGAAGGAGAGGTCTGGGTTCAGAAGCCTCCCCTTACTCTGCAGCCTCTGCACAGCTCCTGGTTAAATCCAGGCCCCGTTGGAATTTCGAGAGAGCCAGATCTAGATTAGATGGTGAGCCACTGCCTGCCAGCCTTGTGGATTTCGTGCACGTCCGTGCTGCCGCCATCCATTTCATCTCATTGCTATGATGTCAGTGATAAATGCCAAGTTTGATCCCTGCATTCTTTTCATTGCAAACTACTATGTTAAAAAGTAATGACAGGCTAAAATTCAGTTCACTCTAGCAAGGATTTATTAAGCATCTACTATGTGCCTAGTACTGTGCCTTCGATTATGATAGGTGGACTTAATTTATTCATGCTTCAGTTTACTCATCTCTTAAACCAAGCTTGAACCAAATGGCTCTGAAGGTTTTTTGTTTTGTTTTGTTCTTAGTTCTAAACTTAGAGGAAGTCCTCAAAGAGCTTAGAATTTTGCTGGGAGGATGATTTTACTTTTGCTGTGAGAAAAATTGTGTAAAACAAAATATGAACATAACCAAGTACGTGTGTGCTACTAATCAGCTTAATTCTGAGTCCAAAATCATAGCTGTTAAGCAGAGGTCAGCAAGTCTGGGCACAGTGTACGTGTGAATACCTAGTGTGGGGAGAGCATTCGGAATTGGGCTGCAAAGAAGGCAGCTCCAAATCAGACCTCACATCACACACAACTGTGAGAGGAGAGAACGTTCAGATGCCACTTTCCCTCTGAGAGTCTGTGAACCCAGCCTTTGCTCGACTTGAAATGATTAAAGGCGAGGTTTTTCCGTTTCGGGTCTGGTGGGAAGATTTCTGTGTTTGGCGATGGTAATCACAGATGGATTGAGACGATTCGTTCCCATTCTGCTGCTTACGAACAAGCACAATTAGAAGCTGACAGCAAACACGCTTCACAAAAATTATCACATTTAGTGTGATTCCCATAATAAAAACAGGAGCAAGCACAGGAGTCTTTTCAATTTACACAAAGAACCCTGGGGTCTCTTGACAGTCACTGCTGATCCAGTGTTTCTGAGTAAACTTTATTAGGAAAACAGATTGAAAACTCCCGAGGTTTAGTTAAATCTTGGTTTAAAACACACACACATTCACACGCCATGCCTGCTCTCACACCTTATTTATTCTCTTTCTTTAGCCAAAGCATTCATATTAATACTACCCAGATATTAGAAGGAAGGGGTGTGGAGGGTCCTACTGCCATCACATTCTATGTGCGTAGTGACGTGCCAAGCCTTGAAGAGGCTTCCTAGGCATAGCTGGCTTCCAATCTTATTGTAACTAGCAACGCTCATTAGTGTACTGTTGTACTTTAAGAAGCCTTTTATAGATGTTATCTGATTTAATCCTCATAACAATCCCCAGAGCTATAGAAATAGGAAGTATTTTCTATGTTGTTTTATAGGGGAAAATGGATGTTCAGAGAGGAGAAAAGTAACTTCTTCAAAATCACCCTGCTATTAGGTGCTGGGGCAAGCCTTGAATCCTGGGATGGACCTTGCCTCCATTTGCATGTCCTTGACACTTCAGGCATCAGGGAGGCAAGAAATGGACACACAAATTACGTATTCATTCCAAAATATTTGTTGACCGCCTATGTTATTGCTGCCTACTAGGCATCCTATTCAGTGGAGTGGAGTGGTGCTTGTCACTGCTTTGTGTCTCATCAGCACCTTTTGGGAAACTGCCCCTCTCCCATTCCACAATAGTCCTGTTCTCTCTACTCGATTTGGTGAAGGCTGACTCCACCCTCCTGCCACAAAGGAGGGGGGGGTGTCTGTCCCTGACTGGCCAGTTAGAATACTCCACATACCTATGCCACCTGTGATTGGTTCAGACGTAAGCATGTGACTTCAAGTGGGCCAATCAGAATCTGCCATAGGACTTTTCACCAAAGGTTTCAGCAAAAACATTTACGTCTTTCTCTGGAACTTCCAGGGGCCACATTGCCTCCATGGGGAGAGAAAGTGTCTGAGGATGGAGCAAAGAAAAAGCAAGTAGAGCTGAGAGATAAAGAGTACAAGACCCCTGATGGCTCTTTTGAACTCTGGATCCAGCTGGACAAGACAGAGAGGACTCTCCCATTCTATTGGATAGAGAGAAGACAGACAACAAACCAATAAAAAATATAATATTATAAATGTATATAAAATTTCAAACTGTGGTATTAGGAAGGTAAGCACAGGCAGAAAAGCTTTGATTCAGACAAAAATACTATGGTTAGAAGAGGGATCATTAAGTACAGTCCAAGAAGGACATGTATGATTTACTGGCGAAGGTACCACCTATGTTGGATTTTGAATAATAGGAATAATAATGATGACAATCATCTTAATAACGACGACCAAAACAATTGCAACAGCTAATATTTATTGACTCAGTATATCTTAAATTATTTCATTTAATTTTCACAAATCCTGCGAGGTAGGAGTTACTATATCTGTGTTTTACTGGTGAGGAAATGAGGATGAGAACAATGAAGTAACTGGTCAAGGGCCATAGCTGGTCAATTGCACAGCCGGGCTTAAACTGAAGACTGGCTCCAAAGCCCCTGCTTTTTTTTTTTTTTTTTCCTGCGGTACGCGGGCCTCTCACTGCTGTGGCCTCTCCCGTTGCGGAGCACAGGCTCCGGACGCGCAGCCTCCGGACGCGCAGGCTCAGCAGCCATGGCTCACGGGCCCAGCCGATCCGCGGCATGTGGGATCTTCCTGGACCGGGGCACGAACCCGTGTCCCCCGCATCGGCAGGCGGACTCTCAACCACTGCGCCACCAGGGAAGCCCTTTAAGTTTTTTTGGTATTTTTTTAAAAGCCCCTGCTTTTTAATTTCTAGGGTGTGTTGCCAGCAAAGTGGGGAGTCACGTTCCAGATGGGAGGTACAATCCAGAAATTTTCCATAAGAGGAACAAAAGGGGAAATTTTGGGCTTATGTCAACGCTGTTCTTTAATATCTTAGTATACATCTGTTGACACAAATCGTTTATCATCTCCTGGCACATGCCTGGCACTGGGATACAGTGTACACAAGACTCAGTCCCTGCCCACAGGACCTCACCCCTCACCATCTGGAGATAACACAAACAAGTGAAACCGCATGCAACCCTGGGCTGAATATAAGTTTAATTTCCCATTGCTCCTTATTCAGGCTTCTCCTCTGCTTCTCCCTCCCCTTCATCACCCTTTATTTCTCATTTTTTACATCTTATTTCTCTTTCTGACTGGAGCTAAGTTGGAAATGGAACCTTTAGTGGTGGACAGTTAGACAGTAAGTCCCCTTGGCTTATGTACCACTTGATCCATCACCTGCTGTTTTGCTTTCTGTGAGTTACTGTGTGTGAATTACATATGAACTGGATGTGAAAATCCAGCCCCATCAAATGCAGACCTTTCCCTGTTCACTCCCCCTCCCCCCTTTCACTCCATCGCTCTTATTCATTGCTATTCCTCTCCCCACTCCCCAGGTCTGACAAAAGCAGATTCTTCAAAATTGTCCTTCTGGGACTGTCTATTTCATTTTGAACTTGACACAAAATTACTATTTTTGACAGGTGAACTTTTCAGCATGCTTGATACAAATATTTTAATATCCTGTTACCTAAGCTGAGGGAGAGATAAAGTTTTACACCAGACACCTACAGTGGCAAGGGGATACGTTTTCTGGTGACTGATTTAAAGGTACAGTAATAACAAAATGGTTAATGAGCTAACCATGCTTGGTAGGGCAAAGGTCAACAGGGAAAGCAAACCCAGTAACTCAGCCAGAGCTATGGGACCCATGTGAGGGAAGAAATGCTGCCTGTCAGACAGTGCAACAGTTTCACCCCAAGTTCATTCCCAAGAGGTTAGAAAGGAGAAAAGATCGGCTGACATCTAGAATGTCTCCTGACTTACTCCAAGGGATAGAGAGCAAGTGGGAAGAAGTGGCTTGGGTGACAAGAAGGGAAGGCTCACGAGTGCTGGTGTGTAGGATGTGATAGAATGGTGATTGCTGTCACTGAAGTGTTGTATGGTAGGTCATTTGGGTAGAAGAATAGGTATCAAAATATTGCATATTATCTCCAAGTCCATATGATTAGCCAACCAGAAAAAGATGGAGACTTAGGCATGGGAAGGCAATAACGCTGGCAGGGCAGAGCCTCTGAGAAACCAGAACTGACCTTCGCAGCCTTAGGAACCCTTAAAGCAATACTAGCAAATAGAACTTTCTGGAATGATGGAGAATATTCTTTTCTACACTAATTTGGTAGCCATCCCATGGTTACTGAGCACTTAGAATGCGGCTAGTATATCTGAAGAATTGAGTTTTTAACTTTAATTTTAATTAAATTTAATCACCACTGTGGCTTGTGGTTACTGTATTGGACAGCACAGCTCTGCAAGGTGGGAACCTCAGAGGAATCTCTAAGATGCTGGCTTGGGTACTTCACCCTTAATGGAACTCAGCTTCTCACAAGTTTCTTTTCTCTCTGCCAGCTGGTGTCTTTATCCTCTGTGATTCTTTTCTCCAACTCAAGTTTCTGCTGTCTCCTGGTTTCTGCACCTTGATGATTCTGACTTACATGGACCATCTGCTCTCTATATCAACAGTATTAATTTTCTATTGTTGCATAACAATATCACCAAAAACTTAGTGGCTTAAAATAACACGTATTGATCGTCTCATTCATTTTCATGGCGTGGGAGTCTGCAGGTAAGGTTTAGCCGTGTCCTGCTTTAGGGCCTCACAAAGCCGCAGCCTCATCTGAGGCTTGACTGGGGAAGGGCCAGCTTCCAAACTCATATGCTTGTTGGAAGAATTTAGCTCCTTGCAGGCTGTTGGACTGAGAAATTCAGTTTCTTGCTGGCTGTTGGCTAGAGGTTGTCCTCAGCTCCTTGCCATCTGGGCCTTCCCGAAGGGCTGCCTGCTTCTTCAGAGACAGTAAGAGAGAAGTCTCCTCTCCAGATGGGTAGTACAATCTCATGCAATGTAATCATGTACCCAGATGCACATAATCACACACATCCTGTCACCTTTGCTATATTCTATTGATTAGAAGCAAGTCACAGATCCTGCCCATGCAGAAGGGGAGGGGGCTACACAAAGGCATAAACACCAGGAGGCAGCATCCTGGGGCCACCCTGGAGCTGCTCCTTCATGCCATTTCCAGCCTAAACTCGTATGGCATTTGGCTCATTTTCTTGGTGTTCCTGTTCAAGTTTTAGAAAGAAAGAAATAATCAACCTGGCTCATTCCTTTGCACCTGGCTGCCTTCTACATCCCAGCCTCAGGTTGGGTGGGCCACCTCTCTGTGTGGATCAGCCTTGTCCAGGGGTGAGGTTACATGGTGGGCATGATTGGGTCAGGCAATGACTGAGTCCCTTGTACAGAAAGTCAAATGGGGCTGCACCCAGCAACGTGGGTCTGTGGTCAGGTCATGCCCTGCACATGTAAAAGGCATAGGAAATTCTACTCCCAAAGACTGCTAGAGGCAAAGAGGTTTTCTTTATTCTCCTTCTTTTGCTCACAGCCTTTATCTGAGGTCCAGAGAGAAGAGGAGAGCTAGAGGGAAAGGGACCCTTTGAAACTGGATCCAGTTACATTTTAGACAAATTAAAGGAAATGTTACTTCACAGAGTAGAAAGTAACCTCACGGAATGCCTCATTCCAAAAGCAAAGAGAGCTAGGAATATAAATGGATTAAAAGATATAAATGACATAGTCATAAATTATGTCTATGAAAATAATCCAAATGATTAGCAATATGGGAACAGTTAAACAAATTATGGCAAATTAACATCATGGAGTGTTATACAACTTTTAAGAATGATTATATGAAAACTAAAACAATGTAGAAAAGTATTTTTGATCCAAAGCTGTAAGAAAAAACCCAGAATACAAAAATTTATATATGAAAAATTACGACTTTGTAAAATTATATATGCATGGAATGGAGCATGGAAAATGTTTGATTATAAGAGTATAAGTGTTTTTTCTTTAAATATCCTTTATTGTTATTATAAAGCTTATTATGAAAAAAAGTTTAGAAATAAATGACTAATAGCTAATGTTATTTGACCTAACTCTGTGCTAAATACTTTCCATGCTTTTAACAGGGTGGTCCCAGCTGTTATCCTTAATTCACAGATGAGGAAACTGTGGCTCCAAGAGGTCAAATAACTTGCTCAGCCAGATGGAGGGATTTGAAACCAGGCTGACTAGGTTTCATGTTGAACTAGGGCTGTTTAAATCAATCTGAAGTATGATGGGCAAAGCACGTGAGCCTGTAAGCTCTTCAGTGACTTGTAGAATATTTGAAACCTAATAAAACAAAACGGTGCATTCAGTCCAACTGCAAGCACACACTTGATAAATGTAAGATGACATGTCCATAGAATATAATATTATATTAACACTATTGTAAAGTTTAGGATTCACAACCATTAAAGTTTATCGTTTTGCAAGAATTCCTGATTGCCTGTGGTGATTGTTGCAAAATCATTGCCAATTATAAATCAAATGAGTTGCTTTTAGCCAAATAATTTCACCAGTAACGTTAGAAAAATGATTCCCCAAATTTTTGTAGGGAGTATAGGGTGTAGGTACAATGAAAAATATTGGATATGGTATGGGATCTAAAACCTGTAAAAGTCTTCGAAGAGACCTGTCCAGAGCCCATGCTGTCAGCTGTTGTCTGTTCTGCCTCTTTCCTACACAAGCATGACCTTTTGGAGCAGTGGGGAGAAGTGGAGAAGGAAGATGGTAAGGACCAGGGACAAGGGTCGGGGGAGTGGCAAGAGGGGGAGGAGGGGGCGGTCAGGGGGTGAGAGGCAGCTCTCAGCCACAGGACAATGCACTCCATGCATCCCAAAGCTGACTCTGTATGATGTAACACCTGAGTTCTGATTCTTCTGCTCTCATGAGGTTATGAGGGGCGTGTGTGTGTGTGTGTGTGTGTGTGTGTGTATGCACACACATGCATGTGTGGCATTTGCGTGTGTTGCTCAGGGGCTGTGTCCATGGCAGGAGCCCTTGAGGTAGGGTACCCCTATCTTTCTTTGCAGTAACAATTTTATGGGTCCACATTTTTCAGCAGTTTGCAAACGCAAGCTGTAGCACTCTCTAGAACCAATCCCATGCTTTCGGGGAAGCTGAACTGTGCACTGTCTTTAAATAATGACCTGCGAGTTGTTAAACAGTCAACCCGCCAGCACTCCTGAGTGAGGGCTTAGTAAACTACTAGAGCTTGCTTTCATCTTTGCAGCTAATCACACCCCTTTCAAAGCAGATTTTAACCCAGGCTTTGCTCTATGTGGAAGCCACATTCAGGGGGATTTTAAGGGCCCATCCCAACAGCATCCTCAGTTTTGGGGGTATCCATTAGGGCACTAATGTTCTCTCCTAAAGCAAGTGAACCAGAATGCTTTGAATGTAGAGTTGCTTGAAATGTCATTAATAGGTTTTCCTCCCCCTTTTCCATCCTTTCCCCAGACTTCTTTCTCTACCAAAATATCATTCTCGATTTACAGGTGGCTTCTGAATATAACTTTTCACTGAGTCACTCAAAACGAGTTTATGAGAGGAGGCCTCTGTGCCCCAACTGTGAGGCATTTAGGGCCCAAGATAACATCTCGGGACTGGGTCCTCTTACATTTCTAGCCTTGCAAACTCATTTTTGATGACACCCTTTAAATGACGTTCATGGCCATTTTTTTCCTTTCTGACCAAGCACTGGGATCTCACTGTGATAACTACGGGCTGTATGTTACTCGATCGGGGTAATGTAGAATAATTACTGGCCCATTGCACTTCATTACGCCACTGTAATCGGTGGAGGCTTGATGTTTCAGTTATAGCTGCTCTGAGAATTGAGCTGACATGGATACTGTGATAGGAATGATAGGGCGAGGGGGCCCCCATGCAAATGGCGGAAATCAGGTTCTGAAATGCAATATGCAGCTCAGCCCAGGACATCTGCTTCGTGTCTCTCATTTTCTCTCGGAAACAATATGATCATGGAATAAATGAGTCCTTCAACTTGTATTATGCCTTATAAAAGGTCATTGAAATGCCAGAGAATGTTAAATACCACGGAAATATTTGGAGAATAACATTCCATGGTACATCATCTAAGTGTTTTAACGGTCAGTTTCATGGGCCCAGTAGACACCCTCCTTCAGTATAGATCAATCTGTAGATAGCTTTTTAATATTTACCTGGTATAAAACAATGATCGACCATCCAGACTTGTAAAAGGACTATAGAGTCACCATATACTTTATCATCTGAAATAGGACACTTTAGAGAGAATGGAGTTATATTAATAATTACACTGGGACAGGGGCATAAATTTGGACTGTTACCAGGAAAATGAGGCCTATGGCACCCAAGACATAGGGCACAGCTATGATCTTTGTTCACTGTCCTTTTCCTTACAGCCAAAGCTAGTGTCACCTGGAGAGGACAAAAGTTATGAGCTTGGCCCTTCAGCCCCCTGGCTGGGTGAGATGCATCCCACCGGCCCTTCTAGTCCAGCAAGGAGATGTTAACATAGGCCTGGAGCTTCCGAGAGAAATCTAGGGTAAATATAGAGATGAGGGAGTCATCCCTGCAAATGGGCATGTATGTATACCTTCAGGGGAAAGCCCCACCTTGGCAAATATCATTATGGAAGCCATGGACGGAAGAGGAGGAGCCTTGGAAGCAGGAGGGGGAAGAGTCTAGAGAAAGGAGACCCAAGACAGTGCAGGATCATGTGAGGTGAGAGACGGATGCACAGACATTCATCGGATCTGCCGAGAGGAGAGTATGGCGGCCAGCATCCCCCAAGGTGGCCTCCGATGGTGCTACCTCCAGGTATTCACATCCTGTGTGGTGTCTCCCACACCACTAGGGATGACTTATGTAACCAGTAGGGTATTGCTGAAATGATAGAGTGTGACTTTTGAAACCAGGTCATTGAAGACACTGCGGCTTCCCCATCCTTTCCCTTTGATCACTCGCGTGTTATGAAGACACTCAAGCAGTCCTGTGGTGGGGTCCTCATGGTGAAGAACCGAGGGCTCCTGCCAAGGACAGTGGCAGTGAGCCATCTTGGAAACAATCTGGTTACAAAGAATATGTTCCCTTTAGGTTTCCCACAAGCAATGTCCACCAGCTTCTTTTCAAGGAAATGATACTGTAAGATGCCACTAACAATATGATTTAAGACACTGTGTGCAAAAATCTGCCTTATTACTTTATAGCCATGCTTCTCGTTTTCCAGGGAAATAGTTTGAGCCTCCTTTTAACTTTTTGTCCCCCATCCCACATTTTTCTATAGATAAAGTTTTATGGCACGGGACAACCCATATAAAATGCATCCACAATGATTCCTTTAAGCGGGTCAATTTGTTCAGGCCACCTGGAATTAGTGGATGATGTCCAAATGGCATAAACCTTTTCTGAAAGACAACTGCAGTGTCATCACGTGATCCGAATCTGTTTGACTGAAAAAAAATGGAGGCTGCATGGCCCTGCCGGAGTTTTCTGACATTCACTTCCTTTGAAGAACAAAACTGTGTGTGGCATTTGCAGGGTGAGCTGAGTTTTCTCTATTAGCTTCATCCAGACCCAGACCCTCCCTTTGCCCTGTGTTTCCCTGGCTAAATCACATCCCTGATCCACTCTAAGTCATGAATTAATAAAGAATCAACCAACTGCCCTATCTGGAGAAGCCTGTTTAATCTTTCATGGCTGGCGCCGGGAAGGATGCCTTTTGAATGGTTATTTCTTTTCTTTTTATTCCATCCCCCTGAAGAGTTGATCAAAACAAATGCTGTCTCATTTTCTTATTTTGTTTTGTTTTGTTTTTTTCAGGTAATTTAAAAAATACTTGGTTTTACAAAATGAGAAAGGAGGGGAGGAAAGCAAACATTCAGGGCTGCTGTATAGGTTGTGCACTTTACAAGATGTGAAGTAAAGGAGGGGTGTGTGGCTAAAATCCAGACCCCACTCCACTTGTCCAAATGTGGGCCCTGGCCCGGGGCCATGTCCATTGAGAGGAGAGGCACCTATTGGCGAGTCACATGGAAGCCCGTCTCGGGTAACACCGGTCCCACCAACATCATTTCTTTCCTCCTTCTTCTCTTTGTCTTCTCTTCTCTTTTCACCTTAGCAAAAATCCTATATGAAGTCTCTTGTAATTTGTTTTCCTCCCCGAGGAAAGGTTAATTCTTGTAGCCGTAATTCATTTACAGGAAATTAGACACAGGAGCAGTTGGACGTCCGAGATAATTTGAAAAGCCCCTTTGAAGATCTTTCCTTCAGGTTCACTAAAGGCCCTGTCCCCAGCCTGAATTCCTGATGGGGCCTCAAGGCATCACACAAGTGTGTACCCTGTGGCGAGACTGGTATCCAGGGAAGGGTTGACTGGGGCAGGACACTCACGTTGGAATGTCTGGGGGTAACTAGACAGGACTGGGGTTCAGAACTGACTTTTCTCAGTATTCCCTGCTCTTCCCATCCTCAAACTCTTCCTTCCAAGGGTTTTAATGAAGCTTTTTAATGTTTGGTGTCAGCCCAAGATGTTGGGTCATTTTTCATATTCATATAGCATCACTATCTCCAGTTTATCTGTCATTAATAGGGCCAGAGGACAGAAATCCACAGATAATTCAAAAGTTCTTGATAAAGGAAAGTTTTCATTTTCTCTCCTATATTTCTTAGTCGGAGCCGGCACAAGCCATGGAAATGACACATTTGAGTTTTATCCTGGTCCTTCTCCATCTCCTGCCATGGCGAGAGCCGTGGGCTAATTTAGGAAGGTTGCTATATTTTATTGTCTTCACGACATTATATTTTCTTCTCTTAAGAGCAGCATTATGTAGAATGGTCTGGAGTCGACTCCTCATTTTAATTTTCCTAACAGGCTTGGAAATGTGAAAAGCCTTGCCTGACCGGGGCTAGTCATACGGCAGAAATGCAAAGTCTAAACTCCATGCGACGTTGCTGCGTTTCGTTTGTTTAGTCCGCCCCCTCCTTCCACTCCCCCCATTTTTCCCTGTGTGATTGGAGTTGCTCGGAGCACAGGAATCACCTTCATGAAATGCTTACTGTCCCACACAACATGATGTAGTAGCGATGACAGGTGACTGGTCTCTAAAGCCAGTATCTAAGGTTGTGCTGGCTTCAAAACTTTCTTTTTGGCTTAGCATTATTAGTTTCTCATCTCTTTTCTAAACTCTTTGGCAGGGAAATTATTCTTAAAAGTTCTCAAGGACAGCCAGACATTGGAATATTATTCAACACTGAAAAGATATGCGTTATCAAGCCATGAAAAGACATGGAAAAAACTTAAATGCATATCTCACTAAGTGAAAGTAGCCCATCTGAGGAGACTACATACTGTATGATTCCAATTGTATAACATTCTGGACAAGGCCAAACTATGGAGACAATAAAAAGATCAGTGGTTTTTCAGGGATGGGATGGGGGTGGGATAAATAGGCAGATCAGAGAGGATTTTTAGGGCAGTAAAAATACTCCGTATGATATAATAATGTATCCATGTCATCATACATTTAACTAAACCTATGGAGTGTACAATACCAAGACTGAGCCCTAAAGTAAACTTTATGGACTTTGGGTGATTATGATGTATCATTGGTTCATCCTTGGTAAAAAATGTACCATTCTGGTGAGTGGTATTGATAATGGAGGGGGGGGCGCTAGGCATGTGTGCAGGAAGGGGTGTATGAGAAATCTTTGCACCTTACTTTCAGTTTTATTGTAAACCTAAAACCACTCTAAAATGTTGTCTTAAAAAAAGAGTATTCAAGGAACTAAAGCTAAAGGACATCTACACTGTGACTCAACCCACACCTGGGTACATGATGACAGAGGTGAGTGCCTGTGTCCACAAGAATGTCCACAGAAACTTGATTCATAAGAGCCAAAAGCTGGAAACAACCCAAATGTCCACTGACAGCAAGAAATTGTGCTAGATGTGCAACGGAATACTACACAGCAGTGAAAATGAACAGATCATTGCTACAAGCAATAATGTGGAAACATCTTGCAAACACACTGAGCAGATTCCCAGTGGGCTTGTAGCTTTGCCTTTAACCTGGGTCCACTGCTGGAGGCACTGATGCCATACCTTTCTCTTACCAGCATCTTTCCCCCAGGTGCCTGAGTCTCATCTGCCACACCCACAGTCATGGAGCATCATACGGACTGATCTTCTTGAACCATGTTGGTGTGACCTGCCTATGAGAAAGCCCACTACGTGGAGCCTCTTATTGTCATGCCCATTGCTTGATGGACCCCCTGATTGCGAGCAGGCCCCTCTGACACCATATATTGCACTTCTGGGCCTCTGAGAAACAGCCCTACAGGTGGGCCACTTCACTTACGTGCTGGCCTCAGCTTCCTCTCACTCCCCATTGTGTCATGTTGACAAGACCCCAACCACACAGTGCACTCCCCCAACCCAGATTGGGACAGTTTACCCCCACCAGCTGCTGTATTTCTGATATGCCCATTATCACTCAGAGTACTAAAGAAAACCCAGATCTTTTGTTAAACACCATAAGACCTACAATGAAATGTATATTAACACTTTCTTTTGAGCTCTTTCTTGTGGCATTATCTTTGGAGAGGAAAGTCTCTTTTGCAACTGCCCATTAACCATTCATGTTTTGAGGTACGGGGAGAAAAAGGAGAAAGGAGAAAAGATAAAGGGATAATGCCCATGAGACAGTCCACTGGACAGGTTCACGACGTGAAGCGTTTCAGACATGTTCGATCTGTCTCTATAATTTTGTTATTCATGAGACATAAAGGGAGTGAGAGAGCAAAGTAAACACAGCTACTTAGGAGATGGATGGAGCACACAAAGAGAAACGAAGCCACAAAACACAGCAAAAGAGCAGAGCATTATAGGCAGAAAAATTACATCTGGATTATTCTGCTTAAATAGAAGAAACATAAATCACACCAAGGGGCTCATGCAATGTGCACTGGAGTGATAATGAACAGAACAGCCCTGTCTGCCCTCTCTCTTCCTTGCTGAGTTGAATCTTCCCCCTCCTGTGTGATCTTGCAGAAGTCCTGGGAGCCAGCCATGGTCCCCGTTCTCCTGCTTAGTCCTGCCCAGTCCTGTCCCATCCAGCCCTGTCCACTGTGGTCTTGCCCCCGCTCTCCACTCTCACTGACTATTTTCTGCCCCTGCTATTATGCTTCCCTACTCATTCCATTGGTTATCTTTGAATATGTTTTCGTCTTTGCTTCTGTCTCAGACCGCAAGCCTCTTGAAGGTCCTTGTGTCTTTGTACCTTTCTTCTGTGCCCTGGGCTAAAAATTCTTCCATCTAGCAGGTACACAGTATATTTGTATACTTAAATATACTCGTATGTTGGTTGGTAAATTAATTTCAAGTGCTAGTGACTACATTTTTCTGCATTCGGGGCTGTGAGCAGAAATTCTGCACGCACAGCACTTTTGCAGGCAGATGGTTAATTATCACTGAGCCACCTACTACAGGACCCTATTTGGGCAAACATGTCCATTTATAGCAGCTGTTACTCTTAAAATACCTTCAATAGATTGACAAAAACAATGCAACAGGGTCAAAGATTTTCAATAGTAAATATTTTTGTCTAGATTTCACCAATTAAGTATATTTGGAGAGTCACTGAGATTTGAGAACCGATGTCTTTTACCCAATAAGGATATCATAAAATGAGTGATCTGTTTACTCTACTAATCTTTTGAAATGTCTCAATTTCCTTTGAATAAGAAATAGCAGAAAGGCTGAACTGTGTGATTCTATCTGGGTTCTAAAGTCATTGTAAATCAGAAATACCCTATATTCCCCCTCAGCCTACAAAAGTTGCATTCATCCACTTATCTTTTTTAAAAAAATATTTATTTATTTAGGCTGCTCTGGGTCTTAGTTGCGGCACGCAGGATCTTTAGTTATGGCATGAGGGATCTTTTTTCAGTTGCGGCATGTGGACTTCTTAGTTGCGGCATGCATGCAGGATTGAACCCGGGCCTCCTGCGCTGGGAGTGTGGAGTCTTACCCACCAGACCACCAGGGAAGTCCCTCATCCACGTTTCAATTTGAATAGTCAGTGATACCTAGAGGGAAATGTGCATTTTAAAATTCCAGACATGAGTCACACATTGTGTTTATCTCACGTGTATGGGGCAGTGAGTGTAGAACCTTTTCTGTGCCTGCGTTTCGTCATTTATAAAATGAGGATAATAGAACATCATAGCGTTGTTAGGAGGGTTAAATTAGTTAATATTTAATATGTAGTCTTAATGACTGACACGTGGTAAGCACTATATAAGTGTTTGCTGAAGAAATAAAAATAAAATAAATTTAACTCTCATGGCAATGCTTTGTGGTCAGTGCTTTCCAAAGTCCTTCCGCCAAAAATAATTAAAAACTTTCATTTATTTTCTATCCTTAGATTTACAAACAGTGGATATCACCAAGCAATCTTCTCTAACCCTTGGTGGCAACTATTTGTACAGCCTAGCTGACTCAACTTTACTTGTTTTGAATAAATAAATATAATTATATCTGTCCTCAAGGCCCCTAGAAACATTTTTCCAACACCGAGTGAAAAGATACACCGCCATCTTTTTCTGGAACTGGCTAAGTCAGTTTCACACTTGACAAAGGAGAAGCTTAGTGGAATGGGAAAATGTCTTAAAATATTAATTATATGTTACTGAGTTTCATAAATTTTTAAATTTTCTGAAAGGCACTAACAACAAGAACCTGTAATGACTCCAGGGAAATGACACATTTGCATTTTATTAGTTAAAATAAGTGCAGTAATACTCTAGTTTTCTGATTGTCACTGAAAAATGGACCATTTAATGTGTATACATTTTTCAGACAACTGTATCTTGGTCCTTCAATTGTAAAAACTGATCATTTTAACTTTTTTTTTTTAATGATGGGAATAATCACTCACTTTCTATCTTTCAGATCGTATTGGAAAATATAAAAAATGCTGAACATAATGTTAGCTTTTTTGTATGGGAAGCAAGGGTCAACATTTACTTTACTAAACAGTATTACAGTAACATCTTCAGATATCTTGAGGCGTGAGAGGACTCTTTGCCTCTGCACTGAATGGACCCACTGCTGATGCCTTATTAAATGTTGTGCTGGGATTTTATGTTTTTATTAGTTCACAGAACACTTGTTGGGTTTCACTTGTGAGGTATCAGTGATTGAAAGTAATTAAAACTATTAGTTTCTGGGGATTAAGGAAAAGAAAAAGTAGAGCAAGTCGGTGTTATATAAGGGTGCATACTTATGACCACCTGCTCAACAGCAAGGGTAGGTGCTGTTGGTGATTAAAAAGAAGGAAGATAAGAGGGGAAAGGGGGGAGAGAAGGAAGAGGAGAGGCAAAGAGTATCTGGAAACTTCTCTTTCCCACCTGTTACTGGTACAACACGGAGACTGAACCTGCCCCAGAACTGGGAGGTCCGATGGAGACGATGGAGGGTGCTGGGTTCTGGAGAACCTGGATCCAGAGGGGCGCCACAACACAGACTCAGCTCCAGAGAACATGTTCTGGCTGCTGGTGGGTGCACCCATGCACCCTTCCTTGGTGACACCATATGGATTAGGAAAATGAAGCTGCCTTATCCTTCCATCTGGAAGGGAGTCCAAGCTATTTTAGACATTCTAGAATGTTTTCACCAAAAAGAATAGTCTGGCCCAGAAAAGTCAAATTCTGCCAGCCTTCTAACACATTGCTCACAAAAGCTGTTTATTGATCAGGCTGAATTTTAAAAGTTAACGGCGGTGAGTTTTTTGAGTTAGAAAAGAAACAAACAAATAAATGTGTAAACGGCCTTAAATAATATAGGAAAAATTCTGAGCATCTGACCTTGCTGTGTCCCACTTGCAGCATGAGTTAGCAAAGCTGACCTGGTAAGGCCTGATCATTGCTCTGGGATGCTCGGCCACGTGGTTCCTCTTGTCTCATCCGGTTATTGCTGCATTTCCCCAGGCCTTTGAACTGATCGTGCCAAGTCAGGAGCCCACAGACATTACTGGGCCCCCAAGAGCATCTTGAGAATTGAATAATGACTACAGACATGTCTTTGGGAGAAACACAAATGTAACAGGGTTGGTTTTGACATTCATTTTTATCGGTATTGTGATTATGATCATGGTCTGTCCTTGTATCTGATCTAATTGCTTTCTAAAGCCCTCTCCAGGTGTTAATTTCTTAGCATGGGGCAACTGCTTGGGTTGAGTCAGCCAAAGTCTTCTCCTCAACCCACTCCTTCTTTAAGGAGAAGGAGGCAGTATATTTTCATAAGAGAAGATTTTGCTAAATCTATTCCAGATATCTGCTTCTGTGACCACATCAGAACTTCATGACAAAGAAATTTTGCCAGGTATTGAAATCCAATTAACTGTTATAATCATGCTAATGGCTAACATGTGCTGAACGCTTATGCAGTAGCAGGCGTGGCTCTGAGCAGCGGACGTGCATTAATTCACTGAGTGCGGGCTTCCCTGGTTGCGCAGTGGTTGAGAGTCCGCCTGCCGATGCAGGGGACGCGGGTTTGTGCCCCGGTCCGGGAAGATCCCACATGCCGTGGAGCGGCTGGACCCGTGAGCCATGGCCGCTGAGCCTGCGCGTCCGGAGCCTGTGCTCCGCAACGGGAGAGGCCACAACAGTGAGAGGCCCGTGTACCGCAAAAAAAAAAAAAAAAAAAATCACTGAGTGCTCCAGCAACTCCATGGTGCTAGTGTCGTCTGGTCCCAGGAGACGAATGGAACCCTGAGCAAGCAAGCAGCTGGCTTGGGGGGTCACAGACCCTGGACCTGCCCTCCTGCTACCTCATCATCATGTCTATTAGGAGTTGACCTGTGTCTCAAAATCAAGTCCAAAACAGAGGTGAGAACCCAACTGCTGGTTAGAATTACCTGGGGTGAGGGGAGGGGTGATGTACAGAGTGTATAAAACTTCATACACTTCGCCCCATGTCTATAAATCCTGAAACCTGTGCTTTGCTGAGTCCGGCACGCAAGATAAAGTGGACTGTGGGATGACCCTACAAGGGCAGGAATTTTGTATAAATACAACATATACGTGAAAGAAGCCAGTCACAAGGGACCATGTAGTGTATGATTCCATTTATATGAAATGTCCAGAATAGGAAAATCCATAGCAACAGGAAGTATATTAGTGGTTGCCAGGGGCTGGAGGGAGGGGATTGGAAATGGGGAGTATTTGCTGGGGGTTATGAGTTTCTTTGGGGGATGATGAAAATATTCTGTTGATTGTGGTGATGGTTGCACAGCTCTGTGACTACTGAAAGCCATTGAAGGGTATGCTTTAAATGGCTGAATCGTATGGGATGTGAATTATATCTTAATAAAGTAGTTATTACTAGTAGAAAACCCTCGAAGTGTTGTCTTCCAAGTGTCTCAAGGCAGAGAGAGCTCAGGAGAACTCAAGCACATGTGGATTTCATAGAAGTCGCTCATTAGAGGGAGAAATGGCTGATGAATTAAATTTATATAAATAATTTACGTTGATCATAAAAAATTAAAAGCAGCCATAATCTTGACACTTAGAAATAATCATTGTTAACATTTTCAGGTTTATCCTTGAGGATTTTTTTCTGTGCATATATAAGGTACACAGAGACACTGGATCATGCTACCTCCACTCTGTTGTAATTTGCTTTTCTCACTAAGCAACGTGCTATCATGGGGGCCCTCAAAGTGTGATGCCTGGGTCATCAGCATCAAAGTCACCTGGGCACTTAGAAAGCAAATTCTAGAACCCCATCCCAGGTTTGCAGAATGAGAAATTCTGGGGGCAGGGCCATCAATCTTTTTTTAACAAGCCCTCCAGCTCACCCTGACGCACACTCAGGTTTGAGAACCCCTGCCCTACCGTGACTGTGTGCATGTAAATATATATGGATTTCTGCCATAATTTTTAGTGACTCATATTCCAGTCTTTGGCTACTATAAGTAATGCTGCAAAGATCATCCTTGTACAGTCCTTGTGCACGTGTTTAATTATTTCCTCCACTACACTTCCAGAAATGTATTTACTGGGTCTAAGGTTTAGGATACGTACTTCCAAATTGCCCTCCAAGAGACCTTAATTTATGTTCCTACCTACAATGTATGAGAATGCCTATATGTTGTCTTACATTTTTGACAACTCTGCCTATTCTTTTTTAAAATTGATAATAATACAATAAGTAAAAAAGGTAGACCGTTGTGTTTTAGCTTATATTTCTTTGACTACTGGTGATATTGAACATTTGTATGTGGTTATTGACTATTTCTTCACTTGTGATTATCTTGTTTAGGTCCTTTATCCAAATTTCTACTGGACTTTTTATACACATATTTCTGGTGAAATTTAATATATCTTTAAATAGTAAGGATACTAGCCCCTGAATAGCACAAAAATTGAAAATATATCTTCTGTTTTTTTCCTTATAACTCTTTTTGCCATTTAGAATAAGTTTTAAATTTTAATGTTAGAAAATTTTATTTTGGTGCCATTCTTTCAAAGGAGTTTCTCATCAAGTTTTATAAAAATATTTATGTATCTTTTTGTTAGTACTTTTACATTAAATTGCTTAAGCCATGTGGAATTTATGTTGGTGTAAATTGTCTTTTTTTCCCAAATGGTTACCCCTAGATCCTTTATTGAATAGTCTTGGCTTTCCTGCTTGGTCTGAAATTCTAACCTTATCATGTATAAATTTTTTTTTATATGTTTGGGTCTGCTTCTGAATTTCCCAGTTTATTTAATTAATCTGTCTCTTTTGGAGTCAGTTTTGATGATCAGAATTTTAATACATTTTAGTAAATGCTCGCTCATTAGTATTTTTCTTTTTTCCAGATTTTTTTCCTGGTTCTTCTCACACACCACAGTCTTCAAATAGACTTTAGTCAGGTTTGAAAAGAAGTATTGGAATTTTGACTTGGATTATGTTAAATTCATAGCATGACTTGTCAGTATTAATATCTTTAAATATTAGGTCTTTCCATCATGAAACATGGTATGTCTTCTGCGGTCGTCCAGCTGTCCTTTTGTATTCCTGAGTAGAGGTTTATGGTTCTTATTATACAGATTGTAGTCATTTTTTGATAAGTTCCTTTCAGGCATTATATTTTTATGACTGTTATAAAGCATGTCTTTTCTAAGTGGTTATAGACACATTGTTGATTTCTGTAAACTAAGTTTATAACCACCAGCCTCATTGAAGCCTCTTATTAGTTCTAATATTTCCTCATGGGTTTTCCAAGTAGACAGTGATGCTGATTTTTGTCTGCAATTTCCAGCCTTTATTTCTGCTGTTTCATGTTATTTTTTATCAGTTGGTACTTCTAGAACAACGTTAAGCAGTCGTAATGAGTAGGTATCTTTGTTTTGTTCCTTTTAATGGCAGTGTCTTCCATTTTAAAGTTAATCGTGATACTGGCTG
This sequence comes from Phocoena phocoena, assembly GCF_963924675.1. NCBI lineage: Eukaryota > Metazoa > Chordata > Mammalia > Artiodactyla > Phocoenidae > Phocoena > Phocoena phocoena. Next base: position 12,345,981 of record NC_089234.1, read on the forward strand.
TTAGTTTGAAAAAACAAATTATAGATATATGTATATGTATACATATAGGCACACCCATGTACATATACACACACATCCATCCATCCATTCATCATATCTGCTACTAGCTTATATTCTTGGTTGACTAAGAGTTTATTCTGGAAAAACATTAAAGTGTTATGGACATTACATTTTATCAAAAGTCCTTCAGGATCTATCGAGATGATAATGTGTTTTGCTCTCATTGCCCTATTTAACACATTTTCAGTTCAACATTTGTTGAGCATCTACTATGTTATTAGTCATTTTAATAAAAAACAGACACACACTATAAACTATAAACCAGAAAAGCTAAGTTATCTGGATTCCCACTCTTAGCAAATTAGAAGCTGCCAAACGGAAAGCAGGTTGGCTGTCCAGGGAATGCCAGTGGACCCGCACAAAACGTGGATTTCTGTGGTCCACACTCTGGCCACTCACTGGTATCATTTGGAGGATCTCTTAAAAAAAAACAAACAGAAAACTATGCCTAAGCCCACTAAATCAGTTTGTGTGTGTATATGTGTTCCGGGGGTGGAGTGTAAATCAGGCATCTGATTGATAAACACAGTAGTTTAAATGATGGTGCAATTTAACTGACTGATGTCCTCAGGTTTCCTGCAGTGGATGCTATGATTTTTATTATTGCTGTCATTATTACAATTCGGCTATCCATATGAAACTCAATTTTATAGGTAAAATATGGTCACATATCAGCAATTTCACGTGATCCAACCTAACATTATTATTTATAATGACCATTTATTGTCTATTATATACCAGCAACAGTATTAGTATTTTCTACAGGTCATATAATTTTATTTCCATAACAACAACTCCATGAAGTAGGGACTATCATTCCAATATTCAAATGAGATGACAAGCTCAGAGAGGGTAAGGAAGTCAATAAAGTCACACAGCTAGTAAGTAGTAGAGCCTAGAGGCAGATTCAGGTCTGTCTGACCCCAAGTCTTACGTTTTTCTCTTTGATAAAGGACAGTCTTGGGTCTGCTTTGCTCACTGGTTTTCACTGGTGGGAAACGGACCCAAGAAGGGGAGTGAAGTTTGCTCAGTGCTCGTTTTAAGGGACAGTCCCGGGCTGCAGAGGGCGTGCACACCCCCCTGTCCATGGTGGTAATTTCACAGTTTCCACTCCATAGAGCAGGGGCTGTCAAAATGTGGTCCGCAGACCAGCAGCATCACTTGGGAACTTGTTAGAGAGTATATCCTCACCCCACCCCAGACCTACTGAATCAGAGATCTAGCAGGGTGGGCCAGCAATCTGTGGTTTAAGCAGCCCTCCAGGTAATTGGAATGCAGTTTAGCAGTTGTGAACCACTGCCCTGCGAAACAGTAATGACTGCTAACTTGTACGAGCTCTCGCTCTGCACAGATCTGAACCCATCCACTGCGGGTTCCTACAGGTAGGGGTTTATAATCATCTTAATTCCAGTTTGTACAGAAGCAGCTTTGGAGCCTGACAGAGGGTGAATGGATTACCTGAGGCTGTGCAGGGAGCAGCTGGCTGGGTCTGGGTTTGAACTTGGCTCTGAAGGGTGAGTCAGTGGCCTTAACCGCTAGGCTAAACCGCCTCCTGCTCCTCCCGTCCGGAAGTCTGGGCTGTCTCATTCTCTGTAGAGTGTCTCCAGTAAAGGCTGGCGGGAGAAGAGACGATACTGATGTCAGAACAGGGCTTTGGAGGAGATGAAGCAGCTCATCTACCATGGAGCGTCCTTAGGATGGGGAAGAAAGGGAGCCATGGTTTTGGTATAAAAGTTTTCATTTAGGAGGCTGGGGCATTCCAGATAAGCTGCCCTTGTTTTCTTTCCCACAGGCCAGATGCCTTTATTCAGGCACTTTTCAGTGACTGCACTTCGTCTGCAGAATGACCAGTGTGAGTCGGGGGCTTTGTATGTTGAGGGTTTTACTGGGGATTATTGCAAGGCAAGAATAATGGTGATATTGTTTGCAGAGCCAAGGTGGAAAATCAGACCAGGGGGCAGGATTTATTTTTCTGCCGTAAAGCTGACGGGGGGCTCTTCAAAAGTTCACTGACTGTGGCGCTGAAGTCTGTCCATTTGGAAGCACTCCTGGATGACGTGGGCAGATTCCCAGCTAATACTGTGTACACCCCTCTATCGCCAGGCATCCAATTCCCAGCGAATTTTGCAATATAGTGACAGTAATGGAAAGCAAAATGATCTCTAAATAATGGTTTAAGATGGCTACTTGATAAAGGGCACTGCAATAATTATGATCAATGGAGCATGGATTCAATATATATTGCCCATTTAGATGCACCAGATTAGCTTAACAGCTTTCTTTAATGTTCTGAGTATTTTGCGTGCGTGTGTGTGTGTGTGTGTGTGTGTGTGTGTGTGTGTGTGTGTGTGTGTAAGAGAAGGGGGAGGGTGAAGAGAGGCAGGGGGAGGGAAAGAAGAGGCAGCCTGCAAGCTGCTGTGAACGTTGCTGGGCTTCATAATGGTCAGTGTGGTTGAGGAGACGCAGAGCTGAGAGAGGAAAGAGATTCCGAAGTTGTGTGATCCATTACCGCACTCAAGTGTCCTGTGTTTCAGATGGGGGCTTTGCGGAGGGAGGAGGGAACAGGGGAAGGGGCAGAGGAGAGATATCTGATATGAGTTTTGTCACGTTGCAGAGGACACTTTCTGGATGACGAGTTGGTGTAATCACGGAAATTAGGCAGGCAGCTGGCCAAAAGAATCCCTCAACATTCCGGAAAGCAAGCGCCATCAACTAAGTGAGCCGGACAGGACTTGTTTTGGAAAGCCAGGCTAGCCATGGAAATATGTTTTACCAGGAGGTGGGTGGGAAATGATTTGCCTGACGTTGGTCCTAACCCTCCCCTCCCCAACACCCCCAGGAAGGAAATTTTCCGTGACAGGCTGTCTAAAAACCTGGGTCCATTCCTTAGCTTTTATGTTTCTGGGTTGATCCCAGGTAACACACAGGGTCTGTGATCAGTGTGTAATGATGAGGGCAGTGTGCCATATGCGCTGAAATTCCTTGGGATAATGAGGATAAAATGATTGCAGTCTAGTCCTGACTTGCTTTGATTTGTCAGTTAAAATAAAGGCCCCCGTCTCCACCCTTTCATGAAAGGACATCAGGAGGAAGGGTCACTGTTCACAGGAGGAGAAGCCAGTCCCCTAAACCCGATAATCTCCACTGATGTCCCTGCTGATTTTGAGCAGGTGAGGGGCTAATTGACTTGATGGTTTTTAAGCCTGAAAGGCAGCTGGCGTTTAGATGATAATAGTAACAGCTAATGTTCACTAGCATTTACTCTGTATTGGGTGCTTTGGTGCATTGCTTCGGAAACTTTGCAAACTCACATCACCCAGGGAGCTCGTTCAAACGCAGATTCGGATTCAGTAGGTCCGGGGTGGAGCCTGAGGGTCCACATTTCTAATAGGTTCTCAGATGATGCCCGTGATACTGACCAGCAGACCACACTTTGCATAACTTCATTTGATTCTCCCATGAGCCCCATGAGGTGGGTGCTGTGATGAATTCCGCTTTACAGAGGAAGAAACCAAGTTGACACTTAAGAGGTCAAGGGTCTTGCAGAATGTGGCACAGCTCTCCCAGGACAGGTCTTGAGATTCGAAACTAGGCTTTCCATCCTTCCCACCTTCCATCCTTCCCTTCCCTCAGCAACAGCCATGGGGATACACTAAGTGTGACACATGGCGGGGTGGGGAGATGGGAGCAGCAGCCTGGATTCCTGACTGGCTAGAGGAGAGACGTCTTGCAGAATTATCCGACCCAGATGGCATGAGGAAGAAATACGCTTAGTGGTATGAAGCCACTGAGATTCCAGGGCTCCCTGCAGCAGCTAGCGTTCATTATCCTGACAAAGCAGCATCAGATTCTGAACCACTCACAGTGCCTTTCACAATTCCCATCTGCCCCTGGTCATCAGGCATCCAGGTTTGTCCAGAGCATCACACTGTGAAAGAACCATCCAAATGGTGTCATGATGAAAATGGATGGAAGGGAGGCCCCCCACCGGAGTCCTGGGAAGGGGAAAGTTGATGGCTGTGTTACTTTTGAGCCTTCAGAATGGCAACTCCAGGGCTGGGCCGTAGAGCTTCACTCAGAGCTCATCAACACCTCGGGCCAATTTTCAAATGCTTCAGGCTTGATTAAACCCCAGGCACAGTTTGCCAAGTGCTTCCTCCTCCACCTTAATTGTTTAGATTGCGTAGAATTTGAGTAAAATTTAATCCAGATGTTTCTGATTCGTTTACGTTTAAATCACCAGAAAATGCTCTTAGGTTGCTATTTGATGTCGAAGAGGTTTTTCAAGCATTTTCCCCCATCTTAATAGGAGAGGTCACATTTGGGTAGGGGTAGAGAAGTCCCATGCACCTAGAGGTTTCATCTGATTTGATTTGAAAACCCATTCTTGAGAAATCTGCATCAGAACTCAATTTTGTTTTGACCGCCTCTTCAAAACCCTACGGTGAACATCTTAGAGAGAGAGCTAGAGTAATTTGCATGCAGTTGATATCAGGGATTCTTGTTTGAAAAAATAATACCCCTGACCCTGGCTTCTCCATCCTCGTGACCTGATTGGAGCTGGCAAGTTGCCACTCCCTTCTTGAACGACAGGAGAAGCAACTGGGCCAGGTAAACACACTGATTTCGCTTTACTTCACTACCTGGGCACTCGCTAAGCTGAAGTCAGTCCATCCGGCACCAAGTGTCTGAGAGCTGATAGATGAGAGTTTATGCAAGGTCATCAACCATAGTCTAGGGCAGGGGTTCTCAAACTGTGGTCCCTGACCACAGGTGTCAGCATCACGTTGTTAGAAAAGTGCATTTGTGAGCTGCGTCCTAGACATACCAAATCAGAAACTCCAGAGGGGGGGCCCAGGGGTTGTGTTTGAAGAGGTTTTCCAGGTGATTCCGATGCACCCTGAAATTTGAGAATTGCTAGTCTAGGCCCTCAGTAATACTTGTCATCTTACCCTTAGGACTTTGTAGGGATTAATGAGATAACATTGTCACATGACTCAAGACACTCAGACCCAGGCTGTATTTACCCAGGGCTCTAAGAATGACCTTTGTGATTGAGCTGGAAAGCCAGAAAAGCAAACAACCCCTGAGTTGACGTTTTCCGCCTCTGAATTAACTTTTTTTTGAGCTGCGTCTGCATTGAATGGTTGTTTGGGGGGCAGTGCGGATACAGCCAAAAGGCGTGTTTTAAATAGCGGCACCCTCCAAGTAAAAACTCTTTGGGGAACCACTGTCAGTTTCTGGAGCTTGAAAAATGCAATTCCCTGAATATGTAGGCTTTTAGGATGTGCGCTTAGAGGGCTCTCTGGAGTTGGCAGATTGATATGATGGGATCCCCCCACCTGCCGAGTTCATGCATCCAGTCTTACATTTGTCAAACGTTAATCGAGTTTCTGCTATATTCTGGTGCTGTCCTGGGAGGTCTTGGGGATTCCCACCAGAGATCAAGCTCTTAATCATTGTGCTTAACCAAAAGAATTCCCAGACTAGAGGTTGACTAGAAGAAGTAAACAAAGCTCTATAAGGAGCATTTCCCAGCAACAGTGGCAGTGGAGGGCAGCCTGGGGTGAGTGGAGGGGCCGGCATGCGGGACTGCCTGGAGAAGGTGATGCCTGGGTCTTAGCGGGAAAGATGCTCTGGGTAGGTTGGGGGGTGCGCAAAGAGGCGAGGAGCCAGGAGGGCGACTGCAAGTGTTTCAGAATGTCTCGGGCTTGCGGGGGAAGGGGAGCGAGAGACCAGTGAAGCTGGAGACGGTGGGGCCAGTTTACGAAGCATCTCCCATGACATAGTAAGTTCCTCCTATTCCTTGGAATCCTGTTTAAATCTGTCTTGCAAAGAGCATCCGCGGTGTCTGCATTTTTCTTGGGCTCTCCCAGCACTCTTGGTACCTGGAAAGGCGATGAGGTGTGGTAGAAAGTAACAGGGTCCAGAGTCAGGGACCCGAGGATAAGAAGTGCCCTGTAAGAATCGTCCACTGTGGTGCTGGGGTGCTGCCACTGCTGCTGCCCGCACCCTATTCAGCCACCCACAGGATCGAGGCCCAGATCCTTTGCTTCATATCTGGATCACTTGTATTCATTTCAGCTGTCTCCTGCTGGCATCACCTCTTGCCGACAGATTGACTATTCCTCTCTGCTCCTGTGTTCATTTCCACCCTGCCCCCTGTTCATGTCACCCCTCCAACCCATCTCAGAACATGTCACCTCCATCAACCTTCTTGGGCCACCTCAGTCCAAGTTCAAGCCATCCATCCCATGGACTTCCAGAACTTGCTGTCTGCCCTTTAATCATATGGGACCTCAGGGGTCTTATGTTTATGTGGATCTTATTGGCTCATCTGTTTCTCTCCAGCTTGAGGGAAGGGTCCTTCCCATAGACTCTAAGGAAGGCGTGTGCCCTGCATGAACATTGGAACCCGTGAATGGTAGCCTGAGAAGGTTAGTGCCCCACTGCTGCTTTGGCAAGAACTGTACAAACGGTTCAGTTTTATTTTTCTCAGGGAAAATAAATCATCAATCATGGGGCTGCAGTAACCATATGAACCATAAATCCATTAGGACCTAAAAAATTTTTTGTTGGTATCGTAGAGAGGGCTTTGTGGGAAGTGTTACATGTTCTTGCAGAATGTAAATCTGATCACGTGACTCCTCTGATCAAAACCTTCTCTGTCTCCACGTTCGTCCCAGGATGAAGTTCAAACTCCTTATGGCTTCAAGCCCTGCACACTGTCCAGCCCGTCCGCCCTCTAACTTCCTCTTCCAGCTCTTGGCCCTTATGGTCCAGGATCCTACCATCCTTAAGGGCTCCTAGGGCCTGGGGTGGGCATTTTCTCTCGCCACTGCACCTTCAAGCAAGGTCTTCTCTTCAACTTTCAGCTCCTGTTCTCTCAGTAACGTGGGAGCTTATGCATCACCTCCTGCAGAAAGCAGCTTCCCTGATCTTCTTCATCTGAGTTCAGTGCCTCTGATGGGGTCTTACAAGACATGGTCCTCCCCTCTCATTGCACCCAACCCATTTTTATTGCATTTGCCCTTATTCTTCCTAGACGATACGCTCCCCGAGGGCAGGGACCATTTCTAGCTTGTGGTGGATGGATTGGAGGCTCTGAATTTTTGGTTCTACAAAGGAGTGAATGAATGAATGGATACTTTGCTGAAAGTGTGGGAGCCGAGGGCTGCAGGTCAGAATAGGGTTAATTATGCAACACTTGTAAGTCACATCCCTGCTGGAGACAGTCAGTGGCTTTGGGGAGCTAGAGCCCAGAGCAACGTTTGTACCCATCATAAAAACATCGTTTACTGAGGGTTCCAGCAAATCCTCTTAAATGACTCCATTTCTCTGCCTTTATTGATGTATATTTCTTCTCCTGAAAACGTGTCATGACAATTTCACATTTCAAAGTGCTGAAAGAATGTGCCTAGGTTGAAACTTTCTGCCATTTGCAAGGATGTCAAATTTTATTCCTGGATGCATTTTTTTCCCAGCCGGCTTTTCTCGACCTGATAATAGAGGGTTATAATGGAAATGCTGCCAGATCCATCAGCTGCAGTGTGGTGAGCATCGCCCTTATAATGCAGCCAGTGATAGTTACCTGAAGCCCACGGAATGACTCCTGTCTGAACAGAAGAAGCAATTTGGAGGGGGTGATAACACCTGCCACGCCGCTGAAGGACTGCATCATTCCCCCTACAGAAGAGTGGAAGAATCATGATAAAGAAGCGGGGCCACATCATTCTTTCTTTCCAAGTGCCTCTAAACAGCCCTAATACTGTGGTATCTGAACTTCTAATGACGCTGAAAAAGGGCTTTCTGTTGTTGTTTGGGAATGTTTGTGAAAGCACATGGAGACAAAAATTCCCAAAGAATTCGCTGCAAGATAACCTGCCAGCAAATCATTTGCCAAAGACACTAATTAGTCACATTTACAATACCACTCTCTGGCTAAGAAATGGGATGAGGATTTTTGAGATGATAGAAGGGGCGATATACAAATATTTTGGGCGAGACATAATCAGTTAATTGGTTTATTAAATTATAAAACCATTGTTTGCCCTAAAGAGCAAAAAAACTAACTAAATGAATAGTCACCTCTTTGAAGACTTCTTACATTAATTCTGTTTATACATCAGTAGCAGCAGCCGTGTTAGACAAAGGGCTCTTTATCTTTACATGCCATAGCTACAGTGTATTGTGGTTCAAATGATGGCCCCGACTTTATGTCTACATAATTACAGAAATCTTATCCCTTTTGTGTTTGCACATCATTTTCGGTTTTTTGGAATAGTTAAACTCCATTTTACTTTTTAATAACATTTTAGAAATCATTGTGATTCAGGTAAACAGAATTTGATTGCTTTGATGGATTGAAAATGGTTAGCTCAGCCCGAGTTTATTTGATTTGTTTCTTCAGGGATTACAAAGAATAGGATTTTATCTCCAGACTGACAAAAGAGACAAACTCTGCATTTTTGCCTATGTAGTGGCAGGGCTGCTAAGCTACACAGCTCCTCCGAGAGGAAAATGCATTAGGCAGGTGCTGGATTTTTATCCACAATCTGAGTTTTCATTCCATCAGACGTCGGTGGTGGTGGGGGGGGGCGGTGGTGAAGAAGGGGAGGCATGCTTTATTCTTTTTCTACTTAGAATTTTTTAGTCAGAGGAAACCTGACTAAAAACCAGACCAGGGTTGTGGCCTGGCCCTAAGTACAGCAGATCCCACGGAGGTAACCTGGTGAATCAACGCCTGTCCTTCTCAGCCATAGTCACGGTAGGCAAAGGTCCATCTACTAATCGAACGCGTTTTGGAAGGCAATGTGCCGATTCCTTGCCGGGTTCACCTGAGACACGTCCCTGGGGATTTCCTGCATGCTCTAATCCGAGACCCAGTCAGACTGAGTGGTGTTTCTGACACGGCTCTTTCATTTTATCCAGCGTGACCTGACATTTGTGTGGCAGGAAGAGACCAGGAAAATGTCAACGGACAATGCAGAGAAAAGCAACAACGTGTTGCAAAATACCCGTTCTCGACCCAGCCCTCTTCCTCAGCCTTTAATTACTGGTTCTTAATTACTCAGTAATTAAGAACCAGGCCTTAATTACTGGTTCTTCAGGAGAGCACGATCTTGTTTCTTTCCCCAAACTTGTTTAAGTCCCAACTTCTTGGGGGACGGCGGGCGGGGGGGCTAGACAACTTTGAGTTGTTGTGTTTCAGAGACCTGTGCAAACCCTACTGTGGGCAGTAACAAAGTGCTGGGAGAAAAAGGAGTAGGGATTTGTAAGAAAACCTGGATCCAGATATCTGTCCTGTCTCATCACCTGTGGACCTTGGACAGATTTCCAAACCTCATTCATTTTAGTTTTCTCCGAGGGTCACTGAAAGGATTAAATTAGTTCACACAAGCCACTGGCACAGGGCTTGGCGTGCCGTAGATGTCCAGGGAAAGCTCATTGATACTCCTAAGTGTCTATGGAAAGCATGGCCATTGCCTCGAGGTACTTGCTATATGGTTGAGAAGGCCGTACACAGATGAGGGACAAATATTTCAAACACACTGGCACCGTTTTGCCCTAAGGGTCCCTAATGAGGGATAACATTTTAAAACAACCCATTTAGGGTTACAGGAAATCTTGTCACACCATGATGGGGTCTTTTGATTGTGACTGAAACAGACCAATTTCGTACAGATTCCATGCTATGAACAATCGCAAATGTTCAGCAAATAACCACATGCAAATACCCACCAGGTCAAATCTTATTACAACAAATCTAACTTACAAAAAGCAAAGAACAACCACTTAAAGTGTCATTAATGGCACTAAAACGTTCCCTGACCTTATTTGCTGGTTAATTGATTTAAGAAAGGAACTGATGATGCAATAAAAATAATACCTTGGGTAATGCTTTGAAATTTTATACAATGCCATTTGGTTTTAATATAAACCTAATCCTGGAAATATGCAGAGTAAACTCATAATCAGAATTAGGAGATGTTAATCAGAGAAGGCTCTCAGGTGGAGGTGTTTTTTTTTTTTTTTTTTTTTTTTGCGGTACGCGGGCCTCTCACTGTTGTGGCCTCTCCGGTTGCGGAGCACAGGCTCTGGACGCACAGGCTCAGGGGCCATGGCTCACGGGCCCAGCCGCTCCGCGGCATGTGGGATCTTCCTGGGCCAGGGCACGAACTCGCGTCTGCTGCATTGGCAGGCGGACTCTCAACCACTGCGCCACCAGGGAAGTCCCTGGTTTTTGTTTTTTTTTAGTTTGTTTCCTGTTTGTTTTCTGAAAGGCAAGGAAAATTGAAGCTGAGAAAATTGTCTCTACAAAAGGCAGGAATAATCAAAGTCATGGTGAAAAGAGAGGCCAGCAATCTGACAGGGAAGGAGAAAGGCTGGCTGGGGGTTAAAGAAATGACTCCCAGGCCAAAGACTCCAAGAGACGGGGTGAGATTTTGGGCTGAGAAATAAGAATGGTATTGGAGTAAAATCAGGATTTACTGAACACTCAGGAAACTGGCTGCTCAAATGATTTTCCACAGCCTTGAACGCTTTTAATAAACCACAGGCCCCTAAATCTCCCAGATAAGATGATCTCTTTTAGCATCACTTGCAAGGAGTTGAAACTGTCTTGCAGATATTGGCACATAGAACCAAATTCTCTCTTTTACTGTTTGCCCCACAATGTGTCTTCCTTGGGGTTGAGGCTGTACGTGTGGGTGAGTCCATCTTGGCATGGGAACAATCTCTCTCCTCTAATCTCCTTTTCTTCACTGGGAGTTCTTTGGGAATACCAACAAGCAGCCAGACCCTTGGTGAAGGCAGGACTGGGCAGGGGAGTGAGGGAATGGGGTGAGGCTTGGGCTGGGGAGGGACCACATCAAGCGGCACTGGAGTTGACAACAGAGCTTTCCAGTCTCCGTGGCCACAAAGGGCATCTCTGAACATGTCTCCAGGTGATAATATGACAATCCTAAGTTCTAAGGATTGAACTGTAAGACAAAGCTTCTGTGCTAGAAGCCAAAGAGAGTCTGCAGACAAAGAAAAGATGGGTCGGAGCCCTGGGCAGGCAGGTTTGTGAGGTCAAGGCCAGGAGGGGTCTGCACTGAAGGCGACAGATGTCCCAGATGTGAAGATATGCCACCCAGACCCACCTTGAGGAAGGATTTGCTGCCCAGCCACAGGGAGTGGGGTCAGAAGACAGTCTCCATGTGTGAACGTCTCCAGGGCTCCCTCAGCCGAGACAGTGCCTTGCCCAGGATCCAACCCTTCTTTGGGGAAGCTCACATCCAATGTCTGCATCTTCCAGGCAGGTGCATAACGGCCCAGCCATTTTGCCTCAATACGGGATGACTTTAAGGGTCAATATTCCTTCCAGAGCTCCTAACCATCTTGGTGGAGTGTGTTAGGCCCGCATGACTTACCCTTCGGCCCAATCCTAATTCCTCCCTTTCCTTTCACAGGTGTTGATCTCAATAAACATCTTGCAGCCCAAACTCCATCACACATCAGCTTCCAGAAAACTCAACCCATGCCATAGGAAAGGACTGTGAACATGCCAAGAGGGAGAGCAAGAGAGTTTTGCAGACGACAGGTGCTCACAGTTTGGTGGCAGCAGAATTAAGGAGCCCACAGGCAACTGCTGGGCGGGAGAGCAGGCAGAATTCAGGAGAGTCAGGAAGACAGGACAGGCGTGGCTAACCGGATGGAACGATGAACCTGATTCGACACCACGAGGCGCCCCTAACATGCTCCCTGGCGCAGGATGTCAGGTCGAGTGTGGGCAGCCTGGAGCCAATAGGTGAGAGGGCAGGTGAGTAGTTTCACCTGGCGAGAAAGAGGGATGTGTGAAGAATGAACCTGTGGAAGGTAAGTTCCGGTGATATCCTGAGCATCCCCTTCCTTCTGAAGCCAAAGCATCTCGTGGCAGGTGCCATATCTATGTGCCTGCATATATGACCGGAGTATAAACCCATGAACAAGTCACTGGTGAAGAGTGCCTGCAGTCTGACCAGGGAGCAGTGGAGGTTGGCACAGCCCGGGTTCTTGGGGATTGTGCGTACTGGTTGCTGTGGAAAAAGTGCATTTGTTTTGTGGCGCCTGGTCTTGTCTACGGCTCTGAGTACCTTTCAGCATTCAGGCCTCTGGTACAGAAAGTGACGGCTGACAGGCACATTTCCAGCCAATTTACATATATGTAAAGTTATTTAACTTGGTACCGATTTCTTTGCTTGTCAAACATTCCCGTTAGAGCTGGCATGTGGTGTAAAATTCTACATTCTTTTTGTCAGTCTGCTCTTACAATCTACTCCACCAACTGTCCGGAAATGTATTTCAGAAACAATGACCAATGGTACGGAAGGGTGTCTTTGTTTGTAGAGGGATGGATACCTTGAGCATCGATCCTCCACTGGGATAACCTTGTGTCTGAACCTTGCTGGAAGGGAAAATATGCATTTAGGTTTTGAGGAAGAAAAACGACTTCCCTTCAAGGACAAAGTTCTGGAATTTTTATGCCTTAGCACCCAAGGCAATCACAGCTGATGATTAATCCCTAATGAAAGCTAAACAGAGCAATTTTGCTTGACGTTTCCATTTCTCATTTGCCTTCACTGTAATTTTAAAGGGGTAGCGAACATTTGGGAAACCTGGAGAAAGTATCTCATGTAAAATATTATTAGGTTCAGTTTATTCCCCAGTAAAGAGAGGTAGAAAGGTCCTCTAGTTATCATTTCATATGTAGATATATCTGTGACTTGTAGAGGGAAAATTCTTTACAGAGTGCAAAGTATATATAGTTCATTATGTTATTTCTATGTAGCTTTCAAATTCTGAGAAGCGTTTGAGCTATGACCTCTGAGGATAGCTACAGACAAGCAAAAACAAAGACAGTGGCGTAGGTTATTTTATGTCAGTTTAGCAGATTGATTCTAAAAGAGCCTCAGCTTACTGCAGATAACGTGGCCAAAAGAATTTTACGTGCCTTTCCCTGCACTGGCCTCTGCATCTTAACTGGGATGTACTCAATGACGGGAAACCTCACTCTCCATTTTAAGCAAAGTCCTTTTCTGACTTCAGTCTTATTTCTTTGAATCTGGCCTACCGTCCTTCAAATTTCAATCCCGTGGGCAGGTGCCAGCCCAAGAACTTCAGGAGGTACATTTGAATTCTTAGTCTTCCCTTGGGCCAGGTCAGAGATGGAGCATCGAAACAAAGTAAATGTCGTATTTCTTTCCTTGGTGAGCAATGGGATGCCTCGCAAGCTTACTGCAGGTATCTTATTGACAATCAGAAACCAAGCCTGTCAATGAGTGAGAAAGTATGATGAGTTGCCACGTTCCACTGGTCTCCACTGCCAAGGAGAGGGGTCTGCAGTGGCTCCAGTAGGATGATAATTTGGTGTTGATAAGATTCTTGGGTTTGTCATCTAATGAGTGGTAAAACTGTTCACACAGCTCTGGTTATTTTCCCAATGAAATGTTCTGACTGCCCTAAGAATATATCATTGAACGTTCTTTCTTGATACCTGTCTTCCTAACCAGAAAAGATAATTTCTTCTTAGTCAGAAGTGATTGCTCCCCAGTGTCAGTAGTCACAATAATGAAAACAATAGCAGCCATTTATTGAGCATCTACTATGTGCAAAAAACCATATAGATCTGTCATTTCATATCCCCAATAATTTTAAGGATAGAGACATTACTATCCCCACTGACAATTGAGGAAGCGGGGGTCTAGATAGATTATACAATTGCTGGAGGTCACAAGGCATAAGAGCCCCCAGGTTTGTGTGATCCCCAAACCCATGCTTCTGTCACAAGCATGATGGGACCTCTGGGGTACCGGGGAGTTGATTGTGCAATGATGTCCTATCAGTCTCATTACTGCCAGCTCCTGGTGCATGTGTGCAAAAATTCATTAGATCCAGAAGAGCTTGGCTGTAAAGAATATGTGTCACTAGCTCGATTAGCTATTACTTAGATGTTAATTATACACTTATTAGATATTCATCAATTATTATTCAATGTCAATCAGATATTAATTGGGTATTTATAATTAATCAGTTATTTATTAAATATTAAGTAGCAATTGTGCCAATTTCAACTTCCACCAGCAAGGTAGAGAATCTACACCCTCTCCACATCCTTGTCTACATCTGGATCTGGTATTGCCAGCTTTTAAAAACAACGCCCAATAGACTGGGTGGTGAAGTTCCATCTCATTGAAATTTTGATCTGCATTTCCTTCATTACTAATAGGTTGTGTATTTTATTGGTCGTTTGGGTTTCCTCTTCTGTGAATTGCCAGTTCACGTATTTTTCTTTTTCCTGTTGGGTATTTATCTGTTAAAAATTGATTGACAGGAATTCTTTATATAGCCTGGGTACTAAGATTTCATTGATCGTGTGATATGTGCTGCAGATAATTTCCTTCCAGTCTTCTCTGTTAACTTTAAGGTGACTTTTACAAAAGTTTTATGCAGTATAATTGTATGCATCTATTTTTGCTTTTGGCTTTTTTATGGCTAGGTAGTTTTGTATATCACGTACAGTCTCCTATATTTTTTTCCTAAACTTTATTTTTTTTCACACTTAGACATATATTACGTCTGAAATGTATTATTTTTTCTTTAGTTTGAGGTGTGATCTAAGCTTATTTTGCACAGAAGAGTAACCAATTCTCCCGGTAGCATTTATTATGAGTGCATCTTTTCTACTCTGATTTATAATCCCCTTCTCTCCTATATCAAGTTTCCATGCCTTTGTGGATTTGTTTCTGAATTTTGTCTATCCTTGTGCCAGCACTGATGAAGTTAGTATATCTTTATAAAAAACAAGTCATGCTTCTTTATTCTTCTTCAAATGGCTTATTGTTATTCTTAGTCATATGAATTTTAGCCTCAGCGTGCCAATAATCTACTAAAAGATGAACTTGTTGTCTGATGAACTAAGTACACCGATCTTTGAGGAGTTCAAGGGCTTGATCATATAGTGTGCTGGCTTTCACCCACCAGGTTAATTCATTCATCAAAAAAAATTCATCTGCAGCTCACCTGAACTAGCTTAAACCTGAATGTGGAGACATTTTTAAACACCCATTCTATGTTTAATTAAATAAAAGTCAGAGTTTCAGCCAATTTAATTAGAAAACGGAATCTGACGTCTACAGGTCAGAAGGCACCAGCTCTGGAACACTGTAATTGTAGATAAGAATTACGTGAAATCATATGAAAAAGGAAGAAAGTCATTCCTGCTTACGATGTAGCTTTTCCGTTGCATTTTATTAAACCAGCCACCAGGGGGCAGAATGAGCATGAGAGTCCTACTTGCTTCCCCTGGAAAAAGGAAGATGAGTCCTCATTAGTTCCCGCTAGGACTAGGCCATGTTCAGTGTGTCGAGAGGTTAGAACGTTCTTTGGGAGGGAGATGTTTTTCAACTGCTATTCAAGATGGCGTTTCCTGCTGGTCTTATCTCAGCTGAAGTATTTTTTTTCCTCAGCACGGTGAAAGAGAAGCTCACTTCCTAATTGTTGAGATCAAACCTTTGACTTTTGTCACAAGGAAATGCTGTTTAATGAAATTTAAAAGGAAAAACCCCACTCCAACCACTTATCAGAATCTCAAACACCCTAATGCAAAGTCCAGTGTCCCACCAAATAAAATAGGGTAATATTTCCTACCGGGCTATTTTCTAGCTGACCACAGTATTCTGTTACTACTGATAAAGGGTCCAGTTTATTTAATTGAAAGTTGATGGGTATATATTTCATGGCCTGGGCATTTTTTTGGGTGGCAACCAGTACACCTTTACTTGTATTGCCAACACAAATAGCATGCTTTTCTAGAGTACTGATTTTTCATAAATAGAATAACACATGTTATAATTCTCTTTGCCAAAGGAAACAAGCCAAGAGATGAATGTAGTTTTTCCATTCAAGCTACGTAGAAGGAAGGAGGTGCTGAGCCTTCTGTGGGGTGTGCCTTCAGTTCAGCATGGCTTACTGAATGCCTGTTAGGTGTTCTTCTTTGTTTGAGGCATCACGGGGGCCACTGTCTTGCCTTTAATTAACTGAATCTCATTTGGGAGCAATGTCTTCAAATTGGGGAAGTCATTCAGTCATCTAGAAGATAAGGTCATTTAAATGAAAAAAAATGATGACTAATATGGATCTTGAATTTGACTAAATATGTGGTACCTAAGATGATTATGATTGTTATTTAGTTCAAAAATTCTTATTGGTTCCCCAAGAAATTCTTCCATATTTGTCTTCAGGGTAAACCCTAGCTGGAACCTCAGCTCCAGTGCTCCCTCCTCTGGCAGGCTTCACCAGGTAGCATCAGCTCTTCTTTCCCTAGGTTTCCCTCACCCTTACGTCGCTGGTAAGGTCAATCCTGGTTTGCGTATTCACGTCCCTGTTGGACCACAAGGCCATTGAGATCAGAGACCATGGGGTGCTGGTCATCTTTGGGTCCCAAGCACCAGCACAGATTTGTACACACAGCATAACCCAACCAATATTTGCTGAATTGAAGGGAAGGTCACTCCGCTCTCCCTAGCCCTCGCGCATAATCTTTGGAAGGCACCGACAAGCTTTCACTTAACCATCACAGTGGAATCCAGCATGCTGCTTTGATGCTAGAGCTTCAGCCACATGGCTCAGCTCTGTGCTGGCGTCCTGGTTGTGCGTGTTCTCCAGAGTTCTGCAATATCTGAAAATTGATTTACACTAGCTTAAATCCAAAGCTTTTGACACTTCAAAAAGTTGAATTTTTCTCATTCAACATAATAAATGACTTTCCTGTGCCCAGGAGTTTAAGGTTTATGTCCTGGGAGGGAAATGAAGGGTAATGAAAAGAACATGGCCTTCTGGGTCTGTTAATAGGCACTCGTATTTGCTGCATGAATGCAAAAAAAAGAATGAATGATTCACAGGGTTGGAAATATTGAATACACTAAGAATAATGCATGCAATAAGTGCTTACGATATGCTGGGATCTTTGCAAGTGGTTGCTTCAAAGGTTTATCTCATTTAATCTTCAAAACTCTTTGAAGTAAGTACTCTTAGCTCCATTTTATAGGTAAGGAAACTGAAGCTCAGAGAGGATAAGTAAGTCTCCCAGTGCCACACAGCTAGTAATTATCTGAGCCATGATTTGAACTCGGGCCCTTTTGACTCCAGAGCCTGTGCTTTTAACCCCTGCATGTAGAGCAGAATTCCTGGCACATGGAACACATTAGATAAATAATAGATGGGCTCCCCTTTCCTGATCCTACTGCGCTGCGTCCTAAAGCTTTAAACAAAACTTTATGGAATAATGAAGGTCTGAAGAGTGTTATATACATTTCTCTTCAACTCCTGGCTCTTTTGATCTTTCTCTAGTAAGGAAATGTCTGGAAGTTACTGTATTAGATGAAGACAGGACCCTGAGTTTCCAAGGCAGTGGGCCTCCTGAAGCTGAGACAAGATTCCAAAGCAAACGGGTCTTTTAAGGAGAGACCCATGGTGCAGCCATCACAGTGACTTTCCTCTCCTCTCCTCCCAATAGCATCAGACTTCCCTTTAAGAGCCCCAGTTGGGAACAACTTCAACAAGGGCAGGAGTCCCAGGGGATGGGACGGAAGCCGGGATTTGCCCTCCTAAATCTGGCCCGAGCGATAGAAGGCATCTTTGGCCTGAAGAAGTGTAATACAAAGAAAATCCTAATTGCTACAGCTAAGTAATTAGAAGATCCAACCTATAAATCATAGTGCAGGCAACCGCTTTAATTATGTGCGCGATTGAATAGGTGACTAATGCACATTCTTCCCTAGATGAGCATATTTAATATCCTGTAATCGCAACAAGTTTCGAGCTGATTTATCATTATTTTGTTTGGTCAGATGATTTTTCTGCATTGTAATGTGTTTTGTGGTTACATATTTGCTGTGAACAAACAATGCTTTTCCCAGGTAGCGTGCTGTAAAGGACTAGCTGCATGATTTGTTTACAATTCTTTTAGGCGTCTCAGAACTCAAACAACATTATGTACTTATTTTTAAGTAGCTGCACTAAAATCTTAAACAGCCTCCTTAGAATCTTTCTTTGCCAGTTTGTACACACACAATAATACAATATTTGAAAAATGGTCCGTTTCCTTGAGTCTCATTTTTGACACGTGGATGTGCAGTTTTGATATGAAATTAATAACTGTCCTATCAGAAGCATCTATGAACTCCAAAATGGTATCTTAATCCAAAGGAGCTAAAGACAACCCAGGCGCACGCACATGGTGTTACATTAGGCACGTCGTTGAAATTTGCAAGGGTGATAATAATAATACGACAGGAAATTTTAAACCTGCCCTCTAAAAGCTTGTGTTCAGATTCACTGGAATGGTGGAAAGATTCCAGGCATTGGAATCAGATAGATTTGGGTTCCAGTCCCAACTCTGCCTCTCATCAGCCTGATGAAGTTATTTGTCTTCATTGGAACTAAGTTCCAGGAAAGAAGGAATAATCCCACAGGCCTTGCAGAGTTGCTGTGAGAATTGGAGACACTGCATGTGGGGCTCCAGCGTGGCACCTGGGGTCTGGTGGGTACTCAGTAAATGCTAGCTGCTGTTGCAATTGGAAACCGAATAAATTTGGGCCTTCCTGCTCACAGGATCCAAAGGGAACTCAAATCAGACTCCAGAAGCCGTAATGATAATTTGTACGTCCCTACAGGACTCTTTCTTGCCCTCAGGTAGCAGAGGGAAGACTGTAGACACAGCACAGCTAAACTGCTTAAATACCTTCTTTATTCATCTTTCTCCCCAAAGTGCCCCAAATCATCTTTCTCCCTTTTCCCCCACAAACTTCGGCCCATACCAGTTTTTTGCCACCCCTCTGCTCCCTTGGGGTCCCTCTCCCAGCCTCCTGGACCCTTTCTTTTCTCCAGGTGAAGCTCTGAGCCTCCCTGAGTCAGGGAAGTCCTTGTGCCCTTAGCTTCCTCTCTCCTCCTTAAGAGAGAGGAGGAGAGCTAAAAAATTCTCACGCTGTCATGTTTGTCTTTGCCCGTGAAACACTGTCAAGTTGTTATGCTTGACGGACATCCTTTATAACAAGTAGGTTAGGATATTAGAGTTTTATGCTTTTGGTGGGGGGGGATGGAAGAGAATGATTTGGAAGTATAAGAAAATTGTAGGCTAGGAGAGAAAGAGGGAGAAGCTGACGAGGATGATATTAGAAGGGCTGGGGCAGCAAAGGGCAGAAGAGAAGAGAGGGAGGCTTTTATCAGCCTAGGAGCCCATAGCTGTGCCTTCTGCAGTTGCAATACACAGCTAATGTGTGTGGAGAATTCATCACTGTTCTTGATCCCGATATGTGTATTGATGAATTCTTATAACCCTCAGAGGTAGGAACCTTAGTAGCCCATACTACAGATGAGTCAACTGACGCACAGTAGGTCTAAGTGACTTGTTTGAGGTCACAAAGCCAGAGGTCAAATGCAGGCATCCTGGCTCCGGAGCCCAGGCTCTTACCCCCATGATATCCGGCCCCGTGGTTGCACAGAGGGGGACCCAGGGAAACTTCAACCCTGCCGATTACTCTGCATCGAACAAAGTCTTTTAGAAGAAAAGAACGGAGGCCTTTGGCCGCACAGTGGTGTCCCCAGTGCCTAAAAGTCTGCTGGAGCGTGGTTGATAAACATCTGGACACGGGTGTCTACTGGGTAGGGAATAAACACTCTCCCTCTTTCAGTAGGGGAGAGAGGTGGGGATCTCTCTGCAACCGAGCAGTTGAGAAATTTCCCACCGAAAGATTCCAGACTTAGGTGGCCGATACTAACATTTCATGTCACAAAATAACCAGAGATCCAGAGAGACACAGAGCTATTGAAAGTTTGAAAAACTGCCATGATGGTGTGGATGGGGGTAAGCAGAAATTGCTATTTTGTTTTTTCCTTTAAAAATCTGGCCTGGCGGTCCAGTGGTTAAGACTCCGCGCTTTCACTGCCGAAGGCGTGGTTTCAGTCCCTGATCAGGGAACTAAGATCCTGTAAGCCACGTGGCGCAGCCAAAAAAAAAAAAAAAAAAAAAATCTGACCTGGAAGCATAAGGAGTATATCCTTAGAATAAGCCCTCCTCCCAGCAGTATGAAAGGATGTGATTGGAGGTGTCAGGAATGGCACCTGGCAAAGAAACAATATCCCCCCAGCAGGACACGGCAGAGAAAAGAGCAGGGATGTCTAGATACTGTTGTTTGGCTTTTGTTTTAAGACAGTTCATCAAGGATAAGGAGGACTTTTCTAGGGTTCTGGCTTAGAGGTTCCATTTAAGCAAATGAAACCCAGTAATACTAACCCTAAGTCGGCTGCAGCCTCGAGGGACCTCTTTGCCCCCTTGGACATGGGAATTATCACTGTGTTTCTTGACGGGACTGCAAATAAAAGCAGAGGAATCAATGCAGAAGGTCGATTTTAAAAAGATTTTCTAATGCGGTTTTTCATACTCAGTGCGAGGCTTTGGATTAGCATCAAAAAATGAAGGTTATTCCTTTCTACCCAGCTCTAATTCTGAATCCGTTGAGGGCTACCCGTCCTATGTAGTGCGGAGAATTTCACAAGAGGTAAACAGCGTCTGGGCATCACTTACCTCCTTTGATGTTTAACACAATTTACAATGAAAGCTTTGAGAGACATTTAAAATCGTGCAAGGTCCTAAATCATTAAAGGAATGTGGTGCTAGACTTAAAAAAATGATAATCGAATGCATTCAACAGTAAAGCTGCCAAATTTTAGTGGCCTGTTTGCTAGAGGCTCTTTTGGAGAAACTGAGCTAGATTAAAAAAAAAAAAAATCACACGGCAGAATTTCTCAAATAAGAAATTATTGTTACACAAATTGAACGTGGATTGATGCAGGTAAAAATGAAAATAAAAATAGATTAGCTAAAGGTATAAAAAATGCTAAATGGTCAGAATACAATCATACTGGACACTTTTTGGGGTATTTGACAGGTCTGTCACCTACATCTCTGGGCCCCTGTGACCATGTTTGGACCATTTGCCTGGGACAGTCCCAATTTATGTCTGCAATCCTGATGTAAAAATTAAAAAAAACTTTTCTTATGGAAAACTTTCAAAATATACAAAAATATGCAGAACAGAATACTAAAGCTCCATGCATCCTCATTTCCTCTCCTGTACTATTTTTAAACAAATTCCAGTCATCAAAATTATGAAAGATAAGAACTTAAAAAAAGGCCTAACCACAATACCATTATCACACCTAAAATAAGGAACTGTAATTCCCTAATACAGTCAAGTATCAAGTCAGTGATAAAATTTCTACTTTTTTCCCCCCAGTTTTTGTTTGTTTGAACTGGGATTCGACTAATCACATGCACTGCAGTATTTTGATAAGCCTATTACGGCTCTTTCCATCTATAGTTTCCCTTTTTCCTTCAATTGATGATTTTTATATCATTATTAATTCATGGATTTAAGTATATTTTATGTGTTTCAATCCATTATGGTTATTATATTATTGGTGCTCAAGTTGTCCTATGTTTGTCCAGTGGGAACTTCTTCAAGGTGGCTCTTGAGTTCTTTGACAAGATCCTAGTAGTCTTTGATAACATCCTTGCTTCTCATATAACAAGAGGTTCCAGGTTCACCTTGTACACCTCCTGCTCCAGTACCAGGATCAGCTATTGCTCCAAGAAGCCCTGTTTCCTTTTAATAGGACCTAGTATTTAGAAATCACAATCTGGTCACGGGGGTGCTCCGTCCTGTCATTTGGTCATGGTTTCTGGGCATTTTCAGTGGATACAGCTAGGAAAAATTTAAAGATAGAGCACATCATGAGTTTATACTGATACTTGCAATTCAAGTTTGGGGATTACAGGATTTTTGCTTAAAACTTTTGTCTTACATTTGTGTCTGCATTTTGGCATGCCAAGAATACTGAGTCACCCGTCCTCATGTTAATGCCTCTCCTGCCATTTTGATCGTATAAAGCTTGTTATCTGATAGATTCCTCAGGAAGAGGTCCTGAGAAAACTTCTTTGGGTTCTTCCATGTTTGTAACAGTTTATCTGCAGTATTTATACTTTAATGTAAATTTGACTAGCTAAAAATATATAAAGTCACATTTTTTACCCTCAATTATGTTAAAGATATCATTCCATTTTCTTCTGGCATAAAGCATTGCTATGGAGCGATCTGATGATAATCTTTATTTTTAAATTTTATTTTTAATTTTTTAAATTTTTGCGGTACACGGCCCTCTCACTGCTGTGGCCTCTCCCGTTGTGGAGCACAGGCTCTGGACGCGCAAGCTCAGCGGCCATGGCTCACGGGCCCAGCCGCTCCGTGGCATGTGGGATCTTCCCGGACCGGGTCACGAATCCGTGTCCCCTGCATCGGCAGGCGGACTCTCAACCACTGCGCCACCAGGGAAGCTGCTGAGGATAATTCTAGTTTCTTTCTAAGTGACTTGGCCCCAAAGATTTTCTTTTTCTTAAAGTCCAGTCATTTTTCAAGACTACATTGCAATGTTGGTCTTTCTGGGTTTTCCTTCTTTGCTTTCCTTCTTTCTTTCCTCCTTCCTTCCTTCCTTCCTTCCTCCCTCCCTCTTTCCCATCCTCTTTCTTTCTTCCTTCCTTCCTTCCTTTCTTTCTTTCTCTCTCTCTCTCTTTCTTTCTCTTTCTTCCCTAGCTCCCTCCCTCCCTTCCTTCCTTCCTTCCTTCCTTTCTTTCTTTCTTTCTCTCTCTCTTCCCTAGCTCCCTCCCTCCCTCCCTTCCTTCCTTCCTTCCTTTCTTTCTTTCCTTCTTTCTTTCTTTCTTTCTTTCTTTCTTCCTTCTTTCTTTCTTTCTTTCTTTCTTTCTTTCTTTCTTTCTTTCTTTCTTTCTTTCTTTTCTTTTTCTTTCTTTCTTTCTCTCACTCTTCCCTAGCTCCCTCCCTTCCTTCCTTTCTTCCTTTTTCTTGTCCATGGTAAATCCTTTCAATATATATTTTCAAGTGACTTTCAGGAAATGTTTCTTGAATTCTAATTTTCAGTACTTGATCTGCTCTACAACTTTGGTTTCCTTTTTTGAGTGGGAGGGGGACCTCCTATTATATGTATGTTGCTTCTCCTTCTTCTTTTTTTGACCTATCTCATGTATCTGCCATTTTCTTTTGAATCCTTTTTATCTCTTTATTTCTTTTCAATTAAATTTTTTTGTCATTTTTCATTTATTTTGTAAGGCATTATATGATATTTACTCATTTGTTTATTTCCTACAACTTGGTCTTCATTTATGAAATGATTTATTATTTTATTTCTAAATTTTTCCTGAGTCCTATAACCTCATGTCTGAGTTTTAAAAATTCTGACTTTTGATTTTCTTCTATATTTTCCATAACTTTATATCATCTTTTTTACTTCTTTTAGCTCATTTTGAAATATTGCTTGCATTTCTTATGTATTTTCTGGGCATGTCTTTCTTTCTTCTTTTTTTTTTCTTTTTGCCATGTTGGGTCTTAGTTGCAGCATGTGGGGTCTTTGTGGAGGTGCGCGGGCTCTTCGTTGTGGTACGTGGGCTCTTTGTTGTGGCCTGCGGACTTTTCTCTAGTTGTGGTGTGTGGGTTTTCTCTCTCTGGTTGTGGCGTGAGGGCTCCAGGGCTCCAGGGCTCTGTAGTTGTGGCGTGTGGGGTCCAGAGCACATGGACTCTGTAGTTTGCTGCATGAAGGCTCTCTCGTTGAGGCATGCGAGCTCAGTAGTTGTGACGCGTGGGCTTATTTGCCCCACAGCATGCGAGTTCTTAGTTCCCTGACCAGGGATCAAACCCGCATCCCCCTGCATTGGAAGGTGATTCTTTACTACTGGACCACCAGGGGAGTCCCTGGGCATGTCTTTCTGACATCCTACTTATTCTCTTTTTAAAAAATGATAACTTTGTATAGGATTCAACTGCAATCATATTTTGTTGGTTATTATCATGTAAAATGAGTTTTCCTTTACTTTTAGGTGAGGGGGAGTTAGAACATTTTTTTCTAACTCTAGAACTCTCTTATTTTTTTCTACAGAGTGATACAAAATATGGCTTTGTACTTTGGAAAACTGCCCCCTTCATTGCCTACCCACAGTTTTATCTTGATCTTACTTTTTTCTTTGCCGTCCCTGTCCTTCTCTGGATTATACTCTCAGAGAAGAGATTCATCCTGGAAGCAAACTTCGGTTTGTTTCTTTGCGAGTTCATAGGGCCCAGACTACTGCAGTCCCTTATGATATTTTCATAAGCTTTTGCACTCACCTGAGAATTGGATTGTGCAAAAATCTCTCAGTTTTACTTGTTGTTTTCAGACTGACCTGCCACATTTCTAGCATGAACTTATTGGGGATTTGGGGGATTCTTCTGTTCTCAAGTCCACTCAATGTCCCCTAGCTTCCTTTTGCTTCCTCCTACACAGATGATAAGTACATAGATCTTGTAGCTCTTAAATATTTAATTGCTTTTTGGAGTTTATGGGGATATCCACCACATAGTTTTTGTGGTAGATATTATTCATGAATTTTGCTTTTGCTGTCTTAGTTTGCTCTGACTGTAATTGTGAGAGGGTTGCAGAGATTGCAAACTGACACTTCCACACTGCATATGCTCAGCATTCCTGTCCTGTGCAATTACTAATAGCATTCCCTTTACTCTCAGAAGTGAAGTTTGGACAATAAATTACCTGGTTACCCTACTTATCCTCAATCAGAAATCCAAATGGCTCTGAAAATTGAAAGATTTTCCAACTCATTTGGGGCAGATTCAAACCTGGCCTGAATTCATTTGATAGCAAAAGCTGACCTGGTCTGACCTAGAGCTGTTTATAATTTTTATATGTTCCATTTATTATGAATATCCATACTATTTTTGCAGAAATGTTCATGTCTTTGATTTTAGAATATGGCTGCAGACCCAGTGATGATGTTATGTAATATACAGTGTATGAATCACATTACCGTTTTAAACTATGAAAAGCTGTAAAATCTGAAACATTTTTGGACCTACAAATTTCAGATAAGGAATTACAGACCTGTAAAGGACTTCACCCCCACTGCCATTGAGAATTGCAGTAGGGTGAATTTCTGTCCCAAGTCAGCTGCATTTTTCTCCCCACTGGAATTAGGCATGATTGACTAAATCATTGGTGATTGATTTAACCTCCAGCCCCACTCCCCTCCCAGGAGGTTTTGGGGTGGGACTGAAAGTTCCAACCCTCTAATCAGTTGGTTGGTTCCCCTGGCAACCAGTGCCCTGTCCTTAGGTGCTGTCCAAAAGTTACCTCATTAGCATAATAAAAGACACCTTTGTGGATCTCTTCAGGAAATTCCAAGGGTTTTAGGAGCTCTGTGACAGGAATGGGGTCAAAGACCGAATATTTATTTCTTATTATAAATCACAATAGCACAGAAAGCAGGGTGGAATCAGGGAGAATCTGGGGAAGGCATTTCAGAAACTCAAGGAGAGGAAATAGTGGCTGGCCCTGGCAGGTGGACTGGAGGTAGTGTTTTTTTTGTTTGTTTGCTTTTTTGCGGTAAGCAGGCCTCTCACTGCCGTGGCCTCTCCTGTTGCGGAGCACAGGCTCTGGACGCGCAGGCCCAGCGGCCATGGATCACAGGCCCAGCTGCTCCGTGGCATGTGGGATCCTCCCGGACCGGGGCACGAACCCGTGTCCCCTGCATCGGCAGGCGGACTCTCAACCACTGCACCACCAGGGAAGCCCTGGAGGTAGTGTTTTTTGCTCAGGACCATGTGTGTTCCAATTCCATCAAATATGCCACATATTCTTCCGGGATTTTTAAGTGTGCTATTTTTACGATAATTACGAGTTGCAGGTTTATAGGCGTCCCATATTTGATGCAGTGATTTATGAAACAATGACACCATTTCACACCTGTCATCCTAGGGTTTTGAAGAGGATGACACATTTTCTGTTCTGAGGAAGCCAATTAATTAACTGATTCCACCCTTCCCACAGAGGAGGGTGTTACACGCCCATTTCAGAGCTGTTAAACTGAGGCCTGGCTGTACCGGGAAACCCCCTTAGCTCTCAGTTCTTCCCTGTGCACTTAGGGAACCGAATTTCTATTTCAGAATATCCTTCTCCAAACTTTTTTGAACCTTTGGAACTTACGTGTAGGTAGAAACGAGAATTATTCTGGAATAATTCTAGAATCTTCTCGGTGAAGAAAGGGGCAGGAATTCTAAATAGGAAGTTGAGCCCCCTTCCCAGCTATATTTGAAATGAAGATTCATTCCCAAACATGGGCAAATTCAGCTCTGGACTTGGAGAGAAAATACGGGAGAGAGGAGTGCGGGCAGAAGGACATTCCCAGGGAAATCGAGTCATGTTGGTGTCCTCCTGCTTTTGAGGTTCTGTGCCCCACTCTACTCGTGGGCATCTGCCAGGGGGACACTGTGTCCTCAGTGGGTCCCAGTCCTACATTCTAGCTTCTTGCTTCTCTGAGGCTAAGTCTTGTGTTAAAAGATTTGCATTTTGTGTTCCTTAATGCAAGCCAAATACTTCATCTGGTGTTCCACCAAAGTGCTGGTGATTTGTTCCAGTGCTGGGGGAGAAATGCCTGTACTAAATGGGCTGATGAGCCCCAGGGCCTTCAGGGGAGGTCTGATACAGTGCTGTACTTATGGGGGACTTTAGGCATCTTCAAGAGTAATAGGCCTTTACACTATTTCCATGGTCCACGTTGACCAGAGGTTAGGACCCTCTCCTTCCTACTTCTCTGCTGTGTGTTCTGAGGCTGAGTCAGGACCCTTCTGAGTGGATCTAAGAAAGCACTGGGCGCTCAAGGAGAGAGTGACCCGTTGTCTGTAACTGGAACTGACTGTACTGCCAAGAGGCGGTCAAGTTTACCTTGGCATTTTTCTTCCAAAGTCATGTTCGTATGTAACTTTGCGGACTGATGCACCTCTAGGAACTTAAGAACTCAGGGTAGTCAAGAATTCTTTGGATTCAGGGCACATTTAATCATCTTTTCTTACTAAGTGTGAGAAACTGTATCCCCTGTCTTTCTTGGTGGAGGAGAGAGCAAGGCAGTAAAAGCCACATATGCGTGTGTGTCTTTTCTGATTGGTTTTGGTTTCAGCAACAAGCCAGCTGGCTGTTTAGGAAAAAATAGAGAGCTCAGTGCACATGGCTTGCATTGGTCTGAATTCTACCGCTCTGCCAATGACTTAGAAGGGGCAGCATCTGCGTCCACGGCTGTCATGGGCATTCAGGCTCTTGGATAACAAGACAAAGGGCAAAAGCTGAATTTTCTTGTGCCAAGAGAAGGAAGAGTATCAGAGCCAAGAAGATCAAACCAATGCTGCCGAGAGTGGCTAAATGGTACCCATTAACCTCTGTCAGTGACGGAGCTCAGCAATGGGAATTTTGCCAGAAATCATCCCAGAGTGAAAAACGAGGTTTGGCTGGCTCCATATTACCCTAGGATGGAGGCATGGGAATTTCCAGGAAGAGAAGCTAAGTTGTTCCATCCCCAGTCTGCAAGGAGGAACCTGGGGCTGGAATCAAGCATTTGGTGAACTGATGGGATGCAGGTCGGTGCCTTTTCCGGTGGAGGAAGTGGACAAAGGGAGTTCCTGCTCGTTGTGGTCACACCCCTGGCGAGCAGCCACTTCACACGCGGAGCGTGCGTCTCATCCTGGGCCAGGAGTTGGCCCGTGTTGAATGTCTGTCTTTTGAGAAATGCTTCCATGTTTCCCGTTTCTGGCATCCGGGGGCCTTGCACTTTTCTGCCGCCGCTCAGATTCCTTGGCTGTGTTCTTCACCCTGGCAAGGAGTAAAGACTACTCGGCACATGTTAAACGATGGACGTATTGAAACTAGGATTTCATGCACTTTGCCAGAGAGAAGATGGGAGGCACTGATCACCTGAGAGCATCATTGGAAAACCTGCAAGCAAATATTGAAAAACCACTCCGGAGATTTCTTCTCCTCGTTCTTTGATAGGTTAGCATCCTGGCTTAGTTTCTTAGCAAAAACCACCTTTCCCCCAACTAATGAAACCGGATTAATGAATTTAGGTGTTTACCACAGTCACCCAAATAAGCCAAAACTCTGCACTCAGTTTTATGGAACAGTTATTAACAAAAGCCATTTATTCCCAGGCAAAGAGACCTAAAATTTGGCCAAGAGTCTGAATGCGCGTCTCTGCAGAGCAGCGCCCTCCTATGATTCAAACAACGCACATTTCAGTTGTTGCTGCTCAGAGTTGCTGCTTTTGAACTCTTCTGGATCTTGTGTTATTTGGGTTTTCTTTTTCCAGCCATTCAAGCTTTTCCAGTCACTAATATTAAGGAAAAACTGACAACTTACTGCAGGAGATATTTTGTTTCTGTCAAATGTAGCAGGTCGGCAGGATTCTAGGCTTGGATGAGGAATCTCCTTCTACTCTGTCTCTTGGACAGGGAGGTAGAACAAGAGCTTATTTGCAGAAAGTCCTTATTAAAGGAAATCCAAGAAGCCATTAAAAAAATTTATTTATTTAGTTTTGGCTGCTGTTGGGTCTTCGTTGCTGCACGCTGGCTTTCTCTAGTTGCGGTGAGCGGGGGCTACTCTTCGTGGTGGTGCGTGGGCTTCTCATTGCAGTGGCTTCTCTTGTTGCAGAGCATGGGCTCTAGGCGCACGGGCTTCAGTAGTTGTGGCACACGGGCTCAATAGTTGTGGCTTGTGGGCTGTAGAGCGCAGGCTCAGTAGTTGTGGCACACGGGCTTAGTTGCTCTGCGGCATGTGGGATCTTCCCAGGCCAGGGCTCGAACCTGTGTCCCCTGCATTGGCAGGCGGATTCTTAACCACTGCACCACCAGGGAAACCCCAAGAAGCCATTTTTAAGCAAATGTATTCTAGAGCAGTGATTTAAAACCGTAGGTTATAACCAAAAGTATTTCACGAACAGTGTTAAAAAAAAAAGTAAGTGAAACAGAATAGAAAAGAATGGATCAGAGCACATCACACGTAATAAGTAGGAATTATTTCTTGACGTTTCGTTTCGGTTGCTTGGATGTAACCGTGGCTGCATTTCAGTGGAAAATATGTTGTGTACAGTGGTTCATAAGTCAAGAAAGTTTGGAAGTCACTGTTGGGTATACGAGTCCTTGAGTTCTAGTTCCAGTTCTGCTGCTGCTGCTATGATTGGGCAAGACATGTTTCTCTGATGGGTCTCAGTTTCTTATCTGAAAAATGACAATCGTCTATAAAGTCACCTCAGTTCTGAAATCCAATGATTAAGCAAAATTCCCAAAGGAATCAATTTTAGCATTCAGCAATTATCCATTAAAAAATTCTCCTGTATAGTCAACCTCTATCTTCCTTGTTTTGGAAAGGCATGATTTCCCAAAGAGCTCTGAAGAGCCCAGACCATAGAGAAGAACATAGCCCATTCGGATGGAAGCTACTTCAATAAACGGGCTTGGCTCGAGGACAATCTCTTTGAGCTTCCGACAGATGTTTTGTACCAGATTTCGCTGGTTACACTACAATTATGTTTCGGTTACATCTGAAAATACCTACAAATGCTGTTTGGGATGGTGAGGGAGGATGGTTGGGGAAGGACAACTAACTGCTCAGGAAATGCTGAACTTGGTTAATTTGGAAACCACTCCCAGCTAACAATGAGCCTTGGGCCACTCACAGTTCCTGCTTTATATTATGACTAATGGGACGTCGTAAGAGCAACCAAGGAGACCCAGAGCAAGCCAGGCCTCTGGGTGGCAGGGTACAGCAGTGATTGAGAACTTATTTCTGGGCTGAGGTTCCTTCAGAACAGTCTTTTAAGCTATTGATCCCTTCATTCATAAATTCATAAGAGCCTACTTTGGAAGGCGTCTCACACTATGACTTGCATCTCGTTATGCTTGTTGGGTATTAATCCTCCAAGTTAACATCCCCCTAAATTCACATAGAGAAAAACCAAGGCATCTCAGGCACAACCGGAAGTCAGCTGTTTTCTGGGAGTTAAAATGTATAACTTTAGGAAGGGGTTCTACTATAGAGCTGGTATATAGGTTCCAGGAATGAAAGGCTCCTTCAGGTTCTTAAATCTTGAATCTAACCTGTTTTCAGCAAGGAGGCAGTGTAGGGTCATTGCTGTCATCTGTATTCATTGTACTTTAATTGCTCCAGTGAATTTTGAAGCCTCACCAAAACGTTGGAACCGGAAGGAAGCCTGCAGACCATCTCGTTCAATGTCTTTATTTTCAGCAGAGGAAAACAAGGCACTCATTTCTAGCTATCTTTTCTGTGTGAGGTGGCATTCAATGCTTTTGTCTCTTTACATAGATTTTAAGGAGATATTATTTTGCTTTTGAAGATTGACTATCAGTAACCAATTGGCTAAATTGTGGGTGTAGCTTTGTTTCACATTGACTTTTGAGATACTGAATTTCAGTAATTGGTAAACATGGTGCCCACTTACACCATACAACAATCTAACAACCTCTATTCACGGCCCAGTCCTCTTAGAACTCAAAGCCAGAGATGCCTTGACATGTACAAGAAAAGTTGGGGAGGCTTTTATTAGCTTTGATTTTGACCCCATTCTCATAAATTATGCAAAATGTGTCACTTATATGAGCAGCCCAGACGAGTAGTTGCCAGTTGTAATATAAAAAATGATACCACGGAAACTGAGACCTGGTTGTGGCAGATACCCTGTCAAAAGAATGATTTATAATCTGGAAATACAAGCAGCAAGAGAGGCCCACCAGCTAGGTCTGTATCATCTGAAGCAATCAGATCCCGCAAATATAAAGCAATTTTGTATTACCATTTCCAAGTGCTCCCCACAATAAGGACTCTTGTATGCCCAAGTTTAATATTCAGAGCAGAAACCACAAACTCTAGCAGCCGCTCCTGGTCAAGACAGTTAATAACAGTTCCCAGGCAAAGGCAGGCTGTAATAGCATGGCTCCAAGCAGCTGGGGATTTGCTTGTATGTCAGCCTCTCTCTCTGAGAACTAGAAAACGATGGTAGGTCAGACATCCATTTGCTTTATACACTGATATAATTTCATCAGAATTTATGATGTGGGAATTATTGCACAGGCAAGAAATGTAATCTAACCTTCATCTCACACAATGCAGAAAAGATATTATGTTTTTGAGAAAAATACACTGACTTGTTGAATCAGATTACACACGTGCAATCCTAATGGATTTCAATATTTCCTTGGACGAGTCATTGCTATTTGCATCATATGTATTAAATTGGCTTGGGTAGAAGATGTTTTTACAAATAAGAAAGAATTCTACTGCCGTTTCTTCTTTCATTTTCTCAAGTTCTGGCATGTGAATTCATTACTGGTAAATTTTAAACATCTGTGTGTGTGTAATAGTTTATCCTAATTTCTCTAGACTATATTTAGATTTTTAACATCCAAATATTGCAATAACATGTATGATTCTCTTTGATCCTTATGAAGAGTTCCTTGAGCTTCAATTGTCAAATGTAGTAAATGTTGATAGCCTTCAAGGGCCATCTTATAAATGGTCATCATAGTGAGTCCGTATGTCGTGTTCTTTGGCCCTTGAAACCATTGTGATTACCTTGAGTTCTATAGTTTTCTCCCAGTGGAAAACAACATCAAATATGTTTTAAAATGAAGGGCTTTCAAGATGGCACTTGTCTCATTTAAGAACTAAACATTCCTCGAATCAAAAAGTCCTTTTCGTGTATTTTTTAGAAAGAAATGACAACTTACAAATTTCAGAGTAACACCCCAAACCTGTATGTCTACAGAAGGGTCTCTCTGTAATACTTTTTGATATCTGCTAAAGACATGAGTATGGAGATAAAAGACCATGCTTAATCCAGACAACCCAAAGCCACTGTTTTAGTTGTTCTATAATGGTTCTGTTGGATTGCAAATACATTGTAGCATTAAAATGTACACACTCCAGAACTTAATTTTTGAAAATGTGTACTTAATAGAAGGCATATTTTATCCAAATAGGAAAAAAACCCCATGTTTAATTGGCTGGTGTCTCCAAATAATAATAACTCTTCATTTTGTACATACTGCCACAAACTGTAGCAAGTGCCTAATGTATATTATCTCTGATCTTCACCTCTGCTCCCATTCTGAGGTCACCATTATTGCTCTCATCCTTCAAATGAGAAAATGGGCATTGAGAAAGGTTAACTGCCTTTGCTCAAGGACGCATGCGTAATGAGGGGTAGGGCCTGCATTTGAACCAAGGTTTGTTGGATTTCGGAACCTGGATTCTTTTCAGTGCTGCCTGGAGCTGTTCCTTCCAGAAGGCTGGCCAGGTTACAGGCTCCTTTCAACTGTTTTTTGACAACCCCCAAGCCACTCCCACTTTCTTCTTCCTAGTTATCTCCCACTAGAGAGAGTGGGCTCAAAAGTCTTTTATGAGATATAACCAAAAGTCTGCCGAGGTGGGCAGGGTTCAGGAAGCCATTTGTTTCCTTAAGAAAAGCAGAATAGGTTCAGAGGCAGAAACTGAGGGCATTTCAGGTACGTGGGCTTGATGATGCTAAGGAACTAAACCAGTGCGGACAGCGTTCTATCTCCAAATGCCTTGTTGTGTAAGGAAAACAAACTCCTGTTTCAGATGTCTTAAGTAAAGGTTTCGTAGCCAAACGTCCCCTTCGGTACACCCACCCCACCATGTGGAAAATTTATTCAGTCCCTTGTTTCTCACAGGGAAAGTTCTTTCCCCTGAGCCTCTAGAAGGTAGAATCTGGTGACTGGATCCTGGACAGAAGCCACAGGTGGGATGTTTATAAGTTCCGGTGAACCCTTGGGCACAGGTGTGAAAGTCTCCGGAGGGGCAAAAACCCAACAATACTTGCTATTACTAGAAATCATCTTATTATCTTACTAAATCCATTCTTATCTTTTGAGAGACTTCTTGATGACCTAATAATGTTTGAATAAAATTGCCGAGTGGGGCTTCCCTGGTGGCGTAGCGGTTGAGAGTCCGCCCGCCGATGCAGGGGACGCGGGTTCGTGTCCCGGTCCGGGAAGATCCCACATGCCGCGGAGAGGCTGGGCCCGTGAGCCATGGCTGCTGAGCCTGCGCGTCTGGACCCTGTGCTCCGCAATGGGAGAGGCCACAGCAGTGAGAGGCCCGCGTACCGAAAAAAGAAAAAAAAAATATTGCCGAGTGAAGCCTCATGGAGTTTAACTTTCCACAAGCTCGTTGCACTAGACTTGTTTGCCCTTATTTCTATCCTGGTTGTTCCACTAAGATAGCATGGCCAGATTTACGAAATAAAAAAGTTAAATTTGAATTTCTGAAAAACAGTGAATTTTTTTTTTAGTATACATTTCATGGAGTATTTGGTATAAGATGTCCCATGGACTATTTGGGACATAATTTATCTGCCAAATTTAAGACTCTGTCTTCAGCCCAAAGAGTTTGTGCCAGGCCACCCCATAAAGCCCTTTGTAATTCATGTACTCAGTCACCCCAAGTCATCTGCTTGCCTTATTTTATTTTCCCATCTTCACCACCCTTTATTGGTTTTCTTATTCCTACCTTTGCTCAGTCCCTCCAGTCCTGATGCCTGACTGATGACTTGCAGCTTTCAACCTTTGGCTCTTACCGGAGGACAGATGCATCAGAAATTCCCCTTACACACAGACAGACAGACAGACACACGCACACACAGACACACATACACACACATCTTTCAAGCCCTTCTCTGGCAGGCATTGTCCTCATAGAAGTTCCCAGTACCATGGGGGAAGGAAACCAATCTCTCCTATGTTAATGGACATGGCAGATTTATTCCCACTTTGATGATGAAATGTTCATTCACTTATTTATTGGACACTGATGGAGCATATACTATATGCTAGGTGCAGTGGGGAAAAATGAGTAAGACATGGTGCCCAACTTTGAAGAGCCCGCAATGAGTTGTAGAGATGGCCTAAAAGCAAATGATTATAACGCGGTACTATCAATGCTAGTAGACAAATGGGTAATGGATCACGGGACCAGAGAAGGAGGGCTGTCTGCATTTACCAGGGACATGAATGTCAGTGTCTCCCATGGCTCTCTTCTTCCTGTCCCCTATCCAAATCCACTCTTTCCTATTGGCTCTGTTTTCTACCATTCCCGCTGGCCTGTCACCTGCCTTGTGCATTCATGATGGCAGCCTGGCCCCTAATCTGTGAATTCCCTGAAGACAGGCACCGGGTCCTTCATATTTGCCCGTCTCGGCATCTCTGGCACAATGAAGGGCCTCAAAAATATTTACAGGGTAAGACACTGATGTGATTTTTAAAGCAGGGTTTTTAAAAAATAGAGGAGGTGAGAAACTTTGCAGCTCGTACAGGGCTATAGCACAATTCGGTTGCTGAGCACCATTTAGAAGTCACAGCTTTGGAATTTATGGCCACTTGTCAAATTGGTAGAGTCAGGCAAAAGTGGCATAAACATAATGCCCAATTCCATCTGAAGTGGAATATCTTGGGACCTTTTCCTTCTAGTTACCCCCAAACAGACCTGATGTATTGCACTGAAGCATTCCTACACAATACTTGTATAAATAATTGCAACATGGAAAGCCTTCTTCTCTTCTGCAGTGTGTCATCACATAACTTTAGGGTCCCTGTTGGGATTCTTTTCGCTGGCCAAGGCCTCTGCATACTGTATGTATTTGGAGAATCCCTTCTGCCTTTTTGACTGGTTGGTGGGTCTGTTTTTACTTAAGGGCACGCAGGAATGGAAATGTAGCTGCTAAATTAATCTGGCCTTGGTGAAATGTATCTGCTTCACTAGTGAGATGACTGAAATTCACACTTTTATCACCCTTCAGAGCAGGCAGGCCTTTAACTCCTCTTTGCAAGATCTTTCCTGAACACATCTCAGGGGACCCACTACTCCAATAATGATGTCAGTAATGTTGGGGCAATGTGAAATGAAGAATTAACTCTATTATTGTAGTTTACTTTTAACAATCAAGTAGGGATGAGGGGTGAATGGTGGGCTTGCAGTAGACTGGGGCTGGGAAGTGTGGGTGCCTCACTTTCCTGCAGCTCAAGCCCTAATCAGATTGTCATGTTGCGTTGTGCTATCTGGATGACGGGATGCTTACACAGAGAGAGCTGATGAAAGGGCAGCTCTTAGAGATTTTCTTTGGGGGAAATGTATTCTCCTTACTTGCGCTCAAAACCAATACTTGATTGTCATGACTGCCCAAGAGAACTGAGAGCTGTTAGTCAGCGTTCTGAATTTGTTCAACATCAGATGGGTTGCATGACAGAGCGATCCATTTTAGTTAATGCTGCAGCACATCTGATTTGAATGAAATCAATTAGAATGCATCTCATGGCCAGCTTTTGTTTTTGTCTATTCCATTGTTACCCTAATCTAAACTCATATTGCTACAGACACAGTTCATTGCAAAGCTTCCTAACTGTTCTTGCTGCCCATCACTCCTCCTTTTCCAGACTATACTTTAACTCCTAACCAGCCCTTACGTATCTCCTCTACAGGGAAAGATTTGGAATGACGATCGAACAGGAGCAACAGGAATCTTCTAAGTTCCATCAACAAATCTTTAACATTATCTGAAATATCGACCATTTTCAGAAGTTTCAACAAACTTTGGAGGGTGAAAGTTAAAAATGCATAAATAATCAGGTTTAAAAGTAGCTTTGAGAACAGGTTTGCAATGTCAAAGAAGACTACATCTGAAATGAAAGTTCATCGAAAGAAGCAGAATATTTCTGAGAGTAGCTGGAATTTATATTCAAAGGGATTACGGAAGATGCAGAGTTATTATATGTGCACAGCCTGATATGGGAAGAAAGAAAGACAGGGAGGGAAAGAAGGAGGGAGGGAGAAAAGAAGAAGGAAAAGAAAGAAACTGAAAAAAAAAGAAAGCAGAGCACTAGCTTATCATTGGAAGTAATAAAAATCAGGATGAAAAGACTAAAATTAGATCATTAATTTGGAAGATAAACATATGTCATATAAGCTTAATATATAATTAAAAAATGACAGAACTGGAGGATAGAGGTTAGAACCAACAGGTGAGTAACAGAAATTCCTGAGGAAGGTAGACAATATATACACACATGAGATTGGAAACTGAGAAGGCTCATAGAGTTGATGTGATATAGACCCAAATCAACATCCGGGTCTAGCCTCATGAAAAGAAAAGGGTATTGCTAGTTTACAGGTCAAACATTGAGGTTGCTTACAAGAGTGAACCATCTGAAGAGGCTTTTTGTCCTTTCCCTTTTAAATGATCAAAGCCAGAAACAATGGAACAACATTTCAAGGAGAAAGAATAAGACTAAAGAATGCTTTCCATTTGCATATCACCTTAGTAATTCATTTATTCATTTAACCTCTCTCCCCCAAATCTACACATTTATGTATCTATCTACCTGTCTACTTATTTATGGGGCACTCAGTACTCTAAGGAAACATGGAAGGTTTCTGGGTGGTGGTAGTGCTGGCAGCTACCCAGTGGCCTGCCTAGTCACTTCAGGCCTAAGAATTATGTTTGGCAGAGATAGTTACCTACCAAATAGTCTTCTCTTTCAAAGTAATAAAACCCAATTTTAGCTGGACACATTGCTGCTGAGTAAAAAGATGGCAACTTCCATGCTAGATGTGATCATGTGCCTAGGTTGTGGCCAATGAGCTGTGAAACTTCTGGGAAGTCTCATTAAAATGGGGCGGTGTACCTTTCTTTCCTCCTTCTTTCCCTTCATCCTGTGACTTGGAATGAGGTTATGATGGCTGGTGCTCCAACAACCATTTTGGAGCATGCAGATGAAGGCATATATCCTTGTGGCTTGGGGCAGAAATCTATTCCATCATGTTCTCAGCTTCAAGAAGCCTTGGCCTTGAGGACTGTGAGACTTATGAATCTGTGAGACTAACTTGTTTTAGCCATGATTTTCTGGGTCTCTGTTACACCCAGATCTATCCTAAGTGATAATATTCTAAGAAACGATTTTGAATTGGCTCCAGTATATAGGTATATAAGTGATCTAGGTCCCAAAGTCCATGACCATCATAATTTCAGCTTAGTTAATTTTTAAAGGTGTATAATCTTTTTTTTTAATTTTTAAATTAAATTAATTTATTTTTGGCTGCGTTGGGTCTTCATTGCTGCACGTGGGCTTTCTCTAGTTGCCGTGAGCAGGGGCTACTCTTCGTTGTGGTGCATGGGCTTCTCATTGCGGTGCCTTCTCTTGTTGCAGAGCACAGACTCTAGGTGCACAGGCTTCAGTAGTTGTGGCTCATGGGCTCTAGAGCGCAGGCTCAGTAGTTGTGGCACATGGGCTTAGTTGCTTTGTGGCATGTGTGATCTTCCCGGACCAGGGCTTGAACCCGTGTCCCCTGCATTGGCAGGTGGATTCTTTACCACTGTGCCACCAGAGAAGCCCCTCTTTTTTTTTTTTAATTGAAGTATAGTTGATTTACAATGTTGTGCTAATTAAAGGAGTAGAATCTTAACATCCACATTGGCTAATTAAAAACTAATTCTCTATTTTCAAAATTAGATAACTAAGTAAGATGACTTGCTATGGGAGACTTCTGGCTATAAATAACTTAAAGGTGAGGAATGCTCATTGAGATGATGGCTGAGGTTAAGGTTTTATAATAGTTAATCTATAATCTTTCTTTCTGGCAAAAACTACATATATATAAAATATATAACGTATGTACTATATACTGTATATATCTACTATATATATATATTGCTAAATACAAATTAAACATACAAAATAAATTATACTCTTTTATTCCAACAAAAAGTAATTAGAAATTGCACAGGGATCTTGTTGATAATAACATTAAAAAATATAAAAACTTAAGAAATAGTACAATAAAAGGTATGAATGACTTACATAAAGAAGTCTTTATTGGGAAGTACAAAAAGGTAAAATAAATGATCTAGAAAGGTTAGAATAAATGAGACATAATAGTGCTAATTTGTCCTAAGGTTACATATAGGCTAAAGCAATCTCACTGGAAATTCCAGATTATTTTAGAAAAAAACAAAAAATTTACAACTTTATTTGGAAAAAATAAACTAAAAATACTCTCAAAAAGTAAATTTTGCAAGTGTGGCTCCCAAAAATGTTGTTTAAAAATGCCAGTCCTATCAAATATAAAACCACGTTATAAAACAACAGTAGTAAAAAAGGAGAGTAGAATACTAGCAAATAAAATAGCTCAGTGGAACAGGATAGAAGCCCATAAATTAAATAGAAAAATGTAGTAAGTAATAAAGTGTCATAAGCAAGACGGAAATGAAGAATTATTTAATAAATATTGAGAGTGAGGAAAATTGCTGTATTCCTTCCTTCCTACAGAGCAAAAATAATCTCCATGTGGGAAGAAGATTAAGCTGAAAAATCAAATCAATGAAAATCGGCCATAAATAAAATGGAATCTCAGATATTTGGAAGGGTGAGAACTTTCTAAAGGTTGAAGCAATTGAAGAATACAAAGTCATAGATTGTGAAGAAATTTCAAAATGCCTCTGCAGTGAAAATATAGCAACTAAAAATAAATCAAAGCAGCCTGTTAGAAAATATATTCATGTCAAAAATGACAAATTGTAGTACAGTTATTTATAGTATTTAAAGATCTCAATCAACTTTGTAAGAAAAATATTAAGATTTCAATAAGGATATGGGCCAAAGCCTCACTCAGAGAGTTTAAGTCTGAAGAGATACATAGAATCTGTTTTTAAAATGTTTAAATTAGCTAGTAACAAAAAGGCAAACAAAAAGTACCTTTTCGTTTTATTAAGTAAAAATTGAAGCATCTAATAACAGATGACTGTGGGAGATTCAGTAAAATTGGCAAATAATAATTGTTGGCCTTAGTAGGAGTTAGTACAACCCACTTGGAAAACCATTTGGCAATACAATTCAGGACCTACATAATATTCATACTCTTTGACATAGTGCAATCACTCTTGGGAATTAATTCAAAGGAAATAATTAGAAAGTAAAATATGATATGTGGAGAAAAATGTTTACTGAAGCATTATTTATAATACCAAAAAAAACCCAACGCACAACAGCAACAGGAACTAAACAAAAATAATTACAAATTATAATGATAAATATTATGCAACAACAGAGAAAAGTTTTACTTGATAACTCTAAGTTAAAAAAAATAACAAAACTATGTAATAGCTGCAGTTGCAATTATACAGAATGATGACAGCAGCTCCCCCCCCCCAAAGTAAGAAGAAATTATAAGAGTGGTATTATGCTGGAATTATGGGTAATTTTTCCTGTTAAAGTATTATTTAATTTTGTTAGGAAAACCTTTTCAATCAGTATGTGTGTGTGTGTGTGTGTGTGTGTGTGTGGTGTGGAGGTATATAGTGTAGTGGTGAGTAATTATGTGACCTTGAACAGATCACAGGAGATCTTTAAGCTTCAGTGTGTCTGTTTGTAAAAAGGAGATAATAACAGGATCCACTTTATAGAGTTGAATGAGGTAGTGCAGGTAAAACACAAAGGTACTAATGCCTGGCACTGAGGAAAAGCTCATTAATGTTATGGAAAGTAACACTGACTTTGGAAGTGCTGATGTTGAGAACAATGTTGTCACCGTATCCTTGCTGGTGTATTTTCAGTGGTTCTCCACTATTCACAGAAAATTGTTCAAATTTCTAATCTTTGCATTAAAGGCCTCCATCATTTTGCCCATCTTATCTAATTTCATCTTCAACTCCCTAAGATGAGTTTTCTGCTTTAGTCAGGCTAATCTGAGATTTTTATGTACAGTTACTTAAACATTCAGCCACTAAATAAATACTTGCTGAGAAACAGTCATGCTCGGGCACTACTTCTGGTGCTGCGGGTACATTTACATTATAGAGGGGGGAGACAGACAATGGACAAGTGAACAAACAGAAAAATGTGAACCGTCCCAAGCCAGGCTGATGCTCAACTGGTCTGCACTGTTATGGTTGTGGTGGTTGCTGATGGCAGGTGGTGCCCTCTCTGATTGATTGGTATCTGTATCATATCTACTGTTAAAGAGTTTTAATATCACCTGCTGTTAAATACCTTAAATACCACTCAGGCAAAGTGGCATCACGTTCATACTTTGGCTTGGTTATTATTATTGTTCAAAATGCTTTCCCGGTGATCTTCACCAACCCAAACTTTCAGCGTCCTCAGGGCTCAACCCAAACTCTACCCTCTGCAAGATACCTCCTCCAGCTATCCCACGCACTTCTCTTTCTCTAAACATTGTTATCTGTTTCTACTCGTATTTCTCTAACTTGATAGCGAGATCCCCAGGGCAGAAAACTTGCTGTGCTGTCTGTTGATTGGTTGGTGGTGTTTTTCTTCTACTCTTAAGAATTTCTCACAATATTTATTACAATTCTGAACATGGGATAAGCACATTGTTAAATATATGTTTGAATCAGCAGAAACTTTTAACTCAGAAAAGACCACTTGTTTGTCATTATTCCGGGTAACTTCAAGAGGAGGTATCAAAATTGCCTCATTAATAACTCAGTATTTCTGAGGTTATTTTCCCTGGGTCTGAG
Source organism: Phocoena phocoena (assembly GCF_963924675.1). NCBI lineage: Eukaryota > Metazoa > Chordata > Mammalia > Artiodactyla > Phocoenidae > Phocoena > Phocoena phocoena. Next base: position 12,386,569 of record NC_089234.1, read on the forward strand.
ACCGGTTCTGAGAGGTAACTGTTGTCTTGATTTATACCCTGGCCAGAAAAAGTGACCAGTGTATAGTTAGGATACATTAGGTGATTTTCTTGCAACTAGGTCACTTAAAACTAACCTATAGGTGAGCAATAGCTAAAATCTTGGAGCTGTCTTGCCTAATTGAAGTGCCTTCTTTCTAAGGTAGTGCCCCGTTGCCAGTTCCTAGACATCCAGCTCAGGGGGAAACACAAGACTAGCGGCGATAGCTTAGTGTTCAGCTCGGATCGAGATTCTAACTTAGAGAAAAAGCTGTGTCCTCACCTTGAAAGTGCCCTGTTGTAAAGAAATCAGTCAGCTTTAGGCTGGCAATGCCCCAGCTCTGTATTAACTATCCAGATTAATGTCAGATCATAGCCCAGGAATTATTCATGAAGCCCCTCTGTACAATATAATTGCAGATTTTGGCATCCAGAGTGAAGCCTCATTGTTTTATAGATTAGCTTCTCTTCCTGTACTACGGAAGAGACAATGATCTGAAACAACTTAGTCTAGGGGGAAAAGGAGTTCATGTATTTCACGTGAAAAAGCATTTGTCAAATGGGAGATCCCAGGTCTCACTTACATTACACCTTAAGAGTGGGGACCTGCAGCCACACTGAGAAGGAGATGGCTGATGTCTGTTCCAGGGCCATGAATGGCTACTTTCATTGTGGATCTTTCCTGAGTGAATGGCATGGCTCTTTATCTTTGCTTAAGAATTAGTTTTACCAAACCGTAGCTCTACTAATCTCTACTACAACATCACCAAATGTAATTTATGCATGTGGATGAAGAAACATAGGTTTCAGTTCCATGGAAGGGCACTAATCAGCCAACTACCTCGCTGCAATGACTCATTAGAGAATATTCAATGCAATCAAAATATTAATACACCTCCAAAGAGGTTTAATATTTTAGTGCAAATGTCAGGTTACCCTAGTAATCAGCACACCTTAATTGTGAGATTTTAGACTCTAAGATCTTTCAGACTGTGACTTTTAAAGGTGAGGAAGAGCAGCTTGTTTCTTGCTGAAGTGGAGTGGGCTTATTTTATTACGTTTACATCAAAGGTAATGGTCTTGAGCCATTTTCCATGGGTCTATTTGGTACATGGGTATCTTGCTTTCTATGGGATAAGTGCATCTGTGTGTTCATGCATGTATATCTACAGATATATGTGTGCATGTGTGTATAATACATATGTATACTATATAATAAGTTTTATATAAAAATAAATACCTTATTTTGGTTCTAATTAAAACCTCTTCTGGGGAAATTTAACAAAACGTTAACCAAAATAGGAGGTGTACGAACCTAGCATGAACTTATATTTTTCTCCTCATTAAATTACATTAATTAAATCTGTCAAATAACCCACTTATCCTAGGTTATCCACCAGGATTAGCAGGTTAATAGTGTTGCCTAGTTATAAGGTTTTCCAATTCTGTAAAATTTTTCTGTAAGAATAAGTCTCTGAAATAGATTTTCTTTGAATTTGAATCAATTTTCTCCCTGTTGTTTCCACATACCACACCAATGATCAGACCAAGCATTTTTTTCATTTAGCTGTTTGTTTGAGATTTTATATCTCTGTATATATAAGACTATATACGCATATACATATGCAGAGTACAGGGAAATCCTCTGGATCATAACCCAATGGTTTAGATGCCTGAGCAAGTATCTTCTCATATGTGCCTCATCTCGACTTGACTGTAGGTTTATAGTTTTGACCTGAAGATGATTAATTATTGAGGCAGGAGATTAAGGGAGCGAGAAAAGTCAGCAAGAGCAGAAGGTGGGTTACTAAAAATAGGGGTTTCACGCACACTGATGAAAAATAGGCCATCATCATGGGCTTATTCTGTGACACAAGAATGCTAACCACATGTTGATTCCTTCCGTGGCAATTCATTAAATAAAGAAAAACACAATCTAATATACGGTAGATTCCAGTAATAATTTAGCTTGTCGTTCCATGCAGCTATGATTTATCTTGGCCTGAGGAACTATAGGCAGTTAATTTCCCTCTTATATTCAGTTATTTGGAAGTTCTGATAAGAGAGGGGATTCACTGTGTACAGTGTATACATCTGTGTCTTATACCTACAGATGCTCCACTTCTTAGCAAAGGAAAATATCTCCTGGCGGATCTACAATATCCCCAGTTACTCTTCAGCAACACTTAACAGTGTTTGAATTAGCACCTGCGCTAGCCTGCCAGCCCACTTTAATTCCGAGAACTCTTCAAGAATATTCCACAATGCAGCAGCATGCAGTTTTATCAAACACTGAGAATGCAGTTCTACTTCGTATAGATGAAGCACCTTGAGCATAAAGATGCAATGTTTTGCTCTGGTGTATTCCTGAATTGGTGTTGCAAATCCCATGTTATTTTTTGCAGGCAAATATGTCCTTCCAACGATTGGTTTTCCTGAATATAAAGTCTGCCTCCCCCCCAAATAATGAAGATTTATAGCTCTTCTATCACTTTTTAAGAACACTATGACATTTTCCTGCATAGAGATCTCTCCATGCAAAGGAATCTCATGTGAAATTAGAAAGTGGGCGTCCAGGTGAGGTTGTGTACTCCATGGGTCCCAGTCTTTCTCCTTTTAGACCATTCACATTGAATCACTTGTTTACTATCTGTATTTCCCATCAGTCTGTAATGTCCGTATTTTGGGGTCTGTGCCTGTCTTATTTATATCTATATCCTCTCTACTTAGCCCAGGGCTTATAGGCACACAGTAGACACCTGATAAATATTTGTTGAATAAGTGAATGGATGGATAGTCTAGTCTTTAACGTGTGCTTAATACCTTAATACATAAAAGTCAGTTCAACTTCTAACCTTCCTTTACAAAGTCCCGCAAAGAGGAGATCAGCAATTCCTGAGAAGCTATCCCTTTTACTCAAGACTTAGAATCTAAAGAGTGTTGTCAGTTGCATACGTCACTTTCTTACTTGCAGAGAAGGCAAAGAAGACACTTCTCTGAGTGAAGTTTCACTGAAAATTCTATTTCTTTTCTTGGGGATGTGTCTATTTTCAAGTTAGGAGCTATGGCACTCATCCCCTTGGAGTAAAGGTAAAAAAAAAATCCCCAAAACAAAGATCTGGAAAAGCTCTACTCCTCTCTATTCTGCTACGAACGTTGAACTTAGAATTCTTACGTTGTGCCATGCATGTGACACTATTCAACAGTTACGCAGTGCTTTCTATGTGCCAAGCACTAGTGTAAGATTTTTATACGCATTGACTCCTAACAACTACCATGGAAGGCAAATATTATTATAACTTCATATTACGGAGGAGGACTTGGAAGCTGGGAGAGGTTATTTAACTTGGCTAATGTCATGCAGGTAATAAATAACAGAGGAGGATTTGCAGTCCGTCCCATGATCTTAACTCCCATGGTATTCCACTTTTTTTGTGTGTGATTCTTTTCTCTTTTTTAAAAAGGTAATTAATTAATTAAGTTTTGGCTGCGTTGGGACTTAATTGTTGCACGCGGGCTTTCTCTTTCTCTAGTTGCCGCGAGCGGGGCTACTCTTCGTTGTGGTGCACAGGCTTCCCATTGGCTTCTCTTGTTGCGGAGCACGGGCTCTAGAGCGCAGGCTCAGTAGTTTTTGAGCACGGGCTTAGTTGCTCCGCGGCATGTGGGATCCTCCTGGACCAGGGCTCGAACCGGTGTTCTGCATTGGCAGGCAGATTCTTAACCACTGCGCCACCAGGGAAGCCCTCCACTACTTAATGCTGTGAGAACACTATGAAAATGCCTCTGTTTGGTATTGTTTTTTTCCCTCATTGCCAGATGGTTGGTGCCTGAATGGGGGCTCACAGAACACTTGCATGTCAGAGATTGATGTGAGAATTCCTCAAGGTTTTCACTCTGATTATCTACATGTTAAAAAAAAATGCAGCTATGCTTCAAAATGGAAGAAGCAGAATAAAGTGATGTACCAGTACAACTAGACAGAGAACATTTCTAAGATGCTCTAGCAGGAAAGACCGTTTTATTTCTTAAGACACCTAATTGTTTCACCGTAGCTTAGTGAAAACCACAGCCGCCTTAATAGGAAAGGTGGGTGTTAGGCTCCTGTGTGAGCAGTGGCGGATCCGTCCAGCAGAGGGCGACAAGGTAACAAAACTCTGCCGGTTTCCACCTGTGCTGCCTGGGTTTTGGGCAACTCTGGTGCCCTCAGAGTCACAGTCTGAGAATGTCGTGTACGATGGTTGTTGCCAGGCCCTTGGTACAGGAATAAAAATTCCTATGTGTACAGAAAAAAATAGAAAATGAAAAACCCTTGAAAGAAGGACTTGGCACGTCTGTAGCGTAGTCTGGACGTTGTGCATGTGAGAAAATTTGGTGCTAGTGTGTTAAATTTGGAATCAAAACAGAGTTTAGGGCTTCCCTGGTTGCGCAGTGGTTGAGAGTCCGCCTGCCGATGCAGGGGACACGGGTTCGTGCCCCGGTCCGGGAGGATTCCACATGCCGCGGAGCGGCTGGGCCCGTGAGCCATGGCCGCTGAGCCTGTGCGTCCAGAGCGTATGCTCCGCAACGGGAGAGGCCACAGCAGTGAGAGGCCCGAGTATCGCAAAAAAAAAAAAAAAAAACAGAGTTTACCCCAAGGACGCTCTGATACCATTTTCATTAAAGAAACTGAGAGCAGGAAGGGAGGAAGGAGCTGACATGAAATCACAGAGTTTAGACGTGAAGGGACCCAGAGGAAGTTTCTACTCTTCGGCAACAAACTTAAGCCATCCTAGACGAAAAAAATTTTTTTTTGCTTGTTAGTTTGTTTATCACCCTTTTTGCCATTTCACAATACATGGTGGGAAGGCCAGGGGCCATTCTCTGCCGTTTTCTACATTTGTGCCCCAGGGTTAATTCACTCTTTCCTCATGTTCTTGCCTCCTGATGCTGTTGTGAGATCTAATGAGAGGCCGGATCCCTTAATTCAGCATCTACTATATTCACAGAAGACAGTCTTCAGAACCGTGCATTCTGTGCTGGGAGTGTACAGTGTTATCATCTGGGAACTCTTTGGAACTCCAGGTTATTTGGAAAACATGGGGTATGTGTCCTATGAGACAAAACTAGAAATTCAAAATGTTCTGGCGAACTGGCAGGGATGAAGCAGGAAAGCCGGGGTAACTGCGCACAGACGTGGGCTGGCAGACTCCACAGAGCCAGGCCACATGCCCTTTCTTCTCCAGTGTCCCTTTGAGTATGTCCTGGATAATATGGACCTTCAGGCTTCAGAAGTTACATCCAGAACAGGATGACGATACCATCCTGCCTATTTGTGGCCTTTTCCCTCACTATATTTTATTTTTGCCATTGAACAATGTGGAACGGGCAAAAGGCTGTCGTTTTTCTCATTTTGACAATAGCGGGGTAATAGTAACAATAATAAGTAAATAAAACACACTCTCGACTAGAAATTCGTGGGCTTAATTTCAGAGCCACTCCAGTTTCCATGGCTGGGTTATCAGCAGTGCCTATTTATCATGAAATTTCCAGCAGTTTCCTCAGCGCGGTGGCTGCCTTTACAAAACACACAGAATTGGGATGTGACAGTCCAGTGTCTCTGGTCTCTGATGTCATGATTTTTGCTTTCTTCACCGGGGCAGGTTGGATGCACCCAGGGGCCAATCTGTCCTTCAAAGGGCCTGCTTCCTTTCTGTGCAGAAAAACAGAAGCAGCGTCCAGAAACTTCAATCAGTGCTTTTAGATTCCAAAACTATGACACCGTCACACTGGTGTCATTAAAGCTAACTAACCATATTAAACGAATATTAAAATATGGGCTCCTTTGCATAATGTAATGAGCAAAACCGCTTTTAAGTTTCTCCCTGTGCTTTAAAGTGAGGTGGCATTTACATTCCCAAACTTTGAAGTCGGGACAAAATGTACAGGTAGAGGGTACTAGATCAAATAATAATCAACTTCAAAAAGCATTTTGGCCGTTGGATGTCCCGGGGCTAATTTCCTCTAGACATTTTAAATGTAAATGTCTAAACTCATTTAAAAATTGTAAATTGGTCTAGGTTCAATCAAAAAGCATCCTGATGCAGAACAGGGAGACCAGGCTAATTGTCATTTGTTTGTCAAATGAATTCCATTTGGAAAGCAATGAAACCTCCAAGCTAATTCTTTTAAGGTGAGCTGGTAGTTGTATTATCAGTTAAATGCAGTAAAATGCATAATCATACGATGATAATGAAAACTGAACCTGTGTTAGCGGCTGGGGCTTTGCCCGCCACGGGGCATGGAGTGATGAAACTTAAGTACTGTAATGTTGCCTTGGCCACAATGGCACCAAGTCTGGTCTTTAGCCTTACAGATACTTTCTTTGCATTTTAAAAAATTTTATCAAAGCACCGTGGCAATATAGAAAATGTCAAAGTGAAATGCACTGTAGGCAAATTGAGATTTCATTAAGTTTAAATTTATTGCTTTTGACTGATGTATTACCATGCTTGTTAAGAACTAGTAATTTGGAATATCTGTCCGCTTGGTAAAATAGCTTTGTCTCCTTGCATATTACTTTGCATAGACTTTGAAAGACCACAATAATTCAGATCAAGTGTGGGCTGTTTTTCAGTAGTGTTTTGAAGACTGGAAGGCCTTTGGCCTTGTGCTCTGATAAACTTCCACACCCTTCCTGAATGTCTTGTCGAGGTATTGGGACTAATTGTAGAGCTCATCTTACTAGGACTTCTGTGAGTTTGGCCAAATGGTGTGATGGGCTCCAGATTGGAGAATTGAACGTGACTCTTCTGCTGGAGCTGTCTCTTCTTCACAGGCACGAGGTAGGCATGGGTGAGGGATGACAGGTGAGGACCGATGGGAGATACACTGTGTGCAGTCAATAGAGACACAGAACTGCAGTGGTTCGGGCAAGGAAGATGGTGTAGTTCAACCCCGATGTCGTACCATCAAGGAAAGGGAGAGGTCCAGAGTGCCCACAGCTGGTGCGAGCAGAAGTAGCTGGTCTCAGCTCGCATGTCAAGTCATCAGAGAGGCCTCCCCTCATTGTTTTGCCACTGTTGTGGCAAACAGAGCCCCCCCGCCCCGCCCCGCCCTGGCTCTCCTCCCCGCCCTCGGCCCCTCAGTTGGTTTCTAACACATCAGTCAGCAAGATTTTTTTTTTAAGCTTTATTGTGGTGTAATGAATACACAAAAAACTGCAAATTTTTAATGTTCACATTTTGATGAGTTTGGACATATGCATATGCCAGTGAAGCCATCATCGCCATCGAGGCACTTAACGTATCTGAAATGCCCTTGTGTTCTTTTGTGTGTGGGGGGTTTTCTTTTTGGTGAGAACACTTAACATGAGAACTATCCTCCTAACATAAAGGGCACGATGCCCCGCTGTTACCTCTACAGACACTCTGTGGTGCAGCAGCTCTCTAGAACCTGCTCATCCTGCATGATTCAAACTTTATCACGGAGCAACATCTCTCCCTTTCCCCCTTCCCCAGCCCCTGGCAACCACCATTCTATTCTCTGCTTCTCTGAATTTAACTATTAAATTAAATTAATTTATTTATTTGGCTGCGCCGCGTGACTCCTGGGATCTTAGTTCCCTGACCAGGGATTGAACCCAGGCCCACGGCAGTGAGAGCTCAGAGTCCTATCCGCTGGACCGCCAGGGAATTCCTGAGTTTAAGTATTTTAGATACTTCATACATGTGGAATCCTGCAGTATTTGTCCTTCTGTGACTGGCCTATTTCATGTTGCATAACGCCCTCTGACTCATCTACGTTGTAGCAAATGGTAGGATTTCCTTCTTTTTTGAGACTGAAATTTTTATGTAGAGAGACACAGTAGGCCAAGAAGCAAAGCTGAGGAGAGTATGTAGGTATTTCAATGACAAGGGGGGGAAGAAATTTGCACAATTTTTTGTTGATGAAAGTCAAATTAGAATATAGAACTTGAGTACGATATTTTGTAATGTAGGTCTACTTATGAGAAGAATGGAATTCTTTTGGGGGAGGATAACATTTCACTTAATTGGGGTTCAAATGTAAAAACTATTCTCAGCTCACGGGCCTAATAACCACAGGCGATGGGCTGGTTTGGCCTGCAGGTCACAGTTTGCAGGCTCAGGCTCTAGTACGTGGTAATTTTAATTTTCTCCACTGGACGAAGCAGTCTCTAGAACCACCTTCTGATTGTTTGCTGTTTAATTATCAGTCTGTCTGCCCGAGAAAAGCAAGGCCTGTTAGAACAGAAGCCTTGTCTGTTGGGTTTTCCTCTGCCTCTCTGGCTCCCAGAATAGCAGGTATGGTAGATATAGGACTGGCACGTGGTAAATGTTCCCTGGATGTTTGGTGACAAACAGCGAATCCAGATCCTATCTGCAAGTCGAGTAGATGAGAAGATACATAACCTACCAAAGGGATAGGGAAGGCTCAGTTGTTCATCAGTACATCTTGTTTACCTTATAGCAAAGGTATTACTGAAATAAATAACAAACTTCAGGTTATTTCTGATTTTGTCATTAGTTCAGTCCCTTGATTCCTTCCTGACTTTGCTATTACAAGGAAATGATAACGAACCAGAACATGGCGTATTTTAAATACCCTCACTATTCTGTAGTCTTTGGCTGTGTGTAAATACCCCAGTACGCCTTTGGTCATGATCATAAATGCACTGAACTCTGTGTCCAGCTGCCCTGCCACTTCTTGACCCCCCAAGTCCAGGCTTCTCTGCAGGTGAGAGCAGCACCTGTGCAGCCATTCACATGAGCATCTAATCAGGTGAGGTTGGCTTGGACTGTGCTCAGTAGAAATGTGAGCCTTTCAGAAATCTAGTATCAAAAAATATTGAAGAGATATTTATTTCCTAAGTGACTAGCTCTAAAAGCTCTACCATGAATATATTTATATCTGCTATAAGAGGCATAAGTCCATTCTGTAAGACTCTATGGGAATGAAGTAGTCTCTCTGCTTTGCTTGCCCAGTCAGAAAAACTAGTAGGGGACTTCCCTGGTGACGCAGTGGTTAACAATCCACCTGCCAGTGCAGGGACATGGGTTCGATTCCTAGTCTGGGAAGATCCCACATGCCGCGGAGCAGCTAAGCCCGTGTGTGCCACAACTACTGAGGTGGCGCTCTAGAGCCCGCGAGCCACAACTACTGAAGCCCACGTACCTTAGAGCCTGTGCTCCGCCGCAATGCGAAGCCCACGTACCGCAACGAAGAGTAGCCCCGACTCGCCACAACCAGAGAAAGCCCGCGTGCAGCAATGAAGACCCAATGCAGCCAAAAACAAATAAATGAATAAGTAAATTTATTTTAAAAAAACCCAAAAACTAGTAGGAAGAGAGGAAGGGCCAGACTCCCAGAGGAGTCTCTGGTCATTTCCACACCAATTAACAGAGGGAACAGCAGGGAAAGAATGTCCTATTGTTATTCAAACCCAGGGCTGGCCTTAAGGCCGTGTTTCTCAACTGGGGGGTTCAATTTTGCACCCCAGGAGACAGGTAGCAATGTCTAGAGACATTTTTGATTGTCTCGACTTGAGAAGAGGGATGCTGCTGACATCTTGTGGGTAGAGGCCAGGGATGCTGCTAACATCCTTCAATACACAGGACGGTCCCCACTACAAAGGATCATCTGGCCCCAAATGTCAGTACAGCCACTGTTGAGTATACGCCCTCTTTTCGGGCAGCCTCCAAAGTGCAGATGGGGATCTAGGGCTTCTTGACTTGACATTTGAATCATACATTGTGGAGAGCAAATAATCCCAACTATGAAGAGCTCAAGGGAACCTGAACTTGGTCATGGAGAGGTGCATCCAACAGTGTCTGTCTTTGAAGGACATGGGGTGATGGATTTGGAGGAAGAGGTGCACCGCTTCCTCCCTGAGCAGCGTGACTGTCCATTGCTTGAACCACCCATTTATCTTTTTTTTTAAACATTTTTAAATTGAAGTCTCGTTGATTTACAATGTTGTGCCCATCTCTGCTGTACAGCAAAGTGACTCAGTTATACACATACAGACATTCTTTTTTTTTAAATATTCTTCTCCATTATGGTTGAATCCCAGGAGATTGGATATAGTTCCCTGTGCTCTACAGTAGGACCTTGTTGTTTATCCATCCTAAATGTTTATCCACCCACCAACCCCAAACTCCCAGTCCAACCCTACCCCTCTCCCCCATCCCTCCTAGCCCTGCAACCACAAGTCTGATCTCTATGTCTGTGAGTCTATTTCTGTTCTGTAGATAGGTTCATTTGTGCCATATTTTAGATTCCACATGCAGTATGTCCCCTACATATGAACCTTCAAGTTGCAAACCTTCAAAGACGCAAATGTGCATCTGGTTCCAGCAAGGAACCAGAACCTGTGCCATCAACGTCAGGCGTGAGCGAAATTGCAGCTTGCCCTCCGTCTCTTATTGCTGATGATCCTTCAGCTCTACCATCTCCCACCTCCTCTCCCTCCTCCAGTCAGTAACTCTTCTTGCCTGTTCACTCGATGCCAGCCCCTGTATGCCAGCTGTTGTACTGGACTACTGTACTTTTCAAGGTACTGGACTGTAAGATTAAAAATGTTTTCTTAATTCTTTGTGTTAGTTTTTATGAATTATTTGTGTGAAATGTATTATAATCCTATTACAGTACAGTACTATATAACCGATTGTGTTAGTTGGGTACCTGGGCTGGCTTTGTTGGACTTACGAACAAATTGGACTTATGAATGTGCTCTTGGAAAGGAACTCGTTAGTACATAGGGGACTTACTGTATAAGTGATATCATATGGTATTTGTCTTTCTCTTTCTGACTTATTTCACTTAGTATGATAATCTCTAGTTGCTGCAAATGGCATTATTCCATTCTTTTTAAAAAAATATTTATTTAATTTATTTATTTGGTTGCGCCAGGTCTTAGTTGCGGTAGGCGGGCTCCTTAGTTGTGGCATGCATGTGGGATCTAGTTCCCTGACCAGGAATCGAACCTGGGCCCCCTCCATTGGGAGCACAGAGTCTTATCCACTGGACCACCGGAGAAGCCCCTCGTTCTTTTTTATGGTTGAGCAGTTTTCCATCATATATATGTACCATATTGTCTTTATCCATTCATCTGTCAAAGGACCTTTAGGTTGTTTCCATGTTTTGGCTATTGTGAAGAGTGCTGCTATGAACATAGGGGTGCATGTATCTTTCTGAATTATAGTTTTATCTGACAACCCATATATCTTAGTCGAACTGCACCTTCTGTGCTCCTCCAACACCCTACGGAATATTACACATTATCAATTTTCTAAGCCCTAACTAAATCACTTACTTACTAGAAGGTTTTCTGTGCTCTAGATTTGTGTGTGTGTGTGTGTGGTGAGGAAGGCATTCACAAGAGGTCTACTTTATAATAGGAATTATATATTTTTATTTTTACTTTTTATTTTTTTTTTGCGGTACGCGGGCTTCTCACTGTTGTGGCCTCTCCTGTTGCGGAGCACAGGCTCTGGACGTGCAGGCTCAGTGGCCATGGCTCACGGGCCCAGCCGCTCCGCGGCACGTGGGATCCTCCCGGACCGGGGCACTAACCCGTGTGCCCTGCATCGGCAGCCGGACTCTCAACCACTGCGCCACCAGGGAAGCCCCTATATATATATTTTAAAATTCAGCTTATATTCTAGAATCACAGCTCAGTATATGTTCCATTATGTTCTTTGACTACACTGTCAATTTGATGTACATGATGACTCTGAAGGGTTGTATGACCTTAACTCAGCAAGGAAAGATTATTTGAAGATATACATAGCTTCATAAGACAGAGGAGTTAAAAGGAATTTCAACCAGGGTGGAAGAAAGAAATTTCGAAAAACTTCTGTTAATTAGAAAAGTAAGTCAGCCTTCATATTCTAATTACCTAATACTTTATGCGATGTTGTAATAGTACCTAATAAGGAGTTGTATCTTTGTAGCAAACTCCATGGCTTTCTCTGAGTTATCTGTGGTTCTCCAAGTTATCTTTAGTTCTCTAAAGTTATTAGAGTTGTACTGAATTGAATGTTTTGAAATGAGTTGATAATATGTTGCAACTGTTCTAGGTGCACTAAATAGGGGCTTTGTATTTACAGTTTTCACAGCAATCCGCTGGGATTTGTATTATTACTCCCATTTTATAGATCTGAGGACTGAGGTTTAGAGCTACTAAATGACTTGGGCAGAGTTATATAGTGGAAAAGACACAGCTATATATAAATCCAAGTCTATCTGGCTTAAATGCTTCGTGGATACATATGTCAGCGCAAACGTTCTTTGTCGGGGGTGAAATTTTTATGACTCCATATTAAGGTGGTTCAAAATAAAATAAAAATCTGTTAATCTGATCAGTCTGGCCAACCTACGTTTCTGAGGGCACAAAAAGGATATCTACGGACAGAATTATTTGAATTTACATGAACTTGATCAAGTTAACTGAGAAACAAACAAACAAGCAAATAAACCTTCCCTTGACTCCAGAGCAGTGGGTCTTGCAATGTGGCCCCCAGACCAGCAGCATCAGCTGGGAATTCGTTAGAATGCAAATTCTTGGACCCCACCCCAAACCGACTAAATCAGAATCCCTGAAGGTGGAGCCCATACTCTTTCCACAAGGCTCCTCTTGTTCTCTGTGCCTGTTTGAGACCCTCCGCTCTGGATATAACCCGTTACCTACTTGTGCTCATTCACACGACTACGTCTCCAGGACTTTAATTAGATTTTTTTCACATTCTATGCTCCATTTTTATTGGAAAAAAAAAAAACCACAACAGTTGACAACAATAAACTAAAATCTTAGACTTGTTTAAAAGGCCAACTCCCTCAGGTATGTCCTGATACATTCAACATGTGGTCAGCACAATCTCATATATTTTCTACAGCTATAGAATTATGGGATGTTAATGGGTTGACTCAACATTAAGCTGGCAGTACTGCACATTCCTGAATTTAGGTAAATTTTATCCTGGGTAGTTTTAGAATTTGATGTTGTTTAGTTTACTAAAGTTCTTTTAAAAATTGGTACTCCATATTTGATATACATAAGTCTTTATATGGAATAAACACTCTTAAGCCATTCTGAATAAGTGGGAGCTTGCGGTTTATTTTTTTACTCTGGAGCTAGCCAAATTTTTAATAGAAACCAAAGTGCCTTCTTTGAGTGGTCATTATAAAAAGGAAAAACTGGCTGAATCTTGGAGAATTCCTGTTTCATAGACACAGCTTCTAAATTCAATAAATTGTAGGACCATAAGTGGCTCATAAAAATTATTATAGCTTCTGTTTTCAATAGAGAGTCCTCATTTTGATCCTTTTCTTCCCTTCTAAGATGTCTCTTGGGAACTATCCCAGGTTGGGAGGCTGGTGAAAGAAAACTAATGTTCTTCTCAGCAGGCTATAGTCACTCCCTCTGCAGGGACATTAAACACTTGCCTTGAATGTATTTGCCAAAGATCATACTTATTAACTTAATTCTATTGGATTTATAAGATCCAACATGCAAATTCATGTATGTCAATATACTCATTCATGGGAATGTGTATTTCTGGGTAGCAACCAGTCAAGGTTGCCGAGAAAAGAAGTGGGAGCCCTGTTGTAAGTTATCCACCTGGCACCCTACTTGCTGGGTCCCACTGAGATGATCTTAATTTAGGATTAAAAAGTGCTATTTAAAAAGGGAAATTACTTCAGTCCAATTTAGAACACGTGAAACTGTGAGTATCAAAATATATTTACCAGGATTGCTATTAAGGTTGCCATAGGAAGGAGTCAGGAAAAACGCATCATCTTGAATAAGTTTTACCTTTTTCACCTTCTCTCTTAGTACGTCACTGAATAATGGTTTGTGGACCATGTTTATTTCAGCTCTGGAAATAAGGTCGGCAACTCAGAAGGAGAAAAAAGATAGAGGTTTCCAACCACTAGCAGTGATAAGTGGCCCTGCGCGAATAAATTTGAAAGAAGGAGGCTCTACAAATCCTTCTCATTAGCACCTGACACCTTACAAGAGAAAACTTGTAGTGGAGAAAAAAGTTGGGAGCAGTGTGACACTTAAGAGGAAAAAACCCTAACCGACTGCCCCTACCCTTCACACACGCACACACACACAGACCCAGGTCCTTCATGGTGTAGAAGCAACAGAAGCACAGGCCCCATTTGCCTCAGGCTCCAAGTCCCGAGAAACCGAAGTCAGACAGCCATGGGAGGGTAGTCTGCAGGACAGTATCCCGTGGATCCGTACGAAATAGCACCTCTCGGACAAAGATATTGGAAGCATTTGCAGAGCAGCCTCGGGAGTGTGAAATCACTTCTGGTGGAGGCAGACATCTGGAAACAGATAAAGCCCATGAAGAATGCCTCTTTTTGACTTCAGAGATTAATGTAGATGTGAACACATTAGTTCTGTTTTAGGGAGACTCTTCTCTGTTACAGATCATGGGGATTGGGGCGATTGGATTACTTAATAATGGGTCGCTTTAGTTCTGCCATCATCACTTATCAGGTACATTAGTTTAAAACCTGCAATTTTGAACTTAGCATTATTGAGCTTTCCAAAGATTAAATTACCGAACTTTTGTTGGTGAGTGTCTCTGTGAAATTTCCTGAAAAGGATAGTCCTCCTTCTTTGTGTGAAAGTGAAGCCAAATCACATACTTTATTGATATTTAGAGACATACAAATGATAGTGCTAATGTACTTTAATGTCTGTCTACTTGACTGGAAAAGCTGTGGGCTGTGCTTTGGGACTTTTGTTTTTCTTAAGATAATGTGGAGTACTGTAGTCTCTTTGTGAGCTTAATCGGAGTAGGTAGCCTTTTTTTTTCCTTCTTGTTTTTCCCAAAACATTATTTTAGAAGAAGGCTTGCACCAAAAGTCTTTTTCAAAAAAGCTCCGTGTTTGTCCCTGATGTGGGTACAGTCTCTACCATGTTCTGGGACCAAAAATATATCCCTATGCCTGTTTGTCCTCTGAATAGCTTAGGTGGAAAATGTAGGAACATTGATGCTTTAACAAAAGCAAGTCGCTTTTAACACTCTGTACTTGAAAATGCCTGCACTAAGGGGGAGGGTCTTAATCTCCAAGCCATGTAGATTTAATGTTTTCAGAGTAATTTTACAGACATTCTGCCTGTCAGTGCCCAGTAGGGTTTAGAGTTCTTGAGTCACCACAGGCTTAACAAGCATCCAGGCATGAACCAACTTTGTAGTTTTGAGCGAGAGTAATAAATGTTGATCCGTGGTGACTGGGCAGAATTAAGAGATAATTTACCTGCCCTCTCTTTGGGAGTTGGCATACACCTTCTGCCCATCACTGATGAATTATAAGCTAACTTCTGGCAAAGATAGCAATGGAACCAGAATATCTCAGCCAAAATGGTTGATGGCATCTTCAATTTCTCTCAGAAAGGAATGAATATGCAAGGATAGTGTAAGTGATCTGCACATATTGCTAAGATACTGGAGAAAGAGGTAGGATTTGTTTAAACCAAAATCAAAATCAAAATCCAGCACACATCCAAGTCCATGTCTGTTCTGGGACAAAGCTTGGGTTTCTGGTAGTCGTTGTTAAAATGAGCTAACAACGACTCGTCACTCGTGTGTGATGTGATAGTCATGGTTAAATTATATTTTTTACCTGTATAGCCTCTAGGGTTTGGTACTGTATTGATTTAAAAAATGAACTTACTGAAAAGTTGGTAAGGAATATAAACAGCAGGCCAAGATGAATATGTTGCTTTATTCCTAAATTTTTATGCTGCAAAAATGGCAGAGCTCAAGCTATTTCATGTCATTATCATAATCCATAAGTATTTAGCAACCTATGTAAGTGATATCTGCCAGTTCGGTAACACAAAGAAATGTATCTTAATTAGTCAGAAAACTGTAGCCTGTTCCTGTAAAGTTACTGATGTCTTGGTAGAGGGCTCAGTGTCCGATTAAATGAGAAGATATTTTTAGTGGTGAATTGCTTTAAATGGTGAATCTAAACGTTAATACTCATAGTATCCTACTGGCATTAGAACATTCTGAAACACCTCTCTCTGTTGTTGATTCTGAATCCTACATTTGGACGTAGAAAACTTTCTAGGAGACTCTGTTCTCCTGGCCTGAATTAGAATTCAGAGTGGGCTGAGCTGTTTTCCCCCATCTTTCTAGACACCCCTAAGTTTGTATCGCTCACTGGTCTATTTCAGGGTGTTTATTACACACATTCACTCCCAAGTGTGGGAATGCATGCGAATGCCAGTATCTCCAATCTTACAAATGGCTCTTCAGCTCTGGCCAAATTCTCTGAAGGGGCTCTGGCTGCAAGAGGAGCTTTGAGCAAATAGTTTATTTCATTTTTAATTGAAGTATCGGGAGACCATCTACCAAGGCTTTTTCCCTAGCCATTTAAATCATATATGAATTGAGATATCAAAAGAAATTGAGTATTTCTCTTTAAACAAGATATACTGTTTTCAACCGCAGAATAAAACCAGGCGTTAGATTATGCCTGGAGGCTGAATTCTCCTGGAGCACAAAGGGACTCAGAGGACAAATGAGTGCGGGGTACACTCATGGAACACAGAGTTCCACAGTTGCTTCTCAGAGGCAACTCCAGAGAGACGAAGAAAGGAGAAGCCAGGAGTGAGAGGTCACCCCCGATAAGTACAAAGAAGTTGCTTCCAGTGCCTTCTCCCATTGTGCCGGTTACACTTATGGGTGTGAATAATGTTGTTTTGTTTTCAGAAAGACAGTCATGAGCAAAAAAAAGAGTGGTGAGTGATAAGCCGAACTCAGGGAATTTGAGAATGACACATTTGTGATAATATATGTTAATTTAGTTGGATGGATGTGAATATTTTCATAGAGAACAAAGAGAAAGACGGACTCTAGCTTAGATTCATCCATTTAGACTTTTATAGAGGCATTACCCGTGTTCAAAATGCACCAATCTCTTGGAAACATTTTTTTTTAAAATGCATTTTGTTGTGGTGGTTTATTTATTTAAAATTACCATATTTTTCTTGCTTTGGAGATAAAAACTCTAGTGGAGCCAGACTTCAAATAGATGATGTTCTGAGCACATCAAAACAAAGAAAGTGTTTCTGAAACCAAATAAAAGCATTTTTTGAATGACTCCCTCATCCATTCAAGGCTCCTTTCAGCTTAGCGGCACTGGCTCAGATAAAGTCCCGAACACCTCACAGCCTATTCAAAAGTATCAGATTCAACTGAAGGTGAAGAAAATGGGCTATCTGCAATATTCATGAGTTGGGAACATCCCAAGTTTGACCATTGTCTGAATGACTTTACAACTGCTTGGGGTATGTATTACATAACAGATATTCACAGGCACCCAGCGCTCCTATCAAGCCAAACCTTGTAAGTGAGTCCAAAGCATCACCACCCCCCAACCCCACCCCATTCTTTTCTAATTCAGGTCCTAAGGAAAATAGTGCTCAGGCTTTGAAGTGTGCTATCCTACTCCTTGGTTTACCAGACTGAACTAAAGGCCTTGATAACCCTTCTTCAAGTGAACTAACTGAACGAAAATGTTTTGTTTTCGTCCATTGGGGGTAGTTTTTTTTCTCTCATTGGAGCAAAGCACAATTTAACACAGCAAACATTTCTGAAATGAGGTGATAGATTCATTTCACTGGGACAAGCTGAATCCTCAGAAGAAAGTCCTAAGCAATCCGAGTAGCCCTGGAAGGAAGGATGGAAGGAAGAGAGGGAGGGAGGGAGGGAGTCTGGTTATGCTTTGCCCAACAGGAGTGGAATTTTCAAGGTTCTGCCACTGGATAAGGAGTTGCAAGGTGAATGATACTTACTTTTACTATTTCCTCCTCAAAGGAACTGCCCTCTGCCAAATACACAGCCTTTAACAGAGGTCAAACATAAATACCTAGAATCTTATTATCCTCAGAGCATAGGGTGTTGGAAAGACCACCTGGATTTGGGTCCTAGCTCTGCCTTTAACTGTGACCTTGGACAAGCAATGGGATTTTTCTGGCCAGTTTTTCCATCTAAATATGAGGATATTGAATCTCATCTCTAAAACCACACCATTTGGTTATCTCCACCGTTCTCCTTCTACTCCAGAGCAACTTCCTAGCTGGATGACAGGCCAAGTGTGACATCTAAGGCTGCCCTCAAAGCTGGTGGAGACAATTGGGAACAAAGACCTTGGGAACACCAAGGCAAGTGATGAAGCATCTGTAGTAGGCTGGATTATGACCCACCCCAAATATATGTTCACATTCTAACCCCCAGAAACTATGACTATGACCTTATTTAGAAAAAAGTTCTTAGCAGGTGTAATTAAATTATGAATCTTGGTATGCGATCATCCTGGATTATCTAAGTGGGCCCTAAAGCCAATGACACATGTCCTCATAAGAGACAGAAAAGGAGAAGACACAAACACCAAGGAGAAGGCAAGGTGGAGGCAGAGACTGGAGTGATGCAGCCACAAGCTGAAGAGCATCTGGAGCCACATCCGGGGCTGGAAGACGCAGAAAAAAATTCTGCCCTAGAACTGGGGACAAGCTGAGACTCAAGCAAGAAAGTCCTAAAAGTAGACATCTTGATTTAGGACTGCTGACTTCCAGAACTCTCAGAGAATAACCTTCTGTCATTTTAAGCCACCTGTTTGTAGCACTTTGTTACGGGAGCCCTGGGATACTAATGCAGTGCCAGCGAGAACGCCCCACATTTTCCCTTGAGGGCCACAGGCCCGGGCTGTCTGCAGGCTACAGAGGACCATGCCAGGCACACAGCACCACAGCTCATCTCTTCGGATGCCAGCTTTTGACTCAAAAAAGAGCAACTGTAAGACATACAGGAAAGTGGCAGGGCTGCGGGGCACGTATGAGGTGCTACTTCAGGGGAAGGCAGCTCTCGCTCCTGTCTTGATTCTGTGTTTCCCTCCATGGGACTTGAAGGAATGATTGGTCCACTTGTAAATTGTCAGAGAGGTTTTAGGCCTCAAGGAGGTGCTGCTTTCTGGGCAGGGGTATTAACCCTAATGATGGTCATTGGCTGATCTCTGTGGAAGGCAGAGAAAAAGGGTGAAGAAAACAATGCCTGCTCTGTTGTCCTTACCTGCATCTTTCTTGGCCGCCTGCAGAGAGCGTCCTGGTACCTGGTCGGGTGGGAACGAGTGAAGATGTCCTGGGGGAGGCCAACAGGCCAGACTGTGAGGGAACAATTCCAACTGGTGACCTGACCTTCAGAGATATTTTTCTTAGCCACGTTCACACAATTTTACCAATTCTCCTAGCTCCCAGGGTCTCACTGGAAGAAAGGAGACTGTGAGAGATGCGCTAGGTGGAGGCGCTGCTCCCACACCACTCCACCCCGCCACCGCCAGCTCGTACCTCTTGGGGGTCTGGAGCTCTGACACCCACTTCCTGAAGCAGGAGGCTGGAGGGAGGTGAGGTGCCTTGATATGGCTTGCAAGGACCTTCACAGCCCTTCGGGTCCCCTGCCTTCTAATCTGACCATTGCTACCCACCCTCCAGAGTTCAGCTTAGTCATCATGGCTTTGGGGAGGCCCTCCATGATCTAGACTGGGTTGTGTGCCTTTTTGGGGACTGCTAAGCCACCTTGAAATGACTCTATCAGAGCCCCTGAGATGCCAATCCTAGTTTTCCTACCTGCATGTATCTGCCGCATAAGCCTCTCAAGGAGGGCAGCACATCTGCTTCTGTCTTTTTTTTTTTTTTTTTTGGCTTATGTGTCTATAATCACGTGCATGACACAGTAATATGGCGCCATGAGAGTTTCAGGCATTACATGAGCATGATAGTAAGAAGTGAACATCTCCCTCACCTTACCTGTATCCCCAGTTTCTGTCCTAAAGGTAACTTCTGGTAACCATTTGGCAAGTCTTCTGCCAGACCTTTATCTTGGCATTCACAAGCATATGGCTACCTTCCTATCAGCTAGCTAGCTAGCTAGCCATCATCTGTCTATCATCCATCCATCTATCTATCTATCTATCTATCTATCTATCATCCATCTATCTATCATCTATCTAATCTATCCATCAATCCATCTAATCTATCTATCATCTATCATTCCATCTAATCTATCATCTAATCTGTCTATCATCCATTTAATCTTTAATTTTACTCTGTTTTTCCACAACTTGCTTTTTTTCCTTTAACATCACATTTTGGAGCTCTTTCCATGGTAGAACATAGTGATCTACATAATTTCATGGAAGCTGCTCGCCCACAGATAGACAGTCAGCTTGCTTTCTCTGTTGTGAGCCAGGCAGCAAGGCCCATTCTCATTCAATTCATATGTACCATTGCACAAATGCAAGCATTTCTTTTAAATAGATACAATTGCTGAGTTACATTTTTAAACACTCTAGTGATTTCTATAAGGACACTTCTTCCTTTTATCCTTTGCCTCTGCACTTGGAGCTTTCCCAGAATTGATCATATCTTGGGGGTAATTTTTCCCTTTTATTAGCTGTAGTTTCTGGTAGACCCTAGGTTTAGTTCTCCATAGATTTGATCCCTTCTTCCTATCTTTCAGAAATTCCTCAAGGTCTCTCTTATTTCCAGCACTATTATAAACACACACACACACACACACACACACACACACCCCTCTTCTGATGACTTGTGGAGTTGGGGGGGGGGTGGTAGACCCATGTGCTTAGCCTGCTGTCCTGAGCCACGCTGTGGCAACTACTCTATGTCCCCTGCCCAGTGCTTGACAACTGCTGTGCCGGGACAAAGTCTGTGTTGAGAGAAGAAATGAATTTTTGCTTTAGGCAGATACCAACATTTGACCAATGGCAAATGTCTCCTTCCAGGGACTGATTTGGCACTGGTTTCTGTGCTGGTGGATTACCCTTCAATTAACCACTCTAAGATATTGTGCAGCTGGCTACCCATGTGGAGGTAAACGTGGGATTGGTTTGTGGGAAAACATTTGCATCTTTAATTTCACATAAATTTACCGTGCAAGGTGATGATTGCATGTTGTTCACAGAGGTCTTGAAAATTCTTACCAGCCAGCAGCAAGTAAGTTTAACGGAGCTCAATTTGATGACTTGTGTCCGATAAAAGGATGTGTTGGCATACATGTCAGGCACTCAGCTGCTGTTTAAATTTCCTTTAGAGATGTAATACCACTGAAATGTAAAGGGATGCATGACTGTTAATGGGACAGTGTCAAAGGATACTTATAAACAAGTACATGCCCAGAATACTTGGCTTAAACTTTCGAAGTTCCACTTGAGATTCATGGAAACACTCTAGCAACCTGTATTCTATTGATTGAAGCCAAACCTGGCCCTCCTCTGCAGCCCTGCACCTCCCACGTGCCCCTGCTGACAGGTGCTGCGGATGTGAGCCCTGCTGGGTCTTCCTCGGCAGCCATCTGTCAGTGAGGCCTTCCCTCCTCCAGGCAACAGGCGTGTTGATAAGAATATACACTTTCTGCAGTTGACAGACTTTGCTATTCAAAACACTGTTTAAAAAATGGCTATAGGAATTTAATTAGCAACTTCCATTAAGAGATTAGATGAGAAGAACAAAGAGAAACCAAGGGAAAGTCTTCTTAATAAAACTGGAGAAGCTGCAGGATATTCATAGCGTAACAAAGGAAGTGGAGAATCTGTCCCGTGCATTGTTAGAGGTGACAGAGAAGTTCTGATGTTTTCTCACGGCCCGGTTTGTCTATGACTAATGAGGTGCAAGGTGGAGGGCAGAGCTCTGAAGGAGCATTTCATTCAGGCTCCAGCAGGTAAAAGGTGTGGGAGCCAGCAGCCCCGTGATGCGGCAGAACCCGCGCATTTTCTCATGCTGCTATGTGGCCCCTGAGGTCTGTGGCTAGTTGACTTAGCGCCAACATTCAGGGGTGGACCCTAAATGGGTCAACTGGCTTATCACTGTGCCATGGCCTCTGGCCACCTCTGTGAGTTGGTCACCTAGCTCACAGATGTGTGTTGGGTCAAAAATCCATCCCTTCTACTACGAAATCAGATTCCTATGAGGTATTCAGCAGTTATCATTGTCGTGTGTGTGTGTGTATATATGTGTGTGTGTGTGTGTGTGTTGGGAGGTGGAGGTATGCAAGGCTTACACAAGGTCAGGGCAATTGTAGGGCTCATTTTACTTATACCCCTTAGATTGGCTAACAAAACAAATGGTTGGCTTCAGACCCTATGGTGAAGACCCAAGCATGAATTCCTGTGATTCCTTAAAGCCAATACTCTTCCTAAAGAATGTACAGTTAAAGGAACCTGGTGATGAAATAGGTCAAGTAGAATGACATTTGGGAAAGCAAGTTTCAGCCCCAAATGCTACCAACCATTCCTGGCCAGTAGCTACTTATATCAGAATCAACTGTCTCCCCATGCCCCTGAGACAGAAGAATGGTTTCTGTGTTATAAATTATATTTTGATTTTGATCTGATTTGATAAATAGATTCAGATGGGAACTCCCCTGTCATTATTAGATAGAAAACAACTAGCTCATCATTTTCATTTTTAGTTGACATAAACTCAGATGTATGTAGTAAGACTGTCTTTACACTTTCCAGAGGAAGTCCTAATATCCACAGGAAATTTGAAAATATAGAGATTTATATAAACTTGGGTTTGCATCAAAACCGATCCACGCTATAGGTCTGCCAAATGCACACACACACACACACACACACACACACACACACACACAGATATGTCTAGGAAAGTTAAAAAGAAATTCTTATGAGATTAACTCTTCTTAGTTCCAGAGCTAAAATTAGGTAAAAAAAACCCCAAACATTAATTAACAACTGAGTCACAGCCTACAAACTGTGAATACAAGGTATCTCTGCAGTGGGTTCTAGTTACTAAAAGGTTAATTGATTTTTTTTTTTTATTTCTAAGGAAAAATAAGGCTAATTCAAGATAATGAGATAGATGGGTGGATTTAAGTGGGGGGAAAAAGCTAGATGGCTTGGCCAAAAAGCCAAAGGAAATTATCATCATTGTCCTTTGTTCTTGTGAACTCAAAGCCATTTCTCGTAGTTGTTAGTGTAAAATGACCTAAGTTAGAGAATGTGTGATTTCAGTGGCTGCTAAATGTAGCCGGCCCCCTTTATGTGGGTCAGAAGTTCTGCTCTCAGGCTTTTGTAGGTTGACACAATGATGGCCCTGACACTTTCTGGGGATTGGACTTCCTCTTGGGCTTTCCAATGCCTCTGTTCCTCCTTGCTGGTCCTCCCTGGGAGCTCTTTCTTCATCTACTCTGAGTAAAGTTCCCTTACGACTCATGGCTCATAGTTATACAGCCTTTATATCTCATACGGAGAATCACTGATCTGTATCTCTACAGAAAGAAAGGGTTAGAAAGGGCCACTGGCAATAAACATTATTTCCCGAAATTGTTGGTAACAAGAAGACCGCTGACCCCCACCGCACGGTCTTCTCTCCCCATGTGTATCATTACAGGAGACTGGAACAACATCTCTCTCTCTCTCTGGATCTGCTTCTTTAGGCCCAGCTTCAGAGTTGAACAAATTTCCATCTTTCTTTCATGTACCTAGGAAGCAAAGGTGCTTTTTCAGTCACTTCTGGTGTTCTGGAAAGTCCCTGCTTCCCTTGGGATTTCTCTACCAGCCAGGTTGAGGCCCCTGAGCTTTGTACTACAATGCTAGGAAGCTCTTCTAGCTTCGGCTGCAGACAGGAATGCATTCATTCCTCAAATCTTTCTTGAGCACCTACTATATGTCAGGCTCTGTTGTAGGCACTGGAGATATAGCAGAAAAAGAAAAGAAAAAAAAGGACACAAATGTCTTCCCTCATGGAACTTACATTATAGTGGAGAGAGATAGGCAATAAACAAGTAAAAAATAGTGTTAAGTGTTGTGGAGTCTCCATTAACTAAGAAAGATTGGGAATTCTTTTTGGATGTGGTAACCTCTGTGGAGAGAGGGGGTTAACGTGTGGATCACTGAGTAGGCATCCCCTACCCCCGATAAGGCAGGGGCATCTGTGACTTGTGTACCTCAGGGGTCTAGTGAAAAAAATGAATATCAGACATAAATAGTAGCTCCCTTATGGGTGGGGAGGGGGTGATATTTTCTTCACCCACAAAGAGAAGCTCACAGAGTTAAGACTTAATTAAACCTATAGTCAGTTCAAGAAGAAATGTGCTCCAGAAAATTAAATACCCCCTTAGATATTTTTTCTTCTTCTGTTTTTAAACAAGCATGGAACAGAAAAGTCTTGGAATGAGGAAGCATCCTTTGGCCCTGGATCCTGAGAGGTCAGAGGTGGCCAAAGCTATTTAGGGGTGAAGAGGGCTATCTGATCTTTAGGGAACAGCCAGCCAGCTTTCCCCAAGATTATCCTCATAGGGACAACGTCATCTCTCCATCCTGCAGTATCTCTTTTAAACTTATGTTTAAATAGCTATACTTAAATGATAAGGCGCTAGCCTTTCACCTTCAGGATCCTAACTGGATTCAAACTCTAGTCTTCTGGGAAATGAGTTTGGTCATCTAAGCTGAGCCTGGTAGACAAAAGTCCTTATCTCCAAACTCCAAGCATAATTCAGTCCATCATGGTAGGACTGGAAGTCTGCTTCTGGGGAAAGAAAGGGAACGAACTGGGGTGGAAAGTAAATTACTGAAGGAGTTAAATCAATCCTGAATTCAAATCCCAACCAGTTAAGTCATAGTACCTTTTTGTTCAGACTACAAAACTGCTTTTCACACCATGCTCTCTAGCTGCATTCCGAAAGGAGGAAGCCACTTAGAGCCGTTGAGCCTCCAAAAACGAGGTCAGAGCTGCAAAGAGGCAGAAGTTCGAGCACCTTAATAAATTTAAATTTTTCTTTGAATGCTAGTTTCCTTATCTACCTCAGAAGAATACCTCACATCTTTGCCCTGTATGTATGCTGCCAGCGACAACTGCGACTTTTATCCTTCATATACTTGAAGATGTCTAAACATGTCAGGGAAATATCATGTGTGAAGATTGTGTGCTCGAAAGCAAATTTGGTGAGTTTAGAATAACACAACCAATGTTGTCCCCAAACACTCTAAAAATAAAAATAGAATTGAGCCAAAAAGGGACTTCTGGAGACCCGGTCTCCAGCTTACATTGCTTGGGACTCAGAAAGGAATAATTACAGGCAAGGAGATTTGACAGCTCAGCTTATTGATGAGAAATAGACTAGGGAGGGATACTTCCAGGTATTCAGAGGCTGGCATGTATTTCCGCCGCCGCTGGCCTGCTCCCACCCGGCTGCTCTCCGCCCCTCCGTGAGCCCTTTATCAAGTTAGCATTTTGCTCACAATAAAATGGATGACAGTTTCATTACAGAATGGCATCACTTGTCAAACTTTGAATTACTGATCATAAAAATATCTGTTATGCTTTGAAGGATTGTTGGAGGACTTCCATCTTTTATATATATATTTTTATCAGTAGGACTGTTTAGTGCAACATGCACAAGGAGAGAGTGGGGGCGGGGGGGCGGGAGTCAAACCCAGCCGCGGAGCCCAGGATTGGCTGTATCCTACCCATACCAACAAGCTTCTATCACAGCTCTAGACAGCAGAAATAAAAGGGCGCTTTTTGGCTCACAGCTATAAAAAAAATTATCATAGTGATGAAGTTCCTCAGCCATCAACAGAGCTGTGATAACGCTGTTTGATGATGATTTTCCCATGAATGTTAAACAGCCGCCACTGCGGAGGGAAAGGAGCTTATCTGCACCTAATACTGATCTCTAATTCCTGCCCTTCTTGAACCATCCATTTTCTAACAGCATTAACTGGCAAATTTACATCCCATCTTAATGCTGCTAAAGAGGACAGGAGATGAAGAGTAAATGACAGCAGTGTAATGAGGGTGGCTTTTTTCTCCTTTCTCTTTAATGGCTGAAGATTTACACAATTGCCTGTAAGCTTATATAGAGAGCTTACCTGAACCTTTTCCCAGCATGGATTCAACTTACAGGAGCTTTTGTTAACTAAACACACATAAATATTTTTAAGGAGGTTTAATAGTGTGACTTCAAAAGAAAGCCAAAGGATGGAAAAAGGAAAAAACAAATTTAAATGTCATAAATAACATATAAATGTCTTAAAGGGCTAATGATTTCTGAACAAACAAGGTGGTAAAAATAACATTCTCTTAGGTTAGCACAGAGCTAAAAAGATTTCGAATACTAAGGAATAACTAATTAAAACAAGGATTTAGAGAGAGCTCTGTTCCACATGCCACCAAGACCCAGGATTTCTCTGATCATATAACATCCATCAAAATACTACCTGTTCACTAACAGGGTGTGAAGAGATAGCAGGTAATTTCAATGGTAAGTCTGAAGGTAGGGAGCTACAATAGCTCGATGTGGGAAAATCCCATTTGTGAATCCAGATGATAAAAGTAAACCAAATAAAAAACACCATGGATGAGCCATTTAACATCACAGGCATCACATTTAACATCACAAGCCTTGAAGTTGTCTTTGACTCTTGCCTCTCTTTCATCCTCTTTATCCAGTCCATTACCAATCCTGCTTTTCCTTCCTTTGAAATATTTTTTGAATTTACTCCCTTTTCTCTCCTGCTCCACTAACCCATGTCTCTAGAACTTCTCATTTATTATTATTATTATTATTTTTTTTTTTTTGCGGTACGCGGGCCTCTCACTGTTGTGGCCTCTCCCGTTGCGGAGCACAGGCTCCGGACGCGCAGGCTCAGCGGCCATGGCTCAGGGGCCCAGCCACTCCGCGGCACGTGGGATCTTCCCGGACCGGGGGCACGAACCCGCGTCCCCTTTATCGGCAGGCGGACTCTCAACCACTGCGCCACCAGGGAAGCCCTCTCATTTTAAATATTGTAGATTCCTCTTGTTTTCTCTTCTACTAGCCTCTGTGGGCCCTTCCACAGTATTATTAAAATAATTGTAGTATTTTCACCATGTAATCTGACTCCTTAAAAAAAAGAAAGTTAACTCTTAGTGCTCCCTGCCTCGCACTGCTTGCAGCGATGGTTCCTAAAGTGTGGTCGTCCACAGGAATAAATGTAATGAAAGATGTGTATGACTTGTGCGTTGAAAACTACAAAACATTTTAAAGGGGAATGAGCTAAATAAATGGAGAGATGTGTCATATTCAAAGGTCTGAATAGAGGTTGACAAGCTTTTCCTGTAAAGGGCCAGATAGTAAATATTGGTGGCTTTTCAGGCCTCACAGCTCTCTGTGGAGTATTTTTCTTTGTTTTGTTTTGTTTTACAAAACCCATTCTTCGCTTGAGGGCATGCAAGAACAGGCTAGATCTGGGCTACAGACCATAGTTTGCTGACCCCTGGGTTGGAAGATTCAATATTGTTAAGATGACAATCCTCCCCAAATTGATCTAAAGATTCAGTGCAATCCCAACCATAATCCTACCAGGACTTTTTTTTTTAAAGAAGTGAATAACTTTATTTTAAAATTTATATGGAAAAGGAAAGGACTTAAAATAGCTAAAACAATTTAGAAAAAGAAGACCAGAATTGGAGGACCCATACTACCTGATTTCATGACTTACCATAAGGCTATAATAATCAAGACAATGAGGCATTAATATAAAAATAGATCAAGGAACAGACAGAAATAGACTCCTAGTTACATGGTCAATTGATTTTCATTAAAGATGTCGAGGTAATTCAATGGAAAAAAGACAGTTTTTTCAACGAATGATGCTGGAACAAATGGATATCTGTATGAAAATGAAAAAACCTCAACCATTATCTCACACCATATATAAACATTAACTCAAAATAGGTCATAGATCTAAAAGTAAGAGCTAAAATGATTAAACTTCTAGAAAAAATATAGGAGAAAATCTTTGCTGTATTGGCACAGGCCAAGATTTCTTAAACTGGATGCCAAAACACATTTTATAAAAGAAAAAACATGATAAATGGGTTACATCAAGATTAAAAATTTCTCTTCTTTGAAAGACATAATTCCAAGAAAACGAAAAGGGAAGTCACAGGCTGGGGAAAAATATTCACAAAATATCCAACAAATGCTTTGTATCCAGAATATATAAAAAAGCTCTTACAACTCAATAATAATAAAACAAATAACCCAATTAAAACATGGGCAAAAGAACAGAATAGAAACTTCACAAAAGAAGATAGTCAATAAGCATATGTAAATATGTTCAACGTCACTAGTCATAAAAGAAATGCAAATTAAAACCACAGTGCAAATGAGAAACAACTACAAAACTACCAGAATAGGTAAGGTAATAAAGCTTGATAACACCAGGTATTGGCAAGGATGTGGAGCTATTGGAGGTCTCATGCATGGTGGGTTGGAATGTTAAATGGTGCAGCCACTTTGGAAAACAGTATGTCAGTACCTGATAAAGTTAAACATATATATTTATAATATGATCCAGTAATTCTGTCTGCAAGTATTTATGTATCCACATAAAAATGAGTATGTCAGGGTCCCTGGTGGCGCATTGGTTGAGAGTCCGCCTACCGATGCAGGGGACACGGGTTTGTGCCCCGGTCTGGGAAGATCCCGCATGCCGTGGAGCGGCTGGGCCCGTGAGCCATGGCCGCTGGCTGAGCCTCTGCGTCCGGAGCCTGTGCTCTGCAACGGGGAGAGGCCACAGCAGTGAGAGGCCCGCATACCGCAAGAAAAAAAAAAAAAAAAAAAAGAGGAGTTGATTTTTTAGGTCCAGTCAAATTCAAAGGGGGGATTTAATTATTTCCCCTTGTTGGTATGAAACCTAAGCGTTTATCCTTTCAAAGATGTTTCCTGAAGTCCATACACAGGCTTCATAATAAATTTGTGGGTTTTTTGGGCAAAGCGTGGTAAGTTATCACAATGTCCTCCAAGAGGAGATGCTTTCAACCTAGGTGTGGTGGATTATCTGCCAACACCACATGCCTTGATGTTTCTGGAAATGATCATCACACACTCACACTTGCTTCACTTTGTCATGTAGACAAAACCCACACAAACTTTGTGTCAGAAAACACCAGCTAGTGACGTTAACAAAATGCATACATTTGACCCCTTACTCAGTTACTGTATTTCCCATATGAGAGCCTGGAATTAATGGATTTCCATCCATGGATGCAGAAACTGTCAACAGCTGTGAGCCAGTTGGAAAGGGTTTCTGAGGACAGCCTTCGGACCCCTTTCATTGAGATCGCTGCTATTTAGCCAGAGGAAGGAGAATGTTAATAACATAAGGTTTCTTCCCACTCTCACTTCTTGTCAGCCCTTAGCCCAATAAATGTTGGCTTCTCAAAAGCCCATCCTGAAGGTACTTTGGGGAGGAAAAAAAAAATCACGGAAAACTTTAATCTGGCAGCATATACAGCCACTGTTCACGGCCTCATTCTTCATATCTTGGCTTATTCAGCACTGCTTAATATAGATCTAAACAGGAAGGCTCCAGCGTGTGAATGTGCTTGGTTCTAGAAGTGTATCTTTAGGTTGACTATGTGGTTCCGAGAACATAGTTTCTCTCAGGAAAAAAAAGTGTTATAAATGGTAGTTATAAAAAAATGTTATAGGGCTTCCCTGGTGGCGCAGTGGTTGGGAGTCCGCCTGCCGATGCAGGGGACGCGGGTTCGTGCCCCGGTCCGGGAAGATCCCACATGCCGCGGAGCGGCTGGGCCCGTGACCCATGGCCGCTGAGCCTGCGCGTCTGGAGCCTGTGCTCCGCAACGGGAGAGGCCACAACAGTGAAAGGCCCCAACAGTGAGAGGCCTGTGTACTGCAAAAAAAAAAAAAAAAAAAAAAAAAATGTTATAAATGTTATAATGGTAGTCCCAGGTGGTCCCCAAAGCCAATATAACTTAATGTTCCTGAACTATTACTTTAAAAATAATAGCCTAAAAAAAGAGAGAATGACTGTGTTTACTGTGCATATGGCTTATTCACTCTTGGAAGGATCCCCAATCACGTGGAAGTGGCTTCCTGGAGGTGCCTTTCGTACCTCTTGAATTTTGAACCATTGGAAATGTTATCTGTTCCAAAATTTTTTATTACAAAAAATGGAAGCCCAATTAACAAATGATAAGAATTATATCAGCCTGGGCTCTGATCTCAGGAACAGGAAGTGAAACAAGAGGAAGAGAATTTCACCTCTTTCCTGATTCATAGCTGGTCCTAAGTAAAATTTGGGGGAGCATTGACAGCAAAAAGAAACTTTGTTTTCCTCTTTCTTATACCTCTCATCTGCCTGCTGCTGTACCTGAGCCCGGGCCCCCTGTGTCCTTAGAGCTCCACTGGTCTCTCTCCCTCCCCTTTGTGGCACCATCTATTTCAAGACGGTTTCTCTCGGTCTCCAAAGATCTTCAATTATATTATTTATTTTGCTTTCTCACCACAGCCTGTCAAGCTGCAGATTTACCCTTACGACTGCTCTGTGCTAGATATTGGGAGGAAAGCGACCGTGTCGAACTGTTTTACCGTACAATGTGAATGATTGAAAATTTCATAACTTTCAATGAATTATTTGCATATTTCAAAGGGATGATTCTGAAAAGAAAATTAAAAAATGAAATTGAAACACTGCAGGTAACAGGGGGGTGGGCACGTCTGGGTCTGGTGGGCTGTTCCTGGCTCTACACCTTCTCTAAGCTTGCTATTTTCTTCCACTTCTGAACAGGCAGCTCTCCTACAAGCTCTGAGTTTTCC
The DNA here is from genome assembly GCF_963924675.1 of Phocoena phocoena. Lineage (NCBI taxonomy): Eukaryota > Metazoa > Chordata > Mammalia > Artiodactyla > Phocoenidae > Phocoena > Phocoena phocoena. The sequence continues at coordinate 12,417,263 of NC_089234.1, forward strand.
CTAAAGGTCTCTCACGGCAGTGGCTACAGGACCCCAGTGGAGAGGCTTTGGTGCAGAACAGGTCTGCATGGCAATGTTTCCCTCTTTGGGTGGCCTGAGTGGGTCCATCTGGGAGCTGGTCAGGCTGATGGAGGCTGGTGTCTAGGCCTAGGGCCAGAGCTTGAGCAAAGCATTCCACCTGAGATGTCGGGGGGTGGAGGGAGCCAGAGGCTGAGAGGAACAGAGTCCTGGGAATGCACAGAGGTCAAGATAGGCAGAGAGTCAGTTGTCTTCACTGAAGGACAGGAGAGCTGGAATGGGAAACGAAATGTGAGGATCCTGGTAGAACTGGAATGGTGAGGGCAATGAGAAGGAGTCTTGGGGAACAGCCACAAACTACGCTTGATTGTCCCTCGTCTCCTTTTCTGACCATCAGCTGGGTGGTTATGGACGAGGTGACTCAAAATGGCAGGGCTGGGAGAACAATGTATACAAACAAGCATTGTTCCTTGGTCTGTAGCTATGGCCTTGACCACTTGATGTTCTTTTGTTTCGAGTAGACACTTGGAAAATTGTGGATATGCCTTCAGAATGTTGCCTTATAATACTGTGCTTTAAGATGTCACGAAGTACATCTGTGGTTAGTCCATAATTGTTGTCTCCCGTCACTTCATAGCACAAGCAACATCCTTTGAAGTTTAAAAAAAATAGCTTTCTTACTATTAGCCTTAGTGCTAATTATTAGAGAATTCAGACCTTCCCACCTGAGCTACCAACAATGCTGTTTGGCCCCTGTGGGCTTAGCCCCACCCAGGTCTGCTGGTACATTAAGAACCTGAAGTGGACAAATCCCTGGATGTCCCATGAGGACTGAGACAAGCCTGCCCATCCGGTCCTTCTACCCCAGCCTCTGCTATCTCTGTATCCTGGCACCCAACATAGCCCTCATGTCTGCCCTCTCTCCTAGGGTCTGCCAGCTCCCTTTCCTTAGAGCTAGCCCTGGTTTCTAAATGCCGTCACCTAGTTCGAGGAATAGATTTGTCTACAAATGACCTAGAATCGTCTGGATACTGAGGACTATGTCCATCCAGAATTCTCAACACTGCATTTTAATCCACTACCTGGACTAGTTATTATAAATGTATCTTCAGCATCTCATATTTGGGGTAACTAATTTGAACTCCTGCCCTTTTCTTGACTGCTTCCCCCACCCAGCTCCTCCAGCCCACTTTGTACCTCATTATGGGTTGTATTGGTTTCCTTGGCTCTTACTAGGTTGCTTCCAGCTCAGGAGCTGTCCAGGTCATGGCTCCCAGCATGCCCTTGGCCAGGGCCTTTCATCACATAGGAGAGCTTGCTTCTGTCACAGAGTTCCTGCCTAAACTTTTCTGCAGTAATAAAATGGCTACATCTCAGAGTCCATTCGCTGATAGTAACAAAATCCTACAGCACTTTAGAGTTTGTCATACTCCATCTAAATTAATAAGCATTAAACCCTAGGTCCAATATTATCCCAGTTTACAGATGAGAAAGCTTAGGCTTCTGAGTTATTTGTTCTTACAAAAACATCCAAAAAAGTACTTGGCTGAGATAACATAAGTAAATGACCAGTTAAAAGTCAGATCTGGTACTCTTTTCACTCATGTTGCCAACCCTGGTAATATAGGGTCACATGAGAAGGTCGAGTCTGATTCCTAGCTGGCTTATGACCTTGATCAAGAAGCTGATATTCATTTATTCAGTAAATATTTATTGAGTGCCCACGATGTGCCAAGCACTCTTCTGGAGGCTTAGGGCACTTAGTGGACAAAAGGGACAGGACCCCTAGTGTTCATGGCACGTGTATTTGGCGGTCTATTCCTCAGGAATGCTGGATTGTTAGTCCTGAGCTCAGACCTGACTCTGCCCCTACCTTAAGATTTCCAGATGGAGATAACTGTTCCAGTGACCCTAGGCTTTGCATCTGTGATTCTGTGGCTCCCTCTGAGAGCCCCTTTCAGTCAGGAGCTGACAGTCTGCATGTGAGTCCCTGACTTGTTCACGGTAGCAAATTTGGACACTATCGAAAATCATCTCAGAGAAGAAGCAAGAAATAAAATAACACGATTACTTCTTAGTGCAGCTGTTAGAAGGGGTTGGTGATGTAACAGCTGAGGCATCTCAGTGTCAATATTTCGAGTGAGGCTGAATGGTGACATTGAACAAAAAAGCAGCTCTATGATGTTGCTTGATTTTCAGCTGTTTTTACAAAACCTATTTCACTGGGGAAAATCATTTTAGAGGAAAAACATAAAGCTGGGCTAAAAATATAGCATTTTCGTGGTCATATTGAGCTTTAGCACAGAAAATAATACACAGTTGATTTGGTTCACAGAATAAGCCTTAAAGATCTGTTATATGCTATAATTATCTTGCAATTTTTTATATGATGGGAGCATGAAAACCCAGCTCTGTGCCGTCAGAAATGTTTTCTTTCATTCCTTTTTTTTTTTGTAATCTTCCTTAAAATATTGGTGTGAATTAAACACACCGAGGAGGAAACCAGTGAACATCTTCCATAATGAAGTTATGAAAATAAGAGCAGAGTTGTTATTACTCCCATCTGGGACACCAGACGTTTGCAGGCTGGTGTGGGACTTGCAGCACATTTCTGACCCCCAAACTAAGACCTGGTTAAATGTGTTTAAAATGTCCTCTTTCCTGCTCCAAACATGTAAATGCAATTGAGCAACAGCAAAAACAGAAGTAATACTGGCAGCCTGTTAAGAAGGCATGAGAAATAATCACTGGCAAAGTAAAGTGGCTTAATGGGAATCTGGGTGTATATGGTGCTGATAATATAGAAGGAGGGTCAAGAGTTTGGACTGTGCCATGCAGACCTTCCTTATTTTTTTATTTTTATTTTTATTTTTTTTGCGTTACGCAGGCCTCTCACTGTTGTGGCCTCTCCTGTTGTGGAGCACAGGCTCCGGACGCGCAGGCTCAGCGGCCATGGCTCACGGGCCCAGGCGCTCCGCGGCATGTGGGATCCTCCCGGACCGGGGCACAAACCCATGTCCCCTGCATCGGCAGGCGGACTCTCAACCACTGCGCCACCAGGGAAGCCCCAGGCCTTCCTTATTTTAATAAAACTGCACCCTATCAGGCTACTGCCAAGAGCAGGAAGTCCAGTAAAAGAAATGTCCTCAAAACTTTTATCTTGAAATATCAGAGGTAATATATATTTTCTTTATCTGTATATCTAGAGGGTCAAGAGTGGACACATACAACAAAACTGAAAGTACTCTAATCAGTTGTAATATTTCTTTGTCATTTGTTGAAGGCCAAATGGTCCACCCATTTATCATCTTAACGCTAGAATCTCAAGAAAATGCCCTCATCTGGGATGGGTTCTGTTGCCCATCACTTTGTCCATCCATAATCATTGGAGAGTGGGGCTCCATTTGAAGTCTGTAATGAGAGAGGGAAGGGAAATGGGATGTCTAGCAGAGTACTGACCTTCTGCTATAAACCAGTGGACTTCTAGAAGCTTCTTCTAAGTACAAAATGTTTGAGAAATGCTCCTGACAATATATGTGCAATTTGATAGGTTTATAATATGGTTAGTTCTTCAAAGTTAAAAAAAAAACATATAGTAACTGTCTTGACCTAGAATGGAATGAAACAGTTCTCATGACAGTTTGATGACGAGGATACGAGGAAGAAGTTTCTTTGCAGTGAGGTCATGGGTCTACTTAACTCTGTTGACTGTAAAATACGGATTTCAGATTAGTCTATGGCTCGGAAATGCACTTTGTTGAAACCATAGTTTTATGTCTTTCTTTTATAAGACCAAAAAAGATTACAGTATGGCTTGCACAACAAATACCTCAAGATTTTTAAAAAAATAATTGAACTTAAAGAAAACATAAATAAAGGAGAAGAGAATTTGCATCATATCCGGGCTAATGAACATTTTTATGTTTATATTTATAAACAGGTACTACTGTACTTCCCTTCTCAGTTGAGTCAGAGAGCCTACATAGAAATTTTTGATACAAATAATTTTTGTATACTAGATTTTTTTAATATACTAGGTAGGTTGTTATATGATTAAGCCCTGGAATGATCAGTTTTGTAAGGCAGGTAATTTATTTGCAATGTAAAGAATCATCCCTTGATGTACCTGTTTTGGAAGTTTGGGCTTTTTTTTTTTTTTTTTTTTTGCGGTACGCGGACCTCTCACTGTTGTGGCCTCTCCCGTTGCGGAGCACAGGCTCTGGACGCACAGGCTCAGCGGCCATGGCTCACGGGCCCAGCCGCACTGCAGCACGTGGGATCCTCTGGACCGGGGCATGAACCCATGTCCCCTGCATTGGCAGGTGGACTCAACCACTGTGCCCCTAGGGAAGCCCCAAGAAGTTTGGGCTTTTATGTATCATCTTTTTCTAGAATGACCCAAATGTGTCACATAGCTTCAATTTTCTGCTCCCTGTGCTTTATAATCCATAGTTAGCCAGGAATGGGGGGAAAAGAAAGAGATCCTTTTCCTTGCCTAACTGTGTAGAGATAAACTATAGATTGCTCTAATCCAAAGGCTTCATAATAAAGTTTTATTAAAAGCCAATATTTATTAAGACTTCTAAAAGACTAAATAGTTCTTCTAAGCCACAAAAGGTTTTTCATCTTGCAGAAATAATATTTTTATAAAATCTTCATATAATGTATATGCAACAGCAAGGCAACTCTCTACCTCAATTTCCTCATTGGCAAAATAAAAAGGTTAAAATTTTGTACGTATGACTCCAAAATCATATGATTATAAGCCATTTCTAGCAGGTAGGAAAAGTAGTTAAAAGAAAGTTTGTGTGTGTGCACTTTATAATGGGCTTTGGGCCTCAGAATTGAAATCTTCTCTTCCTTGTAAGATTATTCTGTATAAGGACATGATGTCAATGTATGAAATGCTAATAGACATTTCCTTATTCATAATTCATTCATGGGGGCTCGTTATTACGTAAAGCCTTTCACAGTCTCTGCCCAACATACTGTAATTTTCATCTTGCATTTAAGACAGAGGCCTGCTCCTCACATCCTTTGTGGATAGAGCCAGGAATGAGACTGTGACATCCAAGTGCTCAACTATAAAATCTGAAACACATTTAGTGGGCTGACCCCAACAGATGTCTTAGTGAGAGCTTCTAAATAGAGCCAAAGAAGGGTGGAGAGTTAGGTCACTCTGCTAGGAAAGAAATAAAGAGAAAAGACTTGCCAAAGAATCAGAGTGTAGGAACAAGAAAAAGACCCATGGGTTTATTGCTTGGGTGTAGGGTCTAGTTCTTTCTTTGGGCACTAGTGAACAAGTGGCCCCTCTGGCTTTGTCCTGGAGAAAACAGTGGACCCTTGGCATACTATGCAGGGGAATTGTGTCATCTTCCTGGAACTACAAGATGCTCCAGAGTCATCTTGTAGGATTGGTCATTTCTCTCAGGAGCCCTGGTTCCTTTCACTGGAGAATGAAACCAATATCCAGGCACTAGGTGAACTCGTTGCTACTGGGGTGTCATTGCTTCTAGTACCTCTCAGTTGCCAGAGCAAAAAAATATACATATGCATACTAACCTGTGTATATACATATATCTATAAATATTTCTATGTGTATGTACCACATCCTTATCCATTCATCTGTTGATGGACACTTAGGTTGCTTCCATGTCTTGGCAATTATAAATGATGCTGCTATGAATATTGGGATGCATGTATCTTTTCCAGTTGGAGTTTTCATCTTTTCCGGATATATGCCCAGGAGTGGGATTGCTGGATCATATGATGACTGTATTTTTAGTTTTTTAAGGAACCTCCATACTGTTCTCCACAGTGGCTGTATCAATTTACATTCCCACTAACAGTGCAAGAGGGTCCCCTTTTCTCTACACCCTCTCCAGCATTTACTACTTGTAGACTTTTTGATGATGGCCATCCTGACTGGTGTGAGGTGATACGTCATTGTAGTTTTGATTTGCATGTCTTTAATAATTAGCAATGTTGAGCATCTTTTCACGTGCCTGTTGGCCATCTGTATGTCTTCTGTGGATAAACGTCTATTTAGATTTTCTGCCCACTTTTTTTTTTAACATCTTTATTGGAATATAATTGATTTACAATGGTGTGTTAGTTTCTGCTGTATAACAAAGTGAATCAGCTATACATATACATATATCCCCATATCTCCTCCTTCTTGCGTCTCCCTCCCACCCTCCCTATCCCACCCCTCTAGGTGGACACAAAGCACTGAGCTGACCTCCCTGTTCTGCCCATTTTTTGATTGGGTCTTTTTTGTTTTTTGATATTGAGTTGTATGAGCTGTTTGTATATTTTGGAAATTAAGCCCTGTGTTATATATATACAATGGAATATTAGTCAGCCATAAAAAGAATGAAATATTGCCATTTGCAGCAACATAGGCGGACCTAAAGATTATCAAACTAAGTGAAGTAAGTCAGACAAAGACAAATATTATATATCACTTAATCTAAAAAATAATACAAATGAACTTATTTATAAAACAGAAACAGACTCACAGACTTCTAAAAGAACTTATGGATACCAAAAGGGAAAGGGGGGAAATAATAAATTAGAAGTATGGGGTTAACAGATACGCACCACTATACATAAACAACAAGGATTTACTGTATGATACAGGGAACTGGATCCAATATCTTATGATAACCTATAATGGAAAAGAATCTGAAAAAGAATATATGTATACATATATATGTATATGTATGTATATACGCACACACACATATATGAGTCATTTTGCTGTACACCTGAAACTAATACGATATTGTAAATCAACTACAGTGCAACAAAAAAAAGAATGAAAACAAAAGGCTTTTCTATGTGTATTCGTTTGTATCTATGTTAAGCTGAACATGAGTTTATACTTATCTCTCCATGTCTAGTCCATTAGCACATAGATTGTCTACTCTGCTCCCATTAATTATCTGTAAATTTCCACTGAAGCAGTGGGCTTGTCTCATACATTTGTAATTTGTTTGGCTATGTTCTGCATTTTATTCTGACCTCCTAAATTATTTTTAAGTTGCACACATTGATAACTCTTTGTGCTGTAAAGTTCTGTGGGTTTTAACAAACGTACAGTGCCATGTATTCACCATTAGTCTATCATATGAAATAACCTTACCTCCTTAAAAAATTCCCTTTGCTTAGATTCTCTGTCTGTTCTTACATGCTATTTTTCCCATTAGAACAATTCACATATTAATATAGTTATTTTAAATTACTTCTCTGATAATTCTAATGTTTATTTCATATCTGAGTCTAGTTCTGATGTTTACTTTGTCTTTTCAGACTGTTTTTTTCTTGCCTTTGTCATAACTTTTTGTTAAAAGTTGGACATGATTGTATCATGTAATAAAAAAACCGAGGTAAATAGGCCTTTAGTGTAAGGATTTATGGTAATCTGGTTAGGAGTTGAACTATAACAAAAAATATAGACTAGGTAGCTTAAACAGCAGAAATTTATTTCTCACAGTTCTGGGTGCCAGGAAGTCCAGGATCATTGTGTCAGCGTGGTCAGGTTCTGGTGAGAGCTGTCTTCCTGGTTTGCAGATGGCTGTCTTATAGCCTCACATGATGGGAAGAGAGAGGGAGAGAGAGAGAGGAAGCAGGCTCTTTCCTGTCTTTTCTTTGAGTGTACAAATCCCACCAACTTAATAAGTATCTTAAAAGTAGATTATCCATCAGGGACAAGAAAAGGATGCCCACTTTCACCACAGCTATTCAACATTGTACTGAAAGTTCTGGGGGAAAATAATTAGAAAAAAAAAAAAGACATCCAAGTTGAAAAGAAAGAAGTAGTAGAACGTTCATAGATGACATGATCTTATACAGAGAAAATCACAAGATTCCACATGAAAGCTACTAGATCTAATAAACAAATTCATCAAAGTTGCAGGATAAAAGATCAACACACAGGGACTCCCCTGGTGGTCCGGTGGTTAAGACGCCATTTCAATAGCATCTAAAAGAATAAAATATCGGGCTTCCCTGGTGGTGCAGTGGTTGAGAGTCTGCCTGCCGATGCAGGGGACGCGGGTTCGTGCCCCAGTCTGGGAAGATCCCACGTGCCGCGGAGCGGCTGGGCCCGTGAGCCACGGCCGCTGAGCCTGCGCGTCCGGAGCCTGTGCTCCGCAACGCGAGAGGCCACAACAGTGAGAGGCCCACGTAACGCAAAAAAAAAAAGAAAAAAGAATAAAATATCTAGGAATAAATTTAATTACAGAAGTGAAAGAATTGTACAATAAAAACTATAAAATATTGCTGTAAGAAATTAAGGAAGATGGTGGGCTTCCCTGGTGTTGCAGTGGTTAAGAATCTGCCTGCCAATGCAGGTTCGAGCCCTGGTCTGGAAAGAGCCCACATGCCGCAGAACAACTAAGCCCGTGTGCCACAACTACTGAAGCCTGAACTCTAGAGCCCACGAGCCACAACTGCTGAGCCCGTGTGCCACAACTACTGAAGCCCGTGCACCTAGAGCCCATGCTCCTCAAAAGGAGAAGCCACCGCAATGAGAAGCCCGCGCACTGCAGCGAAGAGTAGCCCTCGCTCACCACAACTAGAGAAAGCCTGCAGGCAGCAACGAAGACCCAATGCAGCCAAAAATAAATAAATAAATTTATTTAAAAAAGAAAGAAATTAAGGAAGATGGGACTTCCCTGGTGGTGCAGTGGTTAAGAATCCACCTCCCAATGTAGGGGACACACGTTTGATCCCTGGTCTGGGAAGATCCCACATGCCGCGGAGCAACTAAGCCCGTGCACCACAGCTACTGAGCCCGCGTGCCAAGTAGGAGGGGGAGAAGACAAAGGTAAGATACAAAGGATATATTTTGTCTGTCTTCTACCCAACTTAATCCAGTGATAATTAACATCTAGTTTTATTGTTTTATCTCTCTAGGTACAAAGATCAAAGTTCTACCTGCCTTTTGGCTAAGGGACCAGGTTTTGTTGTTGTTTTTACATGTGGACAATAACATAAATATGTAATTAGTGATGGAGAGGAAAGGAATGTAAGACTAGGCCAGGGAGGTGATGTGCTGGGAGTGGAGGGAATGGAGGGATGTGGGGGGAGCCTTAAATTCCACCCCTTCCGCTGCCGCCGCGCCTCTGTTCTCCAGCTTTGCATGCTGCCTCTGCACATCTACGGCTAGAAGAAAAGCCAGTCTTCGTCCATAGCTGCTGCAGCTGATGTTAAGTTGACAGATCATCTTTTGCAGCCCTTGGAGACCCAGCAGAGCTATCTAGAGACACAGAGACTACTGATGCTTATGCTGCAGTCATCCATTCTCACATCTCCCCCAAGAGACTTAAGTGATGGAGTTTTAGAGAACTTGCCAGATTTTTATATTCTAACAAGCCAAAGAGGAGAAACAAAACAAAACAAAACCCTAAAGCAGGTCTATTAATTCATTGAGAATTTTACGTATTTATGTGTTCGATTGCCATCTCTTAGGACTCTCCAGTCTTTTCGCTACAGGAAAGAGTATATTGAAGCTGAAAGAAACTATTCCTACAAATACTGCACAGAAGAGGTTTCTGATCAATCCATGGTGTTATGGAGCAAAACAACAGCAGACATGCAAATATAAAGTTTTATTTGGCTATCACATATAGTGTGATTACAAAAATGAATCAGAGTTTAAATGTTAATAACACATTGGAAAGCAGCTGGAAATGTGATGATTGTGTTTGATCTCACAGACTTGAAGCACCGTGAGAGCAGTGACTCCATCAGTTATGTTCACTGCTGTAGCCCGTGTCAGCACAGAGCAGGGGCTCAATGTATGTTGACTGAATGGAAGGGTGGTAGGACCACTAGTTGATTTTAGTGATGTCATATAATCTTTCTAACTGTATTATGGGTAAAAGATACCTACATAGTGACATCAGAGTAATGAAGGAAGATTTTAACGCATTGATGGAGAAAAATGTTGCTTTGGTGCAAAGGTATTGCCGCTATGAATTTAAATCTAAAATAATTAAACTTGTAAATATTTTGAGGTTGCTTTGTAAGTTTGAGGTTGATGTCAATTAGTTTACTCATTTAACTGAGAGTGGAAATAAATCAGAACTTACAACTCTCAGCTGCTTCCCAAGGTGGCACCTCTGCCACCTCTTTCCCCTTCACTTTTCTGGGAGCCGTTTTATTGTACTTACCCAATCTAAGCTGCAGGAGGATGCCAATACCCCTAGCTCTCTTGGCCTGGATGTGGCCAGATCTCTTCTATGTTTGCTTTGCCTGAGGAATAGTTCAAAGCTACCCTCACATACTCCATTTCAGAACATGTATCCCATATCCAAGGTCACAGATGGCTCAGGTGACACTGTCTCCTACAGCAGTGCATCTCACACTGTCATGTGCACAGGCATTTCTGGGGAACACGTGAAAGATGCAGATTCGCACTCAGGAAGCCTGGAGTGGGGCCTCCAGGTGAGGCTGATGCTGCTTGTACATGGACCACCTGTTGAATAGCAGACTGGGTTTTACACCTCTCATTTCTTTCATCTCTACGAGACGTACAAGATGCTAAATGAAACTACTTGGTCTTCTAGCCTGAAACAATTTCGAGTCAGCGACGCTGCGATTCTGATAGAATTCTCAGTTCCTTCCTGAATTTTCTTCCAAGTCTCAGCTCCAGAGGTGAGCCCAAAGACCACTCCCCTTGCCCTGGGCTACTCTGCAGCTCCTTCCCCTGTAGGGGTGACCATCGTCGCTGTTCTCTAAAATGTGAAGGATCCCTCCTATCTAACCCCAGTAATTCTTCTCTTGGCCCAGGTTGTCTTGCATAAACTTTGCCAAAATCTCTTACAACCTGGATCCTGCCAGCCTCTACTGTTCCAGTCTCTGGAAGCTGGACCCTTGTGATCCATCTGTTTTGTTTTCCTGAGTCATTTCATAAGCTCCTTGTTAAGTTCTGTTCTTCATTTATGATGACAGTTTTGGACCTGGAATTGATCACGCTACCAGTCACATGGGCTGGCTCCACTGCCACTGCCCTGGTCAAAGTCACCAGAATGTTTCACCTTAATGTTGAGTGTCTTAACTCATATGCCTATATCACATTTGCCCTCCTCCAGTCTGTAGCTAGAATGATGTTTTTGAAATATGAATCCAATGATCTCTCTCTCTCTCTCTCTCTCCCCACCCAAAACGGCAGACTACTCCCTCATTCCTGCTGTGAGTGAGTTTTCCTAACCCACCCTTTGCCTGTCTCAGCTCCATAAAGGGGATTTCAGCTCTAACTTCCTCCCTCCCTCAGCCCAAAACCTCATCTTCTCTTAGCCAAACCTTGGCACTACTGAGATCAATAATTCCTAGAAGGGTAACCATGGCACTGCTCACTGGTTTATCCAGTTTCTTAATCCATTCCAGCAACTGAGGGTTTCCCATTCTTCTGAGATCTATTCAGCAAAGAGTATATGTTTTATTGTGTATCCAGAATTCCAGGTGCTTTAGCAGGAATATTCTTAGGTTGCCTACCGCTCCATGGGCCAGAACACCCCGCTCTCTGCACTCACCTTACACATCTTACAGGTTCTCCACTGTTTACTTCCTCATGAGGGTTTTTAGTGCTGTTCTTTCCACCAGGAAGTCTCTCTATGCAAACTTTCAACCACAATGAAAGGTCAATTATATAAGAGATAATCCCTGATTCCTTGATAAAGTCAGGCTCCTCTCTTAACGTATGTTTCTATAGTTCCTTGTACTCTTCTCACATAGCACTTATCACAGTTGTACCTTAAAGCCTGCATCCCCCGCCAAAAGCTAAGTCCCTTGATGGGAGGGCAAAGGCCATGATAGCCAACATCCATTGAGCTCTTTCTGTATGCCTCACCACAACTCCACTGGTATCCCCGTTTTACAAAGGAGGAAACTGAGGGATAAAGAGACTAAGTTGTCCAAGGTTACAAAGCAGATCTGAAATCAAATCCAGGCAGTCTGGTCCAGAACCTACTGTCTTAACCTTTATTTTGTGAAATAGGGTTGTTGCTTAGTACATTTTGGGGAAATGACGCTTCTTGAGAGCCCATGAGCTCCCACGCTCCCTGCCAGAGCCAGCCAAAGACGTCTCCCTTCTTCATTTTTCACCATATGACCCTTCTCCAGGAACCCTCTGTGTGTGCACCTCCTGGGTGAGGAGCCCCTTGGGCTGCTGCTCATTTGCATGGCAGGGATGCAGCCATCCAAGCCTTGAGCTTGGTCACATCACCTGCCTGCCTCCTTCCCCATGTTCTCGATGAGAACTCACTCAAGTGACGCTTGGAAGAGAGCTTTCAGAACCCTACAGCTACTGAGGGAGGCAGATTCTGATTCAGTATCTGAAGCCTGAGAGTCTGTATTTCTAACCACTTCACAAGTGATGCTGATGCTGCTGGTGTGCGGACAGAGTTTGAGGGGTCAGGAGCTAGGTCCGCATAATCTACTCTCAGAGCTTTCATCTCCTGGTTTGTTTTTGCAGCTGACACCATCTACCTTGTAATATTAAAATGAGAATAAAAGAATGTGTGTGAGGTACTTAGTACTGCGGTTGGAACATGTTAGGTATTCAGCTAATGTTTTTGTTGATTTTCCTATGTTAGTTTTCTAAATAGTAGTCAGTATTAAATCTGTAAAGATCTTGTCATCTTCCGTTACAGTATTTCCACTGAAAAATTAAAACGTACACACACACAGAGCTCTTGGAGCGTTTTAAAAAAAGGAATCCAATCAAGGTATTTAAAATATTCATCTAACGTTATGTAGTATTAAAAAAAAATAGTCGTCTTCACCCCTTTGAAACTGAAATTCACTCTGTAACTACCTAACCTCCGGATATTCTCTGCCTGACTATTAAAAGCTGATGGTGACTCACGCTAAGAAGAGACTCTTACTGCTTCTGGGCTCTCACCATTACTGCAAATCCGTAAATTGCCCAGAACTCTAGCTTTGAAGGTTGTTAGCTCCCAAGATTTCTATTATGAATTTGCCCTTAATCTTTGATCCTGACATATCTTTTAGGCTTCCTATTTAATTATTTACTAAACACACATTTAAAAGTCCTATGAACCAGCTTTCTCCGTGGTGGCTGTCCACCGCTCTCACCTCCCCACGTGTGTTTTTGAACTCTTGTATTCCCAGGACTCCGAGCTGCCCGCACACGCCGGTGTTCCAAGGGACTCTGCTAGTGGACTGATCAAGGAACTTCTCTTGGTCTGGAACTCAGTAACCGATATTCTGACTGACACCAAGCATGAAAATCACATTACCCTGGTTGTAAAAAACCTTCACTGGCTACCTGTAAAGTACAGGATTATATGTAAAGTCCTAGTTATTAACTTACAAGTCCTTAAATTGACTTGGTTTTGAATACCTCAGAGACATTCTGGAACCATACATCCCCAGTCGTTTTCTTTGGTCTCAGTCAATTGGATTAGTTCTTTTTGGCTGAAGACATTGAGCTACGGGGCATTTTTAATGTTTGCTCTCTACTTATGGAATTTATTAACCACGGAGGTCAGGCTGTCTTACTCTCTGTCAAGCTTCCAGTCCAAACTTAAGAGGTACTTTCCCAGATTCCTGATTTGGCTAAATAAGCCATAAATCGATCTACTGTTGTTTAGTTTTTAAATCACTGTTCTTCTTTGGTATTTTTATGTATCTGCTCCAAGAGTTGGTTTGACATGTCACAGTTAAATTTTATATTATTCCACTTAATATCTTTTTTTTTCACATCCTGACTTGAAACACTGTCAAAGTGAATTTACTAATTAAATGCTTTGCATGACATATTACCTTTTCCCATCTGCTTCAGAAGGATGTCACAAGGGCAATGAGATGTGAAGGTACTTGGATTGTGAAATATCAGGTCTTATATTCAATTATAAGACCTTATTTTGGGAAATATTATTTGGGAAATATTATTTTGGGAATATATTTGGGAAATAATATTCAATTATAAGACCTTGGGAAAGTCTTATATATATATTGGGAAAATATTATTTTGGGAAATATATTTGGGAAATAATATTCAATTATAAGACCTTATAATATACATATATTTCACCTTATTTTGGTTATTAATCAATCACTCCATTTTTGCTGGTGCTCAAAATTTGATTGTTGGATGGATGAATGTATGCTAGACACACAGTGGGGACCGAGGTATAGGTCATGGCTTTCTTTAGCAAATTTCAATCTAGCATCTTTTGATAAGTATAAATATGTCTAAAGTTAACTAACCATAAAATATTTAAATATCGGGCTGGGACAACAAAGAAAAATATGGCACAGGATACAACATAATTAAGAACAAAATATATTCTGCATATAATTGCAGCTCTATAATTTCTGAGCAGAGAGACATTCCTCAGGCTGTGGCAGTGAGGAGGGAAATCTGACTGAGACCTTGTATTTGCAGTGGACCCACGTATGTGTGTAGGAATGGGGTAGACAAAGAAGAGGTGGGGAGGCCGTAGGGTATAACACAAAGATGGAATGGTAGAAGGAAAAAACCCAATGTTATTTTTCTTTTAAGTGGAAGGAAGGGCTTTTAAATTTGAGCCATTTGGCTGGAAGATGATTCAGAAAAACTATATTATAAATGGTGCTTTATGACACATTTATCAGAATAAGAGGTTCTCCTTTTTCTTTCAATGAGGAGAAAAGATTTTTTCTTTTTCATTCCTCTTAGAGTCTCAAGACACTCAGCTGGGGTCAGAGAGAGGGGTAGACAGCAATGGGGAGGTCAGCAGAGTTCTTCAGGGAAGGGAAGATAAAGATTCCATTGTCGGTGGTATTTTACTTTCTGTTTTGGCTTGTTTCTTCGAGGACTGGGTAGTAGGGTTGGGGTGGGGGAGGGCAGGTTCTGAGATTCAATGTTAGAACTTGATTACTTATTAGAGAATCACTGCTCCAAACATTTTAAAATACGAAATATCCCCAAAGCTCTCACAAAGTCTATGAATCCTGTTTGGAAAGAAATGTATTCTCAATATAGCATAAGAAATCATAGCCATGCTGGAGAGGGTGTGGAGAAAAGGGAACCCTCCTACACTACTGGTGGGAATATAAATTGGCTCCACAGCCACTATGGAGAACAGTGTGGAAGTCCCGTAAAAAACTTAAAACCATATGATCCAGCAATCCCACTCCTGGGCATGTATCTGGAGAAAACCATAATCTGAAAGGATACATGCACCCCAGTGTTCATTGCAGCACTATTTACAATAGCCAAGACGTGAAAGCAAACTAAATGTCCATTGACAGAGGAATGGATAAAGAAGATGTACATATATACAACGGAATACTACTCAGCCATATAAAAGAATGAAATAATGCCCATTTGCAGCAACATGGATGGACCTGGAGATTATCGTACTAAGTGAAGTAAGTCAGACAGAGAAAGACAAATATCGCATGATATCACTCGTACGTGGAATCTAATTTTCAAAAAACATTCAAGTGAACTTTTTTACAAAACAGAAGCAGACTTTTAGATAGGAAAAATAAACTTATGGTTACCAAAGGGGAAACGCGGTGGGGAGGGATGAGTCGGGAGCTTGGGATGAACACGCGCGCACTACTAAATATAAGATAAACCTTCCTCAGGGGAAACATTTATCCGTCAGATGAGCCTGAGGGTATGTAAATACCAAGATCAATACCAAATACTGTTGCTTTGTGCTCCCAGATTTCGGAGAAAGACCAGGGAGGAAGAGAAAGGATTTATTTTGGAGGAGGAAGTCCTGGAGTTGGCTCGGAGGAGTGGATGCCTCGCTATTCAAAGACCAGGGAGGAAGAGAAAGGATTTATTTTGGAGGAGGAAGTCCTGGAGTTGGCTCGGAGGAGTGGATGCCTCGTTATTCAAAGTAGGGTCCATGCATCAGCCACGTGAGCATCGTTTGGAAGCTTGATAAAAATGCAGAACCTCAGGCCCCATCTCTGAGATACTGAATAAAAATCTGCATTTTAACAAGACCCCAGGTGATTCATACTTTCATTCTAGGAAGCACAGTGTTAGAAGACACCAACTAAACTGCAAGAATGAAAACATCAGATAGATACACCTGGGGAAAGAAACCCAGGCCTGTGGGGTGCCCCACTCCTAGCTGAGTACTCCCCAGATCCCTCCTCCTGGCAGATCTCCTAGACTTTAAGAGACCTTGCATGCAGTATCCAAAGACAGGGTTGGCCTCATGTGCAGGGAAAGTGCTGCTTAATAGCCAATCCTGCTGAAATATACTCCAGAGCTCTGACAGAAATGTAGAAATACTTGGACGGTGGGCACAGGCTTGGGAATAGGCAAGGACTGAAAATGCCCTCACTAGCATGTCTGGTCTTACACGTAAATGCCTGCAGGTATTGATTTGAGCCATTGCTTTCAAAAGTTAAAAAATAATTATACACATGCCAAAAAAAAGAAACACCCCCAAAACCTACCTTCCTGTTTCTGTCATATAAGTTCATTCTTGTCTGGTTTGAATTAGTTAGAGTGGTGCATTAGGGAGTGGGGAAAGAAGAGACATTTTAATGGAATCGGCAAAACCCAAGACACAATGCCCAGCAGAATAGGCTGGAAGTAAACAGCTATGCCCTGACTTTCTACATATGAAAAGGGTTTCTAGGATTAATGGAGTGCTTAAACAGCTGTAGAGACCATTTTATAATCATTACAGTCCCTCCCTCCCTCCCTCCCTCCCTCCCACCCTCCCTCCCTCCCTTCCTTCCTTCCTACCTTCCTACCTTCCTACCTTCCTTCCTTCTTTCTTTCTTTCTATAAGGTTTTAAAAATAATGTGGTTTCCATGCAAATCAAAACCAGCTGAAAGTTTGCCAAGACCAAGATGTAATTGAAGATGGCATTTAAGCTTTTGTGTCTCCTCTGTCTCCAGAGATATCATCATAAAATAAAAGACTCCATCAGGTAATGTTTTCTTCATTATTCAACATCACAGTTCTGAAGCGAAAGAAGATAATTAGACATACGGTGCTGTGGACACATAGTTTATGAGGAGCTTCTAGTTAATTAGTTATGGTAAAAGCTTTTTATATAGTCATAATTACTTTATACTTCAGAGGAAAAGAAGCAAACATACATGCATTTTATTTTACCTGGTGACAAGATTATCAAAGAGATGCTGGTGTTTTGATGACCCTTCGGCACCTTCTTCAGACTTCCCAGGATGTAATGCAAAGTGTCACGAGGGGATTTTAATAGCACAACTCTTGTCAGCTTTAATAGGAGCTACACATCTGAAATCCTTACACATCATCTTGCTAGATTCTATAAGAAAACATCATCTTCTTGGTGTCCTGAATTTCCTTTGTCATTTATGGAAGGTTCACCTCTGGAATAATTCAGAGAATGGTTACAGTAATTTTGTTTAAAACATGAGACAAGCCACCTTCAGGAGAATACTTTTTCTATTCTAATTTCTGGGGGCAGCCACTGAAGAAAAGATGACGGCAAAATAATATGCTGAAAAATGTAGCATTGTACAATTTATTGGTTGGAAATAATTTCAATCCATAAAAGCTATCTGTTTTCCCACCAGCTGTTTCTGCTGAACTGGTTATTCAAGATCTCAACCTAATTAAGAAATGAAGAGAGATTGGAAGTTAGCAGATTGGGATTAGCAGATGCAAACTATTTACATATAGGATGGATAAACAAGAAGGTCCTACTGTATAGCACAAGGAACTATATTCAATATCTTGTGATAAACCATATGGAAAAGAATGTGAAAAGAATATATATATATGTATAAACAAATCACTTTGCTGTACAGCAGAAATTAATACAACATTGTAAATTAACTATACTTCAATAAAAAATTTTTTAAAAGAAAAAACAAATGAAGAGAACTTAAATATAAGATTGATATTCTTAGTTTTGTGTCTACACCAGGTCCAATCATTTCTTGACTGAGGGGAGAGACAGAACACCTCTGTCATTTCCTATACCTACTTGGGTGTCCCGAGCACAGATTGTGTAATCTCTAGCAATGCCTACACATGAGAGAAAATTAATCAGGTACCAACCTGCCCTGACTGTCGATTTCCCAGGATGTCACATGGCTGATGTATGTCTCAGTATATGTACAATCAAGGTGTACTCAACCATGGGGCTAGAACCCAATTTTCCTCAGTCTCAGTCCAGTGCTTTATTTCTCAGAACAGAAGAAGGAAACCTGAGCTACATGTTAAAGAGGGCAAATGGACAATTCTCTACGGCATGGTACAAAATGCTAGTGTCGCCTTCTATATAGCTGGGTTTGCCAGCTGTCCAACCCTGAGAGTCAAAACGGCAGGTTCGTGCTTCCCTCTACTCTTGCCATCTTATTTGGTGTCACAGCACTTTTAGAGGGATATATGGGAATGCTCATGGTTGCCATTTCTTGAGTGTTTAGTGACGCTTTCACTGTATCACACACTTCACTTCATCAAGGACTTGCTGCCTCCGAGATGAATGTCTCTGGGCAAGTAACTAAACTTTCCAAGTTTTAGTTTCCTTGTCTATAAAAAGAGAGTAGTAATAGGATTAAGCCAGATAGCAAATATCAGGAGATTAGCACAATGCCAGACACATAGTAAATGCTTAGTAAATCTTAGCTATTGTTATTTTTATTTTGAGAACAACTCTGTGATTTAGATACTATCATTATCCTCATTTTATAGATGGTAAAACTCAAAGAGGTTAAATCTCATAGGTAGTATGTGGTAAAGCTAGGATCTAAACCCAGGCTCCAAACCCAAGCTAGTAGCTTCATCAGAAAAACTGTAACAACCCTGAACCATCGTCATCTTCTTGTTTGACTTTTCCCTTTCACCCTCCATTCTGGTGGACATCCTGGAAAACAAGATCTAAAACTTCTGGTTCTTGGGACTTGGGACTTGGCTGGCTTCTGTGTGGATGTGTAACATCTTGGAACCTGGCCTGAGTATCCCAACATTGTTTCCTTCAACTTACCTAGGCTTAATGCTTCCTAATTTATTTGCTTATTTAAAGGGTAAGTGGAGGGAGGAAGAGGACCCAACTAGCACTTCTCCCACGTCCTTGTTCTCCTGGCTAAGCTGACTGGTCTTCTGTGATGAATGACAAGACTCTCACTGCTCTGGGTTTTTCCTCTATAATTCTCCCTGCGTGGTTTCTGTTTCCAACATCATTCTCCAGTATGCTAATATATTTTTTCCTGGATGAATCCGGGAGGGATCTCCTTATTTTCCTAGCCAGAGAAAAGTCAGTCTCAGCATTCAGCACCTCTACTATTTATCCCTTCCACTTTCACAAGTGGACCAAGAAAGGGAATGCATCTTTAGCATAGGTTTCATGGTGGCTAAATGCAATTCTAGGGTGTGCTGATACATTACATATGAGGGCATCTCTTTAGGTAGGAATCATCTCATAGCCAAATTGAAGAAAGTCTATTTAGGAAGATGAAATAAAGTTACATTTGATATTGGGAATGTTGAGAGCCTGAATAAATGAGATCATTAATGTGTTGTCATTAATGTGAGTCATACCCTGCATCCTTATTTCCACCTTGAATCTAAACATATGTGTTATGCCCCAGAAATGGAATTATGACCCAGAGGTATACCCTAGTAAGGAAGAGCCATCTTTAATCTCATTTCCTTGAGGTAATTAAGAGAATATTTACTATTTCTATGTATTTTTAGTGGGAATGTTTTTAGCTATGAGTCTAATCATTAATCATTGTCCCGTAATCTAGGAAAGAGAGAACAGATTTAGAATGACAGAATGTTTGGAAATAATCTCTCTTTTGTCTCTTCTAAAAGGAATAAAAAAAAGTTTTAGTATGTCTAAGGTGAATGGTTTCTAAAATTTGTGATACTTCAGGTTCAATCAACATCTTTAGCTAATTTATGTAGTACACTATAAAATTTTTAATTCTTGAATAAATAATTCCCAGCTATGTGTGTTAATTAATTGTCAACTGATTGTGCTAATTTACACTAATTACTAATATAATTACAAAACTGAAGATTAACCTGGAAATTTGGAAGAGCAATGTTTCTGTTAACTAAACAGGAATAAATTACATAGGCAAGAGCAGAGGCAGGGTTCTTTTTATTTTGTTTGGCTAGCTCAATGCCTACAAAGTACAATATAATCTGGGAACATCTGGCTTCAGGATCTAATCCACTTGCAAAACGTGGAATCCAACCTACCCTCCACTTCACTCCCACATGTATGCTTTGTCTTCAACATTCCTGATGTTTTCAAAAGCTGTTACTAACTATGAAAAGATAATCTCTAGCCACAAAGGGAAAAATAAGGCTAGGTCTTTCCACAGCATTTTGTCTTTGTCTGCCAAGGCTGTTGGAAAGCCACAGAATTTCTAGACCTATTGCCTATTTAACAGGACTAAGAAAGTATCAGTAACCTTTGTTTGCTGAACTCAACATAAAGACTACAGGACATGCTCATTGGGACCATGGCTTGAATTACAGGGACCACTTTCTTGCTTAGGTTCAAACAGTTGTAGGAGAAAATTGGGGTGGGTTCCAAATAGTAAGAGCTAGGCTATTTGAGATGATAAGCAATACCATTTTTTAACCATTACCCCTGATTTTATGTTGCTGTACTTTGCTATTTGTTATTTATAGGGCTTAAGGGGTTATATTTCTCCATGGTTTATTGACATTCATTCAGTTGGTCAATCAGTCGGTCACTGGTGTGTGTGTGTGTGTGTGTGTGTGTGTGTGCATGCCAGCTTCTGTTCTTGTCTCCTGTGCCCGGTTCTAGATCTTGAATATTTTTATTCAAAGATAGACGAAAAAGTAAAACCTCAGTCTTCAAGAAGACTCACCAAATCAGAGATAACGTCCCACAGTTTTCTCAGCAGAACATTACAGCTTAAATAACACAGTTTATACAGCAGGGAGGGGAAAAGCCCACTCTGAGAATATGACTCATTGAGCAACAATTTCTACCTCACAGTTCACGTGCTGACCTAGCCTAGACTTGTGGACAGAAGGATTTTTAGTTTGCATATTGTGGAATAATTCACCTCATTCCTAAGCAGTAAGAAAAGGGTCATCTTTGCTTCTTCCACCTCTAGGCTCAAGGAGAGGTATTTCTCTGAGAGCTGGTGGAGAAGAATCCATTGGAATTTGATCTAATCCTCATTTCCCCTCCAAAAGGCTTGCTGACTTATGTTAGGTCCTAAATCTACTCTTAACTCCTAATGAAACAAATTTTCTTCTTCTGAGGTAGAGCACCCCTGGCCCTGGAAGGCGGTGAAGAATAACAAACAAATGCTTCTAAAGTACTTTAAACGTCTGAAATGAAATTTGCCACATGAAAGCCAAGTATTGTTATTAATGACAGGAATTGCCAGCATGCTAAGAACAAAGGGACGCTCTAAGCACTTATCATTCATCTTATGCTTTTGAATGCATTGTGCTTTTCTTTAACAGCAAAACCTATCTTGTTATAAATTATTAGTTGTAAATTACTTGTTTAAAATCTCATCACTGTTCATTTGAGTAAAGCATGAGGTAGATTTCTGCTGTAATTTAAAAAGCTCCCAAACGAGCTATAATTCATTTACTATTAACATCCAAATAAGAGCTATAAACCATAAGAAGAAAATGAGTCATGGTTGCATCATAAGAATTAACTTCAGGGAAATATTAAAAACTAAATATGATTTTCAGTACATTGGGATTAACTATTATTTGCAACGCAACCAGTGGCAGCACTTATTATATGACAGAAAACACAAAATCACGTAATGAATCCTGACCTGCTATCTATTAACATTAATCTAGATTAGTGTGTCCCAACCCTAGTTTGTTTCACTCCGGGCTTTTCCAACTACCTCAAGAGATGTTATGAAATTCTTCCAAATTGCCTAAACAAAATTAATTTTAATTCACATTAGTATTAAAAATAAATGTATACCATATGGCAGACCAGGGGAAAGAAAATACTAGAAAGTCAAACTAATAACTTAGAAAAAGATTCCAACTCATTAGCCAACTTAAGTGAGGATTTAGATAACACTTTTGAAGCCACAAATTCTCAGCAAATAGGAGTGTAGTTCTGGAAACCAAGAAAAACATCACTGAGTTCTAAGTCCTCAAACTGCATATTTGAGGGCTCTTGATGAAAAACTTTTCTTTACCATGAACTAATTCTAGTTTCAGAAACGTTTACAGACATCCCTGCTCTCTCACAATTTAGGTAAGGATAATGTTTTACTCCTGTGTACTGTTTCATGGCTTATAATACACTTCCGTATGTCGGATCTCAGTTGGTAAGAAATGCTGATGACCCGTATGGCCATGGAGAAAGAGAACACGGAAACGCTATTTCAGTGAAAGATCTTCACCAACTAAATCTCAAGTGGAATAAGGTTGTACTTCATCACTGAAAGTTTACTGTTCTCCATGGTGCACTTGGGGAGAGACAGGAATAGTGAAGGCTGCGATTTTGCTTTTAACTTTTCCAGCTCCAGAGTCACACGTAGAAGCTAAATACTGCATGAACTTGGCCTCACTCTCTCCCAGTCTCTAATAAAGTGGAGGGAGGGACAGTCAGGAGTCAGTGGTAGAGGGCATAAAAGAAAATGATTGGTTCAACACAAATTGAATTTAAAGTAAGCGGTGTGGTAGTAATCTCTTGGGGAAACTGGGTGAGCAGGCAGCTAGACCACATGGGTAGAAGGTGAAAAGCTCAGATCCCGGCACTTTGAAATAACACCTACGGATGAAGGCATCTGAGACTCAGAAGGAGATTCAGGTAGGAGTTCACTCACTCCTTAAAAAAGACCAGCTTTCACACGCAAAAACAAAAAGGTTGTGCTTGTTATAACACTCAGGGTACTGAAGAGCATTTTTTAAACCAAAATTCACCCCCATTTGTTATAATGTGGACCTATCTCATATTCGGATTTTAATGCTCATTCAGAGGAAGGTAATTGGAAGTAATACCTGGACAGTATTAGTGGTTTGAGCATGAATAGAATTTTTAGTATACCTATAATTGAATGAAGTTTCTGAAGGCATCATTATAAGAAGTAAAACACTAAGGAAGTTATTAATAATTGGAAAATTCTGGTTCACATAAGAAATGTTAAATCTGCCTACTAAAGAACTATATCAGACTACATTTAACTCATTGACCCTAATATTAAAATGCAAAGCAGGGGGCTTCCCTGGTGGCGCAGTGGTTGGGAGTCCGCCTGCCGATGCAGGGCACACGGGTTCGTGACCCGTTCCGGGAAGATCCCACATGCCGCGGAGCGGCTGGGCCCGTGAGCCATGGCCGCTGACCCTGCGCGTCCGGAGCCTGTGCTCCACAATGGGAGGGGCCACAACAGTGAGAGGCCCGTGTACCGCAAAAAAAAAAAGCAAAGCAGGACGAATATGAGTTTTCATGCTACTAAATTATCCTTGGAACCTTTTCCTGCAAATGGCAGGCACAGAAAGGTATAAACAGACTTTGAAGGGGTTTCTGGTCCTTGTATGAAGGCCTAGAATCATAGAACTAGTTCTTCTTAGCAGTCTAAGGTCCTGGCCTTCAAGAAGTCTCAGTTCAGTGGGATAAAGAGATATACAAACAAACTATGTTAACACATTATAGTAAGGGCTGCAGAAGAGGTACATTCAAAAAATCCTAGGAGTTCATAGAAGGGAGTGAAAATCTCTTTCTAGGGGAGGTGGGAAAGCTGTCTCACAGGAAGTGGCATCTGGGCTCCCAGATGAAAAGCAGGACTTACCAAGTATAAAAGGAGGGCATTCAAGGCAGAGAGAAGAACAAATGAGAAGTCATGAAGATACGAAAAGGGGTGCTCCAGGGAAGAGGGAGAGGGGCAGTGTGCCTGAGGCATGGAGTACGTGGTGGACATGTAGAGAATAACATGGAAAGGGCAGCTGTACAAGATGGCAAGAGGGGAGATGTTGAAAGTTCTGGGGAACTTTCCAAGGATAAAATGAAAAAGCCCTCACAATGCAAAAACCTCCAGGAAAACTGTATTGGATTTGGCAATCTCCAACTTATTCCCAATTCTGAATCTTCTAGTAGGTAGTTTATTCAAGAGAGAACCAAGCTAATGACAGAAATCAACAAGAAAAGATTTTTTTTTCTAACAATATGCTTAAATGTACTTAATAAAACACACTTATTTTATGTTGAACTCACGGTTGTTATTTTCATATTTTAAGACATTCACCAAAAAAATGAGGAAGGATCTACACCTTGAATATTAAGAATTGCCAGATTACTACAATTCTATTGGAAAATTAAAAGACATCAAGTATATGAATTTAATGAGACCACAATCCACATTTACAACTGAACACTTAGAAATGAGACCAAATTTTCACCTCCTGCGTTTCCTCTGGCTATAATCTTCCCAAATATACTGAGAAGCTGCTGGGAAGTATGCCTATCCTGAAAATTGCTCAATTTTCAAAATGATCTATGAATCATAATGGAACTCTTGGTAGTTAAGTGTCTACAATAACATAAAAATGCCTCCCAGCCCTTTAACAGGTGGTAGAAAGAAGTCAGAAATGACTCTTACAATGGTCTTTTTTACTCCATTTAAATCCCAGCATATCAGACAACATTAGAAGGAAAAAAAACTAGAGCATGGGTATAATAAGATATATAAGCTTATAGGATAATAATATGATATGAGAGATAGGTCTAGTACAGTGGAGCCAGACTGCCTGGGTTAAAATCTTGGATCCATCACTTACTTGCAATCTTAGGCAAGTTATTTAATCTCTCTGTGTATCAGTTGCTATTAAAATGCATGCACCAATATCATCTACGAAATAGGGTTATTATAAATGTTCTGAGTATCTTTGCCTCTCCAGATTCTCTTCCAATCTTTCTCCATCCTGCTTCTGTACCCTGGAGGTTGGCCCATAAAAGTGGCAACAATGAGCTCTTCACCCTCTGGCTTTCTGTCCTGTTTGGCTGATGGGAGGCACAGTCAAGAGAGCCAGAGGCCGGAGGAAGAGTGAGGTCAGGGTGTTTATTCTCCTTGTTCCTCCCTGCCAGGTTGCCTTGGTTGTCTGCAACCTACCCTCTCTCTGGGTACATTTAACCATTCTCTATCCTCGCCCCTTCAGGCAGGCCTAGGGTGGTAAAGGCTCCCTGCTGCTGTCAGCCACTGGGTTGTACAATCTCTTATTGCATTTTCTAAATCCCACTCACACCTTTGTAAATATTCCTTTTGTTTACTTCACTTTGATGTAAATATTCCTTTTGTTTACTTCACTTCGATTTATCCAATTTGAGTGTGCCATCTGTTTCCTGCCAGCATCCTGACTAATAGAATGCGTTCCGCTTTGTAAAGCACTTAGAATAATAGCTGGCCCATGATAAGCACTATATAAGTATTCGATAGAAGAATAAAATAAGTGAGATTTAGAAACGTTTTTGTAGTGGATTTAAACATCTCTTTCTGTATCCTGTCATACAAAGCAAAATCTTCAGAAATATTTTCCCAAATAAGAGTGTTTTCTTCAGCAGACTTTATGTATATGAAACAACCATCATTCTACTTCTAACCATGTTTTTAGTTCTCTGGTTAAAAAAAATTCTAAGTGGGCTTCCCTGGTGGCGCAGTGGTTGAGAGTCCGCCTGCCGATGCAGGGGACACAGGTTCGTGCCCCTGTCCGCGAAGATCCCACGTGCCGCGGAGCGGCTGGGCCCGTGAGCCATGGCCGCTGAGCCTGCGCGTCCGGAGCCTGTGCTCCGCAACGGGAGAGGCCGCAACAGTGAGAGGCCCGCGTACCGCAAAAAAAAAAAAGAAAATTATAAGTAAAATATTATTAAAGTTGTTTATTATTTATTTTTTTAAATAATAAAATAAATAATAATAAAAGTTTATTATTAAACTCAACATAGTGGTTACTATGGGGAGTGTGTTTAGAGGAATACGTTCAAAGAAGGGCAAATGGTGGACTTTAACAGTACTTGGTAAGGCTTATTTCTTAAGCTAGATGGAGAGTACACAAATATTTGTCTTATTAGATTTAAATTTTTCTTGGTATGTGCAATATTTCAAAATAAATTAAAAATAACAATTATGTTTTAAAAGGAATCTAAACTTTACCTTCCTCTTTGAAAGTTGAAAACTCTCATGTCCTAATTTTAGGTGAGTAAAAAGAGATTTCTTCCTTTATGAAATTAATTGTTTTTCCATTCTGAATAGTTTTACTCATGTGTGGCTTTATCTTTTGTGCCTTTACTGTTGTTTGATCTCCAGAATGTCTATTTTTTCACACAATGTGGTCTCTCTGTATCAGTCATCTTTTCTTGAATTTTTCATTTCTATCACATTCCAGATATATTTCTTAAGTTTATCTTCAATTTTCTTGTACTTTCTGGCATCATCTATCTCATAAGAATTTTCAACTCATTGACAACTAGATTCCAGCCATTTAAATTTAGTTTATCCAGGAAGAAAATCTATGGAGAACACTAGGTTAATATCTGAAACCATATGCAAAATTTATGTTTGTGATTTTTTTTAATCTGGGGACGAAATTCATAGTTTTATCAGATTTCATAAGGTGGTCTATTACTGGAGAATGTCTAATTCTAAGAACTACTCATCTTTTAATGTTGGAGAGAAATTTGCTCAACGTCATGTTTCTGTTAATTTATACTCGCTTAAATTTTCCTTACTGATAAGAACCTTGTTTTAGAGTTATCCTAATGAGGTGTCACAGATCAGTTTCTTAGTTTCGATTTTGATTAATATCCAGATATGTTTGTTCAGCTGAGCAAAAAAATCAAAGGCTAAATTTTAAATTTTCTGACCAAAGTACTGCTCATTCTATCAGCCTGGGGTTTCAGGTTCATGATAAGATACCAAATGTTTTCCATTCTTATCATACAAAAAAGACATGAAAGTGAATACTGAAATATGTGAAAGGAAGAGGTTATTTTCAGTTGGCAGAATTTTGGAAAACCTGTTGGAGAAATTGACTTTTGCCCTGAGACTTTGGATGGGTGGGGATAGGAGGAAAACGTGCTGTAGGGTTATAAACAACAACAACAACAACGAAACAGGCAGCATAGCAAAGGCAAGGTATTGGGAAAGTGTCCAAGAGTGCTGATCCTTTCAAGGAACCAACTTTTGACTTTGCTAACTTCCTATATTTTTGGTATGCTTTTAAACTTTGCTATTTTCTGCTTTTTAGTTTTTCCTTTCTTCTAATTCATTTGGGTTTACTTTCTCTTATTTTTGTAGTCCAAACCATAGGTCATTAATTTTATTTCATTCTTTTTTTCTAATAAAAGCATTTTGAGCTATAAATCTTCTTGTAAGCACTGCTTTAGCTGCATCTCACAAATTTTGATAGTTATGATTTCACTATCATTCAGTTTAGAATATTTTCAGTTCAAAATCTATGAGTTACATAGAGTATATCATTTAATTTAAAAATATCAGATGGAGAGGATCTAGATGTATTTTTGCTATTACTTTCTCATTTAGTTCCACTGTGGAGAGCACATACAATCATTTTATATTTATTTAGGCTTGTTGAATGACCTAAATATGCTGCCTTGCTGCATGTTCTATGTGCATTTGAAAAAGTCCACTGTCCTGATATTGGGTATAGCATTCTTTAACCATCCACTATGTCAAGATGGTTGATAGTGTTATTTAAATCATCTATATCTTTATTGATTTTTTAAGTCTAGTTTTTTAAAATCAATTGTTGAGAAAAGAGGGTTTAAATCTCCAACTATAACTGTGGATTTGTCTACTTTCCCCTTTTAATTGTCAATTTAAAAAAATGTATTCTGAAACTCTCTTGTCAGACACATGTATTTATAATACTCATCTTCCTGATGTAATATATATATGTAATCTATATTTGTATATATATTCATATGTAATATATATAAAATCACATTTTAAAACATAGTTGTCACCCCCATGACATTTGTTATATACGTTACATCTACATATACTAAGTTTCCTCAAAGTTTTTTCTATCCCATTCTCTCTCCCCTCTCTTTCTAAGACTCCAATTATATGTACATTAGATATTTTGATATCCACAGGTTCCACAGGTTCTCGAGGCTCCATTCATTCCCCCCCCATTTTTTCCTTGTATGTTCTTCACATAGAATTATTTCTATTGATCTGTCTATTCAGTCGTCTCCATTTCTGTCGGGCCAATACAATGAAATTTATTTCTAATATTGTATTTTTTGACTTTATCATGTCCATTTGGTTCTTTTTTTATATTTCCTAGCTCTCCATTGAGAGCTCAGATTTGTTAATTCTTTACAAACATATTTTCCTTTACATTCATAAACATGGTTATAATGGCTGATTTAAAATTCTTGTCTGCTAATTTATATGGAAATGCAAAAGACCTTGAATAGCAAAAGCAATCTTGAAAAGAAAAAATGGAGCAGGAGGAATCAGTCTCCCTGACTTCAGACTATACTACAAAGCTACAGTAATCAAGGCAGTATGGTACTGGCACAAAAACAGAAATATAGATCAATGGAACAGGATAGAAAGCCCAGAGATAAACCCACACACCTATGGTCACCTAATCTATGACAAAGGAGGCCAGAATATACAATGGAGCAAAGACAGCCTCTTCAATAAGTGGTGCTGGGAAAACTGGACAGCTACATGTAAAAAAGTGAAATCAGAACACTTCCTAACACTATACACAAAAATAAACTCAAAATGGATTAAAGACCTAAATGTAAGGCCAGACACTATCAAACTCTTAGAGGAAAACATAGGCAGAATACTCTGACATAAATCACAGCAAGATCTTTTTTGGCCCACCTCCTAGAGTAATGAAAATAAAGACATAAACAAATAGGACCTAATTAAACTTAAAAGCTATTGCACAGCAAAGGAAACCATAAACAAGACGAAAAGACAACACACAGAATGGGAGAAAATATTTGCAAACAAAGCAACTGACAAAGGATTACTCTCCAAAATATACAAACAGCTCATGCAGCTCAATATCAAAAAAACAAACAACCCAATCAAAAAATGGGCAGAAGACCTAAATAGACATTTCTCCAATGGAGGCGTATAGATGGCCAACAAACACATGAAAAGATGCTCAACATCACTAATTATTAGAGAAATGCAAATCAAAACTACAATGAGATATCACCTCACACCAGTCAGAATGGCCATCATCACAAAATCTACAACTAGTAAATGCTGGAGAGGATGTGGAGAAAAGGGAACCCTCCTGCCCTGTTGGTGGGAACATAAATTGGTACAGCCACTATGGAGAACAGTATGGAGGTTCCTTAAGAAACTAAAAATAGAACTACCATATAACCCAGCAATCCCACTACTGGGCATATACCCTGAGAAAACCATAATTGAAAAAGACACAGGCACCCCAATGTTCATTGCAGCACTATTTACAATAGCCAGGACATGGAAACAACCTAAATGTCCATCAACAGAGGAATGGATAAAGAAGATGTGGTACATATACACAATGGAATATTACTCAGGCATAAAAAAGAATGAAATTGGGTCATTTGTAGAGACATGGATGGACCTAGAGACTGTCATACAGAGTGCAGTAAGTCAGACAGAGAAAAACAAATATCATATATTAATGCATATATGTGGAATCTGAAGAAATTGGTATAGATGATCTTATTTACAAAGCAGAAACAGAGACACAGACGTAGAGAGCAAAACGTATGGATACCAAAGGGGGGCGGGTGGGATGAACTGAGAGATTGGGATTGACATATATATGCTATTGATACTATGTATAAAATAGATAACTA
Source organism: Phocoena phocoena (assembly GCF_963924675.1). Lineage (NCBI taxonomy): Eukaryota > Metazoa > Chordata > Mammalia > Artiodactyla > Phocoenidae > Phocoena > Phocoena phocoena. The sequence continues at coordinate 12,447,080 of NC_089234.1, forward strand.
ATGAGAACCTACTGTATAGCGCAGGGAACTCTACTCAGTGCCCTGTGGTAACCGAAATGGGAAGGAAATCCAAAGAGGAGATATATGTATACACATAGCTGATTCACTTTGCTGTATAGTAGCAACTAACACAACATTGTAAAGCAACTATACTCCAATAAAAGTTAAGAAAAACAATTACTGTCTGCTAATTCCAGCCACTGAGTTCTCTCAGGGTCAGTCTCCATCGACTGCCTTTTGGCTCACATATTTTTTTTCTTCATGTGCTTAATATTTTGGATGGCATCCAAGAAGTTATGAATGATATATATTGTAGAGCCCCTGGATTTGTTTGTGTTCCTCTGAAGAATCCTGATTTTTTAAAAAGTTTGAGGTTAACTAACCTCAAACTCCAAACTATCTCCCTTGCAGTGAGCGGCCACAGAAATCTCTGTCCAGTTCCTTTAGCCTTAGCTGGGCTGCTTGCACAGAAGGTCGGGCATCAGCAATGATTTGTGCAGAGTTTGTACACAGAACCTGTTGCCCCCCACCCCCGGCTTTGGCTGTCTTTTTTCTAAGATTCCCCCCTCACTTTCCAGTTCAATCACCTTGAACTCTGACTTCTGGCTCCTCATGCCGGTAAGACTTCAGGTTTTCTAAGTTTTTAGTCACTCCTATTTGGCAAGGATTGGGTCCTGCTTTCTGGCAAAAATACAGTAATCATGGGAAACTTGCCCGTTGTCATTCCCTTCTTCCAAATGCAGACTACCCTCCAGCATTTGCCTGCCTGGTTACTCTCTGTTGCCTTTGGACAGCTGCTTTTTATATTTTGTCCAGAATTCATAGCTGTTATATGCACAGCGATTACCAGCAGTCAGAAGCCCATTCCGTTTCTTTTTTGAGTTTGTTTATATCTCATGTTTTTTTCTTTTCTTCTTTATTATTTATCACTTTTTTCCTCCCTGGGCCCCCAGGCAGTTCTTCTGGTGCCCAGAGACTCTCTGCCTCTTCTACAGCAGTTCCAACAAGCCTCATCTTTCTAATCACAGATGCTCAAATCAAGTCCAAGGGGACAGACAGGGATGAGAATAAGCTATCAACGACCTTGTCTTATAACCACACTTGAGCATTTTCTTCAAAGTGGCATAGTCTCTAGACCTGCAGCCATTTATTCTACTCAGCAAATGTTTACTGAGTGTCTACAAGGTATGAGGCTCTGTTAAAGGGCTTTTGGATGCATTGATAAACAAAACAGTCAAATATGCCCTGCCCTTGGGGAAGTAACGTTATGAAGAGGGACTCAGACAATAAACAGTAGACATAGTAAATAAGCATTATAGTATGTTAGAAGATGGTATTTGGTCACCTTCATTCTCATCCCCAAAGCAGTCTTGGCTCTTTGGAATCACAATCATTCCAACATCTTCGTTTCCCTTAACTTTACCAACTCTTGAGTTGTTTTCCCAGAACTAAGAAACAGGCAGTGAGCCTTGAAGGAAAAGCACTTGGATTCAGCTGCTGCAGTGACTCAGTTTCGCCACTGGGCGGGAAAAAACCGAAGGAGCTGAAGAGTAATTGCAAAGGGATAGATGGCAAAGGAAAAGCCATTTTTCAATTATTGCTAAACTCCACCTAATCTCAACTCTCCATGTGACCTCTCTTCTACCTTTAGTGCAAAGACCACACAGTCAGGTAGAGTGATTTCATCACAGAGTAGTTGTTTTGTGCCTGAAACTGAGAAAGTATTTTTTTCCAGTACAGGATTTTGTGTGTGTGTTTATGTATGTGTATTCTATTTTCATTAATATTTATTTTTCACTTTTCAAGATATATTATATACATTATGTGTGTGCGTGCATGTATGTGTGTATGTGTGTATTCTATACCTATATCCTTTTCATATTCATTACATGTATATATAAGTGTGTGTACATTTTATATATAAGTATATATTACATTATATTGTAGACCTTCAACAGGCCACTTTAAAACCTTTCTGAGGTATGGTATTCCTGCTCCCTATATGGTAATTTTACATATATGCTCATCATCATCATCATTGCTCTCATTTAACAAGCTTATCACGGTACGGGTACTGTGCTAAGTACTTGGAAGTTTTTAATGCTCACAGTAACCCCACGAAGTAGATACTCTCATTACTCCCATTTTATAGGTGAGGAAACTCAGGAGTAAAGAGGTTACATTGCCCAGGTTGGAATTCGAATTTAAACTCAGTTTTGACTGATGAAGCCATTATTTTTAACTAGGGTCAGCACACTTTTTCTATAAAGGGCCAGATATTAAATATTTTAGGCTTTGAGGGCCGAATGGTGACGTTGCAGCTACTCACCTCTGCTGGGTGTGAAGGCAGCCGGAGACGATATATAAATGAACAGTTATGGCTCTCTTCCAACAAAAGTTTGTAAAAATAGGTGGTTGGCAGGATTGGGCCCCTGAGCCAGAGTTTACTAACCCCTGCTTGTAACCACTAGGCTCCACTGCCTTCCTGTCGCCAAAGATTCAGACTAAAGCTGAAAACTCCTCCTCTCTCCCGCACCACAACAGTGCTCGTCAAAGACACGTCACTTGACTACTTGGGGCTACTCCGGGCTTGACTACTTGGGGCTACTCCGGGCTTGACTACTCCGGGCTTCAATTGCTTAGTTTCTGGTGGAAACAGAATATCTTGGTTACATTGCAGTTCTGAAATCTAGAAGTCTGGATTTTCAAGAACCGAGCTTAGCCACAAGGAGTGAGTGCCGACACTCATAGAAAAGGAAAGAGTGTGTCAGTGTTCATATGAGTGCCTGAATCTGTCTAAAGGAGACATTCAGGTGAAAGTTGTGGAAGAAACTTTTCTTTTACCTCCAAAACAACACAGGTAATGGTGTACCATATCAGAGCCAATGGGAGGATAAGTCAGAAACTCCGATGTTTAGGGGAAAGAGCGTGTTCAGTGAGTATTAGTATACATCAGACACAATGCCAGGCTCTTGACAAGCCTTGTTTCATTACAATATCCCTATGTGGGTAGGTGTGACATTTTGGGAGTGGAGGAGGAGAACTGATAAAATATCAATATTCAGAGCATGTCAGGAAAAAGCCTCTCAGGACAGTACCTCATTTGGGAACCTGGCAGGTCCAGAAATATCATTCGTATGTCCACTGATGACAAACACAACTACTAAATTAACAGGCCATATGCTCTGATGCATAGGCCAGAGTATCAGTGTATTCATTTATCCAGGAGTGTTCACACTTATGGAGCACAGGGGTTGGCTCGATAAGCATTTCTGGAACACCCAACATGTACTAAAAACTTGGGAACGAAGAGAGGCAAGAGTACGTGGAGTTTGCATGAAGGAACTTTCAGACTGGTTCCTGTGGGTCTGTGAGGGATGTGAGGAGTGCTGGGTGGAGATGGACCAGGGACCATCTGAAAGAGGGCTGCACCCCAATACGGACCTACCTTTTGGGGAGCACTCCTCGAGAGCCCACATATGGGATAGGAAGGACACCAACTGGCTTCCCAGGAGACAGGTCGCCCTTGCTCTGCCTCATCTCCTTCTGAGACCTTGGACACTAATACTAATGCCTCATACACACTGAGCACTTAGAGTGCAGCCGGTTCTGTGTGCTAAGTGCCTTACATGCATGACTTCACACACTGAATCCGAATTCCCGAGTGTGACAATGTAGGTTTCCCGTGATTCAGCCCCAACATAAGGTTCTACTTTTTTCTCCTCTGCGTGCGCCCTAATCGGCAGCCACACTGCATTACTTTCCATTAATTTTACTTCCCGCTTTAGCTGACACAATCTCTTCCCCCGGATTGCCTTCTCCAAACCACGCCATCATGATGCTGACTCTCCTTCTAGGTCCAGCTCACATGCTAACCCTTCCTTGAAAATTTTCCTTGGCAGGGATCTCTCTTGTGAATATTAGAAAACTTCACACCTCATTCCTAACATTTAAGTGCCTTAAAAAAAATCCGTCAATATTCTTCGTTCTGATAACAAAAATAAATAAAACATTGATCATTGTAAATAAGTCAAACAATACTGGCAACATTTTGGCAAATATGTCACACTTCTCTCATGATCTCAGGTTCCTTAGCGACAAGGACTATATTGCATTCATCTTTATATCCCACCAGATTCTGTCCATTTTAGTTCCAGTATGTCTACCCCAGGCTTGGTTCATAGTGAGAACTAAGTGGGTCTTTATTTTTTATTTTATTTTTTTTAGCGGTACGCAGGCCTCTCACTGGTGTGGCCTCTCCCGCTGCGGAGCACAGGCTCCGGACGCGCAGGCTCAGCGGCCATGGCTCACGGGCCCAGCCGCTCTGCAGCACGTGGGATCTTCCCGGACCGGGGCACGAACCCGTGTCCCCTGCATCGGCAGGCGGACTCTCAACCACTGCGCCGCCAGGGAAGCCCCAAGTGGGTCTTTATTTGAATGAAGGAATTATGCTTAGAATTTTTGTAGCTAAACCTAGAGCTGATTTAAATTTTTTTTATTTTTCAAATTAATTTTATTGGAGTATAGTTGGTTTACAGTGTTGTGCTAGTTTCAGGTATACAGCAAAGTGAATCTGTTATACATATACATATATCCACTCTTTTTTAGATTCTTTTCCCATATATTGTAGATCATTACGGAGTACTGAGTAGAGTTCCCTGTGCTATGCAGTAGGCTCTTATTAGTTATCTATTTTATATATAGTAGTGTGTATATGTCAATCCTAATCTCCCAATTTATCTCCCTGCCCTTTCCCCCTTGGTAACCATAAGTTTGTTTTCTACATCTGTGAATCTATTTCTGTTTTGTAAATAAGTACCATTTGTTTTGTACCATTTCTTTAGATTCCACATATAAGCAATATCATCTGATATTTGTCTTTCTCTGTCTTACTTACTTCACATAGTGTGACAATCTCTAGGTCCATCCATGTTGTTGCAAATAGCATTATTTCATTCTTTTTTATGGCTGAGTAATATTCCACTGTATATATGTACCACATCTTTATACAGTCCTCTGTTGATGGACATTTAGGTTGCTTCCATGTCCTGGCTATTATAAATAGTGCTGCAATGAACATTGGGGTGCGTGTATCTTTTTGAATTATGGTTTTCTCCAGATATATGCCCAGGAGTGGGATTGCTGGATCATATGGTGGCTCTATTTTTAGTTTTTAAGGAACCTTCATACTGTTTAGAGCTTATTTTTTAAATTTTATGTGGGATTTTTGGTCAGTGATGTTATTAACATGTCTTTATTCCTAGTATTATAATACTGCTCTAAAAATTACTAATAAAATCATTTTGTTGCTATATTAAGGAAATGTCTGTGCTTTCTTGGAGTACAGGCCAAATCCATCTCCCCAATCATCTGTTATTGCTAGAAATCCTATTGCCTCTATCTTCAGACCACTTTGGAGCTGAATTATTTAATTCATGCTGAGAACATTTCAGTACTTGAGGTTGTTCACCTTTCAAAGTTCCTCAGGTATCTGCAAGAATTTGAGAGTTAAAATATTCCTGGGTTGTAGGTCTTCACTTCATTGGAAATTGACTGCACCTTTTCATCATTAAATCATGAGCATCACGGATGACTTTCTCATTTCTGCTGAAGGCATGTTTCTTATTAGACTAAAGCTTTTCAGCCTGTACAATTAATGGTTCATAGCACACTAGGGAACATTTATTAATTTTCATTTTACTTGTTTTTTTGAAGGTTATGGGGGTTAAGGGTTCTGAGTTGGAGTTATTGAAATTTTAAAAGGTGTAAATAGGTAAATATTATGGTTCCTGGAAAAGTGAGACATTTTTCCCTTTAAGCAAGTGATGAATACTACTAATAAAAATGTCATCAGTCCTCCCCGCCAGGGTAATGCAGTGAGAAAGGTATTTTGTATGTATGTGTATGGTTTGCTTTCCATATCTACTAAGACATTTCAAGAGACTGCCTTATATAAGAAATTTACTTTAAAAAATAGATTCTTGATGCTTTGTTGATCAAACACAATAATTCTAAATGAAAAATAGTACCTTCCTATGCACTTACTAAAGATTTTTCTTCACTACACTTGATGGCTCATAGCAGTGTTTGAGATGCAGGGAATTTTTTTTTCTCTTATCAGATCACCTAACTTGAATATCATTCTTGCTGAAGGCTGGATTTCTGAACGGTAGGCCTACTTCCCATACTTTTATGGATAGATTACTTACCTCCTTTATATTTCAATTGAGTTTCATTTATGAGCTAGTTTCCTAAGTAGTTATTTCCTTATGCTACTATTCATAACACATGATGTTGGTTACATATGTCAAATATGTAATTTTGGCATATATCAAGCAGTACGTTAACAACTTTATTGAGATATAATTCACATACCACACAATTTACCCATTTAAAGTGCACAATTCAATGGTTTTTAGTTTATTCACAGAATTGTGCACCCATCACCACAATCTAATTTTAAAACATTTTTGTCACCCCCAAAAGAAACCCTGTGCCCATTGGCAGTCACTTACCATCCTCTGCGCCTCACCAGCCCTAGGCAGCCACTCATCTGGTTTGTCTCCATAGATTAAGTAGCGTTTTTTTAAAAAAACAAGTTTTAATTATCCAAAAAGTTTGGTGATTTTATAATATTATTAGAGCCAATACAGGGCTTCCCTGGTGGCGCAGTGGTTGGGAGTCCGCCTGCCGATGCAGGGGACACGGGTTCGTGCCCCGGTCCGGGAAGATCCCACATGCCGCGGAGCGGCTGGGTCCGTGAGCCATGGCGGCTGAGCCTGCGCGTCCGGAGCCTGTGCTCCGCAACGGGAGAGGCCACAGCAGTGAGAGGCCCGCGTACCGCAAAAAAAAAAAAAAGCCAATACAGTCAATACAGTACTCTGGTAAGGGCATTTTTCTTTATCTTCTCACCATTTTTATCTTCAAAATGAAGCATCCGGTTTGCAATAATTTCAAATGCACTGGTAAATTACAGCAGTATTATATTTTCCTGCACTGCCCTTCTATTTGGTTGGTACTAGAAAGTTCTATATCTATACCTAAGTCAATGCAGAAATGTTATGTTAGAAAAATGGTGAATACGTTAATGGTTAGCATGAAGCATACTCAGAGTAGAACATTTCAAGCAACTCCATTGTTCCTCCATTTCATTCTCCAATTCCTTCTATCTTACCAACACATACATACACAGATGTGCACATACACACACACACACACACACACACACACACACACACACGCCCAGAATAGTTATGGTCACGTACCATGGAAGATGCTAGAGAGCAGACTTTATGCAGTGACAGCCAGAAGTAGCAATACATGTTCAGTATTGATACATTCTTATGCACCCCATAAAAATAACATGTGTTGTGTATTGTGATTGCATATACATATGATTTATTTCTAAATCATAGTGGGAGTCATGGAACATTCTCTAGGGGTCAGAAATGCTAAAGCAGAAATGTATAAAATAGTATTCTAGGTCGATGTGTAATTCTACTGATTTTGCTCGTGGCATTATCAGGAAAGCTGGTGGTTGTTCATTTCTTCCCGCACTCATGCAACATCTATTTTTCGGCTAAAGACAATGTGAAGGGCACAGTGCGAGGCCCCAGGTAATAATGAACTCCTACAAGCCAGCTCCCTTGGGAACTGTTACCCATCCTCTGCACATAGAAGGTTGGGCTGTCTTCTCAGAAGGAAAGAGCTCAATGAATCGTGCATCTATTCCTTTTTCTTGAAAAACTGCAGCCTATATTTTGCAGGAAAATTCAACATAATTGGTATAGACCCATCTTTTTAGGTGGATTAGGTCTTAACTGACAGCTAGCCCATTTTGTTCTAAAATTCAACAAACTCTTGGAAAATCTTATTCCATACAATCTTTTGAATATGTCATTTGCCATTTATATTTGATGGCCTTAAGCAAAAAAAGAGCTATAAGAGGTATTAATGCAAGTAGCTAATAAAGCTGCGTTCTATAAATCTATAGCAGCTTACGGTAATCATTAAAGCATGCAGAAGTCTTCCATCTATTCAAATATGCGGTGCACAGAATGTCTGCTAAGGTGCGTGACAAGTCAGAGTTAAATATATATTAATAAATGAATTAGCTTCATAAATAATAGCCATAATGACATTTTAGGAGACAATAAGTCTGAGGATTGTCAGAAAACGGTTGATGTATGAGCTTCACGTCTCGGTGATTCTTCAAAATGAATAGGCTTTGAGAGATAGTTCAGACCCGCGACCAGCCTATTTCCTTGAATAATTTACTTGTTGTCAATTTGTACAGCCGCATTACACATGCAAATTGTGCCGCGTGTGCAAACACCACTTGGAGAAGATAAAAACAGATTTACGAAGGCTATAGAGGAAGGATTTATTTCACTTTCTCACCCAGGTCAAGCAATACATGTATCTGACGATTGTGTGTACCCAATTTTGTTGTAATTATATCAGCAAATTATTCCTTATAATCTTATTATTTTTAGCAGTCTTCTTGTGCTTGGGATAATTAGCTTTCTTCACTCAGTGTAAAAACAATTCAACTTGCCAGCCAGGCAGGGCATAGCTCCATTATCTGTTTTGGGTTTAAATTTATTCCCTATATTCTTGGACACTTTGTGTAAATTAAAAATTTCATAGTCCCTAATACTGTACACGCTGTTCATTCAGTGATGAATTAAGGCCCCTAAACCTCTCCGTTTGCTATTAGATATCTAACCCACTTTATATGTTAATCTGTGCTAATGAATTCCACAACCCCTAGCCACAGCGAGATGACTAAAATTATTACCACTTACAGAGATATGCCTTTTTCATTTAAAGTTCAAGTCAAATTGCTCCCATAAACAGTCTGCCACACAAAGATACCTCCTATAAAGGAGAGTTACTTACCTATAAGTAGAGTTCTCTGAAGGTAGTATTATCTTGGGATGCACATTCCTAGGTCACGTGCCCTCAGGTCTCTGGTGTGGGTGGGGAGAGAATTCATAGCTGACAGGTAAGACTTTCTTTCCTTGGAGCACTTCATTAGCTCTGTGGCCTGTATTCCTAAGGGTTATTTGTGCCACACCCCTTCATGCCACCAATCTCTTCTTGGCAGAAAACGGGTCCCAAGTGCAGTAGGAGGGCAGTGTAACTCCTAGATGAGGAGTGAAGGACTGGTTACCCTAAACAATTGCTGATGATCAGGAAGCACGTTTTCCTTTTTTCTTTTCTTTTCTTTTCTTTTTTTTTTTTTTTTTTTTGCAGTACGCGGGCCTCTCAGTGCCGTGGCCTCTCCCGTTGCGGAGCACAGGCTCCAGACGCGCAGGCCCAGCGGCCATGGCTCACGAGCCCAGCCGCTCCGCGGCATATGGGATCTTCCCAGACCGGGGCACGACCCCGTGTCGCCTGCATTGGCAGGTGGACTCCCAACCACTGTGCCACCAGGGAAGCCGCACATTTTCCATTTTAAAAGAGGTTACCTATAAGGTAATATGCCTAATTGCTAAAAAAAAATTAGTTTTTGTGTGTAATATGAAATTCAAATGTATATTTGCTTTTTATATAAATAACATTTTTTATTGTAGAAAGAACACATTGTCATTATGGAAGAACTAGAAAATATAGATAAACAAAAAGAATAAAAATCACACATATTCTCACAAAGAGTTCGATCATCCAGTGATAGCCACTTCTAGTGTCTGATATCTTTTTACAGGCTAGTTTTCTACTTACATACACTTTTAAGATGGCAGCAAAATCACTAGTCTTATCATGTCCCTCTTCAACCCATTCTGACCAGATGTTCTAGGACAGAGCAGCGCCTGTTCCATTTGCCCCTAAGTCTCCAACTTAACCCATTTTAAGATATTTGCTGTCTTCCTCTAAAGTTGAGTGAGTCCCAGAGTTTCAAGGGATGAGCCCTTCACTCCTTCCATCCCTCTTTCCTCAACAGAACATTCAAGCAAGTTCTCATCCTGCTTCAGCTCTAACACACTATCAGTAATTACCACCTTCCCAAATAAACGTTCACACACAGCACAGCAAGGCACAAGAGTGTCAGGCGTGGTCTGAAGGCTGGGTCCCTGTACTAGACTTCACCGGACCTTACACACGTGGTATCCTGTTTGTTTAGGTACTGCTTCATATTCATTGCTGTCTCTGCCCTTGATCCTCACAACCACCGTGAAAACATGCAAAGCAGGTGCTATTGTTCTTGTTTCACAGATGAAAACATCTAAGGTCCCGGAGTTTAAACCGCCTGTCTGGGAGAAAAGAGTTAGTCCCCAGGTCTTTGTGACGCGTCTAGGACCAAGTGCTCTCCATTTAATTCCTGTCCCTGATTGTCTCGTATGACTTTGGAACTCAGGGCATTCGGTGTGTTTTCAGTATTTCTCCTTAAGGACAGATCATTTCCAAAGGTAAATCTTCAGAAACCTTTTTGGTTAGAAATTCAGATCTTCACACATTATTTTATTTTGAATTTCCTTAATTATTTATTACCTTAAGAAGGCTATTTACGTAAAGCAAATATTTTGCTTCAGGAAAGTTTATAATCGTCTATCTTTTACAGTATCCTCTGCTTGAAAGTCAAAACAACTTCTTGGGAATGAGATTTTTCAGTCCACAGTTAAGAAAGTACTCACAGATTAACTTAATTCAGTGTCACGTCTGGAAGTAGTATGATTGAGACTCAGTTGAGCCCTTCCCCACTGTTTGTGCTTTTCTTTTGGCCACAGGGCCACTCACAGTGGTAAACACCCGAGTCGTTAAGATGGCATGTCACACATGACATCACGATGGGAGGAACATCAACCTGGAGGAACAATTTAATCATTTTAAAGTTTGAGACTGTCATGTGGATGATAGATTGGGCAGCCTGCAATTAGCCTGAGTTAATACTTGGCAGAGCCAGATGTACAGCTCTTAACATCTAATCTCACAGAAAGTGTTCTTTAGTTAACAAAAACCAAATGTACTTTAGTTCAGCATCTTCTCTGGAACACAATACATTCACCTCATTGTCTCGTCTCCATTTATGAACCTCAAATGCAGGTTTGGTTCTACGGTGACCAAGCCCAGAAAAGTGTGAAGTGTGCAAGGATGGGATTCTATGCCTCAGCCATCCCCAGAAGTGTCTCCTGCCTTCCTCTGTCTAGCCTGGCCGCGCCCTTCTCCCTGTGGTCCCCAGTCCTCTTTCCTCTTGTTAAATCCTCCTGTCCTGAAATCAGCTGGTCATTTAGTCACAATGCCGTGCAGTTGGCTATGTTTTCACTCCCAAGGATCATCTTCATTTTGATTGCGACGAACCCTGGAGAAAAAATATTTAGGCACCAGGTAAATGTTCCCAGTGACCATCAAATGATGTGACTTCGAACCAGGTTCTTGGGGATATTTTAGGTGTAGAATTGTTGAATCCATGTGGAAGATCCGGGTTCCTTTCCTGGTCTGTGACAACTTATTCTCTCTTTTTTGGAATGGTTTACTCATATACAAAATGAGGATAAAAAAGAAATCTCTCTCAGATGATTGCTGTAATGATTTAATTAGTTAATATGTATAAAAGCAATTGGAATTGTGCTGGCATTTAGAAAGTACTCAGTGCATTTTGTAGATATTCTTCCTCTTCCCCTTCCTCCTTCTCTTCTTGGAGGCAAGAAAGCGCATGGGACTGGGAATCAGATGATCCTGGGCTCAGATCTAGATTCTGCCACTTGCTAGCTATGTGACTGTGGGTACATAGCCTTTCCAAGCTGTAATTTCCTTTGCTATAAAATAAGGATAATAGAAGTACTTTATCTTGTTGTCATGAAAATTAAGTGGGATAATGCATATGCTATGCTTAGCAAGGTGTTTTGCACCTGGCAGGTGCACATTAAGGAATTATTTCTGATGCTAATAAAGGCAGAAGACATACATATATCTGAGGTCAACAGCACAGTTTTCTAAATATTAAATTGTCTCATAGTCACTTAACTAAATATGAATGTCAGCTTGTTTTCATTCAAATAGTGGAAGTTTCCAGGTTTATGAATCATAAATACGATTTCCTTTATGTAAATATTTTTCCACGATTCAAAACAAATAAACAATAACAAAAGAACACAATAGTATTATTTGGAGAACATTCTAATGAAGTGCTAAGGAGGTGCTAGCAAGCGGGTTGTTACTAGAAAGAAAAAAATTGTATCTGTGAAAGTATGAATGTTAATTATGTTAAGTAGTTATGTTAATAAGACTTCAATGAACAAAGAAGTAGAGAAAAGAAAATATAGAAATTCTATTATTAAGCAAAACTGGGGAGAAAGTTCCTTGAGTTTCTTTTTAATTAAAAAATTAGAAAACTGAAAATTATTCTTTCTCTCAATATCTTTAAAGTTCCATTACCATTTAAAGGTAGTTTATGATTATATTAATATATGCATCAGATAATTGCCTTTATATCAGCAAAAAGGAACCCTAGGTATATACCATACTAACTGTAATCTACAATCTGGTTCTACCAGTGTCCATTAAATTCCCTGAGTTTTCACTTCTTTTTTTCCTCCATAGAATCTGTTGCCAGATTGTTTATATTTGTACCCTCATTTTCATTTTCTGTTTCAACCAGAGACTTCTTCCAAAGTCTATGGTTGAAACAGAAAACACAGTCTTTTGTTTTCAGGTGCAATCTACTTGCAAGTACTTTTCACCTGCATTATTGCTATAGCTTCCTAACAGGCTTCCCCAACTATGGTCTACACGCCTCTATCAACCTGTCCTTTAGCCTCTCCACAATTTGATTTCCACTTTATTTCCCCCCCCCCCTTTTTTTTTCTGATGATGAAACAGGTTCAGGGAAGTTTAAGGAGTTGAACAAAGTCATACGTATCCTGTGACTTCAAAGTTCAAGGTCTTATCACTAAGCCATGCTACTCTTCCCCAAACATGACCTATAATGTGTCAAATTTTCCTAAAATGAATTTCCCTATCAGCTACACCTATTAAGTTCTTCGCATCCTCCCAATGCCAGTATATAGGCTACCTTTACCAAGAAACTCTCCTGGAATTCCAACCTGATTTCATTGCTTCCTACTTACTGCAATCATAACACATTGTTCTCTTCTTGAAATAGCATTTAGCATTGTCTGCTTTATATTAGGATTATTTATATCTGTCTGTCTCCCCAGCAAGATTTTGGATTCTTGGGTGGCAGGGACCTTGTCTTATCTGTCTCATCCTTCCTTTCATTCTAAAATAGTCAGTGTTTCCCACGGTGCCTTGTATCTAGTAGATATCAAATCAATATTGAATAAATTGCATAAAAGCTTCATTTTAAAATGTAAGAAAGTAGGCTCCTGTGTTTCTGAAATAAATTTAAGGGCTTTATTTTGTTCTAATAGCAATTTTTATGAAAAATAGCTGTCATTAACTAAGTGTTCTTGTATAGAATAATTTTTTTCAACAAGAATGTATTCTGTATAGGTAAGGAAAAGTTTATGCTACATTAACTCATTATTCATCATGTAATAATTGACTGAGTGCCTAACATATAGGACAATAGAGTATGCAGATGTTGGGTGGTGCCGAATATAAAAGTGATCAGTCTTGATCTTAAAAACTATAACCTAAATATGAATAAACTCAACAACAATAAACAACAATAAGATTCCATGAAAAACACAAGGATGTTTAAGAAGATATGCACCTATCTGAATTAGAAATGCTTGCATTTCCAGTCATGGCCAAGTAAGCTCCTGTCTGACCAACCTTTCTACTGATGACAACTCTATAGACTCTGGAAGAAGCAAAATAGCTTCTTGAAGGCACTGGAGAGTGAACAAAAGCAGTCAGATACTGGAGGGTTCAGATACTTCGAAGAAGCAAACTGCAAGGGATGACTTTATCATTGCTTTTCAGCTCTTAGCCTCAGGGAAGTTCACAAGTAGCATTATGTAGGAAGGCTAGAAATTGAATGGAAATACAGTCTAACTGGGGAAAGAGTTTGGGTCAATCACAACTGCTAAAAAGTGAAGAGGCATCTTGAAAAGAAGAGAGGTAGAGAGGGTGAGCCTAAATTCTACTTATGAACTATGCCCTAATCTTTGGATGACCCTTGAACTATGCAAGTGAAGGACAGACTCCCAGCAGCACAGCTAACACTAAAATAACCGAACGTAGATTTGAACTGCCACCTATAACAGGGAGACAGAGCTTGTACCTTGGGCTTAGCCAATTAACTGCCTGCTTTAAAAAACAAACAAACAAACAAACAAAAAAATGTTCTTTGGAGGAACATAACAGAATCTAGAGTTTTACAACATGTCATTCACAATTTCCAAGATGAAATCCAAATTTTTCATTATATAAAGAAACAGGGAAATATGAAACATTTTCAAGAGAAAAGAAAGTCAATGGAGACTAACTCTGAGATGACCCCAATGTTGGAATCAAAAAATAAGAATTTAAAAAATAGTTATGCTGAGGACTGAAAGGAGAATACTATACTATAATGAATGAGAGCATAGGAAATCTCAGTCAAGAGATATAAACAATAAAAAAGAACTAAATAGAAATTATAGAACTGAAAGATAAAATACATAAAGTGAAAAATTTACTTCAAGGCTTAACAGCAGCATGGATATGACAAAAAAAGAGATTCAGAGAACTTGAAGATACATCATTATAAATCATATAATCTAAAGAACAGAAAAAAACATTTGTAATAAATGATCAGAGCCTCAGGGTCTTGTAGACCAATATCAAAATGGTAAATATTTGAGAAATGGAATGACAGAATCAAATAGAAAAAGTATTTGAAGAAATAATGGCTGAAAATTATCCAAATTTGTTTGAAGACATAAATTTTCTAGTTCACAAGTTCAGTGAGCTCCAAGCAAAACATATAAAATCTAAACTGTACATCTAGAAACGTTATAGTCCAACTGCTGAAAACCAAAGGTAAAGAGACAATCTTAAAAGCATGCGAGAAAAATGGCACATTTAATACTGGAGAACGATAGTTTGATGGATTTCTAACAGCTCATCAGAAACAACAGAGGCTAAAAGACAGTGAAACAACAGCTTTAAAATAATAAAAGAAAAAACCCCACATCAACCTAGAATTCTATATCCAGCAAAGATATCCTTAAAAAAATAAAAATGAGTTTCATTTCCACCTAGAATGTGAAAGCTGGAAAGGGCATCATTCATACTCTAAGAAAGTGCCGTATAAATGACAAAATTATAACCTTCCTTGAGCCCATCAGAACACTAAGTTTATAGGGCAAACAAGTAGCTAGAAATCCAAGGAAGGACAGACGGCCAAAAGGGAGAGGTGAGATGGGAGCACTTGCTTACCTGAGATAAGCACTGAAAGAAGGAACAAAGAAGAGACTGAACAAATAGAAAATAACTAGAAAGATAGTAGATTTAAATCTACCCATATGAATAATTACATTAAACATAAATATTCCGGGTACAACAATTAAGAGACAGAAGTTGGCAAGATAAAAATGCAAGACCCAAGAATGTGTTGTCTATAAGAAACACATTTTAAGTGTAAGGGCTCAATATTTTAAGAATAAAATAATGAAAAAAGATGCCATGCAAATATGAAAAATAATCCCAAACCTAGGTGGCTATATTCATACCAAACTAAGTAGACTTCATAGCAAAGAATATTACCAAGGATAAAGACAGCTATTATGTAATGACAAAGAAGTCAATTCACAAAGAGGTCATAGAAGTTCAAATCTACATGCACCTAAAACTAGTTTCAAATACTGGAAACAAATTGCTACAAATAAAAGGAGAAATAGACATACCCACAAGAAGGATTGAACAAATAGAATATCAGTAAGGAAACAGAAAACCTGAATAACACTATCCGACAGTTTGATCTAATTGATGTTCACGGAACAATCCTAACAACAGGAAAATCCACATTCTTTTCAGGTGCACGGTCTAAATTTTAAAATTGTATTTCTATTTAATAAAAATGAACCGTTGGAAATTGAAATTAAAAACAGTACTATGTACAATATATCACAAAACCATGAAATACTTAGGCAAAAATCTGTAATATGTGCATGACCTATATGCTTAAACCTATATGCTTAAATGCTTAAACAAAATATGCTTAAACCTATATGCTTAAATGCTTAAACAAAATATCCCTGAGGGAAATTAAAGGAAACCCAGATCAATCAGGAGATAAACTGTTCATTAATTAGAAGACTCAATAATGTTAAGATGTCAGTTCTCTCCAAACTGATTCAATGCACATCAAAGTATTGTGTTTTTTGGTAGAAATTGACAAACGAATTCTAAAATTTGTATGAAAAGCAGGCAAACTATAATAGTCAAAACAATTTTGGAGAAAGAAAGGACTGTGTCTTGGACGACTCAGACTATCTGATTTCAAAACTCACTATAAAACCACTGTAGTGGGCTTCCCTGGTGGCGCAGTGGTTGAGAGTCTGCCTGCCGATGCAGGGGACACAGGTTCGTGCCCCGGTCCGGGAAGATTCCACGTGCCGCGGAGTGGCTGGGCCCGTGAGCCATGGCCTGCGCGTCCGGAGCCTGTGCTCCGCAACGGGAGAGGCGACAACAGTGAGAGGCCCGTGTACCACAAAAAACACCAAAAACAAACAAAAACAACCACTGTAGTTAAGAAAAGATATATACATATACACATAGACCAGTGGAACAGAGTTGAGGGTCCACAACATAGATCTACATATATATGGTCAATTTGATTTTAAACAAAGGTGAAAAGGCAATTCAATGGATGATGGCATTTCAATAAATTGCCAAAAAATAAACCTTGACTTATGCTTTGTACCATATACAAAATTAACTCAAAGTGGATCATAGCTCTAAAATCTAAAACTGTGAAAATGTCTACAATAAATCAGAGGAAAACTGTCTTTGCGACCTTGGGCGAGACAAAGATTTCTTAGACATAACACAAAAAGCACAAACCATAAAAGAAAATGGCAAAAAATTGAACTTTATTAAAACGGAAAATTTCTGTGCTTTGAAAGACACTTAAGCAATCAAAAGACAAGTCACAGACCTCATTAGTCATTAGGGAAATTAAAATTAATGCCACAATGAGATACCACTAAGCACTTATTTGAGTGGGTAAATTTCTTTTTAACATCTTTGCCAAGAGTTTGGAGCAACTGGAACTTTCGCACATGGCTGATAGGAAAGTGGTACAGCCACTTTGGAAAACAACTGGTAGTTACTTATATAGTTAAACACAAACTTACCATACAACCCAGCAATCCTACTCCTGGGTATTGACTCAAGAGAAATGAAAACTTTATTCACACAAAAACCTACATGAGAGTGTTTTTAGCATGCTTTGTTCATAATTCATAATTGGTAAAGATAAAAAACATTTCAAATATCCTTCAACTGGCGAATGGATAAACAAACTGTTATAGCTACATAATTAAATACTACCCAACAATAAAAAGGAGGAAACTGCTGATACATTCAACATGAATGATCCTCAAATGCATTACGTTACGTGAAATAGGCCAGACTCAAAAGACTACACACAACTGGATTTCACTTATATGACTTCATTCTGGACAAGGCAAAACCATGAGGACAGAAAACACCTCGGTAGTTCCCAGGAGCTGAGGGTGAGAAGCGGTTTACTTCAAAGAGGCATGAGGGAACTTGAGCTGATGGCAAAATTCAGTGTACTGATTGTGGTAGTGGTTACATGACTATTCATTTGTCAAATCTCATAGAACTTACACTATAAGGGGTAAATTTTATTGTACTTAAATTCTACGTCAATAAACTTGACTGAAAACAAAGAATGAAGGTGAAATAAAGATGTTTTCAGATAAAAGAAAACTAAGAAAATCCATTGCCAGCAAAACTTCTCTAACAAGACATGCTAAAGGAAATTCTTTAGAACGCAGGTAAATGAAAGCAGATATAAACTCAGATCCACAGGATGGAATGAAGAGCATCAGAAACACTAAATAGGTAAGTAGATGTCAAAAACTAATTCCACCTCTTTATTCCTTTAATATACATATATGGTTTAAAGCAAACAAATACTGGATTGTGGGATTCACAATGTATGTGGCTGTAGTGTATGTGACAATATCAAGGGTGTGTCCAGAACAGTAAATGGACCTGTATAGTTGCAAGGTTTCTACATTTTTCATGAACTGTTAAAATACTAACTTTAAGTCGTCTGTGAAAAATTAAGGATGAACATTGTAATCCCTAGAGTGACCACTAAAATATAAGACAAGGAGGTAAAAAGAAAAAGCCAGTATATAAAGTAAAATGAAATTCCAGAAAGGACCTAGGAAGTGTGCTTGGGGAGAGGGAAGACGTTGCTCTAGGGATGGGCAAGGCTCGGAGCTGGGAGGGCGAGATGGCAGCGTCTGTGTGGCTGAGTTTCTGATTTGTTTGGCTGGACTGAGAGCATAACCACAGAGTAAAATGTACTTTTCTTTCTTTTTTTTTTATTGAAGTATAGTTGATTTATAATGTGTTAGCTTCAGGTGTACAGCACAGTGATTCAGTTGTACATTTATATATATACACACACACACATATATATGTATATCCTTTCTCAGATTTTTTTCCCTTATAGGTTATGGCAAAATATTGAGTAAGTTCCCTGTGCTATATAGTAGGTCCTTGTTGAAAATGTGCTTTTCGTAACTGGAATTAAATAAGTAAATTTACCCAAAGTTTGTATAGAAAGCAATTCGAAAAAAATCCTAAGACAGAACCTAGCAAGGGTAAGATGGTATGAGGCAGATCATTCAGGATAACCTCAATTTAGCAAGTACATGGATTCAAGTGTTTATTTCCAAATAGTTACAGGAAATTCAGAATAGTCATTTCATTAGAGACAGACAATATCCTAAATGCCAATTACATTCCCAGGTCATAGAAGATAATTTCACATGGTAATAAAAAAATCAAACAAAATAATACTGAATAAAAAATGATTCTCCCTTACTTTGAATGGTGGAAACTTTGGGAAGCATTCTGAAGGGTTCTTCTGGACACATTCAAGGTGAGATGCTAGTTCTTTAATTAGTTACTTCACTTTAAACTTCCAGCTTTCTTTTTCTTCGCCAGCACATCATCACCTTGTGCTTGGCAGTCAGGATGAGCGTGGTGGGTAGCGGTGTTTTATGTGTCACACACACACACACACACAAAGACGATGAAGAAGAAGACGTCAAAGTTATTGAGCTAAAACTGGAAAAGAGGTTTCCAGATGGGGTACCTGTATCTACGAGGAAGAGATTAGCTGATGTGGAATTTCCATCCTGTGAACTGTAAGAAACAAAGGAGAGGCAGAGCACACTTCTTCCGTTCTCTGCACCAGAGGAAAATGTGTCAGGTCAGCCTCCAAGCAGACCACCAGGAGGCCACCTACATGACCACTGCTCATCTGGAACAGTATTGCTATTTTTTAGAATAAATTGAGGATGTTGTGCTGAAGGTAGAAGGGAGGTGAGAGGTGGCATACAACAGGTTGTTTGTGGGGGGGAGTTCCTAGTGAAGGGTATCCTCAAAGACTGGGTTGAATTCATCCAACTGAATGCAGAACATGAATGGGTAGAAAGCAGGGAGCAATAAAAGAGCAAAGGCATGAAAGCAAGAATGAAAGGGAATGAATGAATGAATGAATGGAGAAAATATTAGACTTGACGATCAGATTTGTCTCTTATCCTCCATTACCACTGCTTTTATCCAGATGCTAATCATTTATTCCATAATGGTCTTCTAACTAGGTGTCTTTCATGTTGGCTCAACTACTTCCAAATACATCTTTCATATTCACAAGACTATAACATTACTTTCCCTGGAGCCCCTTGTTTATGGTTTCCTTTGCTGTGCAAAAGCTTTGAAGTTTCATTAGGTCCCATTTGTTTATTTTTGTTTTTATCTCCATTATTCTAGGAGGTGGATCAAAAAAGATCTTGCTGTGATTTATGTCAGAGTGTTCTTCCTATGTTTTCCTCTAAGAGTTTTATAGTGTCCGGTCTTACATTTAGGTCTCTAATCCATTTTGAGTTTATTTTTGTTTATGGTGTTACGGAGTGTTCTAATTTCATTCTTTAACATGTAGCTGTCCAGTTTTCCCAGCACCACTTACTGAAGAGGCTGTCTTTTCTTCATTGTATATCCTTGCCTCCTTTGTCATAGATTAGTTGACCCTAGGTGTTTGGGTTTATCTCTGGGCTTTCTATCTTGTTCCATTGATCTATGTTTCTGTTTCTGTACCAGTACCATACTGTCTTGATTGCTGTAGTTTTGTAGTATAGTCTGAAGTCAGGAAGTCTGATTCCTCCAGCTCCATTTTTTTTCCCTCAAGACTGCTTTGGCTATTTGGGGTCTTTTGTGTCTCTGTACAAATTTTAAGATTTTTTGTTCTAGTTCCGTAAAAAATGTCATTGGTAATTTGATAGGGATTGCATTGAATCTGTAGATTGCTTTGGGTTGTATAGTCATTTTCACAATATTGATTCTTCCAATCCAAGAACATTGAATATCTCTCCATCTGTTGGTATCATCTTTAATTTCTTTCATCAGTGTCTTATAGTTTTCTGCATACAGGTCTTTTTTCTCCCTAGGTAGGTTTATTACTAGGTATTTTATTCTTTTGGTTGCAGTGGTAAATGGGAGTGTTTCCTTAATTTCTCTTTCAGATTTTTCATCATTAGTGTATAGGAATGCAAGAGATTTCTGTGCATTAATTTCGTATCCTGCAACTTTACCAAATTCATTGATTAGCTCTAGGAGTTTTCTGATGTCATCTTTAGGATTCTCTATGTATAGTATCATGTCATCTGCAAAGAGTGACAGTTCTACTTCTTCTTTTCCAATTTGTATTCCTTTTATTTCTTTTTCTTCTCTGATTGCTGTGTCTAGGACTTCCAAAACTATGTTGAATAATAGTGGTGGGAGTGGACATCCTTGTCTTGTTCCTGAACTTAGAAGAAATGCTTTCAGTGTTTCACCATTGAGAATGATGTTTGCTGTGGTTTTGTCATATATGGCCTTTATTATGTTGAGGTAGGTTCCCTCTATACCCACTTTCTGGAGAGTATTTTATCATAAATGGGTGTTGAATTTTGTCAAAAGCTTTTTCTGCCTCTATTGAGATGACCATATGGTTTTTATTCTTCAATTTGTTAATATGGTGTATCACATTGATTGATTTGCGTATATTGAAGAATCCTTGCATCCCTGGGATAAATCCCACTTGATCATGGTGTATGATCCTTTTAATGTGTTGCTGGATTCTGTTTGCTAGTATTTTGTTGAGGATTTTTGCATCTATATTCATCAGTGATATTGGTCTGTAATTTCCTTTTTTTGTAGTATCTTTGTCTGGTTTTGGTATCAGGGTGATGGTGGCCGCATAGAATGAGTTTGGAAGTGTTCCTTCCTCTGCAATTTTTTGGAAGAGTTTGAGAAGGATAGGTGTTAGCTCTTCACTAAATGTTTGATAGAAATCACCTGTGAAGCCATCTGGTCCTGGACTTTTGTTTGTTGGAAGATTTTGTGTGTGTGTGTGTGTGTGTGTGTGTGTGTGGTACACGGGCCTCTCACTGTTGTGGCCTCTCCCGTTGCACAGCACAGGCTCCGGACGCACAGGCTCAGCGGCCATGGCTCACGGGCCCAGCTGCTCCGTGGCATGTGGGATCCTCCTGGACCGGGGCACGAACCCGTGTCCCCTGCATCGGTAGGCGGACTCTCAACCAGTGCGCCACCAGGGAAGCCCTGTTGGAAGATTTTTAATCACAGTTTCAATTTCATGACTTGCGATTGGTCGGTTCATATTTTCTATTTCTTCCTGGTTAAGTCTTGGAAGGTTACACTTTTCTAAGAATTTGTCCATTTCTTCCAGGTTGTCCATTTTATTGGCATAGAGTGGCTTGTAGTAGTCTCTTAGGATGCTTTGTATTTCTGCGGTGTCTGTTGTAATTTCTCCTTTTTCATTTCTAATTTTATTGATTTGAGTCCTCTCCCTCTTTTTCTTGATGAGTCTGGCTCATGGTTTATCAATTTTGTTTATCTTCTCAGAGAACCAGCTTTTAGTTTTATTGATCTTTGCTATTGTTTTCTTTGTTTTTATTTCATTTATTTCTGCTCTGATCTTTATGATTTCTTTCCTTCCGCTGACTTTGGGTTTTGTTTGTTCTTCTTTCTCTAGTTCCTTTAGGTGTAAGGTTAGACTGTTTACTTGAGATTTTTCTTGTTTCTTGAGGTAGGCTTTATAGCTATAAACTTCCCTCTTAGAACTGCTTTTGCTGCATCCCATAGGTTTTGGATCATCGTGTTTTCATTGTCATTTGTCTCTAGGTGTTTTTTGATTTCCTTTTTGATTTCTTCAGTGATCTCTTGGTTATTTAGTAACGTATTGTTTAACCTCCATGTGTTTGTGTTTTTTACGTTTTTTTCCCCTGTACTTGATTTCTAATCTCATAGTGTTGTGGTCAGAAAAGATGCTTGATATGATTTCAATTTTCTTAAATTTACTGAGGCTTGATTTGTGACCCAAGATGTGATCTATCCCAGAGAATGTCCCGTGTGCACTTGAGAAGAAAGTGTAATCTGCTGTTTTCGGATGGAATGTCCTATAAATATCAGTTAAATCTATCTGGTCTATTGTGTCATTTAAAGCTTCTGTTTCCTTATTTATTTTCATTTTGGATGATCTGTCCATTGGTTTAAGTGAGGTGTTAAAGTCCCCCACTACTATTGTGTTACTGTCAATTTCCTCTTTTATAGCTGTTAGCAGTTGCCTTATGTATCAAGGTGCTCCTATATTGGGTGCATATATATTTATAATTGTTGTATCTTCTTCTTGGATTGATCCCTTGATCATTATGTAGTGTCCTTCCTTGTCTCTTGTAACATTCTTTATTTTAAAGTCTATTTTTTCTGATATGAGAATTGCTACTCCAGCTTTCTTTTGATTTCCATTTGCGTGGAATATCTTTTTCCATCCCCTCACTTTCAGTCTGTATGTGTCCCTAGGTCTGAAGTGGGTCTCTTGTAGACAGCATATATATGGGTCTTGTTTTTGTATCCATTCAGCCAGTCTGTGTCTTTTGGTGGGAGCATTTAATCCATTCACGTTTAAGGTAATTATCGATATGTATGTTCCTATGACCATTTTCTTAATTGTTTTGGGTTTGTTATTATAGGCCTTTTCCTTCTCTTGTGTTGCTTGCCTAGGGAAGATCCTTTACCATTTGTTGTAAAGCTGGTTTGGTGGTGCTGAACTCTCTCAACTTTTGCTTTTCTGTAAAGGTTTTAATCTCTCCATCAAATCTGAATGAGATCCTTGCTGGGTAGAGTAATCTTGGTTGTAGGTTTTTCTCCTTCATCACTTTAAATATGTCCTCTCAGTCCCTTCTGTCTTGCAGAGTTTCTGCTGAAAGATCAGCTGTTAACCTTATGGAGATTCCCTTGTGTGTTATTTGTTGTTTTTCCCTTGCTGCTTTTAATATGTTTCCTTTGTAGTTAATTTTTAAAGAATTAATTAATTTATTTATTTTTGGCTGTGCTGGGTCTTCGTTTCTGTGCAAGGGCTTTCTCTAGTTGCGGGGAGCAGGGCCCACTCTTCATCGCGGTGCGCGGGCCTCTCATTATCACGGCCTCTCTTGTTGCGGAGCACAGGCTCCAGACACGCAGGCTCAGTAGTTGTGGCGCATGGACCCAGCTGCTCCACGGCATGTGGGATCTTCCCAGACCAGGGCTTGAACCCGTGTCCCCTGCATTAGCAGGCAGATTCTTAACCACTGCGCCACCAGGGAAGCCCTGTATTTAATTTTTGACAGTTTGATTTATATGTGTCTTGGCATGTTTCTCCTTGGATTTATCCTGTATGGGACTCTCTGTGCTTCCTGGACTTGATTAACTATTTCCTTTCCCATATTAGGGAAGTTTTCAACTATAATCTCTTCAAATATTTTCTCGGGTCCTTTCTCTCTCTCTTCTCCTTCTGGGACCTCTATAATGTGAATGTTTGTGGATTTAATGTTGTCCCAGAGGTCTCTTAGGCTGTCTTCATTTCTTTTCATTCTTTTTTCTTTATTCTGTTACACAGCAGTGAATTCCACCATTCTGTCTTCCAGGTCACTTATCCATTTTTCTGCCTCAGTTATTCTGCTATTGATTCCTTCTAGTGTAGTTTTCATTTCAGTTATTGTATTGTTCATCTCTGTTTGTTTGTTTTTTAATTCTTCTAGGTCTTTGTTAAACATTTCTTGCATCTTCTCGATCTTTGCCTCCATTCTTTTCTGAGGTCCTGGATCATCTTCACTCTCATTATTCTGAATTCTTTTTCTGGAAGGTTGCCTGTCTCCACTTCATTTAGTTGTTTTTCTGGGGTTTTATCTTGTTCCTTCATCTGGTACATAGCCCTCTGCCTTTTCATTTTGTCTATCTTTCTGTGAATGTGTTTTTTGTTCCAAAGGCTGCAGGATTGTAGTTCTTCTTCCGTCCCCACTTCTCTTCATCTCATGCCTTGACATCTCCACTTCCATCATCCATCCATCCTCTCCACAAACATTTACTGAGCACCTACTGCAGGACAAGTACTGTGCCTTCAGAGGAGTTCACAATCCATCAGGGAAGACTCACCTATGACAAATAATTGTATTTCAGTGTGCTGAAGCCCTAGTTCTGCTGTGTATCAACTGTTATGAACACACAGAGAAGAAAGGCATGAACAGTATGAGTCAGGAAAGGTTTAACTTAGAAGGTAATATTTGATCTAGGTTTTGAAGAATGAAAAGAAGCTCAACAGCTAGAAAAGAGAAAGGTATTCCAGGCAAAGGAAATAGCACATTCTGAATTCCATTCTGGGACTTCTGTAGTTACTACTTACATCATGGACCTCATAGTTTTGGTACTTATAGTGTAAAACGTATCATTTATAACCTCATTATATGTCTTGGACTACAAACTTCTTGACACGTCAGTTCATATACTTCATTTGTATTCTCCTCAAACCTTAGCAAAGTGCTAAGCATTGGGCACATAGTAAAGACCACGAAGATGTTGACAGAGTAATCTGATAATCTGTCAACATTTATGTACTCAGTTTTTTTGTGTGTATGTATTCCCATAGAACTTTATGGACATTAAAATTTGGATTTCATGTAATTTTCACAAGTAATGAAGTGTTATTCATCTTATGATTTTTAAAAACATTATCTTTAGAGCAATTTTAAGTTCACAGCAAAACTGAAGGCAAGGTATAGAGATTCTTTCCTATATGAATTGCCCCTCCCCCACGACTGATATCCCCCACCAGAACGGTACATTTGTTACAAATGATGAACCTATACTGACACATCGTAAATCACCCACAGTCTGCATTACAGTTTGCTCTTGGTGTTGTACACTCTATGAGTTTGGACAAATGTATCTATCATCATGGTATCAGACAGTATTTTCACTGCCCTAAAAATCCTCTGTGTTCTGCCTGTTCAATTCCCCTTGCCCCAAAACACACACACACACACACACACACACAGTTTTTATGTGTAAGGGAAGGGAACTAATGTTTATTGACTATTGACTACATGCTAGGATGAGTGTCAAAAGCTTTACACGTGTTCCTTCATTTAGAGAGATTAATCAGGCAATGGGCGTTTCGGAGGATGAAGGTGTTAGGAAAAGGGAAAGTAACATAGATTTCAATGCAGCAATCCAGCAATGATTGAAGAGGATGCCTCTGATGGGATTTGATCACTCACTAGGTACTAAGAGAGATGGAGAGAGAAGACACATTTTGCTCCTGAAGCCTCTCTTTTCACGAGCTCCCGCCCGGTACACATCCCACTGGGTGTTAATGGTGTCTACACTTTATTGACTGCACTATGCTGGGATTTAACAGGAACTTCACTGTAAAAGGGGTAGCGTGTGACGGCAGAAAGAGCAGGAGCCTCAGAGTGCAGTGAAACGTCCCCACCTTAGTTTTGCATGTTACTAGCTGTGTGACATTAGGCAAGTTTCTTAAAACTCTTGAAGCCTTAATTTCCTTGTCTGTCAAATGGATACAATAATAAGTACACCATAGGTTTATATGACATTAGTTGCAAAATACCTAGCACCCAGACATGCTTCCTCTCCTATCTTCCTATGTACAACCTATTGGACCTGAAGAATTTGAAAGTCCCAGACATGATGAATAAAGAAAAAGTACTTTTCTTTGGCAACATCCTATATTACAGAAATTTTGTTTCCTCCAATATCAACAGTTGCTGATGTCATAGTGTTAGTTGTTCAACATATTCTTGGAAGATTAACATTGTTATCGATGCTTCAATTTGCAAATTAAAAACAAAATTCAGATAGAGAAATTGTTACACAATTCCTAAAGTTCAGAACTCTCTTGTTTCTATTCTTTCACATAAGTCACTAGACTACTTTTTCTTCAATGAGGCATTTTGTACAGATGGAAATAACTATTCTCTTTCTCAGTTTCAGCAAGAAGCACATTTATCATTTGTTCAACAAAGTCATATTCACTTTTTACAACTGAGAAATAGTTTAGGGATTTCATTATATTTGGGGAAATTTTCAACAATCAGAGATTTAGCAGCTGTCAAAAAAGACCTCCACAATTAATCTTTTATGAGTGTGACTTGTAATCTCTACACTAAGGATAAAAATTACTAAATATAAGGGAAAATAATTCATAAACTATAATATTTCTTGGCAAAGAAAAACTGCTTTATTCTTTTTAAGATGTTTGAAAATTTAAATGAAACTTACATGTTTGAAATTAGTGCCAGATGCAACACAATTCACTAGCTGCATCACATTCACTATGATTTAGTAAAAGATATTCAATAATTCTATGTTTCATAGAAATCTCACAAATACAAGTATTTCATTCACAAAATGCATGGTTTGGCAGGGTTCCAGGACAGGAATTTGCTGGAGGGAAGGTAAATTTATTGATTAAAATAAATCAAATGACTGACATTTCCTCCAGAAAACTGGCAAAATAATAATATTCAGAGACTGAAAGTCTTACAAGCAAAACTGGAAGAAAGGTCTGAGCTATTTACGTTTCTCATAGGAATCCAATAATGTCATAAGAGTAAACAATCAGATATTTGAGAATTCTCAAGTTAACATTGAGAACATTTTAAACTACATATTTTTGGAGTAGGACTTTCCAGAAACCTTTGATGTGAAATCTGGTGGCTGTAAGTCTTTGGAGTACTTATAATTATATTCCCCTTCTATCCCTTGCACATTTATATGCACTAAACAATGAGTATTCTTTGATGGAACATATGTAGAAACAATCCAGATAGTTCTGAAACAGGCCAACAATATTTCCTTCCTACCTCATGTCTCAGTTCTTCCCCTTCTGTGCTCTCTTTCCCCATTTTGGTTACACCTCCACCATCAACATTTGTTATGGACTGAATGTTCGTGTACCCCTAAAATTCATACGTTGAAATCCTAACCCCAGGGTGGCTGTATTTGGAAATGGGGCCTTTAAGGAATTAAGGTTAAAAGAGGCCATAAGGGTAGGGCCCTGATCCAATAGGATTAGTGTCCTCTTAAGAAAAAACAAACACCAGAGAGCCCTTCCTGCCCCCACCCACCCCATTCTCTCTCTCTCCTTCTCCCTCTCCTTACACAACTGCACAAAAAAGATTTTATGAGCGCACAGCAAGATGGATGCTGCCTACAAACGAAGAGAAGAGGCCTCAGAATGAAACCTACTTTGCTGACACCTTGATCTTAGGCATCCCAACCTCCAGAACTGTGAGAAATAAATTTTTGTTGCGTAAGCTACTTAGTCTGTGGCATTTTGTTATGGCAGCCCCAGCAGACTAAGATAGCAATTAAAAGGCACAATGTAACGGTCACAACAGCATTTTCCTACACATCCTCTCTTTAACTACTTTTTATGGATTGGATTCAGGGAAAAACACTATTGAGGGGCTGGACACGTTTGGCCAGGAGAGTTTCATACAGATCCTCACACCACTCAGCCCAGCTTCTAATCGAGCATCAGAGAATGTGAGTGTGAGAAAGGACTTTAGTAACCCAAACTTGTCATTTCAGGTTTTGCTGTGATTCTGGGGTCATAGAAAACTACTCCTGGCACATGTTCTGGAAAACAATGGGGGTGAGGTAGTTGATAGTTAAGTATTACACTTAAACATCGGTTTATACTAAATTGTGATATGTTATTGAGTGCAATACAAAATTCTTTCACATTTTTAGAATGCTTCAAAGAAAGGCATTACTGATAAGGCTAATGCCAATACCAACTGAAAATTATTGTGGGCAAGGTAGTGCCTTACGGGGTTTATGTGTATTTTGTTACATAATCGTTACAACACTAGAAAATAGGAATGTGTTCTTATTATTATTATTACAGAACGTTATTTCAGAAAATGGAAGCATTTCTAAAATAGCCCCACTCCCATCACGGTCATATTATGCTGTTTTATTTTCCTCATAGAGCTTTTTTTTTTTCCCGTTTTTTTTTCCCTTATTTTCTATGCTTCCCTAAGCCCCTTCTCAGAGCCTAAGACAGTGGCTGCCACGGAAAAGGAGCTCAATGAGCTTTTGGCCAAGGCCACGTAGCTGGTCAGTGAAGCAGCTGCCACGATCACCAAACGGTAAGCGCCACTAGAGCAGAAGTAGGGATCATTTTGCTCTAAACATAGGCTGGCAGGGTGCCTGCTCAATAAATATGTACAGAAAGAAAAAAAAGTAAGGAAGGGAGCGAGGGGAAAAGGGTGTATGAATGGAAACGTTCCCGGAAGGGTCTAGAGAGCTTCTGCAGGGACTTTCCGTCCTTGGGGAATGAACTCAGTTCAAGGTCTAAGCCAGCACTTTCCTCACCACGGAGTACGGGAAGGAATGGAGAAAGAAGAGTCTTTAAAAACGTCCAGAAGAAAGAAGAAAACGGCGAGAGAAAAGCTGGGAGAAAAGAAGTAGAAAGAAAGGAATCAACCCCTTCCGGCCTATTTAAAAGCACAGCTGAGCGCGGCCGGTTTCCATGGCGACCCCAGGCCAGAAAGGCCTTAGCCTATTGGCTGAGATTCCGGAGCCAATGAGAAGGCGCGATGTTGACGGGTCTTAAGATGTCTGCTGGACGGCCGGCTACGGACCGGTGAGTAGAGCTGGTGGCTGGCCTGGCTCCCGGGCTGCCCGGACTCCGGTGTGACGGACCTGGGAAGGCCGGGTGCGGGGAGCGAGGGAGCCAGCGTGGGTGGCCTCACAGCCTCTCCTCGGAGCCTTCCAACCCTTTGGCCGGGCCCGCGGGAGAGTCGGCGGAGCTGGCCTCCGCTTTGCTTGGACCCGGCGTCGTAGCGCCTTCCCCGTCCTGTTGGTGGGAGAGGGGTTCTTCGTCCCACCTCAGCCAGAGTGAGAGGGGACTAGGAGACAGACTTTCGGTCCGGGAAACAGTCTCTGGTTTACAGTTGCTGTACCCGGAAGACAGCTGCAGTCAATGGGAGTGTCAGCAAGCTAGACGTCCTACATCAGAATTTGCAACGCTTAGTTCTGTGCTGGGAGGGGATTCTTCCCGCTCGGGGATCGGAGTGTGACCCTGCTGCCGGAGAGCCTGCAGAGTTACGGGTTGTGCAGCCAAACAGGAAAAGATGTACCTTTCTAGAGCCACCCTGTTGCTGTCTTGCACCCTGTAAGTATTCTCACAGCTGCATCCAATTTGAAATGAGCCGCGAAGTGTTATTGGTTACTTGTAAATCCTTCCGTGTAGGGTTTTGAGTCTGGGGAAGTGTTGGCTAAACAAAGCGCTCACTTTGATGAAAACATAAGCATACATGCAAAATCCTGCTAAATAGTTTATCAGGGTAATCAGATTGGTAACTTAAATCCGAAGTCAGGCCTGTGATTCAGTTGTACTTTCTCTACCTTTTTGAGAAAAGGGAACGTATTTATTTCATAAACATGAATAGGACATTTACATTAATGTTGATGACAGCATGCTTAAAAGTATTTCAGTTAAGTAACTAGTTCCCAGTCACAGAAACTGATTATTGTGTAAATTATTTAACACAATCTTGAGATCGGTGGGTGGTGGCTTGTGACTGTCATACAAGTAAGATTAAATTCAGATCAGACAAGATTCAGATTTCTTTATTTCTAATTGAATATAAAATCTGGGAAATAAGACAGCTTCATTTGGTAAAAATGGAATTGAAATTCTGGAGTATTAGAGGCAGGAGACATTTACCCAGTAAACTGCTCAGATTGAGTTTTGGTTATACACAGTTGCCTGGACTTCCAGAAAATGTGACATTATTACCCAGACCTCTGAATGTGACTTCAATGTATGCGATTTAGCCTAGCATTTTACACAGCTTTCTGCCCTTAGAAAGTGAGAAGAAAATTCTCACTGTTAACAAATGTTAACAGAATTACAGGCTGGAGACATTCTTCAGACCCATTCTCTAATCTGTGTCACCAAGAATATATTACTATTTAAAGTTTATTCTCTATAGAGTTTTCAAGCTATAGAGTTCTATTTTTCTAAGATAAGTGGATTACAGTGCATTAGGTGAGTCGTTACCTCATCTGTAAAAGGGGTTTAGATAATAATTCCTAGTGGAAGGGTCACTGGTGAGGATTAAGGGTAAAACGGTGCCTGTCACATTGTTTGTATGCCATGTATAGCGGTGACCTGCTTTGTTTTTCGTTTTGTTTCTGTTTCTTCTGTCACAGTTGGGGTTTCTTTCCCTTTCTGCAGAGCATCTTTTAGGTGTTCTCTCTGAAGTGCAGAGTCTTACTGAAAACTAGCAAGCTTGCCTGTGGTGGCTGGGTTAGGAGAGAACCCCTATCTTCTGGGGTGTTGAGGTTTAATTAGTATTGTTCTGACTGCGAGAGGATGGAATGTTACAGCAAATAATGAGGTGATTCTGGGCATTTGGGCACGTATAATACTGAGATCCATAAAGAAACATTTTAGAGCAGCAGGACATCCCAGAGATCTGATCACACCCTTCATGTTATAGCTAAGAATGAAGACCCAGACAGAGGCAGTGTCTTCCCCACAGTTTTGTTGTTCAGGACCAGGAACCCATCTTCTGACTTTCAAAACAGTGTATTTTTCTGCTGCTCTACCACTGGTTCTCAATCCTTTCACAACCCAGAACTCCTTTTATTATAATTTGATATCTCCATGGTTGCTATATTTTGAAAGATTGTGTCCACTAAACTATATTCATTAATTTTTGTTCTTGTTTTTTTTTTAATAAAAATCAGGTCTGTAGCTGCCAATCAGAGTCTCTGCTGAATGAATGTGTGGTGAAGAATAATGTTTCATTGAATTTCGGTCTCCTGACCTAAAGGTGGATGATATTGTTTGAGGGATAATAAAATATACTGGGCTTTTTGAATATTGAAATAGCTTAGAGACCTCCATTACTGTCTTCATAAAACTTTGGGGAAACCTAAGCTGAGGAATTGCTGAGCCGTGTCGTGTTCTTCTAGGTGCATTGCCATCTGCCCAGGTGTGCTAAGTGCAGTGACTGTGTCTGGTTTCCACGGGCAAAAGAAAGCCCAGCCATTGAGACGAGGATGATACATAAATATTTTTTGTTCATCATAAATCATGTTAGCCCTGGACTAAAGATGTGTTCTGCATAGCATACACAGCATTTTTTTTGTAGAATAATTGTGCAATTGGAAAAATCTCTCCAATATGAAATGGAGAGGCTGATACTCAAAACCATAGAGAAAAAAGGGATTCTGAATGATTTACATCTTCTTTGGGGCTAAGTGATGAAACTAAAATATTTGACGTGCAGGCTAAAAACGTGAAAATTTATGTATTGATACACGGACTGTTATATAGACCTGGCTATCATCTACACTAAAAAACTTGTTTCTTGTTCTCTGGTATGCCACGTCTCTTGAGAATGGCTGAGTAATTTTCACATGTGAAGGGTAATTTGGAGTGATCCGCTTTAAAATGAAGGAATGCACTCTGGAAGGTATGAGGTGAGCAGCACTTCAAAGAACTGGAGAATCACAATCCAGACGAGCACAACAGAAGAAACAGGGGGCCTGATAGGACCAGTTGGTACCATAGTACAATACAAATGTATAAATAACACGTATGTGCTTTGAGTAGAAAGACAGTGTTTTGGAACGTAAGCCTAAAACAGGTCACGAAGCAGCCACTCCATATTGGCTGATTTGCAGCCAAGCTGCTGTTCAGGTGGGCAGTTTCACTTTGCACGCTCCTCAGTGAATAATCTGTGTTTGTCCGTGGCCACCAAGTTGCCCTGGTATTTGTGTGTGTGTATGTGTCTTATGGTCAGAGGAGAAGGGCACATCACTTTACAGATATTTAGGAATTAAGTTCAGAAACACACCTTATTTGAACTTTGCCTTGTTTTATGGATTTGGACATAGAGTTCACTTTTTAAAAGTTATTTTAATTTCTTTCCCCTGTGGGCACACACAAGAAACTATCACACCAGTCAGTGGCCTCCTGAGGACAGCTCTTAATGCCACATCAGCAAGAACTTACTAAAAATAGATGATTTTGAGAAAGTCCAAAAGTGATCAAAAATGATTGAGGGCTGATGAGGAAAGGCATGCCCTGTCCACGGCAACTGGCACTGCTTCCCAAGGTGAAACCCATTTGGGTGCCCAGAGCACAGAGTCACCCTGTGGAGATACTGAAGCAGTGGCCCAGTGGAGGAACTGTGCCCATCTGAGCAGTCACAGCTGAAGTCTGGGCTGAGTGGTACTTGGCTGATGGACAGAAGCTTGCCATTTGTATAGAATGTTGGTTCCATGAGGATAGGCATTTTTGCCTGTTTTGTATACTGCTGTTCCTATGTCTTGAAGAGTGCCTGGCACACAGTGGGCATGTAAAAGATGCTATGGACAGGGAGGAGAAACAGTGGCTTCGAACGTAGAAGCCCAGTTGGTGCTAAGAAAGCTAACTCTGAAACTTGTTACTGTCCTTAAGTCCTGAAATGGGATAGTGAGCCTGAAGGTATATTATGTCAGTGGCAAAGTCATGATGGAGCTTATTATCACTCCCCTCCCCCTGCTTCTCAAAACAGTAGAAATATTTTTATTAATAGCATAACACCTGTTTTTCAATATTGGCATGTTTTACACTATGTCCTTTGTGCTAACAGAATATCTCAACATAACCTCCATTCCAACTTTTAAAATCCTCAGGCCAGATTTAGGGATGGATCCAGCTTTTATAGGGCTTGGAGCTTATGTAATTTGAGGTCTCCTCTTTAAAAAAAGGAATACAGATTTAAAATATAGAAAATCAGGTATAGTGCTTTGGAAGGACCTGTGGAAAAGAAGAGCCTTGAAGCTTAGGTTCCATTTATCTTCCTGGTAATTTGCTTCTGGTTTTATTGCTCCATTCAGAAAAAGACATCAACATTTTTAATTGAAACTTCAGTCAGACTGTGGAAATCAAGGAAGTAACTGACTTGCATCAATTGTGAAGTGAATGCACCTTAAACATTAGAAACTTCAAAGCTACCTTATGGATGCTGCCACCCATGATAGAAATGATAAAAATGCAGTACCTGGCCACAGAAGTAATAATAATGATGGCAAAAAGAACTTAGCATTGATCGAGTCCCCAGAACCTCCTAAACACTGTGTTGAGTGTTTCAATAGCTTATCTTGTTTCATCCTCGGAATAACCCTGTGTGCAATATAGTTATTCCTGTAAAACAGATGAAAAAACTGAGGGCCAGAGGAGTTAAAAATGATTTCCTCATACCACTAATATGTGGTGGAGTCAGGATTACAGCTGGAGTAATTAGATGTTAGAACCCTTCCTCTTGAAAAGCCAAGAGAATGTTTTGGTGAGGATGTTTCAGAGAGCCAGCAACTAGGAGGCTGGACCCAGACTGGAAAGTGAGAGCTGATTCTTTGGACTTGGGAGGAGGTCCTTAAAAGTTATCAGGCGTCCATTATTCAGAGTAATGCAAAATCCCGTGATACTTTGTCTCAGAGACAGTGCTGGTGGTTTTCTTACTAGGTTAACGCAATAGGGGGCAGAAAGGTTAGCAAAAAAGATTTCCATCTTTCTATTTTATTCCTTTAAGTTGATAGTAAATCTTGAGCAGTACAGCCAACTTCTGTATTCTAGGCCTCTTTTGAATGAACTGGTTTTGGCTCCTTACGTATGCTAAAATAGACTGTGTCGTGGAGATTAATAGTGAAAATGTACTCAATTATAATTTTAGCAAATGATTACCACCTCAGTTTTTAAAAATCATTTTTATTAGACTTAACAGTAGTTAATGGTTCTCTCTACCAATGGGCTGTATAACTAATGATAAGAATTACCCTGAACTTTAACTTGTTTCCCAAATACACTATTATTTTAAAAAGCTGTATGTTTTTGTTAAATTGTTAGGATTGTACTCCATTTAGTATTACTTTAGCAAGCAGTATAAAATGTAAAACTAGGACATCCTTTTTACCACCATACTTTTCTCAAACTACCTGCATAGCTTAAAATTTTTCCTTTGAGTAATACTTTTCCTACTCTGTAGTCCCCTGAAGTTTCGTACGTTCAAATACAGGCGAAACATCCAATTTTATTTTCTTCTCTAACTGTTACAGCTTGAAATATGTATTATAATTCTTAAGTTGCCTGCAGTGTATATTGTTAGGCTCTTAACATTCTTGAGCAGTGAATGCTTTTACTGAATTTCCTCTTTTCTTTGGACAAGATTATCCATATGTTAGAGAATCGAGGTTCTATTGTCATTAAGTCATTCATCTGTAGGTGTGTCTTGTAACAAACTTGCTGAAAATACACTTTTTAAAAATTTATACACACAGGGCTTCCCTGGTGGCGCAGTGGTTGAGAGTCCGCCTGCCGATGCAGGGGACACGGGTTCGTGCCCCGGTCCGGGAAGATCCCACATGCCGCGGAGCGGCTGGGCCCGTGAGCCATGGCCGCTGAGCCTGCGCGTCCGGAGCCTCTGCTCCGCAACGGGAGAGGCCACAACAGTGAGAGGCCCGCATACCGCCAAAAAAACAAAAAATTTATACAAGCAAAATATTTAAATTATCTTAATATGGAGGATACATCCCACTTTATACCAATTAAAAAAAAAGTTTCGATAGACTGTTCCCGAACCACTGGTATAATTATTAGGTTCCTGGGGTATCTTTTAATGGTTTTAAAATTCTTTCCATGTCTACTTTATACGTCTTAATTCATTTTTTTCCCTTTAGCAGAAAAGATGTGGAGTGGGCTGCTACCTCCTGGCCTAAATGAAAGTGATGTTGAGTTGAATTCTGATGATGAAGCCACAGTAGAGAGCTCTGAACTTAACTTAGAAGAAGGTAAAGAAGATGGGACCATTACAAACACAGAGGTCTCAGATATCCCTACAGATGGACCAAAAACTGAAGCAGAGGCAAATGTAAATGCATATGAAGAGTGTCCCTCTGGAATTCCCTTAAATATGTGGAATGTAGGTTTTCTCTGACGTGTTCTTATTAAAGCCTGTACCTGTGTGTTTGTGCATGGTCCTGTGTGTGTCTCTGCTGTGGTCAGAATGTATATGTTCTTGGGAGGTAAATAGGCACGGAAGATTGACTCAGAATAATTTTATTACTCTGTGGGTCTGTGGGCAATTCACTGGCCACTCAGATACTTATGTTCATTTTTGTTTTGTTTTTCATAAAAAGAGGAAGGGAAAAAAAACAGTTAGTAGGATTAGCTACTTGGCCTAACATAATACAGTCTTAATCTCTTTGTTGTCTATGAGCCATTGACTTTTACCCTCAGATTATCAGATTGACTTATTTGGAAATAAATGAAGATAAAAACTCAGGTTATGAAAGTCTCAGACAATAGAGTATCTCAAGAAGAACTGAACTACTTTCATTAAATTTGTATTTTTATAAATGTTATAGTTTTTTATTACTTAACATGTTATTTTTCAGATGTATGCTTTGCTTCAAAGCATATTTGCTTCTCTTTCTTTTTTTTTTACTTTTATGTAGAAATTTCAAGAACTGCATACAAAACATTCTGAACAGAAAATCTCAACTTCAAGATCCAGAAAGAAAAAAAGAAAACGCTCCAGAAAAGGTGTTTTAATTTAGGTTAATTGTCAGTAGTGCTAATATTAAATTGTGACCAATTGAGCTCAACAATTTTTTTTTTTTTTTTTGCGGTACGCGGGCCTCTCACTGCTGTGGTCTCTCCCGTCGCGGAGCAACAGGCTCCGGACGCGCAGGCTCAGCGGCCATGGCTCACGGGCGCAGGCGGTCCACGGCATGTGGGATCCCGGACAGGGGCACGAACCCATGTCCCCTGCATTGGCAGGCGGACTCTCAACCACTGCACCACCAGGGATGCCCTCAACAATTTTTAATAACCATGATTTTGAAATAACTGAATACTTGGTATTGACACTGTGAATTCTTTTTCAGGTAAATTGAAGAATGAAGAAGAATCTCAAAGGTAGGTGGAATCTAAAATATCTGTCTGTCCTAGATAGTATTGTAGAACTTATACAAATAGTTGAACTACTTAACCTCTGAAACGTAAGAACTAGTAGATGTAATATAATTGTAGTAACCAATTAAAAACAGTAAACGTAAAAGTGAGTACATTTTGTAAAACATAAGTTATTGTCTCTCTTCTTACAGTGAACAGTCCTCAAGTGAAACCCAGTTGAAGGAGCTTACTCAGTATTTTGGAGTCAACGATAGGTTTGACCCCCCTGTTAAAAGGAAAAAAATTGAAAAGGTAAGATCTTTTTTACTGCATCTTACATTAGCCAGTGGGAAATGTTTGTAATTAACCTTGCCTAAGGTGTTTCTCCTCATTAATTCGTTCAGTGAAGAAGTTAATGTGTGCAAGATGCTAGATAAACAAGTAAATATATAGTTACAAATCGTTAAAAAAGCTGTTAAGAAAGAAACGAACAGGGTATAGTGAAGAAATTAATATGGAAGCCCCACTTTAGCTGAGTGGTCAGGGAAGGCCTTTCTTAGAGGGTGCCGTCTCACTAAGACTGTAGGATGGGAAGGAACCATCTGTATAAGGAATGCTAGTGTAGAGGTGATAACCTGGGTAAAGATCCTAGGGGTGGAAGAGTCATCATAGAACATTTGAGTAGACGTAAGAAGGTCAGCCTGGCTGGACGGGGTCAGTGAAGAGGAGGGTGGGTGGCCCAAGGTAAGATTGGAGAGGCAGGCAGGCAGGGACCAAACTCTGTAGGACCTTAGAGGACGAGGTAAGGAATTGGGTTTTAGTCACAGTGCAATTGAGAGACATTCAAGGGTTTTAAGTTAAGGGAGTGATGTGATCTAAGTTATGTTTGAAAAGATTGCATCTTACGTGGAAGATGGACCTTGGGGCAACACAAGCAGATGAGAAGAGGACAGTTAAGAGACTCTTCCAGGCATGAGATGATGGCGGCTTGAACAAGAATGGTGCTGCTGAAGGTAGAAAAGTGGGTAGAGTTGAGGTACACTGTAGAAGTAGGATCAACAGTATTTGCCTCCTGATTGCTTATGAGGTGGTGGGGAGATTCAGGATTATGAGGGCAGGGAGAGAACCATTCAGGGTTTTACTTAAGCAGTGGTGTGAATAGTCATGTGAATTACAAAGATGGGAAAGCTTTGGAGGGGAGGTTTCGAGTGGGGCCTAATCCAGAGTTAATTCTGGGGCATGGGTAACGTCAGCAAGCAGGAACAGAGTAGACTGTTGGTAAAACAAGGCAGGAGCTTCAGAAGAGTCTGAGCTTGAGATGCATGCTTGGGAGTTGTCAGTCTAGAGATGGCGTTAATATTTAGTAGAGGCTTGAATGAATGAATAACCCATACATTCACTTAGGGGAATGTTGACAGACTCCAGGAGCATGAAAATTGAGCTCTGGGCCATAGGGACAGAAGTACAGAGGCCTACTGGTTGAAGCCCAAGGATATTGTATCCTGCATGTATAGACAGGATCATTGCTGTATACTACTGTGTATAGAGATGATTACCATTTTCTGGTTAATCAGTATTTCTTATGAAAAACCTCTGATTTTTAAACCCGTCATTGGGTGGAATTGCCTCCTTGAGGGCACATGCATTAAGAAACTGACACAACAGAGTTTTACATGCGAACCTTTTGATTCCAAGTTTGCCAAGAATTCCTGTCACCTAATCCCTAGAACACTGTGGAATTGGAACCAGGATCACCTGCTGCTGCAAATAATTAGAGCTATTGAGCAATCTCCTTTTTCCAAATGTTCAAGCAGGTGCGGAAATGCTAAATTTCTTACAAAGAAAGAACACTGGTAGAGGAGAAACTGAAACCCAGGCTTTATTGCGCCATTCTCAGTTCTCCAGCTTCACTGCCCAAGGGGCTGGTGAGCATTTTAAAGTGTGATTGCTGTGCTCTTGACTCCTGTGATTCTGGTGGGCCGGGAGGAGGGATCTTGCCAGGAGGATGCTCTTGACTGTACCAAACCTGTCCCGAAGCCTGAGGGAGGAGGCTTATGCTGATGGCAGCGGTCCACGGGCCATCTCTGGCCTGCCTGCTTTAGAGTCCCAACCTCTGAATGGATTGTTCTTTTGACGGAAGAAACGGTTAAATGTTGGTTCTCATAGGAAATATTTTTTAAAGTTTTATTTGTGACTTAGGTGGTCTTTGATCTTCAACTGTTAGAGTATTTGTTGTGTTTTCTCATAACTGTATTGACTTTAGAATGTCTGAATTGTTTCTTAGTGAAGTTAAAGCTATGAAATTCAGATTTTAGCCTTTCTAAAAAGTAGAAATTTTGAAGGCATTTTTTTACAATCTATCTGTATTAGAATATTTTTATTTCCCTACATATATGAAATTGTACCTTCTTGATACTTGCAAGATAAGGCCAACTTATTCTTTGTCTAAAATTTAGAATTTGTGAAGAGTAACTTTAATCAAGGATACTAGGATTTCATGTGCAAAATCTTATAAACAACTCAGTTTTAGGAACTAGTGTTCTGTTTCGCATTGTACATTAGATGAATTCTAGAAAGAATTATAAGTCAAACACCATTTTAAAAAGGAATTTCTGTTTAAGGGAAGACCGCTCTAAACCCTTTTATAATCACCTGTTGATCTGTTTTATAAGTTTGGCTTTTCCTAATGGTAGGCATTCCTCTGTATGAATGGCATCTGCCCAAGAAAGTCATGGCATCACCTAAACAAGGAAACTGATGCCGGCCAGGCTTGTATCTGCCCAGGATGTTGCCAGCACTTAATATTCTATAAATAAGTGCAAGCATAGAGGAAAGGAAGGATTTGGTGAAGCCAGATTATCTCATATTCTCTTGGTAGTTCAGCTTAACTGCACGCCAGCAGGTTCACACTCATTCTTTGGTTTGGGATCGCTGTATCACATGCGCCCCTTTTGCTGTCATGCTAAAGTCTCTACTGTGAATCCAACAGAGTAGATAGACATTAAAGAATGTCCACACGGGGGGCACCAAGATAAATGCTAAGAATAAATGTAAGTTCAGCAGATAATAGCACTGCCCAAGAAATCTAGAGAGGATCATGAAAATCCGTGTTGCAGTATGGACAAAACTAGCATGGATTTATAGTCCATTATTTTACTTCTCTGGAGCAGAGGCTGATCTGTTACCATATCTCAGAGACCCTTTTTAGTCTCTCTTCGCTCAATCACTCAACTCTCAAGAATGGTAAAACAAAACAAACTTCTTACATCTATCGTGTAGTCCTTTTTCTTTTTTATTCTTTTCCTTCTTTTCTTTTTCTCTTTCTTTCTCTTTTTCTTCCTTCCTTCCTTCCTTCTCTCTCTCTCTCTCTCCTTCCTTCCTCCCTCCCTCCTTTCCTTCCTTCCTTCCTTCCTTCCTTCCTTCCTTCTCTCTCTCTCTCTCCTCTGTCTCTCTCTCTCTCTTTCTTTCTTTCTCCACTGCCAAGCCAAAACTGTTGCTCAACCAAGGATGTGTATTTACAACACTGCTGTCACCTGCTTCCCTGACAGTGCAGAGAGACTTATATTTTTAAAATGTAATCTTCCTAATATCCAAAGCTGTTTTAACGTGTTCTTTGTATTAAATACAGCTATAATTGTGTTAATGGCAGCAGTTCCGGCACTTATCAATAATTCTGTAATCATAACAATTGTTTTGTGTCTATGTGGGAATTTCTTTAGAATAAATTTTACTCAATTTCATTATAAATGTCTCAAGTATTCTTTAGTTGAATCAGTTTGATTAGTCAGTCCTTTTTGAAAGTAGTTTTATGTATACTTAATGGATACTTTTTGGCAAGAAAAACCAGAGGTACTTTTAAAAATTTTGAGAGTAACTGCACAATGTCTTTGATAATTTTTAGTTGTTTATGAGAGGAAGCTGCTATTGTATAGTACGGCTTTTTTCAAACTTATTTTTTTAGCAGAATACTCTTTCTTACTAGAATCTTACACGGAGCGCCAATACAAAGATCACAGGCTGGTTGCCTTGAGTGGGCGGGTGTTGGGTGGGTAGGGTGGATGGTGGGGTGTAGAGGTACCATGTTGTTCCCCTGGGATCAGGTACAAACCATTCTCTCGTCATCCTTATGTGATCCCCGTCGGGTGGGTAGTATGGCCAGTATTATTCTCACAATACAGATGAAGAAACTGAAGCCTAGCATGATTTGTCTAAGAAAACAGAGCAGGTTGAAAAGTAAAATAGTCCCAAATCTAGATTTTTCTGAAGTAACAGTCCAACTTAGTTTTTTACTTACCTGATTCAAATAATTTAGGTAGGCGTGATTTTTATGTAAAAGTAGTAGCACTTAATTCTTAGTTCTTTTTTTTCTTCCTCCTTTATGGAGAGATTACCTAATTTTTTTCCCCTAGGTATTTAGGTCTAATCATAGAACAACAAACTTGAGTGGACACTTCATTTGTATTAAGGTTTGAAAATTGAATATGTTATCTGAATAAATATTTAATAGCAAAATTTCTCTAGAAATATATTGTTACAGTTTGACTTAAAGAGCTTTAATCGGTATGTTAAGAGATTTTACTACACACATATGGATGGTTAGTCCTTAATGTTAAACCTAATACCCATAAATTTCTTAGATATTTATAGTACTGCCTTGACGTCTGCAACAAAACTGTTAATAGGAGCTTACTTATTGCCTCATGGGAACCTGTCAGATACTGGCCTTAGATGATTTTCCACCTGGGGCCAAATTGCCATCCCTAAGTTTGTCTGTACTGAGGCATATCTGAAGCTCAATTTCGATTCCTGCCAGAAGGCCTCTTAGGAGCATGCTGAGGACCTGCAGAGTATCAGCAGTGCTTCTGTGCCCCCTGCCACTCCTGTGGTATGAAAGATGCCCTAGATAATTCCAATAAAGGTTACTCTGGGGTCCAACTTAAGACTTTTAGAAAGCTTTAATACTCAAATCTTATTTCATGAGACTACTTACTGACTCACAGTTGAAATCTTGGGTCTTATACTTGGGTCTGAGCCCTTGACAAACTATAATGAGGTCTGTAGTAATACAGAGCTGAACCTTCTTTTTGTTTCAATGGTATCCTGATAGATACAATGTAAATAGCTTATTTATTGAATGACTTCTATGATCTAAAAACTTTGCTAGGTATTTTACTTTTTTTTTTTTTTTAACCTTTACCATAACTTTGCAAAGAATGTGGCATTATTCTCATTTTACAGGTGAGATAACTGCAACCTTATAGAGGTTTAGGGACAAAACCCAGGGTTTCTTGGCCAGTAAGTAGAGGAGCTATAATTTGAACCCACGTCTGACCTCAGCAACCATGTTCTTTGTAAACTATTACTAACTTTTAGTCTTAAGGTGATGGAAATGTTTTACCTCCGGTTTTTTGTGTGTGTTTGTGTTAACATGAGCATTTTGAAAATATTTGGAATGTTAGTATATTCTTATAGAAGCAGAGAGTTTGGGTGTGCCTGTGGAACCAGAAATTTTTCAGAGCCAAAAAGAACTATTATATTTTACTTAAATAAATTGCTAAAAAAAAAGAAAGAAAAAAGAAAAGGGAGGAAAAAAACAGTCATGTGTAGCGAAACTTTGTTGAAATAAAAAAAAAAAACTTTTAAAAGAGCTAAAATCAAAGTTGACCATGTAAGTGGAATTCTCGGATTTTATTTCTAGGAGAGAATTTTGGTCATCCAAGCTGATTCTCTCATTTTCTTGAAAGAAACGGAGCCTTATGAGTTAAGTACCTCTTTTACCTGGCGCTGTGACTGTGTCCTCTGACTCCTGGTCCAGCACTCTTTCCACTATATTAGATGCTGCTTGGAATGGCTGGGGGAATGGGAGTTAGTTGATGGTGGAGAGAGAGATTTGTAATTTTAGCTAATTTATTTTTAAGTGAAAATTATACCTATCGGCCCAGCAGTTCATATAAGTTTCCAGAAAAGGGGAATGTTCTTGTTTTCCACTTTGTGACATTAACTGTAATCTGTGGCTCTGTGGCAACCAAAGGGTGTTAAGTTAGCCAGTTGCTGCAGCGAAATGCCTCACTAAATAAGCAGACTGCTGGTTTAGTTCCTGGGCATTGGTAGTAAAAAGAGATCTGCATTATCCTAGGGCCTGGAGTAAAGGTGTACAGCACCCAGGTCCTAAATAATCTCAGGAAGCCTAAATAATTAGAGGGAAACAAGCAGACCTATTATGTGGAATAAGCAGGACAGGCTGGAGAATGGATGCTGTTAGGTTGCTGAGTTGAAAGTGCTGGAGAGAGACGTGGCGTGCAGGCACGGCAGCAAGCAGGGAGCGGTTAGGTACTGGGCATCGGGGAGGGTGCTGTGGGGTCAGCGGGTGTATAGGCATGAGGGAACCTGCAGAGATAGAGAAGGTAACATTCGACATGAGACTTACAAGGGTGGTTAAGATTTTTCAAAGAGAAACACATCCAGAGGCACAGGGAGTATGAAGAGACTGGTAAATGTGGCCAGAGCATAGGAAGTACAGCCTTGCCCAAGATGGGGCTGAGAAAGCATTTGGGGACCCTGTTGTGAAGGGATTTGGGTGCTATTCAAAACGAGGAAAGAAGTGATAGTGTTTGGAGCTGGGTAATGACATGGGATCTGCTTTAGGAAAACAGAAGACTAGTTTGACGAGGGTTGAAACCTTACAAACAAGAGGTGATGAGGCCCTGAGGAAGCGCAGAAGGGAGACATGAGAAACACTACAAAAACAGAGTGAAAATAAGAGCCAGGGATCGGAGGCATTGAATATAACGGAGGATTCTCTCCGGGGTGACTAGGGGTCACCCCTGAAGGAGAGTCGGGGCAGGAATTGGTGAGCTTGCTTTTCCACATGATAAACATGGAAGACCCTGCCTCTGCAAGGCCTTCAACATGAAGATGACTAGCAAGCAGCTGGAGACACAGGTCTTAGTACAGGGGAGAGGTCAGGTGTTTTGAATTATTTAGAGATACAAAGCAGCTTATAAGAAATAATTGAAGGCCTAGGATCGAGTATGATACTGAGGAGAGGGAAGAGTAAGAAGAAAAGGG
Source organism: Phocoena phocoena (assembly GCF_963924675.1). Classification (NCBI taxonomy): domain Eukaryota; kingdom Metazoa; phylum Chordata; class Mammalia; order Artiodactyla; family Phocoenidae; genus Phocoena; species Phocoena phocoena. The sequence continues at coordinate 12,490,605 of NC_089234.1, forward strand.
GAATCACAGAACCTTGAGGACTGCTACAATGAGGGGACAACAGGAGGAGATAAAGGGCATCAGAGGAGAGTTAAGATAGACATTTGGGGAGATAGTTTTAAGAATGAGGATGTAGTTGACATAAGAGATGATGGGAGGACAAATGGTATCGTTTATGACTGTAGAGGGAGCAGTTTCAGAGGAATGATGAGGACAGAAGGAATAGAGAAGAATGGGAGATGACATGGGACAGCTGATATACTGCTTTCGAGAGAGATGAAGTACCGACATAAGAAGAAATCAGTTTGAGGGAGGTGAGCTGTGTCATCTCATCCAGCCCCTGGTCCAGATTGGGGAGGACAAGCTTATTTATAGGATGGGAGAAAGATGGAGAAAAGAGAGAGAGGGGAGAAAATTTAAAGAGAAGGGTTCTGGCTAACATGTAAGCAGGTGGAATTATGATGAGCACAGGAGGTGGGATAAGTCTTGGGAAGAGAGATGATTCCTTCTTGGAGGCAATAAGGATGGAAGGACAGAGTAAGTGAGAAGCGGGTGAGAGGAAGATTATAGAAAGTACATACGTACCCTTGGTTATCCTCTTCCCTCTCTCCCACCACCTCAGCCTCTCATGAAGTAGGGGTAGAGTTATAATCTGCTGAAAAGGAAGGAGGTAGGGTTGAGGGTATTTGAAAAAATGAAAAAGACATGCAACAACTTCTTAAAGGAGTGTGGGAACTTTCAAGGGCAGAACTGAGAGCCCACCCAGCTGAGTTTGATAAAGAGCGTTTAGTAAAGCCAGTGAATTGAGTCATTTGATTTTCTCTGACTTTGCTGGGACACCTAGATGTTAAAGTAGTGGAAACAAGTGGTTGGGAACAACCAAAACAAGATGTGATGTTGGAGAAAGTTGCTTAGTTGCCTAAGGTATTGCTTAGGTCAGTGGTTCTCAAACTTTAGCCTGGTTAGAATCAATGAATTTCTGGGCCCCAACCCCAGAGTTTCTGATTCAAATCTGCATTTTTAACAAGTTCTCAAGTAGTGCTAATGCTGCTGGTCCAGACTCAGACTTTGAGAACTTTTGGCCTAGAGTCTAGTTTGAAAAGGTTAATCATGGGTTGCAGACCAGAGAGGCAGGATAGGAGACTCCAGGAAGGGGCTGAAGGACTGTGAGAATAAATATGATGGTGACAGAGTATGGGGTTCCAAATGAAGACAAGGCCGGTTCACTGGCTCCGAGGACTTGGGGTAAGTGGAAGGACAGAATCTTGTGTTTAGAGAGAATCCTAGATTGTAAAGCTCTTACATGGCCTAGAGCAAGCGTATTCAAAGTATTGGGCTTCCAGGAAATAAAGAACTTGTGCCTGAGTGTAACTCAGTGTACTACTTCCTTCTTTGAGAAAGTCTTGTTGTCCCCATCCCATACCCTTCCTCCCCTGAAAAAAGTCAGCTAGACAAACCTGTGCGTAGTCAGGTAATTGATTTGCACACTGGCACAAGCTCAGTTCCTAGACTGGCATCACTCGCAGACCTGACCTGATACACAGACCACACTTGGAGAATCCCTGGCCTTGAGTATAGATTCTGGGGTGGGGTATTATTTAGCAGGCACTGAAAATGAAGGATGTTGGAAGAGTGAGTCTAGGACGTTGTTTGGACTATCAGGAGAAGAATTCTGCAGAAATACAAAAAAGAGAAATTTCTGGAGACTGGTGGATGATCACAGGACCAGAATGGGAAAAGGACAGTAGAGCAGCACGGCCTGGGCTCTGAGGCTCTGAGAGGCTACTGAATGCCAGTCTCAGACTCCAGTCGGGAGCAAGTAAAAGAAGCCTAATCATCCTCCAGGCCCTTGGGTTGTCGAATGAGGGATCGAGAGAAGGAACAGTCTTCACTTTAACGCAGACATCAGTGACAACCTTGCTGGTCTTTGTTTCCAAAAATCGTTTTAGGCAGATTTTGTGTGGGTATTTTTAAAATCTTGTTTCAGTAAAGGCTACATGGGAGCAAAGTTTCTCTTAGTTGACTGGTATAATCAAGCAGTATACTGCTGGAAGAGACATTCCCTGGACTTCTTTTATTAGGTCAAGGAGGGAGAAGTCCATTAACTGAAAATGTGGAAGATACACTAGATAAGCCATCGTTGGGATAAAATTTTCTTCTAAGAAGCATATATTAGACTATTTTTAAAAAGTTATATTTTCTTTAGTAACTATTTCCATAAGCTAAAACTCAGTTATTTAACTCTAAGAAGCATCTTTCCATAAAGTATGATGTATCCTACACAGCCTGTTTGGTGATCCCATGAAAATTTTCATTGTGATTTCCTGAAGTATCTTCAACTAGTAAATAACATTTCCATAGGAAAGTACAATCATTCTTATATGTAACTTTCTTCCCATGTTTAATATCCAACTTAGTACCCATCCCATCGTCAGAGACTAGGAGGGGCTGTTGAATGAAAGTCTCAAGTTACAGGAATAGGCCATAGTGAAAAGAGGCAGAGGAAAATGGTGGTTTAGAATACAGGCTCTGGGCAAACCTAGATTCATGTGACGGTGGCTTTAACATTTACAGACGCTGTGACCTTGGCCAAATTAGTGAGTCTAAGCTTCTGTTTCTCCATGTTCAAAACAGGATAACGGTATAATTTCATTGAGCTGTTATGTGGATTAAATGAGCTTTCTTATAGTACTAAGCACAGGGTGTACCACATAATAAGCATGCCATAATTTCTAACTTATTATCATTAGCATTATATTGTTATTAAGGGAAAGCGTAGTCCTTAGGGTCACAGAAGTTTGGATTTGCATCTCCTTTTTCTTAGTTCAGGAAATGATCTGACCTTGGCTAAGTTATTAATACCTCTGAACCTTCTCATCAGTAAATGGGAGTGGTACCAACTACCGTATATGATCATTGTGAAAATTAAGTAGTCTAAATGTGTAATGTGTTTGGTGTGGTCCTGTGACGTAGTCTTTACTAGCAAATGTTTGCCTTTCTTTCTTGCCTCTAACTTTTAGGTTTCTTTTCTTTCTAGTCGGGCCTTGAAAAGAGCATAGACCAGGCTGTGGAAGAGTGGAACATTGAGAAGGCTGAGGAGCTCAGCAATCAGCTAGCTACTCGAGAGGTGAGTCAGCCCAACTGATGACACTCTTCTGTGCTTCCAGATCTTCTAAAATGAGCGTATGTTCTTTCTGTGATCATGAGTGAGTTCAGTATTCAAATATTTGACCTAAGATTTTCCTTTCCGTTTTCTTCCCTCTTAAATCCACCTTTTATTTCGAAATGCTGGGTTTTATTTTTGTCTTTAATGTTATTAAATTATTCTGATCTAAATCTTGTGCTGGAAATAATCCATGATTAATGTTCAACCCCTAGATTTCATCTAGTTCAGAGAGCTTTTTGCCAGTTATGATTAAAAGGCTAGCTTTCTTTTTCCATTTGCATCTTTAACTCAGTTTAACTCTCCCTGAGGGCAGCCGTGTGTTCTAATGTCACATCTCTCAACATGTTCCTAACCCTTGCTCCCCAGAATGCTTTCTTACTGCATATTCTAAGTAGTTGCCTCAACCCTAAAGAATTTTCAGCCTTTTTTTAAAAACCTGTAGTCTATAGTATAAAACTAGTAGGTTTATTGAATATTCTTTTTCCAAGTACCAAGGCATCAGAAGGTTCTCACTTGCACCCTCTGGGAGGAATATTCCTCCAATTAGGAATGACTGCCAGGTATCGCTAGGTAAAGTCACACATAAAGAGCTCATAATTGGCATATGTTTTTTTGTTGTTGTTTTGTAAATCTTTTTTGTCCTAGTTTCTAGGAAGAAAGCTCTATCAAAGCTTTCTTTTTTAATATATTCCTACCTTCTTTGCCTCATTCTTAAACTATAACTACTCCATGGTGTTTAATTACATAGAGAATATCATCGGTCACCTGTGTAAACTCTTGACACATGCACTGATCTTTCTTATTCACATTTTTGTGAACATTTTTTCTAAACTAAGACTAGTGGTGAAATTACTATTTCAGTAAATTCTTCTATGGAAACACCATTCCACTCTTACATCTGCTGATGTCAAAACATCTACCATTGGTGGCTGTATGTTGGCTTGTTTTCTCTTTTTGGTTGCTGGCCACAGGTATCTTTTGGGATTTATACTTTCATGTAGGGGAGAAAACCAGTTCAGAAGCAAGGCTTAGGGATTCACAGGTTGTCTTTTTTTTCCCCCTAAGCCTTAAAATCAGTTGTCACATTAGATATTGATACTTCCATTTATAATGTTTATGTATATGTATGTGCATTTATTAATGGCTAATCTAAAGAAAATTAGTAAGCTGTGAGCTTGAGTTTGGGACCTAGGTAAGAAGCAGCATAAATGGCAGTTATGTGGCCTTTCAAAAATGTGAGATTTTAAAAAAGGATTTTTTTTTTTTTTTTGGTAAGATTCATTCATCCCTCCTAGCCTATGATATTCTTGTGCTTTCAGTTTGAAAATTGCTCTTTTCATCTTTAAAATAACCATATTTTGATTTCATTGATTATAGCATTCATTGAGTATAATAGCATTTTATTATTCTCTTTCCAAGTAGAAAGATTCAGGTATTACATTTGAATGCAGTGAATTTGATGGTGTGTTGAATGGTACCACAAACTCAGGAGGATTTCAGTGTTAGCTGTTAGTTATTGTAGTGGCTTCTTCAGTCACTAAGTTTCCTCAGATCTTTGCCTTGCTAAAGGAAGAAAGAGTAATGCCAGCCCTGGTCTATAACGTTAGAATGTGGGCTGCCCGTGATCCATCCATGGCTGGCTATTGTTCTTTTTGTCTTTTTTCTGTTTTTTAGCACCCATACCAGAGGCCAGGGGAATTCAGAGAGAAGCATTTACTTTACTGCAGCACTGTGTTCCTTTTAGGTAAAGTTAGTAATGCTGAAATTTTAAGAGTTGAACACTTTGATTTTTTTTAAAAAAATCTTTTATCTTGAAATAATTTCAGACTTTCAGCAAGTTGCAAAATTTGCAAAATGTTAACAGTTAACATTTGCTTTACCATTCTTTCTAATTTATGTACCTTATTTAGATTTACCAAATATGTCACTGATTTCCTTTATAGCAAAAGAAAATTTTCTTTTTTCTGGTCATGTCTTTTTAGTCTTCTTTAATCTGGAATGTTTCCTCAGTCTGTCTTTGTTTCTCAGGACCTTAGTATTTTTGGAGAGTAGAGGCCACTTATGTTGTAGGATGCCCCTCAGTTTTTGTTTGTCTGAGGCTTCCTCATGATTAGATTCAGGTTATGCATTTTTTGGCAGGAAGATCACAGAAATGATACTGTGTCCTTCTCAGTGCAAGATATCAGGAGGCATGTGATATCTATTTGTCCAATTTATTGCTTATGTTCCTTTGATTATTTGGGTAAGGTGGTGTCTCCAGGTTTCCCCTCTATAACGTTACTGTTCTTCCCTATATAATTATGAGTATCGTATGGAGAGGTGGGAGATGATTTGAGACTGTAAATACGCTTTTCCTCACTGTTCTTTACTTGCTAGTTTTAGTATTCACTGCTGATTGTTTTCCTGCTCAAGACAATTATTATTACAGTAAGATCTTGAAAACATTATTTGATTGTACTTTTCATCTTTACCTGGCAAATCAGATCTAAAATGTGCCTTCAGTGAGATACCGGATTCTAGAATCTTTTATGTATCTATACTAAATCTCTCAGTAACCTGGTCAATTGGGAATTGGATACAGTTTCCCTAAGTGATGCGCTGGGAGGGCTGGGGTTGCAGTGGCCTTGTGTCCACCAGGGTTGCATGTTCACTCCCTCCTTGTCTGCCTTATCAGTGGCCACGCGTGAGCTCTCCTTTCCCTGCCGCAGGAAGCTGCTTGTCAGAGGGAACAGAAGTAGTGCCTCCGAGGCCTCAGAAATCTGTGTTTCCTTTGAGAATATTAAGTTTCTGTGTTTTGTTTTGTCAGACTGCTATTTTAGAAATGGGAATTGCATAATACTGGCCAGGTATTTTCCATTTTAAGAGTTGTTATTTCCTGTCACACTTCATGGCATATGAATGAGATTGCTTTAGGAATTTATACTATTTTTAGCACTTGTAAGGATAGTAAACACTTTCCCCAAGTGTTCTTTTTACTTCCATACAAGTATAATGCTTTGTTCTAGTAAAAGAAATTTATATAGTGTGGGGTTAAAGAATTCTGATTAAAAGGCAAAACAATAATTTGGGCCCTATTCTTTTACTTGTATAAGTGGAAAAACATCTGGAAAGTTTTTGCTGGTCAGACACAGACATTGGAGAGATACTGATGCCGTGTTAATTAAACACCCGCGAAGAATACCTAAAGTAATCAAGATGGAATTCTTGAATGAATAGTTTAGTTTGAGGTTTAGTTTCTCATGTTTATCTCCTTGGTGCGAATCACTGTGGATATGAAAGATGGGATTTTGCAAAGTAAGTAATTGTGAGTTTGGGGCAGAAACTCTTTATGAATTAAATGTATATGTGCATGGTAGGTGTCCTTTTGGAAATCAGGTATATGGGTTTTTAATCAGTACCGTTTTCTTTTTTTAAGAAGCAGTGACTGGGACTTGCTGATAAAGCCTTTGCTCAGAGGCACAGACCCCAGAGTTCTTAAAGCCTTTTCCAACCATAATAAGTGAAACTAATTTTCGATGTTTAACATTTATAAGCCTGTGAAACCAATAGGGCGGCATCAGTATTGAGAAAAATGAAGCCAAAAGAAGAGCCATGTCTGAGAATGGGCCTTGAAAACAGTTCCTCAAAACAGGGCAAAACAAAACAGAACAAACTGGCATGCCAGAACAAAGCTGTCAGTGCGCTAGCATTTTGACACAGCAAGCACATATTTTTCCAGAATCATATTCCCTTAAATTAATGATGACGTTAAAGATGTATTTAATCTGGTTTGGGGGATGGCTTAAGTTCACATGTTGGAAACCTAGATTGTGCTATCAAGTTTGGTTTTGCCGTGTAGTAATGTGGTCGCTTTGGGACTGTCCCTCCTGTTGATTAAATCCTTCTTTGTTGTTAACAATCTTGGAGGAGAGCTAAAGTGGAAAAGTCCTGTTGATTAAATCCTTCTTTGTTGTTAACAATCTTGGAGGAGAGCTAAAGTGGAAAAGTACACTTGGGTTTGTGTCATACTGATGAAACTGTTCTAATTTGAAAACAAAAGTTCTTTTTTTAAACAATACTATTTATATATATATATATCATACGAGTACATTCACACACGCACATGCACACAGGTGTTTGAGCACATTTGTAGCTTGTTAACCTCAGGCCTGAATTGGAAGGGCGTTCCATTCATTGATAGTGATCCTCGAAAATGCCATCCTTTGGTACTTGCCTTTTCTGGCACACCATCTTTGTTACAATCCAGATCATACCAATTTGTAGAAACCAGAAGAAACAAGTATCTCAAAATTAAGTGCTAAAGCCTAGATTTAATAAAGTAAGCTGCATTTCAGCTGAATCTCCCATTTTGGAAAGAGAAGTTTTCTCTAGGCGTCTTCGTGGTAGCCTGCTGTAGATAAAAACCAGCGTGGTTTGGCAGCAGTGAGTTTCTCCCATCGAATGAGTCACACCTACGTTAGCTACATCTATTGCTTTCAATTATAGCTGTACAATGTCAGGGCAGAAATGAGCGGGGAAGGGAGGTGGCCTGTGAATTTGGTTTGCGCTTTGTATACCTCATGCCCTTAAAGGTTGCCTTTTCTGTAAGTGACTCAAACAGGATGGCCTTCGGCAGCACCAGCTAAACTTAATTCCTTGAAAACAGCAGTACATACTTCATGTTGTAATGTTATAACCATTTCGTATAACTTAGAATAGTCATTAAAAAAATAATTTGCGAGGTTTTAATATTCACATCTGAGATATTTTGGTTATAATCTGCTACCATCTTTGCTAAGGCCAAAACCTTTCAGTTTGGAGTAAAGAATAAAATGTTTCACATTTTAAAGCTCTTTTGCTGCAACTTCTGGATGGAGGCCTAAGGCAATGACTTCAGCCTTTAGTGCTGTTAAGTATAGTATTTATTTAGAACCTAACCAAGGTATCACAAGTATAAAATGATTTTAAAAAAGTATCTCACTTTGATAGTATTCTTTTTATAGATATAGATATAGATAAATATTACATTGGCAGTATGAATTAAACTGAGAATTTAATTTTAACTTTATTAAATTTATTAAATAGACTACCTAGATTTTTGGATTCCAAACATAGGTAAACTTAATAATGTTGAAATAGTAATAGTTTGTTAATATTTAAATAACAAAGGTAGGAGTGGCCTTTTTAGAAACTAATGTTTGAATTGATTAAGTTGTATTCTTTCCTAGCTCAATACATTAAATACTCTCTAAATTTGGGCAGATTATTAATTTGTTGCCTAAGTTCTATTTTTAGAGCCATTTCCTAGAAAAGCTGAAGGCATTCTCATTGGAGAGGGATATACACACACACACACACACACACACACACACACACACACACTTGAGGAGATAGCATCTGTATTTTATGTTAACATGTGAGAAGTGGTCCTTTCTCAGAAATATTTCAGATGCTACAGCGCTTGGCCCTAGCATTCAGAACTTTTCCAGTACCGTTCCTTGTTAGGCTTTAGCTTCCCTGGGAGGATTCTGGCTACAATTCACCCTTTTCATTTTGGTTATTAATTTTATGTCGATGTACATGCTGTGTTGTCTGATGGAATAAGAGCTTGAATTCACTGCCCGCCCCCGCCGCGCGCAAAAAAGCAAAACACCCTGCCCCAAATAGTACAATTTTGACAGATTTATCCATCAAAAAGTACCTGGAGCATTCTCACATCTAGAGTTCAGAATTGAAACATTTGTTTACATTTTTGAGATAGGGATGCTGCCAAACTTGATCAGTTTGAAGTTACTTCTCATCAGTGCTGTTTTCAGAGCTTCGATATTTTAGGAAAGGTGTTTGCATCACATACAAAATAAAGACTAAATTGAAAGACATTATAGTGAAGCAAGTCTTATGGTTCTAAACTCTTTATTCTGTATTCCAGAGAGCAAAATTATTTTCTTCCTGTTTTTGTGACTACTTTTAGAACTATCTTAACAGCCGTGATTGCAAAGGTAAAATGATTTGTTCAGGTATGAAGCTGAACGTGTATTCCAATTAGCCATTGTAAGAATTTATCATTAGAACCATGAAGGCTGGCAGGTGCTTTCTATTCTCTTAATTATTGTGTTTTCTAGCCACTGAAGGTAAGGTAAACAAAGTGAAAATGCATTAAATAGTACTCATTTGTACATATTAAGAGTTTAAAATTAAATATCTCCATTTCAACATTTTATTTTTACAGAAAGGAGATTTCCTTTTTTGCTAGTACGAGGGGTGTATATGAAGAATATATTATTTCATACAAAGTCATCTAATGCCTGCAAACTCTGGCAAAATTTGTTTTATGCCCCTATTTGAAATTTTCCTAACGCTGACTTCCATCCCTTACTTTTTCTTTCTTTCTTTCTTTTTCTCTTTCCAGTTAGCAGAGTGTAGGACCAGTTTCTTTGTGGTATATTTCACTGATTAGCATTGGGAGAGAATCTAGGACACTAGGGAGAGAAAGCCCTCACTGAACAGGCTCTTGCTAGTTGGCAGTGATCAGCCACCTGGGGAAGCCGGCTGCGCTCTGCCTGCCACGGAGGGAGGGGTGTGTGCTTCCATTTAGGATCATCTAGAACTGACTCACTTTCATTAACTTTGGTCATTTCTCAGTGGTTTTTTAATTTAGATGTTCCTCTGTGTGTCATTTTGTAGTCTGTGCATAGTATGCGGGACTTTTAAATGGTGATTTTAATTCTTTGAAGCCTTGTTCTCCTTAGTTCTTAAAAGTAACTCAGTTATTTCATATAGATGAACAATTAGCGCATCGTATGGAAAATCAGCTATGCCTATCCAGGTGAGGGAAGGCCTAGTTGAATTCCTTTACGTGGAACCTAAAGATACGTTCTTTCCTATAAAAAATGGTGTACATCCTTGAAGTTGGAGCATTTTAGAAATGCTCCAACTTCAAGAGAAAAATAAAAATGGTACCGAGGGATGGGTTTTCCTTTCAGGCTTCTAGGTGTGCTTTTTAGATCTCATTGCACTGAGGACATTTTCTTTTAACCTCTGGGGTATGATTGGGTGATCACCTAGAATGGTGTTCCTTATACTCTCTTTTAATTATGTTTATCTGTGCTTTTAACAAACCTTAAAAAGAAATTCAGATGTTACAAGTCTAATTAAAGAGACAGACAAAGCACAGTTTATACTGTAGATTTTTTCTGCAGTTCAATTAATCAGCATGTTTTCTCTTTTAATTAAAACCATTTTAGTAAATTAAAGCCCACAGCAAAACACATATATAATTTGTTTGTAATTAGCTCTTAATTGGTGGTAGTTGAAGCTTAGCACCCATGGTTTCTTTCTTCATGATTGCCATTTTATTAGCAGCCAGTCATTAATTAATCTTTTTCTAATTAGCTTATAAAACTGTTGATGGCACATTATTGTAAATGTGATTTTAAGTTCAAAGCTTGTTAATAAGCTTTCTTACTTAGAAGAACAGAGATAAAGAAATTGCTGAAAACAGTACTACAGTTCTTTAAAAAAACTGTCTTTCTGATGGGGACTGTGTAAAGCATCTGACAGCTTATGGTTAATTTTTTAATGCTTTTTTCCCTTATGAATGGAATAAGTTGCTTGAATATAAATGTCTGTATCCGGGAGTGATTTCAACAGTATAACATCTTTTCTCCCTGCTTTGGAATACTGTAATCTACATATAATTTGAAGCCTTAACAGTCATCATTAAACCAGGTGTTATATAAACTATTCCGCTATGAAATCAGAGTTGAGGATATGAATCAAAGTCTATCTTCTCATACCTCATGGACCAAATACAAAATTTTTTTATAAATTGCAAGGTGAATCACATACACACACACACACACACACACACATATATGTAATATGTCTATACAAATATATCTTATAATGTATTTTAAAAACAGGGTTTGCTGGGTTATGCTTTGAAATAAAAACCATTTGGATTTAACTGATAATGAAGTTGTAGGTATAAAAATAAATAATAGGTGTTTGTACAGTTGTGTACACAACATAGGTGTAAGTAGTACACAAACATGCAAACCTGTGTGTGCACATTTTAAGATGACAGTGAAATTGGGCTGTTTCCTCTAACAGAGAGAAAAAGACTTGATTTACAGTCAGTGTTTAAATGCCTGGATATGGCAGAGCTTATTTGCTGTCCTCAGAGCTTTGGCATCTCAGGTATGACCGTGGAGAGAAAGGTACCAATCCGAGTGGAGACATCCTGAATCTACTATAGCACCTGCCATGTTAAATTGTGGTTTGAGTGAAATACATTAGCCACATCATCTTCCTTATTGAAATATACTAGCGATTTCATAAAACTCCTTAACTGCATGGTGTTCTGAGCTGTTAATATTTTTGCAAAGTTTTGAAAGTTACTAAAAAAAAAAAATAAAGCATCATCAGTCCTTGGAAGTGCTTTTTCTTCTTTGCTTTTTGAACTTTGCATGTTATTTCAACTTTGGCTATTTCTCTGCTTGTTTCTAAGAAGGCATTTTGTGATGCCATGCAGGAGACACTAGAAAGGGATAGCTGACAAGGAAAAAATTAAAAATTGGATAAAAAGTAAATGAATAATGTCATATTACCAAAAAGATGAGAGGCTAATTTGTGCCGACTTTTTGCTAATTTTGTTCAAGCCTCAAAATGAGGAGCTGTCACCCGTTCTGTGTAGCACTGATGACAGTGCCAATGATCCATGAAATAAGCTGCCGCTGGCTTTGTTCTGATAAGAATGAACAAATCTGCACAATGTTCGGCTCCCAGAATCTCATTTTCATACTTGCATGCAGGCGAAAAGAAATAAGCTGTTTGCAGGCTTGATTAATCAGACATTGGAGGGGTTTTTGTCTCTTTGATCTCTTTCGTCTCCTAGGTAACTTGCTTGACATTAATGTTGAGCTCGAGTAAAGACAATCATGAATTGTCGACCAAACTGATATAGAAATTAAAGACCTTAACACTTTAAGTGCTCCAGTAATGGTTCCGCTTTACTTCAGAAAACATCTGTTTTCATTTAATTAAAGAACAAAAGAGAATGGCATAAATATTTTTTCATAGAGACCTATTATTCCATCAAAAGTTAAAGTATGATAATTGGTATTTTTAAATAAGTGCCTTGAAAATGTTCAGAAGGGAGGAAAACTTCATAAATCTGTTACAAGCTAGTAATTCAAAGATGAGTAAAGTATTTTATGAAATGGATAAGAAGTTTACAGTGATGCTAGATTAAGCTGTTTGAATCAGATGCTTCAAATGATTACCGGCAAACTTCAGTAGGGCAAGGTTTAGTGAGAAAAATGAACTTTATTTTGCGAGTTTGTCTTTTAAAAATCTCTACTGTGTTACAAGATGTGCCATTATATCTATTTTACAACCCAATATGATTTACGCATGCTAAACCTGTAAAATTGAAAGGAATTAAAAAAATGTCGCCGGGTGCATTTGCTTGAGGTTATGCAGACGCTTTTACAAATCTTCCAAGTGTCTGTAAAGATGAATGCCTCAAGGGTCCAGCCAGGGCCCTGCTTTTCCAACCAGCTAAAGCCCTTATCTTAAATCCAAGCAAAGTACCATTAATCTTTTTGAAAGACCTTTTATGGCTTTTAATATATCCCAAATTAGAACATTTTACACCCTTGGTTCCTGAAATATGGTGATAAAAAGCCTTTAGAGCTTAATTTTCCTTACCGTTTGCTCTGACCAATTTGCAGTTCTTTGTGATAATGTTTAGACACCTTAATTAAAATGCAGCAAAATATTGGATGTTCTATATGGAAAATGCTGATACTTTGGCTACACATACAAGAAATTCTGTATATATTTTTGTTTGTTTAAAAAAATTTCTTCCCACATTGTGTTGCTATAGTTATCTGATGACCTGAAACAGTTTTTTAATATAAAAACCATTGACCAAGCTTTTGTGATGTTTACATTGGGCACGAAGATGCATTTTTCTTTTTAGAGAAGCAGAAGGGGGATTCTTGTGGGCCTATATTGTTTGTTTGTAATACGGAAACATAGCACGGTATTCTTTTATCTTCTGGAACTTGGGCTGGTCATCTTGCCTGAGAAAACATGTTTCTTCTCAACTGTGTCTTCTATAGAAGATCTCATGATCCTTTCATATTTCCAAATATTTCCTTTCTTTTTACTTTCTCCACAGGAATAAGTGAAACATTCATTTTAAGCATGGGAAGGACACAACATTCATAAGACTTTTCATCATCATTACAAGCTAAAAGATTCTTTCTGTAAAATGCATTAGACCAGGCTTGTTTAATGTTCATCAGTTAAAGAACGTTTCATTGAACCTAACCCCAGGCAAAATACAGTTAGAAAATATACCTTTCCTACAAACAGGTCTGCTTGAACGTATGGCCTGCGTACCTAATCATTTACTATATTTAATTAGTCTACAAAGCGATGGAGCCCTCTCATGTAAATACATGTTTCTTACATTGTAATGAATGCTTTTTAACAAGTTTATGCTATGTCTTCTGTGGCATATGTGCTCTCAGTCTTTACTGTGATGCTGATTGTGCTGGGTTTGTCCTTCGTGTTGCTAGAAAACTAAAATCTTTTACATGGTAAGAGTATATGACCATGCTGAAGAGGCCCCATTTAAATCACATGACCACGGTCAGTGTCCAGACACACTGAGATGCTCTTTGGTTTGTCTATCCCCAAACCAGAAAATCCATACTGGGAAATTTCAGTAAGCTAAAACTGTAAGCTGCGTCTTAATTTACAACAGTTTTAGGAAATAATTTTGTCACGGGGTTAATGGTACGTGGCAAATATAGTTCAGGTCATTTTTGTTTCATGCTCAAAAGTATAGGCTCAATTTAAATATAAGATAAACTAGCTGAGTGGAACTTCAGTTAGGGAGTGATCCTGGCAAAACTATATCATATTTCAAATTTGCATATGCTATCTAAAACATAGGAATATAATTAGATAGGCAAATACTGAGTTCTGTGTTTTATCTTTTGGAGGTGGGGGACAGAGAGGAGACTAAATATCCTACACGAATGTGGAGAGACCCAGCGTACCTCCTAAACCCAGGCGGCAAGCTGCATGTTATGACAGTAGACAGTTCATTAGGTGCATTTAGTGTTCCCCTGATGTCCCCCAGCACCCCTGTGGCCAGCCGCCTCGCAGCCAGGTGGAATTGTGAGTAGTTCTGACCAGACGGCTTTGAGCAGAAACGCTGTGTGTCGCTTCTGGACTAAAGCATTAAAGAGCCAGCGTGAGACCCTCTGGCCGTCTCTAACTCTGCCACAGCGCCTTGAAAGCCACGTGTTGAGATGTTGGCACCACAAGATGGAGAGACCTGCCAGTCCACAGCTGACATGAAGTGAAACACGAAATAAAAGTTCAGCCACTGAGATTTGGGGGTTTGTTTGTTACTGCAGTTTTGACTAGCCTAACCAGACAGGCGTAACTTGATGTTTTTACATTTATGACAAGTGAATGGCGTTTCAGTTGATAGGAAATCCATCTTCGTGATAAATGATTCCAGAGCTTTCTTCCAGAGCTTCGTTTTCTCCTTAGATGATGATGCTATAGCCCTTTGATTCTTAATCTTTTTTATAGTTGACTTATATGAATTTTTCTGTAATAAAGAACTGGAAATGAAAAGAGAGCCAAAAGAACAGGTCCGGGATTGAAGCAGTCAGATGTAACTGGCAACCCCTTCTCCCCAGCTGCCCCCGAAGCCCTCTTTATAACAGCTGTATCTGCAGCGCCTGCAACAGTGCCTGGCAAAATAATGCATTTGTGCCCTTGTGATATTGGTTGAATGAATGTCGTCCTTGTGAAAAAAGATGCTGCTGCTAGTGTTGGCTTGAGTGTCAGGAAGGCTCCGAGTTGGTCTGCTTCCCCAGGTGGGCTCACAGCCACAATCGACCCTCCTTCCTTCAGTGGCTTTCCTTTTGGTGTCGACTACCTCAGCACGCCGGCTTGATTGTCGTATTGCTTCCATTTACTTACCTTCTTTATGTGTATTCTTTCCTAGACTGAAAAATCAGATCTGTTTTTGTTCTCATTTATAAACCCCAGTCAGTGCTTGATGACTGCTTGTTTGTTTCATTCTAAAGGAAACTGTTCTCCAAGATGAGCTGAAAGGAGTGTTGGGCATGTCAAACCTCACTTTCCTAAGTCGGCTTCTCTCCTTACACACGAGCCCCTGACCGCCTGCCGTGCCTCACTGTTGGCCAGCAGGTCCCTAAACCTTGGGCTGTAATACTTTGACTTGAGAGTAGCTTCTGGGTCCTTGCCTCTCGTCCACAAGTCTGCTGGCTACTGAAATGCAGTAGGCTGTGTACAGAGAGAGAAAAGGAAAGAAATAACAGGAAGAGATTTTTAGCCTTTGTTGTTTAACCTGGGTTCTTAACAGATACTTTTGAGCCATCCATATAGCTGGGCGTTTTTAAAATCAGAGCCCACCAAAACTAGGGGATTACCGTGCCTGTCCTGGAGACGCTCGCCGAGGAACAGCTCTGTGGTCAGAGAGCTGTACCATGGGTTATGGCACAGAAGCTGAAGGGCTAGAGAAATAAAGAAACAAAGACTTTGTTGGGTTGAGTTAGAGATGACTTCTGGGGGTGGGGCTGAGAGGAGGCTTTGTTCTGCTTCAACCTTCTAGCACTGGGGCAGATGGGTGTAAGGGGGGAGCATGCAGGCACGGGCGACTGGCAGAGGGAACACTTCGGTACTGTGGTCCTGGTGCCCCGCCTCTTTGCCTCTTGGCACCCCTTGTATTCCTTTTTCTATCAGTGAGTGACAAGCGATTGCCCATCACACAAACTGTTTATGAAGTAGTAATTAGCTTTCCTGTGTTTTATTAATCACATCTATGACTGCCAATCTGAGCTTCTGATCAGCGTGAGATAACGGGTACACCCATACTGAGTTTCTGTAATTCTAGCCCAGAGCAAAGAAACTGGATGTCTCTGTCAGCCTGTGCAGCCTTATCGGGGTAAATTCCTGTCTGGCCTACTGAAATGCTGAAAGCGCTTCAAGATCTTCATCCACAGCCCTCGTGGACCCTCGACGGGCCTTAGTGTGGGAAGGAGTTTCGTCTGGGAGACTGGGAGGCTGGTACAGCTGGGATAAAGGTCTGTGGGAGGTTAGGAGAATAGGGGCTAGCTACATCTTTGCATTTGTTGTAATTCGGTGGTTTTGGGGGCCGAGCATAAGAATTTCTGTTCTTAGCGTGTCTAAAGCAACGCTGACATGGGTTTCATACCCACAAATTCTCGAGTATTTGTATCACTGTGATTCTTGTATCAGCTAGAATATTTATTTTCACTTTTCCTCCTGTGTAATTCTTAGCTTGGTGTAAAAATTGCCAAAGCGATTGCCTGCCACAACTTTGTAAAAGCCAAAAAGGATGCTGAAAATTCACAGGTTGCTCGAAAAAAGAAGAAACTTGCCTGGGGGTGAGTTCAAGATTTTTTAAATTAGTAATTCTGCTAAATTCATAGGAATTACAGAAATCCTGTGATATATTTGGTGAATCCAGTTTATGTGTAATTGTTATTCATTTTATTCTTTGTATCTTTGCTGAATGTTTATCAGATTATAAATATGGAGGCATTTCTTCCTCCTGTTCGATGTTTATTTTGTAATTGATGGAGTATGTGAAAACTTTTAAAGTTTATTTTACTTTGGCACTTAGTAAACATGTTACTTCAGGAAAGTATTTAGAAATAAATTGGGATTTTCATATTCTTCATTTTAGGTTTGAAGCAAAGAAGAGGTGGGAAACCAAAAGCAACATGGGATATATGTGACTTGCCAGAGTTCTTCAAGACCTTTGAGACTTCACTTGAGTCTTCAGTTGCTTAATTTACTGAAAAGATTTTCCTGTTCATGTTAACTATGTTGGGAAATTGATGGAAATAGAAAAAAATAAGCATAAAATTTGGAAGTTGATTATCAAATCTTTTTTCAGTCTTTTTCTAAAGAGCTCATCCTGCTGAAGTGAATGAAATGGAGCATTCTGTTATTTGTACAAGAAATCTAAGCATACATACAGGAAAAAAGAAAGATAGGATTTTATTTATTTATTTATATAGACCTTCAGTATAAAATCAATTTTACTTTTCATCCGCTTGGTATAGCATAGCCAATGAGCTCCTTGTACTTTCTTATCTGTACTCAATGTAACTGCACTTATTCTGGAGCTGTGTTTTTAAGATTGGCATTTGTTTATAATGGATTAGTCATAAGTGCAAGAAAGATACTGTCTTCACAAATGACTTTATCTTAATGTTATAAAAGTAATTATTGGTTCTTTATTGGAGACAGTAGAGTTGATATTTCACAGTCACATAATAAAAGCAATTGATTAATTTTTGTGTACCTTCAGATTAAATATCACAGTTTTTAAAAAGGACAGAATGTAGTATTTAGAGGATGATTTAAATTCACGTTCTCTGCCTGGAAGTGTCTTCCTAAATCTCTCTCTCAGCCATGTCGTTCTTTAAATTATGAGATAGTTCTTAGAAGAGAAATTGGTATAATAGTATTAGACAGTTATAACTCAAGACAGGGTAACTCTGAACCTTCTAAGAACAAACATGGTTTGATTATTTTTTCTCCTCTTCCCCATCACTCCTGGAGAGACTGAGTGAATGAATGAGGATAACGGGGATTGGTGCCCTGGGAAGTGGTTTTCACTGAAAGTGTGTTTCGTAGTCCGAACTAGAAGGGGCTTTGAGAAATTGTCACAAGCTGATGGACAAGACCACAGCTGGATGTTGTGATTTGGGGGTAGGCCTAGGTATTTTGGCACCTCCTCTTGGTGCCCAGTGGAGGTGAAGGACTGCTTATTGTGACTTTCATCAGGTCTCTTCCCTTCTTCAGCCTTCATCAGAGGTGTCTGCTGTCCGACACAGACTTTCTCTAGGTTGATAATATAAATTCGGGAACATAGAAAATGAGTCATGATGATATTAGTAGTAGTATTATTTTGTTATTTTTATTTTATTTTATTTTATTTTTCTTTGCGGTACGCGGGCCTCTCACTGCTGTGGCCTCTCCCGTTGCGGAGCACAGGCTCTGGATGCGCAGGCTCGGCGGCCATGGCTCACGGGCCCAGCCGCTCCGCGGCATGTGGGATCTTCCCGGACTGGGGCACGAACCCGCATCCCCTGCATCGGCAGGCGGACTCTCAACCACTGTGCCACCAGGGAAGCCCTATTTTGTTATTTTTAGACTTACAAACAGTAATCAAATTTTACTTATTTGTGGTGGCATATATTTTTTTTCTGTGTTCTGGAATAAGTGAGCAACTAATTGCTATTTACGAGAACAAAAATAGTATCTTGCTTCCACTTAGGTGACAAAAGCCAGTATAATAGAGAAAGCAAGATTTTAAGAGATTGTATACCTTCTTATAGAATTCATAATGGAGAGATAGTCAGACTAAATATTGGAAAATCTAACATTTTATGATTTAATATTCCCTGTTGGGTTCTGTGGATATGATCATACCCTGCTTAGCTACAACGTCTTATTTCAAACTCCTTATAGGTGAATACAGACTTAGAGTATAGGAAATTTTCCTCTAAAAAAATCCTTCATGGGGGAAATATCCGCTACACAATCCAGTGGTTTTGTCTGAAGCATGAAAAATGTTCGCTTTGAGCAGGCAGGTATGAGTATTCTCACGCAGAGGGCCCCAGCACAGGCATCTCCCTGCAGTCTCTGCCCGCCTTTCCCCCTGGATCCACTTCCTTAGAGCAGTGAGTGACCCCTGCAGGCACATCCCCACTCTGCTTGTGCTGAGGCCTTGCCGGAGTGGCCTCCCTTAGGGTCTGATTTGGGAGCCCCTGAACCCGGAGTTCCCCTGACCCTTCTTCTTCTGCCTGCTCCGGGGCCAGAGGTTGCCCACTTCCCGCACTCAGAGGTCCCACGTGGATGGGAGCTTTTTCCCTGAGTAGATGGCATTATGGTGGGATCAGGTAGCAGGGGATTCATTTGAGAAGGGGAGCCATGACGCCTAAGGCCCCGCTCTTCGGGGCCTGGGTTTTGAAAGGCTCTAAAACAGTGCATCCGAGGAGGGGGTGGGAGGGGAAGAGGGTTGGAGGGAGAGGAAGGGACTGGTTTTCTTGGGCTAACCCTGCTGCCATGTCATTTGGGAACACTTTACTTTTAATCTGTTTTAATTTGAATTAGACATTTTACTCATTAAAGCATTAAAATGGGGACATTATTCTTGGAAAACCCAGGTTGCCCCCAAAGTGTAGTCATTTGTCCTCTCCGTCTGGTCACAGTGAAATAAAGATTCTTTTTGGATCAGTAGTAACTTCAGTTCCCGAAGCTTTAACATGTACGTTTACTACCACCAGAATGACTGAATTAGATGAGTAATGTAAATGTCAGGTATTGTTAACTGAGGTTAATATGTTTCAGGCCATGGGTATGGCATTAATGTAACTACACTTTACTGTTTGAGAACTTCAGGCTAAAACACCTTACTAAAGAACAGTAATTTTGAGCTTTGCAGCACTGGTTCTGAGAATTTGAACTTGATAGTGCATTCTTCTTTGGGAACCCTCAGGGTGTTTCTGATTTTCAGCAGAACATTCTATTCTTTCACCAAAAGAAGAGTTTGAGTATATAATCTCAGGTTTGCTGTAATTAGTTCTGATGACAGACTTAAAAACCTTGGCCCAAACTGCAAATCAGTAGTTAAGCAGGTTTTTGCAACTGATCATAAATCTCAAAACTCCGTATTTTAAACGTGCTTATTGTTTTTTAGAGAGACAGCTAAGGGAGGAGCAGGCCAAGGACAGGAATAAAATGTTACCTGAACTTGACTAACAGCTTAAAACCTCACCTTTAAAATCTGCTGATTTCCCTGATACCTATCGTCTAAAATGTTATCTAAATATTTTAATAACTTAGCTTATTCTTTGGTAAGACAAGTTTGAACTTAATTTTTAAAATATGAAGGTTGATTTTTCAAATGTTCAAATTTTCATTTGTCAGGTAAAGATATCACATTTTTAGAAAGGTATGTCCTGCGAAACTATAAAAAATATATGAGGTTAATATTTAAATTAAGATGCCAATTGTGAGTAGTTTGTTTTAAGAGGTAATGTGTGAGGAAACAAGAGTATAACAGTAACGTCAGGCCCCATTTTGGAAAATTAACTTAGTGAAACCTGGTAGTCAAATTCAGAACCAACCAAAATATTCAAGTTCTTCCATGTTGGCAGAAGTCGCTTTTATTTGTAGAATCTGGCAGAGCAACAAATGCTTTGCATGTCAGTTTAATGTTTTTTGAAGCCAACTGTTTATTCATTGGCTTAAAATTTATACTCTAGTAAAGTCTTAGCCTTGACTTTCATGAAACAAATAGTAATATTTGGACAAAACGTGTACACGAAAATCTTTTTCCAAGACCAAATGTAGATTGGTGTTTGTGGTATCAGTGCTTTCTAACATGGTAATGGATCTGAAAATGCTTTGAAAAGTCTAAGTTGTTATAAACCCAGGGCATGCATTCCAAGGAATTAATTTTTATTATGAAATAATCAGAGCATCTTTCTAGGTTTTCAGATTTAAATTAGTGAGACTTTCTGCTAGAAAGTAGAATCTATATGGAGTAAATTTCAATGAACTATCAAAAGATTCTTTTATCAATTTATTTATTCTTGACCTCAGCATACTGAGACAATGAGATCCATTTTTCCATTTTTGAGGTTGGGGTGCTCTGTAGATTTTGTTAAAATGAGTAGAGCTGTATTCTTTAGTTTTTATTATCTTATCCTCCCTCCACTTTACTCACCTTAAAAGGCACACGACACACGCGCGCACACACATTCAGTGTTGTAGCTGTAATCAGCACGAAGACATACTGGGCAAGGGATTCTCAACTCCAGTCGAGAACATGGCAGCATGTAAAAGATCTAGATGCCATGAAGAAACTTAGGAAGGAGTCAGACTGTTGTGCTCTCGTGTTAAAATGAAGTGTGCAGTTTCTTCAACAGCGTCTCCTCCTACTCTCCTATGAGTATTCTGGAGATACGTGTTCATTTTGCTAAAATTTCTTCAGATATGGCAGTGGTGCC
Source organism: Phocoena phocoena (assembly GCF_963924675.1). Classification (NCBI taxonomy): domain Eukaryota; kingdom Metazoa; phylum Chordata; class Mammalia; order Artiodactyla; family Phocoenidae; genus Phocoena; species Phocoena phocoena. The sequence goes on from NC_089234.1 coordinate 12,511,839, forward strand.
ACGCTAGCTCTTGTGACCATGATCCCTGGAACACAACTACAGGCCTTTGGTGGGACTATCTATTAAGTGCCATGTAATACGCTGGGTTTTTAGATACGCTTGTAAAATCAAGAATTAGCTGAGGGATAATTATCTTTTTATTAATATTAGTAACTCCCTTTGTAGATTCAAGTAAAACATAAGAATTTTCCAAGTAGGAGGAAATTTAGGAAAAAATTGAATTTTGGTACATGCCTTTTATATCCAGACCAGGTTTCTTAAGGAAACACAGAATAAAAGGGACTGAGATGGGAACGGAGGGTAGTGTCCAAGAGAAGCCTTGGCTCCTGGGTGCTCCTGCCTGGGGTTCCTCCTGTGTCCTTACTGGTGTCATTCTAGAAGGCCCAGCCCACATCTCCTCCAGGGCTCATGGGCTGCCTCTTGCTGAATTGCTGCAGGGGGCCAGCTATGTGACGGGTATGGAATGAGGTAATCTTTTCCCACTTCTAATATCTGAAAGGTGTGTCTGTCCAGTTATTGTTCATTGAACTGAAAGGTTTAGAAACCAACATCTGCGGTACAAGCTGTAATTATTGATGTCTGTTTCATATTCATCTGTAAGTTCTGACATTTGATCAAGAAGTTAATATATCACTTCATCTTCGGGCTGCATATGCCTCCACTATAAACGTTTTATTTTTTGATGGATAGTATCTAATTATGACTGCCCAGAATAAAAAGTGTTTTCGTTTGTGAGTGATACTAGAAGTAATTATGAATGTCACAAGGAGTAGTGAAACAATGAAGCCTTGCGTTTCTTTGAATTCCTCCCTACTTGATATCTGAGAGACCTTCACCGAACGTTAGACACTAACTCGTGCTGATGCAAAAATGAATAAGCACAGTGTGATTGGGAAACACATATAAAGCGTGTTTTGGACAGCTTGATTTTTAGGTAGGCTGTTAACACAAAGCAATAATCTACATGTAATAAGTTAAATAACTTAGACGTAAACTTTTTAGTTCTGTGGGTATACGTTCTCTCCAGGGTGTGAAGTCTCGCTGAGCAGCTGCTTACGGTCACTCACTAGCTTAGCACTCACCGCACAGTGAGTGGGACTGACACCCTGACTTTCACCTTATTTCTTAGATTCATGCAGAGGTGAGGGTCACCGATGGGGTGAGACTAGGGGGTGAATGCAACTGTTTTGCACAATACTCCCTAATTTTAAGCTTAAAGCTTTTCTTAGGCTGTACCAACACGTCCTTTATACTACAATGGCTGTGTCACAGTGCCGGCCCATGTTAGGGAAACGTTAACTACTACAAGAAATATGTCCCCAAACTACAATGACTCAAACACGATAGAACTTTATTTCCTGCTCATGGGACAAAGGAGGATGTTCCTGTCACCGGGGGGCTCTGCTCCGTGCACTCACTCAGAGATCCAGGCTGACAGCAGCTCTCTGACTTTCTCTTCCTAGCAACCCTGGGGGGTCACCATCCCAGTCAACTGGAAGGGAAGTAACCATAGAATAGCACTCAGGGGAGGTGATGGGCCTGGCCTGGAAGGGGAATACATTACTTCTGCTCACTTTGTACCAGCTAGAACCTCATTACTTCACCTAACTGCAAGGGAGGCTGGGAAATGTAGACTGTTTCCCAGGAAGGGGAGGAAATACATTTAGTAAAGAGCTAGCAGTGTCTGCCGCGTGTGACCGTTGCATGTGACCCTGACTTGTAGTAGCCAGGTGTTACTGAGGCATGATGTTGAATGCCACAAACTGCGATTTGTGGTTTGATGTAAGCATTTTACTTGGATGTGTTCACAGAGCTGATCAAAATAGCCGCTCAGATTGCCAGGTAATGCGCATGGTAGAGGTCCCGAGCATCTCCCACAGTGTATGTAAGTGCTGAAGTAGAATCACATTTCAACAAGACTCAAATGAGAATGTAGTTGCCACCCGTGGAAGGTCAGTCAAGGTCACGGCAGAGGCGATGCTCAGTTTAGGTCGAAAAGGGTAGAACTGGGACTTCATACAGGAGACCAGTTGAAGCAAGGTCATCCCAGGCAGGAGGAGCAGCATGACACGTTGGAGGCGCAGCGAGGAGTTTAGCAGTGGGGCAGCGTGGGAGTTTGGAGGCCGAGCCGGAGAACCATGGTGCTGGGGAGGGTGGCTGGAGCCCCCCTGCGCACAGACAGTGAGACGCGTGGGGGAGTTTGGACTTGTGTCTCTAGGGAGTGAGGACACATCAACTCAAGCAAGCAAGAAATGCATGTTTGCATGTTGAGAAATGGGTTGGGAGGCAAACCTGAAGATAGGTCAGTTAGGGTGTTTCAATAGCCCAGGGAAGAACTGATGAGAACCTAAACCAAGGCTGTGGGAATTGAGGGGAGAGCATGAATGTCGGGGGTGTTCGGGGGGAGACTTGACGAGACTTGCTGACTGTTTGCACAGGGGTGCGGGAGGGTTGGGTGCCTGTGGACGGTGATGTGGGATGAGTGAGGCAGGTAGCAGAGAGCAGGAAATGTAGGTCGTATTTAGTAATTTAGTCGTGTTTCGTCGTGTGAAATCAGACATTTAGTAATAGGTCATTTTTAGCAATGCTGGTGATGCTTAGACTCACTGTGGCAAGGTTCATGTGGCATTTCCTTCCGGAAGGTCAGAAGAGAAGGTTGTTGCAGAAGACAGGAAAGAGGCTTATTTGAAAGGTGGAGTGTCAACAGCAACAAACACTGCTGAGCCGTCGAGTAAGATGACAGCGGCTTCAGAAGGCCCTGGTCATCTTGGCCAAATCAGAGATTTAAATCTGGATCACAATAAGTGGCACCTCAGATCAGGTTTCTGAGAAGCAATGTCTCAGATGTCTTCTGAAAGTGATGTATAAAGGTGTGCATGTCTGGAAAAACCTGTAAGGGAGAGAGTGAACCCAATGAGGAAGGGAAAGAGCTGGTTAAGCCTTCGCCCCTTATGGCAAAGGAGACAGCCTCTCCTGCCCTTATCCCAGTCGGCCAGTGGCTGTGGGCCTTCCCTGGGGCGTCACTTCCCTGGGCAAAGCGGCCTCCCTCAGTGGAGGGCAGTTCTCTCAAAGAGGGACAGCCGGGCACTGGTCGCAGCTGAAGCAGCAGCTGGGGGATGGATAGGCCCACCCAGGAAAGAGAGACGCGGGGAGTGTGGATGCGTGTGCAGGACAGGACAGACAGTCGTCATCATGGCAGTTGGGCGCAGCTCTATCTGGGGGAGATTATTTGGACAAACAGTGTGGGGTGGTAAACTTGAGGTCAGAAGGGTTTAGGTAATCCCCACCTTGCCTGGTGTCTTGATTACATGAGAAAGAGAGATGCCTGATAGTGCTGGGTAGAAGCCTGCTGGATTTGAAATCATAGGTGTTGTGATTATTGATTCCAATAATAAGTGAAGCCCCTTAATAACCCTCCCTGAGATAGTATGAAAACTGAGCTGCTTAAAGATTTAAAAAACTCGTGAGCGCCTGCAACCGTGAGTACACGGTAGAGATTGAAACCATCTACTGCTGTAAGATATGTGCTTAGGGCTTCCCTGGTGGCGCAGTGGTTGGGAGTCCGCCTGCCGATGCAGGGGACACGGGTTCGTGCCCCAGTCTGGGAAGATCCCACATGCCGCGGAGCGGCTGGGCCCGTGAGCCACGGCCGCTGAGCCTGCGCGTCCGGAGCCTGTGCTCCGCAACGGGAGAGGCCACAACAGTGAGAGGCCCGCGTACCGCAAAAAAAAAGATAGGTGCTTAAATACCAATATATAGATAAATGTATGTACATATATTGATAGATATAGAGAGGAGGAGCTCCCATAGTAAGTTCCGTGGAATCTTGGCCCATTAAGAAGAACAGGTTTCTGTGGTTAAATACATTTGGGAAACACTGCATGTTAGCACCACTGTGACCTTGACGGTGCACATCATCAGCACATCAGGGCCTCTGAGAAGCCACTGACCTCCCGCTGCTGTTCATCACAAGCTTCTCAAATTTGTGTAACAATGTGATCTTTCTTCTTTTCCACCTACCACTTATTAACAGTCCACGTGAATGAATCCGTGTATTTAACGCTCTGGGAAACACAAACCTAACTGTACAACATCTAGAATGGTAACACTTTAGACTACCTAACACTGCTTTTGCTTCCGGGAACCCTGTCTGGGAAGGGCCTCTGTGCTTTCCCCCTCTGTGTTTGTGCTGAGCCCCTCCCCTCCCCCTGTCTAGCCAAATCTATCCTTTATTTGAGGCTCATCTTATATCCTCATTCTCTCAAGCTTTCCTTGGTATCTCCCCCCAGGGTGTGGAAATCACATCCTCTGAACGCTTATATTATGTAGATTTCTGAGTTCAACCCAGACCTACTGGATCTCTGAGCCTGTGGTTTGGAACTGTTTTGTTTGATTTTCAAGGTCTCCAGTGATTCTAATGCAGCTAGACTGGCGCAGGATTACAGGCCAACATTTTATGTGAATGGAAAGATGGTGGATGGGTGGATGGGTGAATATATACATACCTGGTCCTTCCAGTTGAACCATTTGAAGTCTTGTCTTGATGTCCGTATTAAATATTCATGACTCATTGAGAATATAAGCCTTGGAACTATGGTATTGTTCTACTGAAAAAAACTTTTAAACATGCTGAGAATCAGTATTGTATATGCTCCTGCCTCAAAGAAACACCTTAATTCTACATACATCATATAAAAGTCTTGCCGGTTGAAAAGCTAAAATGTTTTCATTACACGTTCCATACTCTTGGAAGCATCCCTCTAAGGAAGCCAATACACATTATACTTTTTTATAGATGAGGAAACTGAGATGCCGGGAGGTTAAGAGAGAACTCTAAGTCTGTCCCTCTCTCTAGCATACAAGAGCTGGGATTAGGGCTTAGGCCAGGCCTTTGCTCTTTATCCCTCTTCCAGTGATTCTTCCTTTTTTTGTGTGGTACGCGGGCCTCTCACTGTTGTGGCCTCTCCCGTTGCGGAGCACAGGCTCTGGACGCGCAGGCCCAGCGGCCATGGTTCACGGGCCCAGTTGCTCCGCGGCATGTGGGATCTTCCCAGACCGGGGCACGAACCCGCGTCCCCTGCATCGACAGGCGGACTCTCAACCACTGCGCCACCAGGGAAGCCCCAGTGATTCTTAAAGTGTGATCCATGCACTACCAGCAAGCAGAAGAATCACTTGTTAAAAATGTGAACTCCAGGGTCCCTCTCTGGGGGTGGGGCCTGGGATTCTGCATTTTAATAAGCTCCTCTGTGATTAATGCACATTAATTCTGAAGGATTGTTGTCTTGGAGTAGCACCTCCTTTCTACACAGGTAAGCTGGGTTGGGAAAGACAAAAACAAGCCAGTGAAACTTGCACGTCTTATCATAAACCATAGGGAGGGAGGGATACCTCAGTATAAATACTGAGTCTGGGCTTCCCTGGTGGCGCAGTGGTTGAGAGTCCGCCTGCCGATGCAGGGGACACGGGTTCGTGCCCCAGTCTGGGAAGATCCCACATGCCGCGGAGCGGCTGGGCCCGTGAGCCATGGCCACTGAGCCTGCGCGTCCGGAGCCTGTGCGCCGCAACAGGAGAGGCCACAACAGTGAGAGGCCCGCGTACCGCAAAAAAAAAAAAAAAAAAAAAAAAAAAATTACTGAGTCTAATTCCATTAATATAAATGCTCATATTCCCCAAAAGCCTGGCTCTACTCATAAACCATATTCATTAACAAAAAAAAAGGAACAGAAAAAGAAAAGTTCCGTGTCAAAGAACTCAACTGGAAGCCTCACTTGGGACTCGCTTCCTTACCAGCAGTGCTCAAAAAGAAAAGAAAAGGAGAAAATCTAAAGTCCGTGTGCATAAAAGTTCCATTCCCCATGGCGGAAGGCTTAATTAAAGTTCTCAGATGTTTCTCTGCAGCTTGGAAGACATTTTTATGGAATTCACATATTACTAGAAGTGGCTCCAACAATTCTCGAGGTCAAAAGCTTTGTAAATGGCCTCGCTGCATCAGGAGCACGCCGCCCTCTTCAGGATTCCTGTCCTGGCTCCTTTCCCTCGAGTCTCGTGGTGGGAAACACTGACTGCTCCTGGATGGCACTAGAGTGTTTTCCACAGTTACGGTCAAACGACAGAATCTGGAAGAAATGGACTTCCCTGCATTTTCTTTCCTGAGTCTTTCAATAAATATGTGTTGAGGGCTTGTTATGCTCCAGGTACAATTGTAAGCACTGAGGATACGGCAGTGAGCAAAACAGAAAAATCCTGAGCTTCATGGAACCCATATTGTAGTGGGAAAGACAGATCATAAACAAACTAGACAACATCACAGTGGTTCCCAAGGTGAGATCCTGGACCAGCAGCACCTGGGAGATGGAGAAATGCATGTTTTCAAGTTCCAGGCCAGACCCGAATCAGAAATTGGCATAACAAACCCTGCAGGTGACTCTCATGTACACTCAGTTTGAGAACCACTGTGCTCTCGTGTGGTGAGAAGCTATGGAGAAAAAGACAGTGTCCAGAGCAGGTGTTGCTGATACCAGCAAACGTTAAAACGGTGAAGCGGTTACACCCTGGACTCTGGAGCAGCCCAGATTCAAATGGCAGTGCTACCACTATGAACTGTGTCACCTTCAAGCAGGTCACTCAACCTCTCTGTATCTTGGTTCTCCTACTGAACAATGGAGCTACTAATAGTACCTATGTGACAGACCTGTGAGGATGAAAGGAATTGATGAATATGAAAGTGCTCAGATCCGGATACATAGCAAGTAATATCCCCATGGGAGACAGTTCTCTGGGGTTTCTTGCATTACTCCCATCTTGCAAGCAAGGCAGAGCTACCCTTTTGTTGCAAACTATCTTTGCAAGGATGTTTGTGTATAAACAGCCTTGGAAGATTGAGATAGTGTCTCCCTCTGGATCAAAGAGCAGCCATGCTTACTGTCCAGTATGATAAAGAACGTCTTCCTTTGGAGCTAAGGCAGCCATGCCTGTTCCCATTATAAAGATCTGGAGCAGGTGTCATCTGGCCCTCTTAGTATCGCACTATTGGAATCAGTGCAAAAAGTGCTGAGACAATGGCTACTGCTTGTGAGTAATAAATTGTCCTTTGTCTCTGATCCAGGAGTCTAGTATCCTCTACCAGCATCCATGAAACAGTGGCAGGCTGACTCGCTGACTTTAAGTAGGACGAAATCTCAGCCCCTTCATAGTTCTTGATGATACTTGCATGAATGTTTGGGTGTGTGTTAGTATTACTGTTATTACTCCCCACATGTGCCAAATTTCTGGAAGAAACAAAAATATAACTGGTGACTCCAGCCTTCAAAGAGCTTCCTAATGACCCAAAGAGGTTAAATATCTGTATAAAGATGACAAGAAAGACAGTAAAATGGGTTTGAATCTAGGCTCTGGACTCTCACTCTCTACGGGAACTCTCTAAGCCTCAATATCTTATGTCAAGTGGCGTTAGTAATAATGCTTTACCTTGTGAACTTGTTGTGGACATCGAGATAATGCACGCAGAAAGTTTAACCCGAGACCTGGCATTCAGTAAGCACTCAGTTACCATTGGCTCACATTACTGTATTAATTTTGTGTGTAAAATACGGTCAGAGCATTTTCTATCCTCTCCCTGGATCTTTAGGGAAGTCAGACCCAATACCGTACCGTATTCCAGGCAGAAGCTGCTTTTCAACTACCCAAACCCCAACGCAGTGTATTCCTGGATTCTGCCCAAAAAATTCTCCAAATTAAGCTCCTGTAGGTGGGGTGGATAAAGGACTGACTTTAGTCAGAAAGCTCTCAGTTCATATATAATTTGAGTTCATATATAATATGATAATAATTTGAAGTTTATATGGTTGTTTGTAAAGATTTTATTACTGTACATAAAACTCTAGCACATAATATATATTCAACCAATGTTATTCAGTCCCCTTGGCTGCAACAGCATGGTTTAATGGACCATTCCTTTTTCATGACTGCATCCCTAGGACTTTTCACAATGACTAGCACATAGTAGGTGTTCAATAAAAAATTTTGACTGACTGAATGAACTGAAGTACCTGCTAATTAATAAATTCTTATTTTCCCTTCCTTTGGAGACATTTTTGCTTTTAAATGTCCTCAGTATATTTTTCTGAAACCAAAAGATTCTTGACAAAGGTCCTCAGCTTCCTCTCTGCCACTGGCTTTTAAACTTCTGGAGGCCACAGACAGACCCTCTCTCTGAAAAGACACACATGTGAACATATACACTGTATTCTGATATAATTCCAGTGGTTCTTGGTTCTCCTAAACACTTCCTATCTAGAGGACCCTACTTAAAACTCCTGTTCTAGAGTACCCAGCCCACTAAGATAAGAAGGCCAAGAAATCCCGTCCCCTCTATCTGTCCCAAATCAGCAAGCTAGTATGGACAGCCTATAACACAGTGACTATTTCATCCATTTAGTCAGGGCCACATAAGACCTACTTCCAATTACTTGTGTTTTAGAAGAGCAAACCTTAAAGCACTTCACATATTTTGCGTTCCTTAAAATAGATTTGTGGGTTCTGAATAAGCTCAGGGAAATGTTATTGTAAAAATAGGTTCATTCAGTCTTACTGATCATGCTTATCATCCTGAAAAGTCTTAACATACTTTCTATAACTATATTTCTGCTCTCCCTCCATTCTCTAGTTGTGAGAATACCCAATGGTCAAAGATTTACCAACCTTCTCTGGGCCCTAGACAACTGGGCAGTCAGCACCCTCCTGGAAGCAGAAAGGAGGACTGGACAGGAGAAGACTTTCTAAAACTAAATCATGTCAAGTGCCTTGTTTAACCTCAAAAAATACTTCACCAGGGTTGGTAATTGATTGACAGGGAAACTCAAAGGGAGAAATGGGGAATGGATGAAAATACTTAAGTAAAAACTGCCCAGAGGAAGAACCTGAGAAGTTCAAGCATAGATTTTCTGCAAAGATGAAAGTATAGGCTTTAGCGTACTCAAGAATTAGACGAGTTTTCTCCTTTTGGAAGCTAAAAAAGAGAATGATCTGCTGCCCAAGACAAAGAAGAAAATGATTTGGGCCCAGAGGGAACTGTCACTCATACCTACACTGTCCAGGGGGCTAGAGAAGGATTATAGCCGCTATTTTGGCTTCTCTAGAGTGAAGCAGCAAAACAATGTCTAGTAGTTGCTAGGCAACCATTAGCTCATCGCTGCCCTTTTCCATTAAACATTATCTCCCTTCTTAGATTGTTTTAATTTATTTTTTTAAACAGGAAAGGTAATGCAACAGAATTATCAGTGTGACCTAACAATAAAAATGCATTTGAGGTAAAGGTTTTTGCAAAGGTTAGATCACTCTTGGGTGGGATGTTAAAAATAGTGACCATTGACTGAAACCTCTTCCGCCAAATATTTCGTCACTTGACCTCATGTTTCCCGATGCCAAAAATAACACTGGAGACATAACAATAATCTCTGAACATTGTAAAACTTAAGGTCAGACATTTTTACATTGATCCAGTTTGAATAATCCTCTCAGTGCTCTGCTATGACCTACCTCAAGCTAGAGCTTGTCCTATGGCAAGTTTCTCTACCGGAAAAGAATGGTTGTTAGAGGTGGTGAAATGGAGTTCTGGCTCTGATCAGCTCTGCAGACAGCTGAAAGCATATTACTCACAGTATCTGAGCAGAGAGACAGGGAAATACCTCCTGTTTATGTAAGGAACAATTTCTGGAACATAAAAGTGAAAAGTACCTGAAAGGAGACGGTATGAGTCTTTGTTCAGAAACCCATGTGCCTTCAAGTTTTAGAGATACATTTGTGACTTTTACAAGAGGATGAGGCGGTACCCAGCAAAAGGGTATAAAGTCAGGATTAGAAGAGTTACTGGTAGCCTGCCATGCACTATGCACATAGGGTCTTTTTTTTAAGTTCCAGACCTACTGGCGCTGGGAACCTGTCTGGGAAGGGATTCAGGGAAAGAAGATGGGCTGATTCCATGGACTGGGGCTCAAACACTTAAAGCCGCACATATGAAGTTAGTTCTCTCACTTCCATACACACCCAAGATAAGGAGATGAGAATGGGTGTAGGGCCTGGGAGAGTCAAATATGCAAATAACTAGGTTCCAAGCCTGGTTCTCTTGCTCACAAGTTGTGTGACCTTGGGCAACTTTCCTGTGTTCTTTGTTTGTAAGTGAGGGTAATAATATCTACTTCGTCAGGGCTGTTACGAGAATTAAACAATATAATGGATGGTAAATGGCAGCCACCATTATTATTATTATTACTTTACTGTTGCTACTAACGCCACCTCGCTACCAACACTGTTCCTCTACAGTAGAGAAACATGGCTTCACACTGCCCCTTTCAGATGTCTGTTATTCCTCCAGGCTGCATTTAGTGTTCTAAATGCAACTCCATCTGGACTAGAAGAGTATATACACCATATAATTCCAACTATATGACCTTCTGGAAAAGGCCAAACTTTGGAGACAGTAAAAAAGATCAAGGGTTACCAGGGCTGGGGCTGGGGGGGAAGAGGAGAGACAAAAAGGTGGAGCACAGAGGATTTGGGGGGCAGAGAACATACTCTGTGTGATGTTACAATGACGGATATATGCCATTGTACATTTGAATGTACAACACCGAGAGTGAACCCTAAGGTAAACGGTGGACTTTGTGCGATTATGATGTGACAATATGGGTTCATCCTTGGTAACAAATGTACCACTCTGGTGAGTGATATTGATAAGGGAGGAAACTATGCCTGTTTGGGAGCAGGGTATATGAGGTAGCTCTGTACCTTCTTCTCAATTTTGTTGTAAACCTAAAACTGCTCTAAAAAATTTGTCTTGGGCTTCCCTGGTGGTGCAGTGGTTGAGAGTCCGCCTGCCGATGCAGGGGACACAGGTTCGTGCCCCGGTCCGGGAGGATCCCACATGCCGCGGAGCGGCTGGGCCCGTGAGCCATGGCCGCTGAGCCTGCGTGTCCGGAGCCTGTGCTCCGCAGCGGGAGAGGCCCCAGCAGTGAGAGGCCCGTGTATCGCAAAAAAAAAAAAAAAAAAAAATTTGTCTTTACATTAAAAAAAGAAAAAAGAATGTAGGTTTCCCTCTTGCAGTCACTTTCCTCTTAAAGTCCAGTATAGGAGAAAGATGTCATCTGAGTCACCCAAATAGATAAAAGTAACTGGGGTAAACGGTGTAAAGGAGTTCTTAATTCCAGGAGAGGCCACGATAAGTGGACGTGACTGGGTCAAGATGCAGGAGGACCTGGGAGACTTCCCTGAGGACAGGATAGTGGAGCTCAGCTCTGAAAAGGCGAGCACGGGAAGCATGTTCCACACCGGGGAACAGCCCAAGGCCCTCTGGTGAGGGAGAGGTGACACTCTTAGAGGCTTAAGAGGATTGGGGGTGGATAAGCGAAATCCAGGAGTGGGGAGGTCAGGGGCGAAGCTTCAGGTCAGGAGTAGAATGAGCCCACACAGCATGTTGAAGACCCAAGCACTCCTGCGGTCACTAACATTGGTCGAGCCCACTTGCTGTGGAGGCCCAGGGATCTCAGGGGCTGCCAGCTGCCCGGGCCACCCCTGGACCCAGCCTGGCCCAGCTCCCTGCGGCAGCCCCCTCCGCCATGGTCTCAGCCTCTGGGACCATTGCTGGTGGCCCTCTGCCTTTCTGCACATCCATCATCCACTCTTAGGAGCTTCACTTAGTCATAGCCTTTCCCTCTATGGTTGAAGAAGTTTTACTCGGTGCTTTTACATCTGCTGTGATCCCCCATTGTCCCAAAGCGGATAATGGTTCTGGAAGAGGCTATAGTGGGTGGGAAAACCGTGCTTAGGAATGCAGCAGCTGGACCCCTGGCTGTCCAGAGGAGCTGGCCCTTCCTGTCTCAGGACGACTGGACTCCTCGCAGCCTCGCCACCCTCCTCCTGGGCTCTTTGGGAGGATGATTTTTCCTTGTCCTTTTGTGCCATGCAGACACGCAACACTTTAGGAGAACATCGATAGAGCGCCGGGAAACCCCATGCTACAAAATAACCCGCACTGTCATCACGTACATGTTTTTATGATCATCAGTTATTTAAAAGGAGGTACTCTAGGTACCTCCTGAGTGATTATTGGGTGGGCCAAAAGGTTCGTTCGGTTTCTTCTGTAAGATGGCTCTAGTAGCACTTAGTTGTCTCTAACTTCATTCAAGACAGTTTTGTTAGATTGTATGTGACAGCTGTCATAGCGTGCATTTAAAAAGACTTAATCAAAATTGGTGAATTTTTGTGTAGCCATTTTAATATTGAAGAACGAAGAAAAAAAGCAACATTTTCAGCATATTATACTTTATTATTTCCAGAAAGGTAAAAACACAAGCGAAATGCAAAAAGATTTGTGCAGCGTATGGAGAAGGTGCTGTGACTGATCGAACGGGTCCAAAGTGGTTTGTGAAGTTTTGTGCTGGAGATTGCTCGCTGGATGATGCTCCACGGTCAGGTAGACCAGTTGAAGTTGATAGCGATCAAATCGAAACAATAATTGAGAACAGTCAATGTTATACCGCTCGGGAGATAGCCGACAAACTCAAAATATCCAAATCGAGTGCTGAAAATCATCTGCACCATCTTGGTTATGTGAATCACTTTGATGTTTGGATTCCACATAAGTTAAGCGAAAAAAACCTTCTTGACCGTATTTCCACATGCGATTCTCTACTGAAGCATAATGAAAACTTTCTGTTTTTAAAACAAATTGTGACAGGCAATGAAAAGTGGATACTGTACAATAATGTGGAATGGAAGAGATCGTGGGACAAGCGAAATGAACCATCACCAACTACACCAAAGGCCGGTCTTCAGTGAAAGAAGGTGATGTTGTGTATATGGTGGGATTGGAAGGGAGTCCTCTATTATGAGCTCCTTCCGGAAAACCAAGCCATTAATTCCAGCAAGTACTGCTCCCAATTAGACCAACTGAAGGCAGCGCCTGACAAAAAGCATCCAGAGCTAGTCAACAGAAAACGCATGATCTTCCATCAGGATAACGCAAGATCGCATGTTTCTTTGATGACCAGGCAAAAACTGTTACAGCTTGGTTGGGAAGTTCTGATTCATCTGCCATATTCACCAGACATTGCACCTTCAGATTTCCATTTATTTTGGTCTTTACAAAATTCTCTTAATGGAAAAAATTTCAATTCTCTGAAAGACTGTAAAAGGCACCTTGAACAGTTCTTTGCTCAAAAAGATGAAAAAGTTTCGGGAAGATGGAATTAAGAAGTTGCCTGAAAAATGGCAGAAGGTAGTGGAACAAAATGGTGAATACGTTATTCAATAAAGTTCTCGGTGAAAATGAAGAATGCGTCTTTTATTTTTATTTAAAAAACCAAAGGCATTGGGACTTCCCTGGTGGCACAGGGTTCAGAATCCGCCTGCCAGTGCAGGGGATGTGGGTTCGATCCCTGGTGCGGGAAGATCCCACATGCTGCGGAGCAACTAAGCCCATGTGCCACAACTACTGACCCTGTGCTCTAGAGCCCATGAGCCACAACTACTGAAGCCCACATGCCTAGAGCCCATGCTCTTCAACAAGTGAAGCCACAGCAATGAGAAGCCCGCGCACCACAATGAAGAGTAGCCCCTGCTCGCCACAACTAGAGAAGCAACGAAAACCCCATGCAGCAACGAAGACCCAACGCAGCCAAAAATAAATAAATGAGTAAATTAAAAAAAAAACAAAACTGAAGGCACTTTATGGCCAACCCAGTATTTTATAAGCATGGTTCAGTTGATGATCCATTAGCAAAATTATTTTAGAATAATATTATACTTGTCGGGCTTCCCTGGTGGCGCAGTGGTTGAGAGTCCACCTGCCGATGCAGGGGACACGGGTTTGTGCCCTGGTCTGGGAAGATCCCACATGCCGTGGAGTGGCTGGGCCCGTGAGCCATGGCCGCTGAGACTGCGCGTCTGGAGCCTGTGCTTCGCAACGGGAGAGGCCACAACAGTGAGAGGCCCGCGTACCGCAAAAAAAAAAAATATATATATATATTTATATATATATATTATACTTGTCAGAAAATATAAAAATTATTAATTTGGTCACTACAGTAAACCACCCAGATCATGGGTATCTATTGAGCCATTTCATTAGAGCTGAGATTTTCCTCTGGTTTCAACCTCTAATCAAAAAGTCATTGCTATAAAAAATATCTAAACACAAATCCCTGTCATTTTTTGGTTTTTTAGAACTTTGATACATTGTTATAATCATCTCATTAAATAATATTTTGTTAGGAAAGGATAAAGCATTTTTGACCAGGGGAATTTTAGGGGGATAATAACCCAAACAATAGAATGGCAATAAATACATCTTGCAGCCAGAGAATTTGGCACTAAAGATCAATATTTAATGTTCATTGCAGCATTATTCACAATAGCCAAAAGATGGAAACAACCCACATGTCCCTCAACTGATGAATGGATAAGGAAAAGGTCATAGATCCACACAATGGAATATTATTCAGCCATAAAAGGCAACTAAGTACTAATACGTGCAACAACATAGAATAACCTTGAAAGCATTATGCTAAGTCAAAGGAGCAAGATACAAAAGGCCACATATGATTCCATTCGTATGAAATATCCACAAGAGGAAAATCCATGGAGACAGAGAGTAGATTAGTAATTGCCAAGGAGGGAAGGGGGTATGGGGAGTAATTGCTAAGGGATACAGGGTTTCTTTTGGGGGTGATGACAGTGTTCTGGATTTAGACAGTGGTGATGGTTGTACAACTCTGTGGATACACTAAAAACCACGGAACTCTATCTAAACTTTAAAATGGTGAAATTCATTTATGTGAATTATATCTCAATTTAGAAAAGAGTAGATATACTGGCAGGCCATGACCATGTTTACATTTGCTCAGCTGTTAGTGTTATTGTTTAGACAAATGTTCTGCAGATGTGGTCAGGAACCATCTGTACTTTACTGAAGTTAGCTGGTCAAACCGCATTTTCCTGACGCCCCACTGGAATGGAGGCAACAGAATCTGCATTTCTCATAAGCTCTTTGGTAATTTATTTTGCACAAAAAAATGCCTCAGAGGTTAGGATTTTGGTTTTGGGCTTTTAAAAAATCTTCTAATAAACAAGAGATACCATTTGGGCTCTAAGCTCCTAATAGGAAAAACAACTATTAATTGCAGACCAGAGGTATCATTCTGAAATCTCCCCACCTCGTCATCCTAGGAATTTCCCTTATCTCCCTCCCGTGTTGAGCTCTTATGACCTGCACTCCACATCTTCCTCTTTTTTTTGCAGGGGGGTGGGTGGTACATGGGCCTCTCACTGTTGTGGCCTCTCCCGTTGCGGAGCACAGGCTCCGGAAGTGCAGGCTCAGTGGCCATGGCTCACGGGCCCAGCCGCTCCGCGGCATGTGGGATCTTCCCAGACCAGGGCACGAACCCGTGTCCCCTGCGTCGGCAGGCGGACTCTCAACCACTGCGCCACCAGGGAAGCCCAGCATCTTCCTCTTCCTTAATCTCCTGTTTTGGTGGCACTCATCTTCGAGACATTTCTAAGAAAGGGTGCAGAGGAGAAAAATTTTTCTGAGAACTTGCCTGATTGAAATTGCCTTATTCTACCCTGTAATTGAATAATAGACTGAGTTTGAAATTATAAGTTGGTATTAATTTTCCTTCTGAATTTTGAAGGCCTTATTCCATTACTTTCTATCTTCTGGTATTGCTGTTGAGAAATCTGAAGGCATCGTGATTCTTGATTCCTTGTGAGTGAACTGCTTTTACTTTTCTTCTTTTTTCATTCTCTCTGGAAGCTTGTAATCTCTCTGTCTCCTGTGTTCTGGAAGCTCATGTTCATATGTCTTTGCAAGGTCTTTTTCATTCATTGCCCTGGGCCCTTTCAATTTTACCAACTAATGTTTGTCAATTATGGGAAACTTTCTTAAAATATTTTGATTTTTTTCCCTTTCTTACAGAAAAAATCTACCTCTCTTTCTAGAATCTCTTGTTTTGCTTTTGCTTTCATTCTGTTTTTAAGATAATATTATCATCTTCCAAGTTTTCAATTGAGGGTTTCATTTCTGCTCTATTTTAAATTCTTAGAGCTCTTTTTACAATTCTCAGAATCTCCCTTTTTATAGTAATCTGTTTTTGTTTTATGGTTGCAGTATCTTAGGTCTCAGAGGTTTACTTCTAATTGCAAATTATCTGTTTCGACCAAATTGCTTATTTATGTTCATTTGTTTGGTTTTCTTCTTTTGCATTATAACCCTTGGTTGTCTGGTTATATTTAAGAGTGGAGAGATGACATGCTGATTTAAAGCTCTGAGGGTATGTGGGGAGCTCAAACACCACAGCCTTATCTATAGGATGACCTAACGGGGCTGTGATTTCAATGACAGTGTTTTAAGTCTTTCCTTTCAGACCAAATTCTCCATAGATACCACCACTTTCTCCTTAAAGGTTGAAGTCTTGGCTACCAGCTTTGTGGGACCTAAATGAGTCAATGGGTGGGCATCTCAACTTCCAGCATGTGTACCTTCCCTTATCGCCCTGGCCTGGTATGTTTTCCCTCCCTCTACCATGTCTAATATCTCTCAGTCCCAAGACATCCTGTTCGTCTTCTCCAGGGAGAGGGTGGGGAAGGATATCAGCTTAAAAGCCAAATGCTTGGGCTTCCCTGGTGGCGCAGTGGTTGAGAGTCCGCCTGCCGATGCAGGGGACACGGGTTCGTGCCCCGGTCCGAGAAGATCCCACGTGCCGTGGAGCGGCTGGTCCCGTGAGCCATTGCCGCTGAACCTATGCGTCCGGAGCCTGTGCTCCGCAACGGGAGAGGCCACAGCAGTGAGAGGCCCGCGTACTGCAAAAAAAGCCAAATGCTTATAAACAGATTTTCGATCAATCCTCCTTACTTTTCCAGCCTCCCTTCACCCCCACGTCTAGAGGTAACTGGAGCCATTAGAATTTCTTACCCTTTGTGCAGTGAGTGGGTCTTGGCTTTTCCCATCAGCCCCTAAGGATCCAATCATCTCAGGTTTCTTCATTGTTTCCAGCTTCTATTAACTTGGTTGCTAATGACTCTTTTTCTATTTACTGTCCTTGTAGATATGTGCCTTTAAAAGATGGTTTTAGTATTATGGTGGAAGGAATGAAAGTAGATAAGTTCCATCCACCATTTTTGTCCAGAAATCTCTCTTAGTTTTTTAAATCAACTTCACGAAATGTGATATACGTATAATAAACTGCATCCCTTTAAAATGTGCAATCCATTAGTTTTAACAGAAGTATATGCCTGTAAAACCTCTACCACAATTAAGATACGAAACATTTCCATTACCCCAAATATTCCTTGTGCTCCATTTGCAGTCCAAGCCTCCTTCTAGTGTCCCAAACAACCACCAGTTTGTTTTTTAGCACTATAAATTAGTTTTCATTTTCTAGAATTTTATATAAATGGGATCGTACAATATTTACTCTTTTGGGGCTTCCCTGGTGGCGCAATGGTTAAGAATCTGCCTGCCAATGCAGGGGACATGGGTTTGATCCCTGGTTCGGGAAGATCCCACATGCCGCAGAGCAACTAAGCCTGTGCGCCATAACTCCTGAGCCTGTGCTCTAGAGCCCGTGAGCCACAACTACTGAAGGCTGCGCGCCTAGAGTCCGTGCTCCACAACAAGAGAAGCCACCGCAACAAGAAGCCTGTGCACCGCAATGAAGGCCCAATGCAGCCAAAATAAATAAATGTATTTAAAAAAAATTTACTCTTTTTGCCTGGCTTCTTTTACTCAGCATAATGATTTTGAGATAAATGTTTTGCACATACAGTTGTTCCTTTGTATTACTAAGTAGTGTTCCATTGTGTGGACAAACAATTTGTTTAACCATTCTTTGGCTGAAGGGCTTTGTTTCTAGTTTGGGGCTATTGTGACTAAAACTGCTATTAAATTTGTGCACAAGTCTTTGCATGGAACCTCTCATTCATTTTTAATTTAACTATTTCAATAGCCACATACTGGGTCTTGCTGTCCCAACGTTTCTCTGTGCCAGTACAGCCTACACATTGCTTCCAGAACGTTCTTCTCAAGGCACAACTCTGATCCTGTCATATATTTTATGATGTCTCACAGTCTGTAAGTAAAAGTCAATATTATTTTATTGCCAAGAACATTCACATATCTTTTCACATCACTCATAATCCACCTTTCCTTTGGCCACACCAAACCCACTCTCACCCGGAAACCCCCTTCACACTCCTGGACTCCTGGACCTTCCCCCTATTCTTCCAGGAGAGCCTCACCCATCACTGTACATGAGTTGCTCTGCAACTATTACAAGTATGGAGGATGGGCCATTGCCTTCATGAAATTCAAGTTGGCCGTCTATCCCTCCTTTAATTCTCCATGACGCTTTATATACCTCTCATGGGCTCACAGCACTTCACACGGAGGTGGCATTCTACCTATTGAGTAAACAAATGAGTGCATTTATAACTCTGTATGTAGGACACAGTCGACAGGATGCGGTGTATCCTGCATCACGGGGAGATGAAACAAAACATACGAGTTATCCAGGTGACCTAAGTGTAATAACGTTGAAAATAAACATTTTATGGAAATATTTCTCAAATGCGTTACAAACGCCTCTGTCTTCTTAACCAGATTTAACTGAACATAATTGAGACCTTGTAGTGGTTCCGAGTAATCACTAGAATCATCCTCTACAGATGCGTATGGTGGTGCAGACGTCCGCGGTGTGGCTGCGCGTACAGCTTTCACACCTTCACGAAATGTCCCCATATGGCCGCACTTTTGTACTTTTATTTCCTTTCTCTATTAGGCTGTCATTTCTTGCCACACGCTGTCTAGTTGCTGCCTTATGTTACTTGTAATTACCAACATGATGGCTTGCAGGGTAAAGAAATGGGGTCTGTTCCACTGCAAAGACGTATCAGTCCTTAAAGATGACGACCATATGGTTGTGATAAAGTCACCCCAGGCGTAGAACAGAGAATGGCTCAGCAGTGAGAGCTGTTTGTTAGTTTACATAGATTACATCCCCCAAAAAGGAAAGGAGGCCCAGAAAGGAGTGAACTGATGGAGATGACGTGATGGTTAGCTACAGAGCTGAGACCAGAACCCAAGCTCCCTAACTCTCGTCCCAGGATTCACTCTTTCTGCACAATATATTTACAGAAAGTAGAGTTACACAATTCTACTCTGGTTTATACCTACATTTTGGGTGACTGAGTTTCTGGAAGCATCACCAGAAACATGGGATAGGTGTAATTTGACCATGTAAATATTCACCAATATGGATCTCCCCACCTTCCAATGAACTGTTTGAGATAACAAGATTGAGAACAGGACCAACAGCTGTTGGTCAAAGGGGGAAAGGGGCTGTTCCTCAGTCCATCTGTGTCCCTAAAGAGGACAGCTGCTGAATGTGCCAGAGGTTAAGCCATCAAATCGTGTGGGCTCAGCCCCAAGGGCTCCCCATCGATTCTTCCACATCAGTGTTCAGCTCTGGGTGCATCTTCAGGTAAGAGAGGTAAAAAGGCTAGTGAAGCCAAACCGTATAAAGAGCTGTGCCTGCTGTGCAGACACTGCTAGTTGCCCACCCAATGTCTAGTGCCATTTCTTTCTTACTTATATAACCTGATTTTAAATACATCATCTCCCAGCCTTCATTGCAGCCAGGTGGCCACGTGATGCATTTCTGGCCAACGAATGGACAGGGAAAAACCTCGCCAGAGGGAGGTGTACCGATGTCTGTAGTTTACTTTGGAATGCCTCAAAAATCAATCCTGTAAATTGATGGATGGCTAGAGAGCTGGAGAGCTGGAAAGATATGTGATAAAGCAAATATGGGAAAATGCTAATGGTGGAATCGAGCTGCTGGATATACAAATGCTTCCTGTAAAATATTTCCAACTTTGCCATATGTTTGAATTTTCTTTCCAAAATAAAATGTTGGGAAACAAACTTCCCATGGAGAAGGCTTTTGGTCTTCAGCCTCTCATCTTTCTCCTCCTATATGTGTAAAGTGCCATGGCTATCTTGTAACAGCGATGGCTGGTTTGATGTCTACAGGACCGAGGAGCAGAACGACAGAAGGCTGTGGGCCCTTGATGAATTCCTTGAGCAGTTACACCAGGAATTTCCTTCTACACCTGTTGTTTCTACCTGTTGCTCCATGGGCCACAGAAATCCTCATATGTTTGAGACCGTGTTGGCTGAGTTTTCGGATATACTTGGATACTCTAGAAAATAACACTTGTTTGAAAAGTTTCAGACACAGAGTGCAGTAGTAGAGGGAGACAGCCCCACACTGCTTTTTCTCCCGGTGCTGTTTGCAATATGTTCGCAATGCGTATGTTGAACCTTTTCCTCTGTGGTCCAGAGTCTGTGAACCTTGTTCTCTTTACATGGACTTTGACAGCAGTGGCCTGATTCCCAAGGGAGGGTCTGAACTCTTGGGTGGACAACGGTGGCACAGGCTCTTGGGGTCAGAGACGGCCAGATTCCTCATTTAGGAGATGCAGCCGAGGGGTCGTTACTATGGACACAGCTGTGGCTCTGCACGGGGCAAAGCCAAAGTGGAATATATGAAAGCAGAGTTGTGATTCTCCGTCAAGGACTGGCCTGGAGCTAGGGATTTCCCAATCAGGCTGCTAACTCGAAACGTGTTGGTGTCCCTGGGGTTCCCCGACGTATTGCCAACATGGGCTAATGTCTAACTTTGAAAGCGAATTCCAAAAGTATGGTCAAATAGCAGAACTCCAACTCCTCTTGTTAAAAACCAAATTACATTAAGAGTTCTAGTTCAGTTATAGACTGATTTAAAATATATATATATATTTTTTTCGATTTCCAGTATATTTTCTAGAAATGGTCCAGCAGAGCATTTCTTCTGTCTTCCAGGCCAGGTAAGGTTTTTTCATCTGCCCCTGTCTCAGATCTGTGTCTCTTAAAACTGGATTCACCCTCAGGGAAAAATACCACTGGCCTTTGATTGTTTCCATGTGGATATGGTCGTCTTGTTTCCTGTTCTAGCAAGTGTTGAAGGTTAATACTCCCATCTTCCAAGTCAGAAGCGGTTCAGAACCCTCTGCATCTCTGCAGAGATGCTCTGCATCTCCACTGCTCCTCTCTAGCCCCAAGAAAAAAGCTACTCACGTGATGTTTCAGGTCAAGAGCAAGAAAAGGATCTCAGGATTGAAAGGGCTTCTAGGATCTGGTCAGGACCGGCTCTGTTCTGTGCCTGTTGCTACAGCCAGCGAATGTTCTTCCCTTCACTCAGGCCTCTTGAACTCTTGATACCTGCACCACCACAGTGTTTGCTGGTGTGTGATCCAGAAGACAGCATCGTGTCAGGGCACTGATGCCGTGGGAAGTGCAGCAGGACCCAGCAATTGTTCTTCCCGTCCTGGGGCTATGGGGCCTCCAGAGCAGCCAAGGCCATGCTCTGACTATGTGGGTCATGTAGAATGGCTCTGTCCCCCAGTCATGAGGCTCTGGGGTGAACCTCTTGGACGCTGGTGGGTGTGGGTAGAGAGATTCCATCCAGATCCCCTCGGACCTGGGTGGTCAGACAGTGGAGGGGCAGCTGCAGCTTCTAGGTCATGAGTCTGACCACCAGCTTTAGAGATAGCAACCCTGGCCTCCAGGCATGCAACGGTATCTGATCTGGGATGGGGGAAGGCCAGGGTGTGAGTGTTCCTTGGGAAAGCCTCCTTGCCCAGGGAAAATTCCCTAATTTACCTGTTACATGCATCTGATGCCCAACTCAGTACCTCAGCCTTCTGAGCTCAGACCCTATTATCCTGAACATCTTCTCTCCACTTTCCTTCTTAATGACAAGGTCCAAGGAATCACAGGGACTTAGCTTCCTCCTACTCATCCTCCAGAACTCAGATTAGATGTCCCTCCCTTGAGGAGCCTTCCCTGACTCAGTGTCCTGACCGGGTGCCCTGTCCTATGCACCATGTGGTTTTGCACCACCTCCACCATGAGCCTTAGCATATTCTGCTGTCATTCCTTGCTCTGCGTCTGTCTCCCCCACTGGACTGCAAGCATAGTGGGAGCAGAACTGGACCTCTGTATTAGACTGTATGACCTTGGTCAAGTCACTTCTGTTCTCTGGGCCTCATTCATTTATTACAACTGCTTTTCTGTTGTACCGAGGGCTGAACTGGGAATTCACTGAAGTTACAAGATGGGTGACTCAAGGTCTCCAGTCTCAGGTTGCTTTTGTAGGAAGTCTTGAATATAAACAAACAAACAAAGAAAGAAAACACAAGCAAGCATGATATTTAAGCTATTTAACCACCAGGAAGGTATGGGCATCCACCACTCGGCACACTCATATGGGGGCATCCCAGCTGAGTGTCGCCCCTCCAAGAAGCATGGCACCAAAAGCCCTCGACCACAGTATAGATGTGCACAGCAGAGGTCAGCCAGTGCTAGCCTGGCCCATGGACCACATTTGACCAGCCAGCTGTTTGTGTAAACAAAGTTTTATTGAACACAGCCACGCCCACTTGTTTGCCTATTGTCCATAGCTGCCTTCATGCTACAAGGGCAGAGTTGAGAGGTTGCAACCCAGCCCAGATGGCCCATAAAACATGAAGTATGTACTATCTGGCCTCCTATAGAAAAGTTGGCTGACTCCTGGATTAGATAACGTTGTATTTTTCTCCATGATTTCCTGAGCAGGTAGAACACACAAGTCGCATTAGATGTGGTTTTCTTTGAAGAGCTAGGCCAAAAGTCTGCGTGTCCAAATCAGACAGTGAATGCCATTCCCTGGGATGATGGGGAGTGGAGACCAAATCCTTGGGATACAGAATGTAGTCTGAGCTCTGTCCTCCAGGGAAATTATTTTTCTTCTGTACAAAAAATTCTGCCCATTGCCATAATGAAGCCCATTAGGGAGTTGCTCATTGTACCAGTTGGGGAGCACATATTTGCAATTAAAAACAATGAAGCTTCCGGGAAGTCACAGTCAAGAAATGTGCTCAGACATGTAAGAGCTGATCCACATGCAGAAGGAAGGGTCTAATGGGCTTGGTTGGACTGGCTTGGAAATCAACACTGCATGGTTTTTCCTTGCAGACTCCAAGAGAAAGAATCAGTAGGTTGGAACCAGGTTGGCTCCATGAGAGGCTGTGGTAATAGCAGGCTTGAGCAATCCTGGGAGGATGGGATGAGGCCCCGAGCAAGGACAGAGATTGGTGGAGCTCAGCTGGGCTGCTCTTCACTGATGTCTTCCCCTTGATGCCCTTCCTCCTCTCATACCATCCCTTTTCAGTCTTTTCTGTTGAATCCTTAAAGGCAGACCCCAAGTCAAGAGATCTCTTGTTTATCTTTGAACCACTGTGGGTGATTGCATTATTGCCCCCAATTCCTTACCCTTCCCTGCATTCATCCTTTCCTAGTGACTTTGTAGTTCTCCCACCATCTCCAAGAACCGAGTGGGGAAATATAGTTGCATGATCCTTGAATTTTGGTTTGGCCATGTGACCTGTTTTTGTTATATGTGGGTGAGAGGACAGTGTGACAGCTCTGATCCTGAGCTTGTGTACCTATGTGTTGTTTGGTACCTTTACCATCACTATAAGAAAAACATGCCTACATTAGGCAGGAGGTCAAAGGAGGATGAGAGACATATGGAGTGGGGTTGCTCTAACCAACCAACAGTCCTGCAGTGAGAGCTGCCAAGATGTCTGAAGCAGAGGCCTCAGCTGAGCCCAGCCTAGATCAGCCAAATCCAAGTAGATCCACAGATGTGAGCAATTATAAATCATTGATACTTTAAGCCACTGAAAGTTGGGTGGTTTGTTACACAGCAGAACTAACTGATACCAACCTCCCACAAGCTCTGGAAGAAAGGGTCTATCAGAAAGCAAGAGAGCTGTTAGATGAAGGGTCAGGACAAGTCCACCTACTGTGTTAGAAGCAAACATGGATAACAGCTAAGATGGATAGAGCCCTTCTTTATTCCTGGGTAAGAAAGGAGGAAGGAGAGGAGCAGGAGGAGGAGGAAGGAAGAAAAGAAGAAGGAGGGAAGGAAAGAAGGAAGAAAGGAAGAGAGAACTGGGGGCAATTGATTGAGAAAAAAAAAAAAGACAAGCCTATAGCTTAAAAAAAACAGAAGGGAACATTGCCTGAAGATGCAGAAGCTAATTCTTTTGAAAAACATTTAGCTAAGGAAACAAAGCTTTTCGATAGCTTCTGCTTGATACTTGTAATAAAACTGGAGAAAATATGGACTTTTGAGAATAAGAAATTAAGTGTAAGATAAGACAACAGTATCAGCCATAGGCACTCTCTTGGATCACTTACTCAGGTTCGCTTGCCAACTGCCATGCTGTGAGGACACTCAAGTAGCCCTATAGGGAGGTCCATGTGGGGAGGAGCTGAGACCTCCTGCAAACAGTCAGCATTAGTTTGTCAGCCACGTGCATGAGCCACTTTGGAAGTGGATCCTCCAGCCTTCATATGATGGCTGTTGGAAGAGAGTGCAAGGTGGAAGGTGCAATGATGTTTACAACCTACCCTCAGAAGTCCCACTCCATCATTTCCTCAGTGTTCTAGTGGTTGCGTCCCCATTCAATGTGAAAGGAACAATGCAAAAACATGAATGCCAGGAGACCATCTGAGAGGCTTTGGGGACCATCTTGGAGGCTGACTACTACACTCAGTGTATGAGATGCTTGCCTAGTGGAAGAATTTGTTCAGTAAACAATAATTGCTAACATTTATCCTGTCTTGCTCTGTTATAGACACTGCTGAAAGCGCTTTACATGTATTTAAACTTCCCAACAACCCTATGAGGTAGGTGCTATTACACTCATTTTATAGACCAGGAAACTGAGGTAGTAAGAGTTTAAGTAATTTGCCCAATGTCATTCACTTAGTATGGAGAAAAGCCAGAATTGAAACTCAGGCAGCCTGGCTTCAGAAGCCACACTTGTAAGCACTGTGTTATCCTGCCCCTTGATCACACTAAATTCTGCCACCACGGCTTTTTGCAATTGTTTTGTGGGAGTGGGAGTGGAAATATGAAGAATAGGAGGAAGCTAAGAGAGGTGGGGGCAGTTTGCTTGCTACTGTGCTCAGAATAGCAATTCCAGAATCCAGAAGCTTCTGCCCTACTGGAAAGATCCTGATCTACACAGTGACCTTCTCTGCACAACGTGTGGGTGACAGGTGGCTCCCTGTTCCCCGTCACTGCTTGGGATCACCCTCAGGATGCTTGCTGATGGGGTGTATATGCCACAACCAAGCTACCCAAGCATCTTCACACCTCCCTGGAAAAGAATACAATTAACTTGCCTTTTAAACAAACTTCCCAGGCCAGTCTATTAACAGTTATCTGCTATCTGCTGCCAGGGAATGCAGATGGGTGGGGAGAATCTCACTCACTTGTTTGAGGAGTGTTGGGTAGTAAATTATAAACGAAAATTCAACCTGCTTAGAATAGCCCTCCCTGGACGTTTGACCTCAGGAGAATGTGGTGAATTTGCACCAGAAGAAAGCAACTGGATTTCCCAGGAACAGCCTGGGGCTGCCTCTGTGGCCCCCGAAGTGGAGATGGGCTGGGGTAGACCAGTTGTATACCGAGACACAGTTGAGGTTCTGCACAAGGCCACCTGCAAGGTCAGGCCACGTCCTGGGGCGTCAGTCGTGTCTCAGAAGATGCTGCAGTGCCAGCCTTGGAGACGGAAACCAACAGGGTTTGTCACAAAGAAACAGAGAGTGTGACTCAGAGCAGGGTGGCAGGTATGAGGGAAAAGCCTGCAGAGGACAGCGAGTGGGTGCGCTGCCCTTTTCGCTGCTCTAACTTCATACTCCTTCTTTTCTTTCTTTCTCTTTGGCTCGGGAGATGACTTAACATGTGGCTCACAGCTGACTCTTTGCAGGGATCTCAGATAAACGATGAGAAGAAAAATAACACCTGAGCACCTTTGTACTATTCATTCGCCAGATGGACTCTGCTCCACCTCCTTTATTTATGGAAAGCTTCACTCGCTTTTCAACAGGAAGAGTGAGGGAGTGAGGGACACTGAGGTTATGTGTTCAGGGACAGGAAACAGTAGGTATGAGCAATGGAAAGCCATTGAATATGGACGTGGTCACTGGGGCCCACCTCCCTCTCCCCAAAGCCCTTGGCTTGTGGTCCAACCAAGGACCGCTAGAGGCCATAATAAGAGGAAGCACTCATATAGTGCTTGCACTGAGCCAGGCACTCTTCTAAATGCTAATGTATGTAGCAACCTCTGGCTGTAGGCGCACTCTTACTCCTATTTCACAGATAAGAGAAGCGAGGCACAGAGAGATTAAGTAACCTGCCCGAGTTTATCCAGGTGTAAATGGCAGAGCCAGGAATGCAGACCCAGGCAGTTCAGAGCCCACGCTCATGACCACCCTTCTGTATTGCTTTGTGAAGTACAAGAATCCTCGGGACTATCTGACCCAGGTTTCCCAAACATCGCTCACTCCTAAACTACACACGTTATCTTGCAACATCTGTGTCCCACCTATAACGTTATTTACCTGACATTTTTCTCTGAATAAATCACTATGTTTAATTAAACCCATTTATTTTGAAAGGAATCTTGATATTCCTATTAAAGATGAAAAATCAGCATCCTTTGCTGTAAGTAGAAAGAAAATGTAAACATAAATTCTGTGAAAATAGTGGTACTGAATGTTAGCTGGGTACTGCTGCCCACCTGGATTGAGGGATGGAGAGAGAAGGGAAGCGGGGAAGGTCATGCTCACAGAGCTTGCCTCAGCAGATGCTCTGTTCTCTCAGGGAACCACCTAGCTTCCGCCCTCCACTCTGAGAAAGCTAGTCTAGGACACGTCTCTTCTTATAGCTGAGGAAACAGAGGCTCAGAGAGGGTAACTGCTGTGCCTTCTCGCACACTGGTGGCCGAGCCCAGGCCAGCACTCTTGACCCCCGATTCCCCAGCACCTCGGCCCCTACACCTATTTCTAGAAACGTTTCCCATAGGCTGCACCTACCAGGTTCATTCCTGAGTGAATTCTGGGAATTTACATTTTGACTGGAGCTAAACTGGTCCTCCAGTTCACACGTTTCTGGAGGAATTCCAAGCCTCTGCTGTTGCAGCTCTTATTGTCCATTCTGGAGATAGCCCCAGGCCACGTGCAAACTCAGGACCCCTTGACCTAGTGGGGTCTGCCTGTCACTGTGGTGTGGGTCACTTAGCTTCTTTCCATCTGCCAACCCATCTAGAGGTTGCTGCTAATAGCTTTTTCTCCGTGTACTTCATAGGGCTGTTGTTAGAATCCAAGTGAGGTCATGGATTGGAAAATGCTCTGGTGAAAAACGCTGCTCTAAACAAGCACGCTTGTATTCACCCCAACACTCACTCATCTGGCAGCCACAAGTGATGAGAACCGTGAAGGAAGGGAAAAGGCATTTGAAAAGACAAAAAGATATCTCAAAGTTGACTCATGCATTCATGGGGCATCTACTTATCCTACAGCACAAGGTGCCAGTGCTAGCAGGGTATGAAAGAACACGGACAGGGTACCACGTGGCCCCGGCTTGAAGAGATTCACAGTGTAAAAGACAAAGGGACACCCAGGCACTAAAGTGATGGGGTTCTTCGCGGTACAGACAGACCCTCACCCTGGGCACCACCAATCTTCCGTAGACCCAAGTCTAACAGGTTTGCTCATCTGTTTTCCTAAATCACATGACTTCAGATCTAACAGATGAAAAGGAGGCAGGTGCTAATTTCTGGGGCAGGGAAAGATTGATTTGATGTAGAAGGGGGGCTGACCTGGAGAAAAGAGATAAGGAAACTCAGAGTCAGGAATTTATACAACGAAGCCTGAGGTCACTTAGTAGAGGAGCTCAAAACCTTACACTGACCCTGAGGTTTGTTGTTTTGTATAGTTATGAATAACCCAATATTCATAATCTCCTCCTGAACTGAGGGCTTTGTTTTCGCTGTTGCCTCTACCTGGAATGCTCTTCCCCAGACCTCTGCTGGCCTGACCCTTCAACTGCTTCATGTCTCTGTGCAATGTCCCCAACCTCAGCGACAACCCCCCTAGCAACTCTATTCTCAGTTACCTCCCATCCTGGCTCTTGGAGCTTTCCCATAGTACTCATCAGCTTTGGACATACTGCTTGGCATCTATCTATCTACCTACTTCTTATCTATCTACCAGTTTATCTATCATCTATTTATTATCTACCAATTATCTATCCATCTATCTACCTATTTATATCTATTATCTACCTACCAATTATCTATCTGTCTATCTATCTGTCTGTCTATTTATCTATCCATCCTCACTTTATCTGTCTTCTGTCAATTATCTATCTATCTACCTGCCTTTCAATCTGTCAGTCATCTTTCTACCTTGTATTATAGCTTTTGTTTGACTACTGTCTTTGGAATATAAGTTCCATGAGTGCCAGAGTGTTTGGTTTTTTTCCCCAATAGAGCCCGTGGCCAGAGCATGTATTAGGCACTCAATAAATTTCTGTTGGTTAACCTCCAACTCTGAGTCATTAAGAAAGGGTCAAATTGTTAATATATTTTCAAGAGAGAGCTCTTGGTAGCTGCTTTCACTCTCATCATCCGTCACATTATAGTTGTCAATGTGCACACTGTGTTCATTCCAGGAGAGGGGACCCCATCTTCCTCAGCTTTATATCTAGCCTGGAGCCAGGGTCAACACAGAGAAGCCACCTGCCTTCTCCAGCCCCACCCCCTCTCACGGGCTTCCCGTGAAGACTTCCCTGAAAGAGCTTCTGCAGAGAAACAGGTTTATTTCATTTTATTTTATTTTTTGCCATTTGCCCAATTTTCTTCACAATTTCCTTGTTTCTTACCAGTCTTTAACGAGTCATTTAGGAGATAAGTAACCGGGATCCTTATGAAATACCTGACATAAAGAGAGAGAAAATACAGTAAATTATTGCAATTTACTCATCTATCCTCAGCCACTTAAAGAAAAAAAAAGACAACAAACTATAAAAGGCAAAAGTTTCGAATTAGCAACCAAAAATGTCCCGCTTAACTTAAGTACTTTTTAGGCTACCTTTGTCATAGCAACTTGAAGCCCATTTTGGTGGTCACTGCAACCAATTCTATTGAAGCTAAAAATTACCTTAACCGTGTGTATATGCTTGGCCAGCACAGTAAAGTCTGGGTCACAGAAAATTAAAACTTTTTAAATCAGTGAAATTACTTTTACTGGAGCAAAAGAAACCTCTCAAATCTAAGTGTTTTTCTTCTAAAAAAAAAAAAGCATAATTTGTCAGACATTAAAATAACAAAAGGGCTTTGAGAAAGGATTATGGGTTTCTGATGTTTCACCACTAGAATAGATTTACTTTATATCCGACTGATGTTGTAATCTTGCATTCTGAGGTAATGTTTTAGCTCTTTCTCTTCCCATAAATAAAGATTTCAATGATAGCACTTCATTCCTTCTCTAGAGCATTCCTTTGGATTTTTTTCCTCTCAGACTTGTAAACCATTTCACCAGGAAGGAGTACAAATTGGATGCAGGACTTCTGTCGGGGGCAGGGAACTCATTACCAGAGGTTTTCATTGCTAGGAGCTTAAAATGGAAAATGTTTAAAGTCTGGAGAGTTTGAATGGAAATGCTTCTCATCAGATGCTTTTGCTAACGACGACGAGGAGGAGAAACTCTGTTTTTGAAATGGAGAGTTCAAAGTTCTCGTCTTAAACCCAAAGGCGCCTGGCCCTGGGATTTCTCTGAGCCTGAGACACTCGATGATGAATACGAACTCAGGTAATTCTGATTTCAGAAAGAAAGCGCCTGTTTACAGCACTGACCCGCTGGTCGCATGCGTCTCCTTGCCCTGTTGCAACCTACAACTCTCTCCAGGCAGTATAGATTTAATTAGGGTGAAATCCCTTTAAAAATTCCCATACATATCCCTTCCCCTATAAAGCAAATGCAGAAACTACCCAGGCTTTGAATATCTTTTGAAACTGAACAACTGTATGTAAATAAAGGGCTGGTATTTACCAACAAGAGGACAAAAACCCGGGCACCCCTTCAGTTTCAGGCCACTGCAGGACACCTCTCCCGGCGGCTTCATACTTATTAGCGTGATTGCCAACTTTGGTTTGTTATTCACAAATTCACCCTGAGCCCGGCCTTTGAATGCAAAGAAGAAATGGTGTTTATGTTCCAGATTTTTTGCTTTATTCTCAGGACTGAAGTAAATGATGAAGTATTTTCTGCTTCAGCAGAGCCAGCAGGGAAGAAACGCATGGTGTAATTACCTTAAACAAGCAGGCAATGGAAATTGCTTCTGGAGCTGCCTGGTAGGAGCCCCGGGAAAAGTGGGGGACACCGGATGTCCGTCTACACTCAGACTTCCACGTGTCTACTTACATGGGGACTTTAGTCTTTCCCCTTTAGGAGGGACCCACGATGTATACCTTCAGAGGGGCCTGTGCCCAATTTAGTGACAGAAATGCTCTCTCCAGCCAGTAAAACACATACTGTTAATTGGGTATTACTTTGATTTTTTTGAAAGATGAAAATTGATGAACATGTTTAAATGTTTTTAAAGAAAAATCATTGTATTCAAGCCACACAAAATGACAGGAGCAAATCTAAACTTTACTAAAAATAATTAAAGGGGCATCACTTATGATAAACACATGGATCTGAAACAAAGATAGCTTCAGACAAAGATTTTGATTGGGACAAATCAATCAATACAATCAATATGTACTTTATCAAAAGTACAAATGGTATTCAGTGTTTGACCTTAAATAATCTCCAATTCTGATATCTGGTTTGGGATCTGGTTCCAATATAGTCATCTTCCTTCATAATCACTAAAAAGAGCCTATCAACTATGTCTCTATTTTAAGCAATTGGGGTTATCACTGGGGTTTAGGCTTAAAAGCAATATTTTTATTAAACAGTCTTCAGAGTTTCTCTACCAAATAATGACGCCTGATTGTCTTGCAGAGGTCTGTGGAGGGCGGTAACTACTGCAAAGTCTTGGGCGGTGCCCACCCCCCCCCCCTCCCCGCCCCCTTCCCTAGGGAGCAGGGTTAGGGGTGGTGTGGAGCCTGTCTCCTGGCCTCCCCTCCCTGTTTCTCTCTCTGGAGAGGGCGGGCAGATTTCTTTCTCCTAAATTCTCCTATACCAAGTGTGTGCGGTGTTCCTTCTACTACTAAGTAATGTGAGAATAGAGAATCAAAGAGGGTTTTTGAAGAGGGACAGATTAATCCCCTCGGATATGCCTGGAGGCAGGCAAGATATCTTCTGTTTTGTTTTGCAAAATTCTGCAATTAGATGTGCAAAAGTTCCGTTTTTAGTAAAGATTTTGTTGACAAATTTCATCCACTTCAGAGAAAAGACACACACACACACACACACACACACACCCTATTTCCAGGAAACGATTTTGAAGAGAATGTATTTTTGGACAACTGAAAGATTCCTGTGCCATCTCCCCTACCTGGCGGAGTGCCCTGGGCTTCAACGTAGAGGCTGAGCCCGGAAACTCCTCAGGGTGGACACTGCTTTAAACACAGAACTTGGACATCCCCTTCTTCATTTCAGCCCTAAAATGACCCTGGCAGGTGTCATTATTGCCCCCATTTTACGGATGAAGAAACTAAGGCTCAGAGCAGTTAAGTGATTTACTCAGGTCACACAGAGAGTAAGTGTTGGAGACAAGATTCAAACCCAAATGGCTTTACTCCAAATCCCAACCTCTTTCCTCTGGGTTTTCCTGACGTCCTGCAGGTTTCATGGAAAAGAAAATGCAAGTCGGACATGTAATGCAACTTCAAGCTTACTTGTAACCCCGATGAAGGGAAGTCTGTGTCTCTCTTGTAACTCAAAGATCGATATGTGAAATGGAAGATAATTACAGGTCATGACTTAAATATTTAGTTTTTGCTTAATGCGCACAGAATTCAGATCTTAGTTTCTCATAAATCAGTGCCCTTCAATTTATGCTCCTGGTCACAAATAAACCCTGGAGGTGAGCTGTAATCAGTCAGGCTAAATACGCTGTCCCTTGAAGTACTTTTCCCCTTCATGTGAAGAAAGGGGCTTACTTCTTGAAATGTCACTGACGCCAGAACATCTTTTCCCCTTCCTTCCACTACACTTTGTGACAATCCCCCCTCCCTCCACTACCAGTTCAGAAATTGGTGCACACAATTTCCTTTTCTAATGCTGTTTTTGGGGGTCAGTACTTTACATCATTTGGCCAGGCTGCAAAAAATAGCATCAAGTTGTGCTTTCTCTTTTTAAACCCTCCAGGGGAAGGGAGGGAGAGGAGTGGACATATTCTGGGCTCCTGCCCCACGCCCACGTTGTGAGCTGAGTTACGGCGCTTGGTCTCCCCAACAGCGCTTGGGGGGATGAATTGTGATTCCTGTTCCCTGGATGCACAAACTGGTCTCCAGGAAGTTGAGAAGCTCGTGTGCCGAGGACACTGAATGAATGAACTGGTGTGCCCTGCCAGCCTCCCTACCGTCTCCCTAACAGATCAGGAAATTTACCTCTTGAGGCAGAATGTCCTCGCCAGAGCTGCCTGTCACAATCCTGGAAGATAGGCACTGCGTACAGTCACAAACCCCTTCCTCAAGCCCATTTTGAAGGTGGGACATCTGTGAGAAGGTGAATGATTTATCCAAGGTCTCCCTACATTTACTTAGTGGTGGAGTCTGGATTCAAACTAGGGTCCTTTTATTCCTCATTCTAAGCTCTTGACACTTAAAACCATATTTCTGTCAATATCATTTACATTAATTAAAGTTGGATATGTTAAAGAATAACAAGATTATGACTGAAGATGAGGGCTATTTATGCTTGTTATGAGCACAAGCATATAAGAAGGAAGGTATCTTCAGAGCTTCATCGAATGCTAGACATTTAGTGTTAATTTCTTACCGGTCAATGCATCAGGGTTCTTCTCACCCCAAGCGTCCTGGTGAACACTGACTGTGTCCCCACTTGCAGCCCCTAAGTTCCCCATGACTGTTAGGGCTTTCTATATTTCTTGAAGTCACATAATTAGGCTTAAATCACTAGTCCTCAGGTTTTTAGCTGACAGGATATTTAGCCAAGGACAGAACACTTTCCCGGAACTAAGATGTTATAACCTCGGCCAAGCCTGGACCTCAGAGGCCGCCTGGACCGCAGTGGACCAGAGCATTTATAGTGTCCAACCACTGCTCTCTGACATGCCTAGTTCGAAGAGAGGACAGACAAAGGCAAGAAGATGGGGTAGGGCCCTGGCAGTCCCAGAGACCATGCCTCAGGGCATTTGTGCCCCAGTCAGGCTCCCACTGGTTGTTGGCACTAGTGGCCAGGATGGAGCTTGCAAGACTGTGAGGTGATCCAAGTTTCTGTTTTATGCCCCCCTTCGTGGGTCTTCTCAGAGCTCACTGGGGTCCCTGTAATGGGCTGCCTGGCCATACTCCAGCTCTCTGTGGCCTGGGCCTTTTGGACTGTACAAATACCAAATGTGACGATTAAAAACAAGAGCGCTGCAATCTGACAAACCCAAGTTTGCTTCCTAACCACTTAATTGCTGTGTAACCTTGGACAAGTCAGTTAACCTTTCTGAATCTTAGCTTCCTCATCGGTAAAATGGAGATAATAATACTGCTTACTGGATAAGGATTATGTGAGATCATGTATATAAAGCACTCAGTGCCTGGCACATAGTAAGTACTCAGTAAACGGTAGTTTATTATTTTTATTAGCTGTGTATTTTGAATATACAGCTTAAAGAATACTAGGCTTAAAATTGTGTAAAGAGCTCTGATCCATGCTACAACACTGGATGAACCTTGAAAACATGCTGAGAGAAGCCAGACACGAAAGGCCACACGTTGTATGACTCCATGAACGTGAAATGTCCAGAACAGGCAAATCTATAGAGACGGAAAGTAGATGAGAGTTTTCCAGGAGCTGCGGGGAGAGGTGACGGGGAGTGACTACTTAGTGGGTCCAGGGGTTCCTTTGGGCTGATGGAAATGTTCTGGAACTGGATGGGGTGATGGTTGCAGTACTAAATAACACTCAACTGTATACTTTAAAATGATAAATTTCATGTGTATTTTGCCACAGTTTAAAAAAATTGGGTAAAGCAGCCGTCCCCAACCTTTTTGGCACCAGGGACCGGTTTCACGGCAGACAGTTTTTCCACAGACAGGGGTGGGTGTGGAGAGGCGGGAGCAGGGAAATGGTTCAGCTGGCAACGCGAGCGATGGGGGGATGGCTCAGGCAGTGATGTGAGTGATGGGGGGCGATGGGGAGAGACGGGGAGCGGCCGATGAAGCTTTGCTGGCCCACCCGCTGCTCTCCTCCTGCTGTGTGGCCCGGTTCCTAACGGGGTCTCGGACCCACACCGGTCCGTGGCCTGGGGGGTCAGGAATCCCTGATGTAAAGAACACCCACTTCACACGTCTTTATCCAACTGAGGTCACATGTTTACCTTGATAGTCATAGAGGCAGGAT
This sequence comes from Phocoena phocoena, assembly GCF_963924675.1. Lineage (NCBI taxonomy): Eukaryota > Metazoa > Chordata > Mammalia > Artiodactyla > Phocoenidae > Phocoena > Phocoena phocoena. The sequence continues at coordinate 12,546,364 of NC_089234.1, forward strand.
CAATCTCTGTACTCATTTACCCTAAAGATTAATTTGTCAAAATCAAAAGCCTTGACATTTTAAATACAGCTTTATCCTTTGCTCACATGAAACTGCATTCCCCACCACACTGTGAGGTAGCAACAAGTGAAACTGCCCCCATTTTACAGATAAGAAACGTGAGGATCAGTGAGAGTAGGACCCCTTGTGGTTGTTATAGGTGCTGTTTTATAGCGTTGACATTATTTTTGGAGGTCACAGAGCTAATGGCTGTTGGAGGCTAGACTCAAATTTTTGTCTTCCGGTTCCTGGGGCAGTGTCACATTTCTTGACCATACATTGTATATTACACATACTACTTTATTTTTATGTTAATTATTTATAAATGATACTGTATTAGTGTTTATTCCCGGCTGACTCACAGGGAAGGCAGATTTCATCTTTGTGGAGAGTTCGCATTTGGACTGGTGGCTTCCCTTATTTAACTGAAAATTACCACCTTCACTCGGGGCCATTAGCACATCAAAATGGTGTTTGTTGAGCCAGGAAAAGTGATACATTGTGCTTGCATTTATTCTTTGGTCCCCAAAGACTAATTGTTGGTTTGTGTTTTTAAACATGCTTTCGAGTGCTAAGAGCCCCTAATGAGTTAAATTAACAAACCGTTAGGGTTAAGAATAATGGTGTGACGTGGGCACCAGGATGAGACAGTGACTCAAACACTACAAACCCCTCTATTTCTGATGCTATTTGTCACGTGACAGAGTGTTTCTTCCACATTGTTATTCAGTCCATACATCAGTCTTTTGACGTGGGGAACTAAAACTGCCATCTTCCAGTGGGGGCACGGAGGCTTAGAGAAACGAAGTGGTGCCCGTTCAGAGCTCGTAAGGGGCATTCGGTTGTGGGTTGTGGTACCTCCAGAGCCCACCCCAGAGAGCACCTGTGTGCTGATGGTGTCCCACATTTGGTCAGGTTTTGGACATGCATGGCACTTGTCAGGTTTCTATTATAAACTGCCCAGAGCCCACCTCAATACTGGCTTGGAGGCGATGTCCCCTGATTCCACTTGAAGACCTGACTTATTAGCAGAGGGCAATCTCTTCATGCAACTAAGTGACCCATGGTAAGCACTCTAGGAAGCTGTTAAAAGAAATGTTGGGGGGCTGCCCCTAAAATCTGCTGAGGTGATCAGCTGATTTCTCTGAGTGGATGGAAACCCAGCCCTACTCCCCAGTGATAAAGCAGCAGCCATGTTTGGAACATCTGGAGACATCCTCTGAGTGCATCTGTCCCCAGGGGCCCTAGGGTACCACAGTTTCAGGATGAGGTTGTTAATCTTAACTACCACCATCATTTCAGCTTCCTTGGTATTGGGTGCTTAGCGCCCCCTGTATGTATGATATCGAATCATCTCAACTGTCTCATGGGGTCAGTACTATATTTTCCTACCTTGCAGAAGAAGGTATTGAAACTCAGAGCAGGTGAGTGGCTTTCCTGAAGGCACGGTAGCCACTGCTCATGTGTCTCCTGCCGCACTTGCTGGCTTCCTCCCTTGGGTGGTTCTAGCATCATTGCGTGTTCTCATGATCTGCTCAGCTGAGCTCTAGAGGTATCAGATTCATCACACCCTATCAAGCCAGGGCCAAAGCTAAGCTGAGGAGGTCGGTGAGAATGAGTCAGGAGGTTCAGGTCACTGGCAGGGCCTAAATCAACCACACACAGCCCTCATATTTTAGGAGACTGGGGAAGATGGGCCAGGAATCACTCAAAATCAAGGGCCTCTGCTCTGAGGGAGGTGTGTTTCGTTGCACTTAGCAAAATAAATCATCTGGCCCTGTCTGAAGTTTTCTAACCAAAAAGTCCAGCTCCCCAGATTCAACCTCAGCATGGCCTATGTGCTATTCTGAGCCATACAGCACTTATGGGGTCTGCCTGGTGCGAGGGGAATTGGGCTGCTTCTTAATACGTAATAATCGTCATTACCTCTCAATTATTTAACAAGTAGACAAGCGCAGGGCCATGTTATTTCAAAAGAGCCTCCTGAGAGTAGGGCTGGAGATCTCCAAGTGCTACCCAGAATTAGCTGGGAGAGGGCAGGCGATCAGATCTTTTAATATGTACCCAGGGGAAAGTGCACATATTATGTACTAATAATTTAGGCAGTGTCATAAGTGTTCCATGCCCTTTCCCTCTAAGCTCTGACCTGGGAGACACCCTGCTCCTTCTTTTCTTGCTAAGACAGAGCCAGTCCATGGAAGAGGATTCAATCAGAACCCTTCTGTTATTAGCACAGGTGATGAATGGGCTACCTTGCTCTCAAACCTAGCAGACCCACCTCTAAGTTGGAGACCAAGTAGCCATTCAGGAAAGATGAAAAAAAAAAAAAAGTGAAAAGGAAAAAAACAATCAGTAAATGAAGTAGTGTGGAAAAAAGAAATTAAATTGTTTGGTGTTGTGTAGACCAAAAAAAAAAAAAAAAAGTAAAAACATAAAAAAAACAACAACCAAAAAAACTGGATTGTAAGACATCACCCTCCCCTTTTCGGAATTATAGTAGCTACCTTGTGTTTTGAGTTTGCCAATACGCGAGTACTGCTAAAATTCTATGCAACAGTTGCTTTGGGCAAGTTAAACATAGCCCATTTTCTTGAGAAATATATTTACTCCCCAAGGCAATTTTTAGTGTCTTAAACAAGCACTGTTTCCTATGAGAAAGTAGGAACAAGTAAGACCTTTAGTTTTATATTCAAGAATTGATTTAGATTTAATGTAGATTGCAACTCTGAAAGGAGCTTTGGCTTTTCTGGTGCCACGAAAACTAAAATTAAATTTGGCTTTAACTAAAAATCCTCAATGCATAATGAGGATTAAACGTTAGGGGTCAGGCTGCCCATGAAACTTTTGATTTTGTTTTGATTGGCGTCTCTGAACACTCGGAGCAGAAGACACATATTTAATTTACGGGAATATGGAGACTTCAGGTACTCTGCTTGCTAGCTTTGTGTCTTTACACCGAGTGAATAGCTGTGCACCTCTCGTAGAATCAAGGACTAAGGAAGTAAAGGGGAGAGAAGAGATTACCCTTTCAGAACCCCGATTCCCACTAAACCAAAGGTAAGCTCTTTGTAACTATTGATCAGGAAATAAATCCTCTTTAGTTTTCCACAGATGCAGGAAAACCTCTTCTCCCTCTGCTTTTCTTCAACTCTTCCTGCAAACACATAGTTCATACTGACCTTGCATTTCTTCTCACAGACTGCCAATTTGGAACTTTTCTGACCTTAATTGCTGAATTTTTTTTTTTGCCTCCTCAAAACAGAAAGTGAAAATACCTCAGCTGGTGAGTTAAACTTTTCTGTCCAAAAAATGTTCCAAACCATTTACCATTTTCAATTCACCCGGTAGGTAAAACAGTAATACATTGCGAACTTAGTCATGTCATTGTAGCCTCTCAAATCTCACATTCAGTGTCTTAAAACAATGCTTTTAATTATATTCAAGGAGTAACGATGTAAGTACTTTAGAATTTTCTGTTAAGAATTAGATTATGACTCTACAAGATTCTAAGGAACCCATCAATATTTTTGAGGATCTATATATTTTTCTTATTAATGCTCTGCCCAGAAATACTCAACTTCGCTCAACTCACAAGTCTTTGCCAGCGGTAGCTAATGATCAACCACTGCAGAGGTGGTAGAGGGGGGAGTGATGATTAGCGCATATATGTTTATGTTATTTAAGTAGAAAATCCATGTGCCGTTGGTAATGAATTGAAGGTTAAGTGACAATTTTTCTTTACAACCACTCTTGTCGTATAGTCTGTGAACTGAAAACTGGATTAACCTTTAATTACCCTCTACGATCTCTCAACCCCAAGACAACATTCCCACTCCTACCAGTAGTATTTGCATATACAATTTAATGAGAGAAACATCTGTTTGCATATTTGGTATCATTAATATTATGCAGATAAATAGATATGCACAGTGTGATGGGCATTCGTGTTAATGTCTCATTTTCTTTCTTCATTTCTAGTCTTTCTTCCTCCACCCACTGATTCAGCTAGACTTGTATTAATTAGAAGCAAAGCCTGTCTAGAGCCAGCAGCCTTGTGCAGAATGCACAGATGCAATAGGATCTGAACGGCTGCAAAGCCACATTTTATTCAACTGGGGAAAACACTGCTGGGTTTTACAAAATGTACACTTTATAGGCTTGTGTGAGTGTCTGTGTGTGTGTGTGTGTGTGTATGTGATTTAAACAGAACTATGCTTTCCCCTCTTTAATCAAAAATTTAAAGAAATCCTTTGTCTATCTTAGGAAACATTTGCTTTCGTACACAGCTTTCCTCTTCGATGACTGTATCAAAAACTTCCTATATGGAGTTTGACAATTTTAGCACTGACAGAGCCCTTGGAGGCCAAGCCAATCAAACCTTTGTTTTTGAGCCAGGCTAAGTGACTTGCCTGCAGTCACCTTAGTGGCTAGTGATGTAGCTGGGCCTGGGCAGGGGTCTGAGCCTCTGGACTTGAAGCCTAGTGCTTTGTTGACTGAAATGTGCTGCCTCTCTAGGTGAATGAAGTTTCAAAAGCCAGTAAACCCATTTCAAAGAGTTTTCTAGAAATTCTATGTGGTTATTAACTGAGGCCATTTTAAAGGTGTACACATATGCGTTATGAATATAAGATGCACTCTATAAATACAATGTTTATCAGTAAAGGTTATGTTTTGTGTGTAAGTGTTTTGATTTTTGCACGTGCAAAGCTTCTGTTTCTGCATTGATCCAAAGATAGTGAAAGATTCCTTAAAGATTTTCAGGGCTTTAATTTCATGGTACATTTTTCAATACTTCTTTCAATATGAAAATAAAGTACTGCTTCTTTATGCTTTTTAAAGTAGAAAAACTCTCAGTTCTGACTTAATTTCACCCCCTTCTGATCATAAGCCTTGAGCCACGCACCATCCCCTTTAGTACTTCCAGCTTCCCAGCATATGCCGTGGAAATTATTTGATAGAGCTACTCCCCATGACTGTATTGTCTCATCAGAATGAAGAAAATTCTTGGCTTTCATTAGTGAATCCATCCTCATTAATTCAAACTAAGTGGTGGTGGTGGTGAAGGGGCAGCCAGATTAACTAGTGAATACTTTGAACCATAGAAATTTTTTATGGGAATGTACTATTCTTACTTCCATGGATGTTCTGTAATTAGAGCTGGGCTGTGACTCTAAAGGTCTTTAGGATACATGATTAACTCAGTTGGTTTGTGATTTCATATCCATTATTTGCAGGCAAAGGTGCATTACTAAACTATTGGAAGCAAATTGTTCTCTAAACACTTTCAAAATTCTCCTTGTACCCTACCTGCTCACTTACACTATCTGTAAAATAAAAAGCATTTCTAGAAAAGAAAAAAAAGGGAGAGCTAGTTCAGATAGAATATGGGTTACTGTCATTTCCAAATAAGTAAGATATTTACCATATTCTCCAAGTAGAAATGGATACGATGTCACAATTTGATTTCAAAAGACATTTTGAACACCTGATGTGAAAAGGACACTGATCGAGAATTAGGTTTCTATCTGAAGAATAGTCATTCTGTACAGTCATTTTAGATGCTCTGTCTCCTACTATTGTCCGGCAAGTAACATTTAAATACTAGGTGAGAATGTCTCCCTGCCAGTTGTGACTGTGAATGCCTGACACACCAATAATAACAGTATTCAATGTTCATTAACAATAAACATTTGTTGGATGGCTGAATGGATGGATGGATGGATGGATTGTGGTAGCATGAGGCATCCTGACTCTGTTAGCCATTTCTAGAATCTGAAGGAGCCCACTATTTCCAATGACCTAAGTACAAATTCTAGTCCTCGGGCAAATTTTCGTAAAGAGAGGTGTCACTATAATTCATGGCTTCTAGCAATAGCTGTTCTATGATGTATTCCGCGGGTATCCAACTATGAATTCCTAATCACTCTAGAATTGCTTGGGTAGCAAAGTTAAGGGGTGTGTGTGTGTGTGTGTGTGTGTGTGTGTGTGTGTGTGTTGGGGGATTCATAAGGAATCTACCCAAAATTGCATTTAATAGACAATTGGAAAGTACAAATTAGATTCCAGCTTCATGGTGACCCATATATTTTAAAATTTATTCTTGTTTTTACTTTATATTAGACTTGTCTTATAGATGCTCTTATTGTGTTTCTGGCTGTATTCTAAACTCTAGAAGTTATAGTATATGCTCTTGGGTATACTGATTTATGGGTCATGAATACATTTACTCCAAGACAGGAGGGAAAAATGTTAGAAGGTTCAGGGCCAGATTTCCCTTGTGGGGTGTTAAGGGTGCATCTGCTGATCCACTGGTTGGAACTTCTTTGGCTCCTGCCGTAATGGTAGTTCACCTGTTTCTGACTGATTTAGGTCAGAACTCTTGGCATGTGATCAAGCTTCTGGTTGCATTAGGAATTGGAAGCACAAATGCCTTACTTAGATGCACTAGAAGAACCTCTGGGGTAGACCTTGGGTTTCCATGGGCCCATCAACTCTGGGGCATTTGTCACGTCAGCAATACACTGGGGCGAGGAAAGAAAATACTAGAGCTTCTATTAACGTATTTTCATGAAAAAGATAAGAAATAAAATAAGCATGACTAGTACTTATTATAATGGATGAAATCGGTATACGCATATAATTTAATTGTACATATGCTGAGGATGATCAAATCCTTTTTCAGGGAAGGGGATACATGGTCAAAAAAGTTGGGAGACCTCTAGTCTGTGGGAAGATGCACTGCATTTCCTAGGACAGCTGATCGGGGCTCTTGTCTACCTTTCCAGTTTCTTTCTCCCACTCCTTCCCGATCATTTCCTGTAGCTCTGGACAGTCTGGATACCCCACCCAGCTTTGAGATCTGGGCTATGTTGTTGTGTCCCTCAGGGCCTTTGCACCTGCTATTTTTTTAACCTTAGGTTTTCTTTTCCCTCTGCTTAGTGAATCTTCGTTTTACTTTTGTAAACAGTTTCCTGTAGTTTTTGGACTGTGTGGGTCTTTCTTTTCGAGGGCCCTACCATCCCCTCCTCATGTCTCTGTCACAGCTTTATGAGTTTACTGCCCTGTTGGTCTTCTGAACAGCATGAGGACAGAGATTGTTTGTTGTGCCTTGGTGCATAAATGCATGTAGAATGAATGAATGGAAGACGTGACAGTAGTCTTCACTGACAACGAGCTGCACTGTTTGGACCCTGTGGCTTGTTCAGGTCACCAGGAGGGGTCGCTGTTGGCACTTCTTGTAACGGGGAGAGCCTAGCTGTCAGATCTTGGCTAACCGTGAGTTCCTTCCCAATATGGCAGAGTCTAATTTCAGGTTAAGTTCTTCCCCTACCCCTTCTCCCACACAATCACTTAGGAGGGGGAGAGAAACTAAGCCAGAAGGCAAAGCAGAGCCTTGGACTTTATGATGAAAGTTCTTTTTGTACCTGGGATACCCTGGACATTGTAGTCTGGGAGCCCCTGACATGTGGGTCCATCCTTGGATGGAATCACAAATGCTACTGGAGAAATTGTTGATGCTGTCTTGCTTCTTCTAGACCAGAGAAGTCGTTCTGGAACAAACAATGGAATATTAAAGAGGGTTTTGAAAATATCATTGGCTGAGAGACAGCAACCAACACCCAGGAGCAGATTTTGTGAGGCACAAAATCACTTTGCTGCCTCTGAATGCAGCTGGGTCGGAAGGTTCATCTGGCTTCCCTAGGTAAACTGGATAGAAAAATGCACCAAAGTAGGCGAGATCTTTGTATTAACCATAATGTCAGAGAATGCATTGCCATTTGCCATGACAAACTATGTTTTTAAGAGGCAAGCAGTTAGGAAGGAGTTGCTGCAAATAAAAAAGGGGTACAGAATGTTTCAGTCCCATCCTTTAAAACTGCTCTTCATTTTTTCCACTTTATTTTAATTCCAGGACATTTTTATACCTTGGTAATAAATTAACATTTCAAAAGTACTTTTACCTGCTGAGATGGTTCATTCTGCTAATATGGGTAACACTGTGGGCTCGAATAATTAGTGTAAATTGCCTTTGAATAACACAGAGCTGGGAACAACTCTAACTTGCCAGGGCTTAATGCCCCTTGCTGTACAGGATGAAGAGTCCTTAATGGGGCCTGGAAAAACAACTAATACCTACAAATCAAAGGAGAAAAGCCGTTTTTGATGCATTTGTCTGAGAGTGTGAGTTTTAAACTAAATTGTTAACACTTCCTCCCCTGCTGAGGGTCATGGATTAGCTAGGCTGGGAGATTCTTTGAGAATCTTTCACACTGACCAGGGGAGGTAGGGGGTTCCAAATACAAGTGTTTTCTTAACCCTAATCCCCACCTCCCTGACCAGGACAGCTCTGCATTTCCCTCTAATTAGGTGAAGAATTAGGAGGTGGATCAATGTGTTCGGGGATGAGGATAAAGTGATTAGTTCACTCCAGACCATGATAGCGATTCTGAGGCGCTACTTAGTTCCTTTCAAGATGATAACTTTTCTCTTTTTTACAAAAACGTATTCGAGCAAACCTCAAACATGTATTTATAAGCAATGATAATTATCTTCGGGCAAGTTTGGGACAGCATATTGACAAACGATTTTTACTCCCCTTTGCGTTTATCTGCTTTTCATAAGATTTTTATCCCATAGAGGAAAGTCCAGAGCAGTTTCTAATCGGACTCAAGTTTTATAATTATTTGTGCAATCTGAACACAATCTAATAACCTAACCAAAAAATAACGCATTCACATTTAAATGATCCTTTCAATGAAAGGGTGGAAAGGACACATTGCTTAGGAGCTGAGATAAAACCTTTTGACACTTCTTCTGCATATGAATGGATACTACTGGGTATGCCTTTTTTTTTTTAAAAGATCTTGTAGATACTCTTCACTGAAGTGTAATTTTAAATTTCAGGCTGATGAAAGCAGTTACAGAATAGCTTCAAACTTTGGTGATATTAGCAACCTTCACCCATGACGACTATCCCAGAGCTATCTAGATTTCTAAATCAGTTTCTGCACACAAAACCCGCAGCCAGGTACCAAAAAGAACATATCGTCTTTTACACTCCGTTCCAGAACTGCATGCACCAAATTTTCCTCTGCTTTTGCCATTTCGCTCACTTGTAGGCTGAATGTGTCACCTTTTAGTCTTACCTAGTACATGTCTTTTGTGCTATAAACATATAATGAAGATAACCTCAGGAAAAGGAAAAGTGTTAGTGATAAATAACAAAACGTAATGTTCTTCTACCTCTTTTCCGAGGGCGTTGGAAGGCCCCAGGCGTTTTTCCCCTTGGTTCTGTTTGAAGACCCATGAAAAGCAATGATCTAATTGTGACCTTTCAGAACAAGTTCTCCCTGTTTCCTCCTTGGACGTTCATCTCTGAGGATTATAAATGAGCCAGAGCAAAACAGAGGTGAAAAGTACAACTGTAGCTGTGTGCTGGGTCTCCGGGCTTAATTTTTCTTCTCTTTTTCTTTCTTTTTTTTTTTTAAGTTTAGTGTTTTATTTTTTTAATCTTACACTTATTTATTGAAATATATGTTAATTTTCCCCCTTTTTAAAAAATTGAAGTATAGTTGATGTATAGTTAGTTTCAGGTATACAGCAAAGTGATTCAATTATACATAAATATATACATGTATTTTTTTCAGATTCTTTTCCCTTATAGGTTATTACAAAATATTGAGTATAGCTCCCTGTGCTATACAGTAGGTCCTTGTTGGTTATTTTTTTAATATATAGTAGTGTGTATATGCTAATCCCGTACTCCTAATTTATCTCTCCTTTCCCCTTTGGTAACCATAAATTTGTTTTCTGTGTCTGTGGGTCTTTTTCTGTTTTGTAAATAAGTTCACTTGTATATTTTTGTGTTTGTTTTTAGATTCCTCATATAAGTGATATCATATGCTATTTGTCTTTCTCTATCTGGCTTCCTTCACTTAGTATGATCATCTCGAGGTCCCAGGCTTAACTTCTGAGTTAGTCTCAGCCCACTGGGAGTAGACCCTGCCCCTCCAGATCACATTATGGTGAATCATAATAATGGGAGGGGGGCACAACACATTATTTAAAAACAACAACAACAGCAACATCTTTTAAACTGCTGTAAGTTTTCCTTTCCATTCCTACAAATATCACGGCTGGTTTAAGGTGTGATGCCCAATTGCGCTATACAAGACAGATCACACTACATTAACCAGGATTATGTTGCCTCTTGATCTTATCAGCTTTGTTTCCTAAACTACAAAAAGATCTAACACAGCGCTGGTGAGCAGTTTGGCTTAGACAGTCTCCACAGTCATCCATCACTGTCACCGGTTAGCAAGAGGCTTTAGGCACCAAGCAAGGAGGCAGGGTGCTGTGCTGATACGCTCTTCCCAAGCCAGCTCTCTCATCTCCCACTGATGCTTGTCCTTCCTCACTATTGAAACTTTCTTTTCCTTGGTGAAAAGAAATCTATACCTTCTGCCTTCTGAAATCTTAGGCAGTATGTTACACACCTCAATTGTTTGCTTGTTTTTAAATTCTTAGCAGCTATAGATAAGACAGAGAGGGAACGTAGAAGGCAAAATATACATTCCTAAGCTAAAAAGAGGGTAGAAAGTCAGACGCCTGAGGGAGAAGAGGCTAATTAGCAGATTAAATCTGACCAATACCATCTTCTGGGTTCAGCTTGGATAAACTGTGTGCCCATAATAGGAATTCTCAGAAGAAAGATACAGTCTAGCAACTGGGATTTAGCATCTATTTTTTTTTTCCCATCAACTCTGGGACTATTCCAAACTTGTCCATTTCTGTTTTCTAGTCTGGCTCTTTTAAAGAGCCCTAGGAGTTAGCTAAGATATCTGGATTCTGACCCACTGTAAATGGGAGCAGACAGCGCCTGCGCTGGGCACTTACCTGTGTTAGGCAGGTATCACGGCTGCCTTGTCGGGAGATGTGAAACAGAATGAGATTTGTAAACAGAATCCATTACCCTGTTTGTGGTCAAAATCTGATAGGATCAAGTAACTGGTCTCCCAGTAGAAATATCTACATGTCAAGGAGTACACTTGATAATTGTAAGAATGTAGTTAACGCAGCAGGAGAGAATAGCAAACCAGATTAACATTTCTGTTACATAATTACAAGTTCAAGGAGTCCGGCCTCTTATCACTTTATAGTGAGTATAGAAAGTAGGAGTGATCTTCTTTAATTTGTAATTGTTTAACTGAAATGTGAGGCCCAGCGGCCTTTTCCTTACCCTTCTGGGCTGCCAGACATCGGGATGCAGAGTCCATGCGAGAAGGCACAGCACACTATCAGAGGGAGACGTGTTTGATTATTCTTTAAAACCAACTAAGAGAAGTTAATCTCATTGAACTTCTTTTTATTCAACAAAAGAGTTGGATGTTTCCAAGTCTAATGTGACTATAATGTTCATTAAATGGGCTTCTTTACACCTTTAAATGGATTAACGGCACATCTTCACAGTCTAATTATTATACATGTCATTCAAAAAAATCACAGATCTAATTCAGGGGAGGTGATAGAGGCCTTTCTTTTACAATGATGGAAAAGACACTGCAGTAAATGGGTGTGATTTTTATCTGGGCCATTTTTTTTTTTTAAAGGGCACATGCTGCTTCGAGGAGGTGGGAGGGGAGGATGTGGGGAACATGCCAAGTGTTTCTGCCCTGGTAATTTGCGTTTGGAGATTTAGGAGCTGACCATGCCGGAGCTTGCCCCTTCCGGACTCACCGTGCCAGGTACCTTAGCGGTTCCTCCCACCCAAGCCTGCCCGGCTAATGACTGCAGTCTGTCCAAGACAGCCCTTAGGCAGATAAGCGATAAATTATGGACAGCCCCCTTTCAGTCTCAGGCCTTTGGGGCTTCTCTGAGTTCCTTTACCCAGACCTTTGTTGAAAGGCAGAGACACCCTCTCATCATGCCCCAAGAAACAGCAGTTCGGTTTTCACGTGTACATTTCACATGTATCTTTGGGTCCGTACTTGTCTCCTTTTTGGCTGGGGGAGCATTAAACTTGGCGTAGTCTGGCAGCTCACTGGTGTCCTAAGAATGTCACAGCCCTTGCTTGGTGCAGGTGGGTACAGAATGTTCTAGAAGCCATCCAAGAGCTGCAAGGACATTTCTCTCCCTAGGGGATGGGAAGTCTAGAGGGGGAGCCCTGGTACCCCACAGGGAGTGATTCAGGCTTTTTCCGGTTTAAAGCTGAAGAACGTGGAGATTTGTCTTCATTCATTCATTTTGCCAGTATTTACTGGGAAATGATTCTAGGTCAGGTACTGGGCATAGCCTATGAGATGCAGCGCGAAGATGAACAGACACAATTCCTCCTCTCAGGGAGCAATCAGTCTAAGAGATACTGATATATAATTTTGTAAATCAAAGGAGTCCCTAAATTTTCTGGACGAGAGGGGCTTCGAGTTGACAATCTGGTTAGAAGTTGACTCTAGAGGACTTGCTTTGAGGTTGTGCTTGCCTAGAAAGCTCACACAGTTTTTATTTACATTATACCTATATGGAATTGCTTTGTAGTGGTGGCTGGAGACCTGGGGGAAGAAACGAAGCACCTAACCCCTCCCTTGGGGCCACCACGAGACACCTTCCTTGGAATCAGTCAACAAGCTTTTTACCTCCTAGGGATACTGGGGAGGGATCACAGGTGAGGACATAGGGTGTGTCTTTGGAGCATCTTCATGGCATCATGGAAGAAGCATACACTGTGTCAGGTAACCCAGGGGGGAAACGCCAGCATGGCTACTTCCAGCGATTGGCCTGTCAAGTTACTCAACTTTTTAAGTCTCAGTTTTCTCCTCTGTAAATAGGGATAATTATACCCATCTTTCAGTGTCCTTGTGGGGATTTAGAAACAACACATATACAGAGGGTCTAGCGCAGTGCCTGGCACATAGTAGCTGTTTAGTAAATACTAGTCCCCCTGTTCTTCCCTATCATCTGCCCCCTCCGTCATCCTCTTCTTCCCTGTCCCATTATTAATTCTCACAGTGAATCATTTTACTCTGAGTTAGGTCTTACTTCATGACCAAAGTGTAAAGCTCAAAGCCTATCTGTACTGGGGTCTTTGGCTTCCGAAAGGAAACTCCTAAGACATTCAAAATCCTAAGGAGCAGTGGAATGATGCCCAGTGGGGTTGACATTTGGGCAGATGGACATGCCTTTGATGTGGACAGCCACAGAGCCACATGACCACAGATTCTCACAGCCAGAGGCCCCATTTCAGGTTCCGTGGTCTCAGTCTAAGCCTGCTACCTCAAATGCCACCTTAGGCCTGGCCAGGGTCTGACTTACAGCTCTGGAATATGTGTGAGGTTGGTGTGGCCCGGGCTTAGCACGTGCTGTCCCCAAGCCTGAGCTGCCCAGGCTCAAAGCTGAGATGTGACACTTTTGCTCCCATCGCTGCCCATCTTCTGGTCTCCTTTGTATCTGGTGTTCCACAGGATATGGCAGCGATGGGTGAAGATACTCTTAGAAATGCCTGCACTGAGGCAGTAAACTCTTTCATAAATCATTTAAGATCCATGCTGTACCAACATCAATTATGAGAATTAATTGCCCCCTAAAACATGAGGAATTGTGCTACAGAGAGTCAACATGAGCTCAGGAACTGTAAGCCTCTTCTTCCTGTCTTCTGAAGGCACGCCAGGCAGGTACCTCGATAAAGCAAACATCAGCCTTTGGTTGTGTGCTAGGTACTATGTCCCCATTTCCAAACTAATAAATACTAAATGAGTAAACAATTTTGTTTTCTCTCTGCGCTATAAAGAGTCAGTTTTATTTGGCCAAGTAACTGCAGGGAATATCATTAAATACTTTTCCAACAGTGCTTTCTCTAAGCCAGAGTCTGCTCTTGGAAAATGCCTACAGATCAATCTAGAAAGTCAAGGTGGAGAGAGGTGGGGTGCAAACCCAACTCTCTGTAAGAGGCCCCACAAAATTGGAACTGTCCTCACCGAGAGAGAAATCGACAGTGGAGACGTATTGTTTACTTACCCATTTACTCACTCACTTGTCTTATTACTTTAATGACGTACCATGGAATATTAAATTTCAGGAATTACAATGTTACCCAAAGACATTCTGTAATAATAAAAAGCCAGAGAAAAATTTAATTATAAAAATCTGATTTCAGGATATTTAATAGAATTCTAATATTTTATTTTTTATGTATAGACTGTATATATGGATGTAACTTTTATGGCATAAATGTGTGGTTAGATATATAAATAACCTGCATGTTGCACGTGAGATGATATTAACACCAAAAGCCTATACTCTTTAGCCAGAAAACAGATTACTACTTCACGATTTTTCTCTTCCAGGGCATTCTGTGAGATTCCTATTTCCATCTTAGATTTACTTGGTTCATAAGGTAGGAAGCATTAAGCAGCCACATTAGTTTTAAGTTAATTCTGTCCTGGGTTTATCAGGTAATAGACAGCATGCTTTGATTTGCACTTATGCGGAGACCTGACACCAGCTTCCAGGCTTGGGAGGGAAAAGGATCTTTGTTCAGGAAGTTACTTATTGGACAATTAACATGTGGAAACTATACTGAACGGTATGTGCAAATGGTAAGTTCACGTTGAATTTCCAAAGGGCGGAGGCTCATTCTTCTTATTACAAGACCGTGACAACTCTTGCTGATGGAATAAATGGGATCATTATATTTCAGTCTCCAAGTGATTATCAGAAATGAAGCTTTGTGAATTCTTTCCTAATGGGGCCACCTGTCACCCTTCCATCTTTGTATATAACGGTATTTTGTTTCTGAAGACGCCGGCCCAAGTTTAGCTCTTCCAAATGTGAGGGCCCACGTCCTGACTCCCCCTGTCTTGCTGTGATGAATAGATATATTTTCAGCCAGTTATCCACCTTCCACCCAACATGGGATTCTGTGCATCCAAAGTGGCGATGGCAGGTATGTAAAGCGACAGCAAAGCCAGGTGTTCCACCATCATTGCTTTGCCCATCAGCAGATTTGATTGCTAAGACATCCGCAGCAGGAGGTGACTCACCTCCCTGCCCCCATCCCCCCCCACCCCAGCCTGCTGCCAGCTGCTCTGGGCTTGTGGCAGCTGCATCGGGCTGTTGCAGACACTGGGAGCTAGCAGTGGCTCACTGTGGCCTGAGGTCAGGTGAACTGGGCTTCCAGGACCTTACTCAGGGACTCAGCCAGAACGCCAGCTCCGCATCTCTTCTACTGGCAGGCTGGCTGCACACGCTCAAGGCTTTTCCTCTGAGGCTGGACAGAGGATGCAACTTGGCTCTGAGATCACTTGTGTGACCCACAGGCTCTTAGGGGTGCAGCTGTCTTGTAGATCTCTGGTGGATGATTCAAGATTTTTCTCTACCAGGGCATTCTGTGATGGCCCTATTGCCATCTCGTTTGATCTGTGAGAGAAGGTAAGAAACGCTAAACAACTCACCATATTTTATGTTAATTTTGTTCTGGGTTCACTAGGGAATAGACAAAATGATTTGATTTGTCCTTATTCGGAGACCCGACACCAGCTTTGGATGTTTGGGAGGGAAAAGGATCTTTGTTCAGGACAAATAACATGTGGGAAACTAACCAAACAGTATGTGTTAGTGGTAAGTTCACGCTGCATTTCCAAAGGTGACAACCTACCTCTTCCCTCTCTCACGGGGCCAGAAGCCTGCGTTATTGGGTCCATTGATAGCTTTAGACTTTCTCCCAGAGCGGGTGTGGGGTGCGGTGGGGACCTCCGAGGGGTGTGGCCTGGCACAGTGTCCTTACCAGGGGTCTCCTCTCCTGGGCAGAGCTATGTGGACAGAAGACCAGGCCCACGGCAGCTGATCTGATAAAGTACTTTCATTAGGCTGTGCTTTGTGCTCAGTTCTCTGAAACAAGGAGGGGAAATCCTCAGAAGGTCTTTTTCATTTGAGTGAAAAGTGCTTTTCAGGGCTTGGGAGTCGAGACTGGGAAATAATATTTGAGTGCAAGTCTGCACAGTCACAAGTGCCTGGGCGAATTTCCTTCCCTCAGTCCTATAGGTCCATGTGGATCGGGGCCATAACATTACAGGGAAATATAATTTCACGGTAATTAGGACTTCTCACAACCCACTTCCTGAAAGGTTCAGGTTTGTGCTAGTGAGGCAAAATTTAATTAGTAATCAAAAACATTCACTCCAAATATAGGAAGAATCCTCAGAACCTTCTTATATCACCCAAAGATGTCCTTGTTCCAAGCTGGACCCAGGGAAAGGGAGTCCCAGACTGACACTGTAAACCTATTTCACTCTCAAATTCTCTCGCAAGTGATGGTTCTTTAGAAACATCGCCAAGCCTCCTTCCCTTCCCCCGGCTGGACAGACGGTCACATCACTGCCCCAGTGGCTGAACTGAGTGCTGCCATCCTCATGCAGCAGGCTGTGTGATTCTGATCACAACCCCCCAAATTGACACCTGCTGAGATAATATTGGGATCACTTTTGTAACTAATCGCTACTAAGACGTCAGCGCATTTAGTCTGACGATGGGACAACCCAGGAGACTCTGTTCCTGCCTGGGCTGATGCTCCTAGCCGAGTCCAGGCTTGTTGTCTATTATCTGACAAGCCCAGGACAAAATTAACACTAAATATAAGGTAATTTAATTAATTTTCCCCATCCCAACAGGCAGGTCCCAGCACCCTGGCACCCCCAGGCCTTCTAGCAAGCAGAGGAGCGTTGCACCCCCAGCGAGTAAACACTTGGGTTGTGCTTTCATTATTTTAAGTGGGCGATTTGCAACCAAGGATTTCTATGAAACTCCTTTAAGCACTAAAGCAAAAGTATAGTTTTTTCTTATCCTTAAGGACATGTAATAAATGGTGTGAAAATTGTTCACAGGAAAACATACCTTGTAAGAGTCAAGATTCTTTAAGGGATATGTGTGTGCTTTCTGGAGAGGAGTGGGGAAAGAGAAGAGTGAGAAGGGGGCGGGGGGAGAGAGAGAGAGAGAGAGAGAGAGAGAGAGAGAGCGTGCGCGCAGAAGACCCTGGTTTAAAAGGAACAATAATAATAAGACAGTCTGAAAGGGTCAAAGAAAATTAAAAAAAAACACAAAGCAGCTATAATAAATATAAGAAAAAATACACTTCAGAAATTGTTTTATTACGAAGACCTTCTGTGAGCCGATATTTTTAAGGGACACAAAGGCCCCTTTTATTTCCAAATTTCAACAAAGCTGACCCTTGACTTTCATCCCCAGTGAAGTGAACAGCAACCTATTTAATTATTCCTCCCATTTTCCTGCTCTCCAATATTAAGCCAACACAAAAGGACATAAAGCAACAGGTTATGAGCTTTATGAATGCAAATTGCAACTCCTCCGTCTGTAAAGATGAAGTAGACAGTTGAAAAGTCTGGGTGGGAAAAATGAGGCAGCTTGTGGCTGTAACTGTTAGCCAGCTGAGCCCTTCACTTGTAGTCCATCACTGGAGGTCATGGGGGAATGTGGGCTTTTCCCCCATGTCCGTGGAGTGGGAGAGTTTGCTGAAAGCCTGGTCCGTGTTCTCACCTGGGTCTCCCAGTGATGAGTGACAGCCAGGCTGAAGGCTGGCTGGGCTCTGTGCGTGTGGCTGGGGTGGGGGGGTGGGGGGGGGTGGCCGTGGCTATTCTCCAGGTGAAGCCGATTAGGTTAGGCATCAAAATGAAAAGGAGGTTGCAGCACATTTCCAAGTGTAGATGAAATCAGCTACCTGAGTGAGGAGCGACCAGGTCCATAAAAGCCTGCAGACCTCATTAAAAGGCAGATCAGCGGGATGGACTAAGATCATGAAATATGTTAATTTACAGCCAGGAAATGAAAACTTGGGGAGAAGCCAGTGGCTGATGGCTTGAGGTTTCATCTTGGCTGCCTGGGTTCCTTCCTTGGGTGACCTTGGGCAACCTTGGGTGCTTGAGATACCAGTTACCTTGTCTCTTTTGTGAGGGAGTTGGTGTACGTCATTTAAGTTCACCCCCATTCCATGTAGTTGATCACTCGGGACTCTAGTCACCTTGGGCAGGTGCTTCTCAGCCAGGGACATTAGAATTACCAGGGACCTTTTAAATATCCCAGTGCCCAGACCCATCCCAGACCAATTCCATCAAAATCTTGGCGGAACTCAGGAATCAGCGTTTTTTCAAGTTCTCTGGGTGATTATGTGGCCAAGACTGAGGACCACCAAACTCATTCTTTCTAAAAAATAGGAACGAGAGACCCCTAACCCCCCCACACACACCCCCGCCGCCATCTCCCATCCTTGAGAAGCAGTGGCGTTTTCTTGATGGGAAAAGGGATCAAACAACTTGCTCCAGCTTGCACTCGATTTCTGGACAAACAACTCAGGAAAAAATGGAATCAGACAGATCACGGGTGTCGGTAACAGCAAATGGCAGGGGCCTTAGATCTGCCTGGTCAGCTTGCTGAGGGACGGAGCTGGAGAAGGCCAAGCGGGCCATGCCATGCCGTGGTGGAAGGCGTGGGCTGTTTGGAAGAATTGGAGCCCATCTTTGCTTCACAGACTGGAGCTCCCAGCCCGTAGTGAAGCACAGGCATTTTTCACCGTGGTCCGTTGACTGCCCTCCAGGAGGGAGAGAAAACTGAGACCCATAAAAAAGTCAACATGAGGGCTTCCCTGGTGGCGCAGTGGTTGAGAGTCCGCCTGCCGATGCAGGGGACATGGGTTCGTGCCCCGGTCCGGGAAGATCCCACATGCCGAGGAGCGGCTGGGCCCGTGAGCCATGGCCGCTGAGCCTGCGCGTCCGGAGCCTGTGCTCTGCAACGGGAGAGGCCACAACAGTGAGAGGCCCGCGTACCGCAAAAAAAAAAAAAAAAAAAGTCAACATGAAAAGCAGGTTAGGGTAAATTACTCTTTTAGGCAAACTGCACTGCATGGACCAGTGTGTCCTCCACAAAGCTCATGTCCTCCCCAGAACTTCAGAATGTGACCTTATTCAGAATAGAGTCATTGTAGAGGTGGTTAAAATGAGGTCATCCTGGAGTAGGGTGGGCCCTTAATCCACTGTGACTAGTGTCCTTATGAGAAGATGGGGGCAGGGAGACACACGGGGATGACGCCATGTGCGTTAGTTTGCTTGGGCTGCCGTACAAAATGTCATAACAGAAATTGGTTTTCTCACAGTTCTGAAAGCTAGATGTCCGAGATCACGGTGTAGGCAGATCTGGTTTCTCATGAAGGCTCTCTTCTTGGCTTGTGGATGGCTGCCTTCTTGCTGTGTCCTCACATGGTCATCCATTGACCTGCTACCTGTGTCCTAATGTCCTCTTTTTACAGGGACACCAGTGGTATTGGATTAGGGCCCACCCTAATGATCCCGTTTTAACTTAATTACCTCTCACAGACTCTGTCTCCGAAAACAATCACATTCTGAGGTGCTGAGGTTAGGGCTTCAGCATATGAATTGGGGTGAGGGAGACAGAATTCCGCCCATAACACCAAGTGATGAGGATGGTAGAGATTGGAGCCACATGGTCTACAAGCCAAGGAATTCTAAGAATTGCTGGAAGAAGCACGGAAGGACCCTCCCCTGGAGACTTCAGAGGTTCTGCTGACACCTTGATTTCAGGCTTCCAGCTTCCGGAGCTCTGAGACAATAAGTTTCTCCTGTTTTAAGCCACCTGGTTTGTGATCATTTGTTACACCAGCCCCAGGAAACGAATACAGCTTGCCGTATGCTTTTACCTCTGGGCGTCTAAGGCATGACTTAAATGTCTAGACATGGTGGAGGCTCATGCCCTCCAATCGAGCTTGTGCTGTCCCCGCAGGCTACAGCGAGGGGCAGCAGGACGGCCTGAGGAGTGGATTACTCACCCGTTGCTACGGCTGCCGTCACTGCCACACTCCACACACCTTTCCACAGGGGACCCTGGGGAAGGCCGGGCCAGGCTGGGCGAAGCAGGGCTAGCCCGGGGTTATGGTCAGGAGGGATGCCTCCCGTCACGCCTCGCTTTTTACTGGGGAGTGGTCCTTTGAGCGCAGTGCTGGCTGCAAATCACTCATCAGAAGTTCTGTGTGGGATCGGCTCTCATCTTGGGACTGAGGGGTGATTTTAACAGAGGTCTGTTACCTATTTATTGCTCTCAGCATCCAGCGCAACCCAAGCTCCTTTGCCAGCAGTGACGCCTGGGACCCAGGCCCTTGTGTGGGCAGAAGTGCTCAAGCCGGGCGGCAGCAGGCCCACACCGCTGGCATCCTTGTGAAGTGACGGGTCAGTGTGGACCCGCGTTGTTCAGTAAGTTCATTTACAAAAGGAGATTGGTGTGCTCCCCCCTCCCCGCCTCCTTCAAAGGGTCTAGCTGACCGGCTTTGGACCATACAGGCAGGTTTCTGACCATGGAAGGCCCAGAAAAGGGGAATAGGCCACAGAGACTACACGGGGAAAATGTGTGGGAAGAAGCTCCAACTGCAAAGGACAGAGCACGACACGAACCCCAGAACCTCCAGACAGTCGAGCTCTGCTGGGGGCCGTTGAAGAAGCTGAGGCTGTGCTCACCATGGCAGAAACCTGTGGCATGGGTTTAAACAGGGAAGTGAAGACACAGGAAAGCAGCTCCCATGAGGTGCTTTGCCCACAGGGAGTCTGTGGTCCTGGGCTCTGCTTCTTGCTGGATCCAGGCACGGGGAGGCTTTGCAGCTGCCACCTCCCCTCTGGGTCAAAGCAGAGAGTACGTGCACGACCTCCAACCTCCCATGACTTGGTCACTTTTCTTTGCGATCAGTGAAAGTAGCAGAAGCATGCATAATTTGGTTTGGTTCGTTTGTTTGTCGGCTTGCTTTTGGCTCCTAACCTTGCCAGTGAGTCCAGGTGTGTAAATCAGGCCCTTGAAGCCTCTTTGAGAAGAAGGAGGACCCGAGGGGGGAGACCAGGCAGCACTCAGCATCCATCCCCGCTGTGTAGCCGCAAGTAACGAGCACATAGACGGCTGTGCAGAGCCCAGGGCTTGTCTGAAACTCTGCTTCCAGGGGCACTGGGTTTAAGAGTGATTTCCAAATGCAGGAGAAAGGGAGAGAAGGGGCCGAGGAGAGGAAGGGACCCCAAAGTGGAGAACTGCCCCAATTAGATCAGCAAACAGCAGGCAGCCTTTCTCCCCGGCAGGAAGCACCCCAGCACACGTTGAGTGACAAGAAGCCGCTGCGAGGTGCCCACTTTTTCAAAGGGAAAATGTAATATGTAAACAATCAACATCTTAACAAGCTATAAACAACCAGCCCTGACTTCTAGCAGATTTACTGATGCCTGAGTGACTAAAATTCACAATGTTTTTTCAAACCAACTCTGTTAATTTGTGGCCTGGTGTTCATTAGGAACCGCCTCCAGCTCCGCTTCCAACTTAATGATGCAGGGCTGGGTCTGAGCCCTTTCCCACCAGGGGTGCGGGCCCAGGGCAGTTCAATCTTGTCTTCTTCTCTTTCTCACCACGGCTGGCCTTGTACCTCACAGGATAGGATATGTTTGTTTTGTTTTAAAATTCTAGCGTTTCAAAAATCACCCATCATTTATCACTCATCTTAGATGAGCAATTGCAGGTTGATGCCGGTGGGATGCTTTTCCTCCAGACTTCTCCTCTCTCCACCACACCTCCTACCTCCTACCCCCCAGGGAAATCAAGAAAAACAAGATTCTACTTGTCCAGGCCCTCAGAGACTCCTTGGAATGGCTGGAATCGTCACAATAAGTGGTAGTAATAGAACCATATACAGGACCATAAATACAAACTGCTCTGTGGAGTGGCAAAAAATAATGAAGTAATTAGGTGAAGTATTACCAGCACCTGTGACTGATTGGTACAAGCACGTCTGGGCTTTATTATTTGTCAGGAACAATAAGAAGATTCTGAAGTTGCAGAACTTCAGCCCTTGCACCCAGCTTCCCTCTCCCGAGGGCCCCCGTCACCCCCAGGGTGCACGGTCCAGATGGGGGAGCTGTCTGCTCAGCCTGTGGAAACCCACGGCGGGTAAATGCGAGTTCTGCTTCCCAATCCATTAGGGTTAATGCCACTTTAATTAGCAATTGATGGGCAGCCTAAGAGGTGCTACTTAATGCGCCACTTCTAGGCTAAGCATGTGTCCCAAAGACAGACCCAAAACAAGAGACCATCAAGGGAATGGAGACATTCAAAGCTACTCACTACTGGCTCTAAGTGGAAATGACCGTTCGAATGCTCAAACTGCAATCTTGTACTTGGCAGGCTGCCCTTCCTCCTTGTTGGGATTTCTGCACCGAAGCGCCCAACTGCCAGTAAAAATAATTTGATGATGATAATAATAGTTAACGCTTATAGTATTACTATGCACCCGGCCCTGTTTTAAGCATTGTATACGAATTTATTCATTTACTCTTCACAAGACCAGTGAGATAGATACTGTTATCATTCCCATTTTACAGATGGAGAAACTGAGGCACAGAGAAGTGAAGTGACTCATACAAGGTCACACAGCTAGGATTCCAAGCCAGGGAGTTTGGTGGTAAACTACACACTCTTTTTTTTTTTTTTTAACATCTTTATTGGAGTATAATTGCTTTACACTGTTGTCTTATAAACTACACACTCTTAATCCTCTGTCCACTGCCCCTCCTCAGTGGGTTCCTTATAGGACTATGGACCAAGGGATACCCACAGTGTGTCTGGTGGAGGCTGGGAAAGAAGGAGAGAGGTAACGAAGTGGAAAAGAGTCATGCTAAGAACCAAGGCAAGAAAATAGTTTCTCAGACTTGTCAATGGACTTAGGAGAATCCAGTGCCTTCCCTTAGCTGGAGAAGATAGACCTCCCTCCAGGTACAACCATCACACGTACTGAGGCACGTGCTAGAATTCTCATCCTCATCTAGAGTAATGTGTGATGTTGACAGAGTACAGCCTTTTGTGAGAGCCTCAGATGCACTCAGGCTCCTCTTGGGTTTCCTGCCATGCAGAACCTCTCGGGGTCCACAAAATTTGACTGGCTACTTACCTTAAGGATTTAATTTTTAAACCAGTTGAGTTCGTTGAGTTGCTAGCCAGGTGATTCTGTTTTGCAAGTTTCTGTCCAGTGGGAGAGTCATTTGCCATTTCTGGCAGAAGGAAGCTGAGCAGTGGACCTTGCTGGATGACCGCAGACAAGTTACCCAACCTCTTTGGACCGTAACTTTCTTACCTGTAAAATGGGGATAATAACCCATCTGCCTCACAGGCTGACTGTGAGGATTCAATGAGTTAATAAATGTTAATCACTAATTACTATTTCTATGTACAAGGGTGGGTTGTCCACGAAGCCAGTGAAACTTAAGTTTCAGGTCCCTGGTCTTGCATTCTTGTGCGCCTCCTCCCCCAAAGCACTATATCTCATCCTCATTTTGTCCTTTTTTTTTTTTTTTTTTTTTTTTTTTTTAAATTTTGGCTGCACTGCTTGGCTTGTGGGATCTTAGTTCCCTGACCAGGGATCGAACCCATGCTTCCCGCAGTGGAAGTGCAGAGTCCTAACTACTGGATCACTAGGGAATTCCCTTATTTTTCTTAAAGAGGGTCCCAGCTTGCATACGCTTTGAGCCCTTCAAAACCTGGATCCACCTGGAATTATCTAGAAAAAGAAGCAGCTGATTTGGATAACTGCTGCAGTCCCACGTAATGCAAAAATGCAAGCTTCTAGGTCTTAGACATGAACACACGTGTGAAGGACCCTCCTTTGTGGATAGGGGCACAAACGTCTTTCTAAGCAGACAAGGAGGCATAGAAGACAGCATATGCTAGGCTTATGATAGAGTGACCAACTAGTCCCAGTCTTCCTGGGACGGCACCAGTTTTAAAACCTAAAGCACTAAGTCTCAGAAATCCGCTCAGTTCTGGGCAAACCGGGACGGTTGGTCACCCTCCTTGTTGAGGACAGACACATGTCACTGTTATTCACCACAGAGCTCCCAGGTAGCTGAGTGCCTGGCGCCCAGTAGGTGCCCAGTGACTCTTTGTGGAGTGAGTGGTGTGTAAACCAACCATGGTGCCTTGTGAGCTGGAGGAGGGAGAGTGCATGGTGGGCTGGGGGCGGGGGAGAAGGTAGATGGTATGGAAATCCAGCGTGAAAAACAAGCCTGTGGTGGTGAAGTTGGATCAGAAAACTACCATTATTGGGAGGGAGGGCTGTGGATTGCGACGAGAGAAACCGCCCCCCCCGACCCCCCGCAAATGCAGGTTGGCTGCCTAGACCAGGGATAGTTTCTGTTCACTTCTAGGTACCTGATAACAAACAGCATGTCTTCCACTGAGAATCTGCCCATCGTCATTTTCTCAGAAAATACTCAGAAGCTGCCCCTGTGTCCTGTGTCCAGGCAAAGCCCCCAGTACAAGCTGGATCTGGCAGGGGGTGGGGTCGGGGGGTGGGAAATGGTGCTGCAGGCAGGTCTGCGGCGGGCTTTGGGCATGCGGACGAGCTGCTCAGGCCCCGATTCCACATGCTGTGTAGACTCCAATTACCCGAGGACTTAGAGATCAAACAGCCCAACTGTGCTCCACAATAAAAGAGGAACTCAGTTTTACTGTGCACTGCATACTTCAAGACTGTGCGAAACAATGCATCGCATTGATGTCCTCCTGTGCCCCAAACCTTCCTGAAATTGTCCCCTCTTATGCCAGCAACATCTCTATAAAGTGGACAGTGGAGAGAGTCAGAGATTTAAAAGGACTGCCCAAGGTAGCACGGCTACCACACATGGCTTGGACCACACGCTCCTACTTTGCTAAGCACAGAGAATTTAAAAATTGTCACTGATTTGTATTTTCATGTATATTTGAAAAGTGTAGCATTGGAAGATGAGGAAAATTATATCGGCCCTTAGCTGAGCTATGGCATAGATGCTGAGGACTTGAAAGAAAACAGGAAAGCCAGCAAAAGGCCAAGGGCCAGAGACTGGAATTTTTCAAATTTTATTTTTCTCCTCTCTCATAGTACAAACATAGTACATCATAATCAGGATTTCTAGTGAGGCACGGCACGGCCAAAAATTAGTCTTTTTTTTTTCCCAACAATTATGTCAGTTCATAGGTAAATATTCTGGAAAATGCAATCACTTTGAACATATAAGATTAAGGAAAGCCAAAAGGTTTGGGAGAGAAAATTTTCTTTGTAGACCTCTAAGTATGTCGGCAACAATGGAGATCTAAGCCCACAAATCGAATTCATTTTCCCATATACCAGTATTTTAAAACATACTTTTAGCTTTCAGGACAAAAGCTATTTAATTAAGAATAGTGCACTAAAGTGATAACAAAATTTCAGGATGTTTTGAGAGGTGACTTCACCTGCATAGCAATCAGGTTATTCATATTTCTACTTGCTTACGGGCTTCTCTATAAACGAATGATACAGGAACCTTAAATGGTTCCATGGTCCCCTTTGATGTAGAAAGTGAAAAATAAATGTTTGAGATATAGTTGAAGCTCTATCACAACATCAGGATCAGGATTATAGCTCAAAAGGCAAAGGCAGATATCTTTTAGGCTGAGCATTCTTTACTGAAAGCATGCATTTATAATAAAAATTGACCTTAACCTTAAGAGGAAATGATCTTGCAGGGTTTTCTATTTTGGAACTAATATGCTAAATTGTTTCTCATTTGATGGTCTTAAAGAGCAGTTAGTATGACTTTGAAAGCAACATTTTTCAAGTACTGTAAACATGCTAGTGTAGAAAACTAGAGAGAAGCAAAACTGTCTCATTTGTGAGATTCCTAAACAATCTGTCTTAAATTTAGTTGTTTACTCTCAAATATCGAATGCTCTTCCCAACATGCCACTATACCCACACATTGTTTATTTAGTGATTTTTGTGAAATTTACACCTAAATGACTTATGGTCACACTTCAAATTGTCTTGAAGATATTGAAAGCTGAAATAATGCAAGAACTCAAAGTGCTCACTCTATTTTGAATAACTTGCCACTATGAGAATAAACCTGGAGATATTTATTTTCTGCTACTAATTTTGCATCTATTAATTCTTTTACTGTAATAGCCCTCAACTAGAAAGTTAAAAATCAGATTGTTGATAATCGTGAAATAGGATATTGTAATCCATTACAAAACGACACTATTATGCGTATGTGTAAGAATCAAGATGTCTTATGAATTAGCACCAAACGCTGGATAAAATGAACCACCTGCCACAGAATCTTCCCCTGTGCAAATCCAGCAATGCTAAGCAGGTCCTCCGGGTTGTAGAAGTCACGGCCAGATCATGGGTTTCTGCACACAGTGACGGTTTCTGTGGGAAAAATGTAGCAGGGAATGTCATGCTACTTACCTTGCTTTATACCACAACTGTTGCAGGCAAAGATTCTCCGACTGCTTCCCAGTTTTGCTCCGGATCTAGAGAGAAACAGTGTCCCTGACTAGTTACTTCTTAGGTGTTCCTTAGGACATAGAGATTTTGGAAGATAATTTGGCATGCTGTCCTTAGTGGTCCCTCTCAGTTTAAAGCCTTAAAGATGGACAAACGTACCTTGGCTTCTACAGGCTCTGAAATTCGGGGCAGTCAAACTGGCTCCAAAAACCTTTCCCGGGAAATGAGCACAGTTTCTCGTAGAGCCACTAGATGGCGCATGACAACCATTTGTGCCAGCCATCCACGGGCTTCCCATCTGTCAATAACTTCCCGAATGTGTTCTAAAACAATTCCTCAAATGTGTTGTCTAATAGCGACAACTTCGCTATTAGATTATCATCATTTCAATCTTTATATGGAAATTTAAATGGTTCTGATTTATGTTTTTGAATTAGACGAAATCTTCACTGGAAGAGACTATAACAGAAAGTGCATTTGCTATGTACCAACGTTAATAAACACTGGCACTTAAAGCTGAATTAAGATACAAATATTAAATGTTGGGGCTTCCCTGGTGGCGCAGTGGTTAAGAATCCGCCTGCCAATGCAGGTGACACGGGTTCGAGCCCTGGTCCGGGAGGACCCCACATACTGAGGAGCAACTAAGCCCGTGTGCCACAACTACTGAGCCTGCGCTCTTGAGCCCGCAAGCCACAACTACTGAGTCCGTGAGCCACACCTACTGAAGCCCGTGAGCCTACAGCCCGGGCTCCGCAACAAGAGAAGCCACAGCAATGAGAAGCCCACGCACCGCAACGAAGAGTAGCCCCCGCTCACCGCAACTAGAGAAAGCCAGCGCGCAGCAACAAAGACCCAAAGCAGCCAAAATAAATAAATAAAATAAATAAATTTAAAAAAAATGTTACCCATTTATCTACCAATGCTTCAACAAATTTTAATAAGTGAAAATTGTGTAGTAAATGTTACCTGTGCTTCTAAAATGTTGAAAGAACATTTTATTACCAGAAATCAATTAAGTATCTGAAAGTGAAGACATCAGTTCCATGTTTTACAGTTGGGCCACCAATATAATGTTAAAATTAAATAAGTGCTGGAATTTCAGCAGCTTCATACTGGATGTAGAATAAATCTGAAATTCAGGGACAAAAATGATCAAGTGAAGCACTTTGTAGATTATTTTCCCCCCATAGCAAAATATGACCACCCCCTTGCCTTAATAAATGTAAGCGCCTATAAAGAAAATAGACTAGTAAAATGTACAAGTTCTATAGTAGGGCCAGTTTTCTCTTTTGTGTCCTTTATTACTAAGTATAGGTATGAGATAATGAGATGCTCTTAGGAATGAGTATTTTTACGACATAATTTTTTTAGTCTATTTGTTGATAAGCCTTAATAATAATAACGGCTTTATCACGATGTTCAGAAGGGCGTGAGAAGAACTGTTCAAAAGTGAGTTCCACACCTGTGGAGATCATCAACAAATCTCTCAGATCCTTTCCACTTTTAAGAATCAATGATTAAAAAAAAAAAGGAGCATTTAAATTCTTTCCCCCTTCTCAAAATAGGTGTGATATTTCTTCTAGGCCGGTCTCTACCCCAAAGAAAAGAATGGTCTCACTTTTAGAGTTACTGGCTGTTTGTTTGAACTGAAGAATTAGTTGCATTTCAAAATAAAGACATGCCTAATGAAATGATTAAAACATACAGAGCATTAAATTATAAGCAGATGGGGGTGAGAGGGGGTGGGGGGAGGTGAGTTTGCTAGAGACCCGAGACCAGGAACACTGACAGCTTTGGGTTTTTCTCCACAATACAGAAGATGATTGTTTAAGCAATAAAAGATAAAACCACCTCTGAAAGATAAATCTTTTTTTTTTTGATAGACAGGAATATTCAAGAAGAGCCAGAAAGTAAAATCCATATGTATTATAATGGTTTAAAGAGACGGCTGCTATTGAAGGAAACTGGATATTCACAATGATGCTGGGAAAGGGAACCAGGATGCTTGCAAGTGTATCATCAGAGCGAGAGGTCCTATGTGAGTGAAGAGCATCAGAGGGCCCAGGATAAGCCATGGTTCAGGGTTTGCAGTCTTCAGAAAAAAGGCATCTCCTCGGCTGTTGTCTGGTCCCGGTTATTCATGTAACCCTGTCTTTCTCCCCTCCTCCCCCAAATTTATGATTTTAAATGCCGCCCCATATAGTTAAAAGATAAGAGTTTGATGAGATCAAGTTTAGAATAGCTAAAAAAGAAGTTTGGCGAATGGGAGCAATTCACAGACTGTACAAATTGTCTCAGTGACACTACATTACAGCAGAACCCATGAGAGTTTTATCTCAGGTTTCTATCAGGCCGCATTCAAGGGGAGCTGGTTCCCTGGAAACAGGCATTTTTTTTTTTTAAATCTATGTTGTGTCTCTCTCTTTCCTGGATATACGATGGCAGTTTCGACCCATCTGAGTTGCCCTCCCGAACAGCGGCACTGATTGTCTTCCAGTGTGGGTTAATGGATGTAGGTCTAAAGATAAAGGAAATAAACCCTCTAAGATTTTGTCTAATTTTTAAAAGGCGTCTCACCTTCCTAAGTGGTGTGTCTTTGTCCTGGATGTCTGCAAGGGAGAGGACAGCCCTGCTGTGGTGACTGTGGCTGGTACCCCGGGGCCAGGGCCAGGGCCAGGGCCGGGCTCAGAGTGAGGGCCAGGGTCATCTTCAGAATTGAAAGCAGTTCTTGCTTTAATAACAGAGAGAACACGCTGACGATGAGTGGGGTGTACACACTCACACACACACACAGACGCTCTCTCCAGGGAGGAATTTGCTGCCCTTGCTCTCTTTCACGTAAGACCCCGTCTCCCATCCGTTTGAGCTGCCCCTGTGCGTGGCCGCAGCACTCGTATGTCTGGCCACGTGGCCGGGAGCACTGCTCTGAAAACTGACCAGTTACTGCAGGATCTTGTTTCCCCAGCACCATCCGTGGACCTTGAGCACCGCTCAAACCTAAAGTTGGAGGAACAAGCTATCCATTCCACTCTGCCTCGTGCCTTACTGAAACTCTCAGAGTCATCTCTGCCAGGAGACCAGGTCTGCGTGTTTAGCAGCTGAGGGAGAGTGTCTCCTTCCCAAATAATTTGCCCCATTTACTGGGAAGGTCGAGGTTCAATGGAAGGCTTAGCTACACCCAACCCTGTTGGCCTGGTTTAGGAATAGTGACGCCCCTTCCCGCCTCCCCTCTCTGACCACTGTAAGACTCTTTTTTCTTTGATTTTTTTCAAGTTCTGTTGAATGTGTCCGAGAGTATGATTCTTTCAGTCCTTGGAAAGTAAATGACCATAAATGTAGAAATTTAACATTTATGTACAAAAATATACAAATAATATGTACTGACATTCTACCCTTAAATTTGGAAATTTGACAGTGCTCCCATTCCTTTATGAGAAAAGAACATTTTTGCAGAGGTTGAGACCATCTATCTCTACTGTCACTGGCTAGAGTGGAGGGTGAGGGCCCAGAAGCTGGGATGGGGGTGGGGAATTACTTGGCAGCTGAAAAAGCAAAGCTTATCAGGGCTTGGTGAGGACATGAGACAGAGCTGCCTGGTGGGGGGACAGTGTGGGGAGAGTTATGCTCCCTGTGGGAGTGGAAAGGAGCCGAAGACCCATGAGAACGGCTCCTTCTCTCTGTACGTCCGTGGCCCTGCCCACCTCTTCCTGGTCCCTGCAACATCCTACAGGAGCAAAGGGATGACTGCAACCAGGCTGGGAAGAGACCATACCCTGATCTTAGGTTCTGGCTCCGCCCCATCAGGCACAGCCGTGGGAAGACCTGGAGTTACGTCCTCCAGAAACTCAGTTGAGTGGTTGCCATCATCGTTGCCCTCATCATCATAGTTGTAGTAGAAGCCAACCTGTCGAGAGCTTACCTCCTTTAAGGTACTGTTGTAAGCACTTCACATGCATCGTGCCATCTAAAGCTTGCAGTCACCCTATGAACCTATTGCCATGTTCACGCCGAGTCCTGGTCAGAATAGTGCCTGGCTCGTGATAAGAGCTCCAGGAAGAAGAGTCATGGCCAGCGTTCCGTATGAGGCACTTGCAGAACGGTCCTTCGAAAGAGGACAGAGGTACCATAGAGCGATTCGTCAACACGAGTTCACTAACTCCTGTTCAGTGTCCTTGCGGAGGATCCCAGGCTGCTGGCCCCGCAGGTCTCACTGCCCCGGCTGTCACACTGGGCATTTCAAAGTCGGCTGGCTCAGTCTACAGGGGGTTCAGAGACATGCATGGGCTACCCTGGTCCTGGAGACCTGAGGATGTGGAGTAGAGATGAGATGCAGAGTGACAGAAAAGTGTAAGGGAGAGTGGCACAAGGTACATGTCTGGAGACATATGCCTGTCACAGCCTCAGCTCCAGGCAGTATTCCGGGCCCAAGGAGCATCTGAGGAGGTGGGTAAAGATGCAGACACCCATCCCCAGAGCTGCTAATTTGCTGAGTCTGGGTTGGGTCAGGGAATCTGCATTTTAATCAAATTTCCAGGTGCTCCCAAAGCTGGAGGTCCAAACTTAAAGGAGACAGATCAGAGTGGATGGACTAGGGACCAGAGGAGGGGGGAGGCTTTGAGTGGCCCTGACCTCTATCACAACTAAGGTCATTTTTTTTTTTTTGAGACTAGTACTAACTTTTATATCAAAACCAGACAAAGTCTGTATGAAAAAAGAAAACTATAGCGGTCTTACCTATAAACATAGATGCAAAAACTCTAAACAAAGTATCAGCCAGTGGAATCCAACGATGTATTAAAAAAAGTTTTCATGATCAACTTGGAATGCAGAATTGGCTGAACATGATAAAAAGCTATCAAAGCTTGAGTGACACATTCTAACATATATATATATATACACATATATAGGTATATATATATATATTTGAAGTATTAAGACTCTGAAAGAGTTATGCCAATTTTGAAAAATAAGGATAAAGAGGGGAGGCTGATTCTACCAGATAGTAAGATATACTACAAAATTATATCCTTACAACTAAGCTCATTTATCTCAAATCTTCACCTGATTAAATACGGAATCGTAAGAGATTGAAATTGAGGGGGACTCCCCACACTTTCCAGAAACATAAACTGCAATTCTTCAGCACTGGGTGCCTGGAAGGAGAAAGAGAGACAAGACAAAACCATGCATCCTGCCTTTGGGAGCTGATGCCCGGAAGATGAAACAAGGCTCAGATTAGCTCTGAGGTCCCCGGAGCACAGTTCAGGGCTCTGACCAGCCAGGAGGAGGCTGAGGCGCGCCTCTCTCAGCCTGTCATCCAGCCGCCTGGATGGAAACAGCTGAACTTCAAAAGAAGCCTGGGGTTTACCCAAAGGCAGCTGTGGTTGTGTGGGTGGGTGACACACCCAGGGGAGCTGCAAAAAGAGCTGAAGAACAGGAAGAGAGAGAGACGGATTCAGGAAGGAATGAACAGCCTTAGGATTGGGCTTTATTTAGGAAGGAGGTGGGCATACTTGGAAATGTCTTCCACATTTGTGTTTTCATCAACACTGAATTGTAAAATCACCCTGATAATCCCTTGAACATCCATGCAGAGAAGTTGTTTCACGGTGATTCCACCTGAAATCATTTCCTGCACTCATACTTTAAGGATTGCCGTTAAAACGTCCTGGGAGCCAGGAGGCAAAGAACCTGGGGCATCCATGTCACTCCCAACAGATGCTTTTGTGAGTTCTTTTTTTCACTTAAGAGGCAGTGATTCTAGAGAATCCGGCTAAGGGGTGGAGAAAACCCCGAACAAACAAAAGAAAGCCACTCAGGATTTGGAAGACAGAACAGCTAAGAGCCCGAACCATGTTCTGTCTTAGGAAGACAACAGAAGACAGAGCCCCTAGCAGTTTCACAATAGGCGAGATGATGTTATCGAAGGAATCGCTTTCAGTGGCTTAAGTTACGGGAGGGAAAACATGGGCTCAGAGCTTGAAGAAGTTCAAAAAAAAAGAAAAAGAAAAACCAAACCAGGGATTGTGCAGAACAAGAGAACAAGCAAAACAAGGGAATGAACTGCCAAAGAAAGGGGAATTTCCATCCCTGGAGCTATTCTGAGCGAGAGGAGGGAACTCTTTATTACAGGTTGTTTGGAATAATGAACTCGATCCCAGTGCGATGCATGGGAATGGACTAAATGACCCTGGCCAAGTTCCTTCCAGTCCAAACAACTCCATAATTATTGACCCAGGTGGCCAAGGGTTGGTCTCAGAGGAGGAAGAGTCCGTTTTCAAATGACTTTCAAGGGCTCAGTTGCCAGCAGTGCTTTGTCACTGACTGGATCGTTTTCAAGTCATTTTGTTTGGCGAAAACTCCAATAGGGAGGCCCCCTCAGCAACCGGTTTTGAGCCTTTGCCGAGGGTCTCCAGGTTTCAAACATTTCTGGCCAAATTTAATTCCCAGTTGCATCACGCAGGCTCTGGAAAGGTCCCAGAGGTCTCCTGCGGAATTCTGCTGCTCCCTGGAGAAAGGGAGGTGGCAAAGGCCCTCCATGTTTTCTCTTGCTAGAAAGTTCCATCCATTGGCCTCTAAGGCTGGTTGATGGAGTTTCTCCCCAAAGATGTCGAGCAGAGTCTACCTCGATCCTGTTTTCGGTCACTTGGGGTGAGCTGAAAATGACTCTGGCCTCCTGGTCTGCATTTTTGCTGTTTTGTCACCTCTGTAGCTTGACATGAGGTTCACCCCCATGCCCCCCAAGAAAGTCAGACTCCCAATGGGTTTGAATTCTCCACTCCTCTCTCATCTTCCAGTCTCGGGGAGACCATTTTAAAAAGAATTTTAGGAAACTGGCTTCAACCTTTTATGTACTTATACAATTAATATTTCATGACAATAATTTAGTTTAAAAAAAGCATCAACCCTGATTTTTTCAGGCTTCAGCAGCGTGAGGGATAAATGACCCCACCTTGATGAACAAACCATGTCTCCCTGGCTCTGGTCCCCCTCACATAACACGTAACATGTAGGGCCTCTTGAAGCCTCAGAAGGTTCTTTTTTTTAAATCAATTTAATTTTATTTTTTATTTACTTATTTTTTAGCATCTTTATTGGAGTATAATTGCTTTACAATGGTGTGTTAGCTTCTGCTTTATAACAAAGTGAATCAGCTATACATATATCCCCATATCTCCTCCCTCTTGCGTCTCCCTCCCACCCTCCCTATCCCACCCCCATGCTAACACATATATATGGAATCTCAGAAGGTTCTTTTTTAAATTTTTTTTGCGGTATGCGGGCCTCTCACTGCTGTGGCCTCTCCCGTTGTGGAGCACAGGCTCTGGACGCGCAGGCTCAGCGGCCATGGCTCACGGGCCCAGCCGCTCCGCGGCATGTGGGATCTTCCCGGACCGGGGCACGAACCCGTGTCCCCTGCATCGGCAGGCGGACTCTCAACCACTGCATCACCAGGGAAGCCCTCAGAAGGTTCTTGAAAGAGCTCTCCCAACAGTCACAGAGAGTCAGTCCACCCTGGTTCCCCTCCCCAGGAAGCTGCATGGAAGGGGCAATTTGTCACCATTGCTGCTGCCAGGACCCACAGTGACAAAATGGATCTCCTGACAAGCTTGCTGGTTCCAGGTGGTTCCAAACTGGCAAAGCCAGGGGCCCCAGCAGTGCTATATTCCTCAGAGTCCTCTGCATGGTGAAGACACAGGTTCAATCCTGCTGAAATGTGGAAAGACCCCTCTCCCTTAGCCTCTACCCATCCCACACTGTCTCTATGTCTCTGTAAATAAGACTCAAACACCAGTCACTCTGCTTGGCCAAGGTCTTAGTACCTGGTTCAGAGAAAATTCTCCCCCACCAGGGACAGCAGAATCCCCTCCTGCACTGGGCTCCCAGGGGCCCTACCCAGTCAAGTCAGAATTCAGCTGTGGTTCTTGCTGGCATTTCCAACTCCAAAACCCATACTTTTTTTTTAGTTATACGCTACGATTCAGTAATTCCTTCTCAGTCACTTTTTCTAGAAAATAATTCTGAGTACAGGAAAGTTCATAGGCACAAAAATATTTACTGAAATATCATTTAGGAGAGTAAGAAATTAGAAGTCACTGAAATGTCTGACCATTAAAAAATGGGTGGGTAAATTATGAAACGTCCTCTTCAAAGGAATGGTACACAGCCATTAAAAATTGTTTACAGGACTTCCCTGGTGGCACAGTGGTTGAGAGTCTGCCTGCCGATGCAGGGGACACGGGTTCGTGCCCCGGTCCGGGAAGATCCCACATGCTGCGGAGCGGCTGGGCCCGTGAGCCATGGCTGCTGAGCCTGTGCGTCCGGAGCCTGTGCTCCGCAACGGAAGAGGCCACAACAGTGAGAGGCCCGCGTACCGCAAAAAAAAAAAAAAAAAAAAATTGTTTACAGAGGCTTTGTAGTAACAAGGAAAATGTTTGTCAAATAAGATTAAGTGAAAAAGGCAATCAGAATACAGAATTTTACATTCAAATGATTGTAATGATATTAAAGAAAACTGAAAATATGCATAAAAGGTCAGGAGTCTTTAGGTAGTAGAATACTGGGTGATTTAACAAATACATCTCTTTTCTGAATATATCAAATTTCATCCAGTGAGACTAGCCCTTAAATAATGGAAAAATAAGTGTTAAAAAAAAGAGAGACAAAAGAGCCTCATCCCCATTTCCATACAGGTGAAAATGAAGTCTGTATGAGCTGGTGGAGGACACACAAGTTCAGCATCCCCACTGGACACTCCGGCAGCTAATGTCCCTTCCTAAGTAAACATGACGGGGTCTAAATGCCACACCAGAAGATTGGCCATCAGAAACGTGGTCTCTGTCAATTCTGAGTATTTCCATGACAGTATGAACACCTGTCATGGGTCCAGCCTTATCTCGCTGAAAATGAATATAAATTAAGGCCCATTTAGGAACTCTTTACAATTCCAGAAGGAATTATTATCTCTCAGGTCTGCCCTTCCTCTGCTATACTCAACTCGGGGTGCTGAGGCCGGGACTCCGCACACCCCATTACTGCTCCGCGAGCTCCCTGTGAGGCTCGGCCAGTAGGGAGAGCAGAAGGGAGACGGAGGAGGGAGAGGCTTGCTCCCTCCTCTTGGCTTCCTGTTTCTGAGCACCTCTCCAGACCTTGCTGCTTCACGGCGGCAGCTGCAGTTCCTTCCCGAGACACGGCTGAATCCATTTTGCAATTTTCCCAGCACTTACAGAACTAGCCTCGTGCTGCCCCTTTAGAGACACATATTTTGGCCAGTGCTTCCTCCTCAGACGTCTGGGTCCCACCCCACTGCTCCCTCTTCTAAGCTTCTAAATTTTAATAATCCGAACTTTCCTTTTGTTCTTCCATCCCTAGGGGATGGTTGTTGCCTTCTGCAGTAGCTACCTCTGCAATGCCTTAAAGTGGTCTTTTTAAGCCTTTCAGTTACTTAATAATTTTTTTAACCTTCCTAAAAATTCTTTACATTAAATTATCTCTGTCCAAATAGTGGGAATGGCTTCTGTGTCCTGAATGTACCTTGACTGCTATGATACACATTTCCGGAAGGGGAGAGTCACTTGGGTGACGTCAGGATACCTAGACTATCAGTTCATTATCCATTTCCTCTTACAGATATTCAACATTACCTCAAATGAATCCTTCCTATAGGCTTTTGAATCTGCTCAGATCTCACAGAATAAAAATAATCCTTTCTTGATTCCCAATCCCCTGCCAGTGGCCACCCTCTCTCTTTCTCATCCTCTCAATAACCAGACTTCTTAGAGTTCTTTACTTCTTGCAAACACCTCCATTGTTGCCCTACTGCCATATTTTTTATCTATTGCAGTGGCCTCTTAACTGATCTGCCCTTTCCCCCTTTCCCCTCTCCCAGGGCATTCTCTAGATTGCAGCTGGAGCAATCAGCTAAAGAAGAAAATCTAAGCATGTCACCTCTCAACTTAAAGCATGTCAATGACTTCTTTTCAGTCTTAGGAAAAAACAGAAATCCTTCCCAAGACCTCCCAGGCCCTGGCCCACTGCCAACCTCACCTAACACCCTTCTCTTTCCTGTTCTCTGTTTTCCAGCCACCTGGCCTTCTCCTGTTCCCTCCTGTCCCAGGGCCTTTGTACATGCTAGTTTCATCATCTGGGATGTCTATTGATTCTTCATACCTCAGTGCAATGATCATTTCTGAGGGAAACCTTCTCTGATTCGCCCTCCCATGCCCCGGGCTTGGTGAGGGCCCCTTTGCAGAGAGCTATGTACCTACCTCTCCTTGGAGACACTTCCACAGTTGCAGTTTTACATTTATTCCTGTGGTTCACTGGTTGATGTTGGTCTCCCCACAAGTTGCATGCTCTAGATCGGGGACCATATCTGTCTTACTTTGCCCGTGAATTCTCAGGCCCAGAACTGGCTCTTCCACACAATAGATATGTATTTGTTGAGTAGATGAATGAGTTT
The DNA here is from genome assembly GCF_963924675.1 of Phocoena phocoena. Classification (NCBI taxonomy): domain Eukaryota; kingdom Metazoa; phylum Chordata; class Mammalia; order Artiodactyla; family Phocoenidae; genus Phocoena; species Phocoena phocoena. The sequence goes on from NC_089234.1 coordinate 12,583,209, forward strand.
GATGATCTCAGGATGCAACATTTTCGATACCTTTACACCATGGAATCTTTCTGTATGTTTAAATGGAAAATGTTGCCTGGATGTTAAGAAATGCTGTTTCAAGCTGAAAGACTACAGATTAAGCCACTACAAGCTGAAGAGGAAAATCCATGACAATATCTTCCTGATTTAAAACCAAAAGAAACTTCTTTTAGGCATCGCTTAAAATTAGAAATGTATTTTCAAACAGGAAGAAGGCAGATATGTGTTTCACTTACTGTCTAAAGCAGAAAAGTTAGATATGTTATAGTAATGGAAGCAAAACCTTTGATGAGAAACAAAACTTAAGTACAACTTGCTGACTGAATCCAGGAGGGACAACTCGCTAGAAGGGTTTGGAAAAGAATGTCTTTTAAGATATACACTTTTTATTTTGACATAAATTAAGATTTTTAGAAAAATTGAAAGATAACACAGAGAGATCCCATACACCCTTCACACAACTTCCCTCGTTGTTAAACGTCTTATATAGTCATGGCACATTTGTCAAAAGTAACCAACGCTTGTACGTTGCTATGAACTAAACTCCAGAATTTATCTTGATTTCATGAATTTTCCCACTCATATCCTTTCTTCTGTTCCAGAATCCAATCCAGGGTACCACATTGTATTTAGAAAATTTCCTTCTTCAAGGAAGAAAAAAAGGGCCCCCAAACCTATTACTGATAATATGGGGAACTGAGTCTAAATTCACTGGCTGAGATGATCTGGGAACAACTTCTGTTAATAAACAATAACAGTGTTTATTTTTAATAAGTACTTATTGAGCATCTATTGTATATGTTACATTATCTATGTATATTTTATATAATATAGATTATAACAATAGTTTTGTCTCAAGCAATCGTATGCACTACCTGACTTAATAGTTACCAAATCCCATGTCATTGGTGTAATTATCACTTGTTTTACAGATGAAAGAACTAAGTCTTGGGGAGTTAAAATTGCTCAAGATTATACAACTAGTTATACTAGTTGTGTACTAGTATACTAGTTGTATACTAGGCAGAGACTAGTCTCCAACCCCTGTCAGCTGGACTCCAAAGTTTAGCATATTAATCACCATGAGAAAGTACCAGTTAATGCTCACTACATGGATATATCAGTGGTCCAGTTACCTATTGATGCTTAAAAGACCATTTCAAAATTGGTTATTTATTTATTTATTTATTTATTTAATAAATTTATTTATTTATTTTTGCCTGCGCTGGGTCTTAGTTGCTGTGCGCAGGCTTTCTCTAGTTGCGGTGAGCGGGGGCTCCTCTTCGTTGCAGTGCACCGGCTTCTCATCGTGGTGACTTCTCTTGTTGCAGAGCATGGGCTCTAGGCGCACAGGCTTCAGTAGTTGTGGCTCGCAGGCTCTAGAGTGCAGACTCAGCAGTTGTGGCGCATGGGCTTAGTTGCTCTAAGGCATGTGGGATCTTCCTGGGCCAGGGCTGGAACCCCTGTCCCCTGCATTGGCAGGCGGATTCCCAACCACTGCGCAACCAGGGGAGCCCCCAAAATTGGTTATTTAAACAACAGCTGTTTTAGTATGCTCATGTTCTGTGGGTCAGAAATTCAGGTAAGGCACAGTAGACATGGCTCATCTCTGCTTAGATGGACTCAAATGGCTGAGGATGACTGGCATGGCTCACTGGGCATTACACGCCGGGGACCCTAGTTCTGGCTCTTGGCTGGGTTCCTTGACTCTTCTCCATATCACAACTTTTGGCCCGGAGGCTCCACAGTGGGTTTTTCATTTGCATGTCTGACGCTGGGTTGGAGTAGTTGGATGAGCTGGGGCTAGTCAGGCATCTTTCTCTCTCCAAGCTGCCTTTCTACGCAGCTAACTTGGCTTCCTCACAGCAGGGTGGTCTTTAAGGAATTTGTCTTAGATGGCAGCTGCCTTCCTTCAGAATGACCATGGCAAGAGGTGGCCTGGAAACGGACAGAATATCCCTTCTTTATTGGTCAAAGCAGTCAGAGTCCATCTAGATTCAGGGCAAGGGGAGACAGACCCCACTTCTGGATGGGGAGGAGTGTCAAAAAATGTCACCATTTCAATTCATCATAATCAGGTACATCAGAATTACTCTCAGTGTTTTGGAATACTATATATATTTTACACTGTTTTATTTCTTTTTAGGATAAACACTGCTTATAAATTTAATGTTATCACTCTTGTATGAGTTTTCAGGTTCTTATAACAGTAACTATACGTTAGATAACTCAGAAATGTCTACAGCGATCACAGCAGGACATCAAGGTGGAGGGTAGATAGAACAGAAAGGGTAACAATATTCTGTTATTTACAAACCCTGATGGTTAAAACATAATGACTCCCAGGAGAGCAGTGGACAGCTGAAGAAGCCTTGAAATGGGATGCTGTTATTAATGTTTCAATCTCCTCTGTTTTTATGATTTCCTCTCTCTTGCTTACCTTAATTTTTTTAAGGTGTTGGGTTTTTACTGGTTTCATTGGTCTTTTAGCATTGTATTTCTCTAAATGTCATTGTTCTTTTTTACAACTTTGTAAGCCCTTTTATGGATTTTTAAAAATTAAAGTTTTTAATTTTGAGATGACTGTAGATTCAAACAAGTTGCCAAATATGATGCAATTTTCTTGTAGCCTTTGCCTAGTTTCTCCCAATGATGACATCTTGTAAACTATAGTATAGTATCACAAATGGGATATTGACATTGATAAGGTCAAGATGCAGAACATTTCTATCACCACAAGGATCCCTCAAGGTGCCCTTTTATAGCCACATCCACTTTATAGCCACATCCACTTCCTTCCCAATCCAATCCCCCTTTAAGCCATGGCAAGCACTAATGTGTTCTCCATTTCTATAATTTTGTCATTCAAGAATGTAACATAAAGGGGAAGACGTATGTATGTAACCTTTTGGGACTGGCTTCTTTCACTCTCTGTAATTCTCTAGAGATTCACTCAGATGGCTGTGTATATCAAGAATTCATTCCTTTTTATTTCTGAGTAGTATTCCATGGTATGGATGGACTGTAGTTGAATCATTCACCTGTTGAGGAACATCTGGGTTGTTTCCAGTTTGTGGCTATTCCAAATAAATCTGCTATAAACATACACTTACAGGTTTTGTGTGAACACAAGTTTTCATTTCTCTAGGATAAATTTCCAGGGTCCAGTTGCTGGGTGGTATGATAATTGCACGTTTAGCTTTTTAAGAAACTACCAGACAGCTCTATTTACAATAGCCAAGACATGGAAGCAACCTAAGTGTCCATCGACAGATGAATGGATAAAGAAGATGTGGCACATATATACAATGGAATATTATTACCCAGCCATAAAAAGAAACGAAATTGAGTTATTTGTAGTGAGGTGGATGGACCTAGAGTCTGTCATACAGAGTGAAGTAAGTCAGAAAGAGAAAAACAAATACCGTATGCTCACACATATATATAAAATCTAAAAAAAAAAAAAAGGGTTATGAAGAACCTAGGGGCAGGACTGGAATAAAGATGCAGACATAGAGGATGGACTTGAGGACACGTGGAGGGGGAAGGGGAAGCTGGGATGAAGTGAGAAAGTGGCATGGACTTTATACTACCAAATGTAAAATAGCTAGTGGGAAGCAACCGCATAGCACAGGGAGATCAGCTGGGTGCTTTGTGACCACCTAGAGGGGTGGGATAGGGAGGGTGAGAGGGAGACACAAGAGGGAGGAGATAGGGGGTTAGATGTATATGTATAGCTGATTGACTTTGTTATAAAGCAGAAACTAGCATACCATTGTAAAGCAATTATACTCCAATAAAGATGTTAAAAAATGTATATATATACATATATAGACATATATATACACATATACATATATGTGTGTGTATATATATGACATAAATGGATCAAACTCTACACACAGTTCTGTATTCTCCTATTTTCACACAATACTGTTGGCACATATGGACTATTAATGGCTGCTTAGTATTTCATTATATGGATGTGCCATAAAGAATTTAATTTTCTTAAAGCAGACATTTAGAGAGTAACCAGGTTTTGTTATTGAGGTCATTAAGGTGCTGTAGTAAACATTTTGTCCAAAAAAAAAAATAAATAAAAAAGAGAAAAACAAAAGAAACTGCCAGACAGTTTTTCAGGGGGGCTCTACCATTTTACATTCTCGTCAGCGATATAGGAGTGATCCAGTTTCTCTACGCCATCTCCAGCCTTTGCATTTTTGCTATTTTAATTTTAGCCATTCTGATAGGTGTGTAGTGATAGGGCATGGTTTCAGTTTGCATTTCCCTAATGGTTAATGATGTTGAACCTCTTTTCATGTACTTATTTGCCATCTGTATATTCTCTTCAATGAAATATCTGTTCATGTCTTTTGCCCCTTTTCTAATTGGATTGTTTGATTTCCCACCATTGAGTTTTGAGAGTACTTTGTATATTCTAGATTCCAGTCCTTTGTTGGGTATACGGTTTGCAAATATTTTCTCCTACTCTGAAGCTTGTCTCTTCATCCTCTTAACAGGGTCTTTTTTGGAGCAAAAGTTTAAAAATTTTATGAAGTGAGTTTATCAAGTTTTCCTTCTGTGGTGTGTGATTTTGGTGTTATATCTAATTCTTTGCCTATCCCTAGATTCTAAAGATTTTCCCTAAAACTTTTAGTTTTATCTTTTACATTTATGTTAGTATCTGTTTTGAGTTAACTTTTGGATAAAGTTCAAGACTTAGGTCAAGATTAATTTTCCCCCCTATGGATATCCAATTGCTCCAGCACCATTTTTTAAAACGGCTATCTTTTTTTTTTTTTTTTTTTTTTTTTGCGGTACGCGGGCCTCTCGCTGTTGTGGCCTCTCCCGTTGCGGAGCACAGGCTCCGGACGCGCAGGCTCAGCGGCCATGGCTCCAGGCCTAGCTGCTCCGCGCCATGTGGGATCTTCCCAGACCGGGGCACGAACCCATGTCCCCTGCATTGGCAGGCGGACTCTCAACCACTGCGCCGCCAGGGAAGCCCAAAACGGCTCTCTTTTATACACTGAACTGCTTTTGCACCTTTGGAAAAAAATCAGTTGGGCATATTTGTGTGGGTCTACCCCTGGGTTGTCTATTCTGTTCCATTGATCTATGAGTCTATTCCTCTGCCAGTGCCATCCAGGCTTGATTACTGTAGCTATATAATAAATCCTGAAATCAGATAGACTGATCCTTCTAACTTACTTTTTATTTTTAAAAACTTGTTTTAGCCATTGTAGTCCCTTTGCCTTTCCATACAAATTTTAGAATAATCTTGCCTATATCTACAAAGATCTTACAGAGCTTTTGATATGAATTATATAAAACCTGCTTATATATTTGGGTAGAATTGGTATCTTTGCTACGGTGGGTCTTCCAATCCATGAATAAGTATGTCTATTTTATTAGATCTTTGATTTCCTTTATCAGTGTTATATAAATTCAGCATACAAGTCCTGTACATCTTTTGTTAGATTTATATTTAAGTATGTTAGTTTTTCAAATGGTAATAAATAAATAAGTGGTATTATATTTAAAATCTTCATATTATATTCATGGCTATTATTTAGAAATATACTTGATTTTTGCATATTTATCTTGTATCCTGTAACCTCGCTAAACTTGCTTATTAGTTCTATGAGTTTTTGGGGGTAGATTTCTTGGAATTTTCTATGGAGAAAATCATGTCATCTGTAAGTAGGTGCAGTTTTATTTATTTCTTTCCAATCTGTATGTCTTTTGTTTTCTTTTCTTGTCTCATCACACTGGTTAGAAAGACCGGCACCATGTTGAATAAGAGCGGTGAGAGTGCTTTGCTCCTGATGTCAGGGGGAAAACACTTAGTCTTTTGCCATTAGATGTAATGTTAGTTGTAGGTTTTTGGTAGATGCTCTTTCTCAAATTGAAAAAGTGCTCTTTAATTCATGTACCGAAATGTTCACTGCAGCTCTATTTACAATAGCCCGGACATGGAAGCAACCTAAGTGTCCATCGACAGATGAATGGATAAAGAAGATGTGGCACATACATACAATGGAATATTACTCAGCCATAAAAAGAAACAAAATTGAGCTATTTGTAGTGAGGTGGGTGGACCTAGAGCCTGTCATACAGAGTGAAGTAAGTCAGAAAGAGAAAGACAAATGCTGTATGCTAACGCATATATATGGAATCTAAGAAAAAAAAAAAGGTCATGAAGAACCTAGGGGCAAGACAGGAATAAAGACACAGACCTACTAGAGAATGGACTTGAGGATATGGACTTGAGGGGGAAGGGTAAGCTGTGACAAAGCGAGAGAGTGGCATGGACATATATACACTACGAAACGTAAAATAGATAGCTAGTGGGAAGCGGCCGCATAGCACAGGGGGATAGGCTCGGTGCTTTGTGGCCGCCTGGAAGGGTGGGATAGGGAGTGTGGGAGGGAGGGAGATGCAATAGGGCGGAGATATGGGAACATATGTATATGTATAACTGATTCACTTTGTCATAAAGCAGAAGCTGGCACACCATTGTGAAGCAATTATACTTCAATAAAGGTATTAAAAAAAAAGTGCTCTTTATTCCTATTTTTCTGAGAGGTTTTTTGTTTGCTTTTTCTTATCATGAATGGGTGTTGAATTTTGTCAAATGCTCTTTCTGCATATGTTGATGTGATCATATGATTTTTATCTTTAGCCTATCATTATGATGGATTACACTGATTGATTTTCAAATACTGAACCAACCTTGCATTCCTAAAATAAGCTCCATTTGGTCATGATATATAATTCTTATATTGCTTAATTCTACTTGCCAATGTTTAAGGACTTTTGTACCTCTACTCATGAGGAATAATGGTCCGTAGTTTTCTTTTTTTGTACCGTCTTTGCCTGGTTTTTGTATCAAGGTCATACTAACTTCATAAAATAAATTGGAAAATATTCCCTCCTCTTCTATTGTTTGAAAGAGTGTGTAGAATTAATGTTAATCCTGAAACTTTTGTTAAAATTCTCCAATAAAACATCTGAGTCTGGATATTTCTTTTGGGGGAGTTTTAAAATTATAAACTCAATTTTCTTAATAGTTACAGGGCTATTCAAATTATCTATTTTGTATTGGGTAAGTTGTGGTAGTTCGATTTTTTGAGAGTAATTGGTCCATTTCATCTAAATTGTTAAATGTATGTATGTAGATTGAAGTATTTCTTTATTGTCCCTTTGATGTTTTCAGTGTCTTTGGCAATACTCCATGTTTCATTCCTGATATTGGTCATTTGTGTGCGTCTCTGTTTTTCAGTCTTGCTAGAAGTTTGTCAATTTTATTTCTTTTCAAAGAACCAGCTCTTTGTTTCATTGATTTTCTCTATTTTTATATTGGTTTTAATTTCATTAACTGCTGCTTTTGTTAAAAAAATTTTTTTTTATTTTCTCTTTCCCAACTTCCTGTGATTCACTTAAACCTTTTTTAGAATTCGATTTCGATTTATCTAAAATCAAAATTCAAGTGTATCTCTTCCTAGAGCTTTTTAAGTGGTTGCTCCAGGTATCACATTATGAATACATAATTTATCAGTTTACTAGTGTCACCATCTTACCAGTTTGAGTGAAATGTAAAAAAAGTTATCTCCCTTTATGTCAACTTATTCTTCTTCATGTAATAAGATTGTGTTAAATATTTCCTTTAATACATTTAGAAACATGTCAGACAGTGTTATAATTTTTGCTTCAACCATCAACCATAATTTAAAAGACTCAAGGGAAGAAAGAAAGTCTATTGTACTGACCCATATTTTTGCTTGCTATATTCTTTCCTTCCTCCTGGTGTCCCAGGATTGCTTCTTTTATCATTTCATTTCTATTTAGAGAACTTCTATTAGCCATTCTCTTAGGGTAAGTCTGCTGGCAACAAATTCTCTTAGTGTTTCTTCATTCGAAAAATGTGTTGATTTCCTCTCCATTCCCGTAGGATATTTTTCTTGGACATAGGATTCTGGGTTGTCAGTTCTTCTCTTTCAGCACTTGAACAATGTTATGCCCCCTCCTCTGGCCCCCATGGCTTCCGGTAAGAAATTCACTGGCATTAGAATTTCCTCAGTGTGTTTTTCAGTGATTTCAAAATATTTTTTTTCAAGTTTGACTATAATGTGTCTTGATGTGGATTTCTTTGGGCTTATTCTGTTTGGAATTCACTCCGTTTCTTAAATCTAAAAATGTATGTGTTTTGCCAAATTTGGGATGTTTTAAGTCATTATTTCTTCCAGTGCTTTTTCAGCCTCACGCTTTTTTTCCCCCTATCCTTCTGGGAGTCCAATGGCTTAAATATTAGACCTTTTATTAAAGTGCCACAGGCCCCTGAGGCTCTGATCCCTTATTTTCAGTCTAATTTTTCTCTACTGTGTAGATTAGGGAGCTATTATTGTTCTGTCTTCAAATTTAATGATTCTTCCCTCTGTTCCCTTCATTCTGTTGTTGAGCCCATATAATGAATTTTTAAAGTTATTATACTTTTCAGAAGAACCATTTGGTTCTTCATTATATCTTCTATGGCTTTTCTGTGATTCTCTGTTTTTTGAATTGGTTTCAACTTGTTCATAATTTCTTAGCAAAACATTTTTATGATGGTTGTTTTCATATCTTAGAAATTCTAATATCTCTGTCATCTCAGGGTTGGCATCTATTGTCCTTTTTCATTCAGTTTGATATCATCCTGGTTCTTGGTATGATGAATGATTTTGATTGAAATCTGAATATTTTTAGTATAATGTTATAAGACACTAGATCTTATTTTAATCTTCTGTTTCAGATGGCTTCCTCTGACAATGCTCCAGCAGGAGAAGGGGAAGGAGAGAGAGGCACCACCTCGCTACGGCCAGGTTTCTTCTTGGCCTCTGTTGACGCCTATTTGAAAGGTAGGGAGATGCTTCTTGTTAGTGCTGGGAGGGTGTGGGAGTTCTGGCTCCCCACGAGGCCTCCAGTGACACCCCAGAGTGGAGTGGCCTCTGAATGTTAGAAGGTTATCCTGACTCTTCAAGCCCACCACTTCCGACACCACCAGTGGATTGGGGTAGCGGGGACATCTCACTACTGTCAGGTGGCGTTTGAAGTTTAGGGTTACCACATGACCTTCACTGATCCTACAGGGACATGGGGGTTTGGGGTGGGGAACTCCTTACTCCCTATAGGGAATGAAAGTCCCAGCTACATGGCCATCTCTGACAACAACCCAGCAAGGGTGGGGTGGGGTTTGGACACCTCCTTGCAGCCTGGTGAGGGATGATGTCTAGAATCCCACTTGGCCTTTACTGTCATGGGTGGGGCTGGGGCCACAGTGTTTTCTGTGATATTTAGTTACAGCTGAGTCGTTGTTTTCTAAAAGTTTACTACTTTCTTGCGAGGCTGCCCTTTCCTTGTCCCTTGGCTAGAGAGAGCAGGCTTTATGCTGAGGCTTTTCTGTCTGCATCTGTTGGTATTTGCAGGTTGCCTGCTTTGCCAGCACCCAGTCTGGGATGTCTGAGGCAACAAGAAAAATCATCACTGTGATGTTTTTCAAGTCCTGGGATCCCTAGCCCATCTGCCTTCTTCTCTCTGCCTTTCAGAGTCTTCTTATGCTTGTTTTATATATTATGTCCAGGATTTTTAGTTGTATTTTGAGGGAGGGATAGAGCAAAGTACACTGACTTTATCTTCTGAAGCTGAAGTTCTGTTATCTTTATTTTTAAAGAATATAAAACATTTTGTTTAAAAATAATAATTTTAAAGTTATAGCTTGCACAGTCGGAAAACAAATACAGCAAATATTAAACAAACTTAGATGTGAAACTTAGAGATAAATACTCAGCATGGTCTTTTAAAGAAACCTGCAGTCATTAAGACTATCTAAAACCTTCACAGAATAAAAAGAATGTTCCCTTATATTTAGAGTTCTTTATGAGTTCTTAAATACTTTCTTATATTTTATCTTATTTGATCCTGCTGGGAATCCTGTGAAGGAGGTAAGGCATATGTAATCATCGCAGTTTTACAGAAGAGGAAATGGGACTATAAAAGTCAGAACAAAACATAGGACCCATTAAAGATTTATACTAAACAATTGGCATATTTGTTTCCCTACTCTGAAATAAATAATTCTCTTTTATAGAAAATCATAAAACTAATCTTTCCTGAAGACTTTCTTCTCTATCATCTAAAAAGAGAACATTTTACCTACTCTAATGCTTCCAGGTTCCAACCATGAAAAGACTTGTTTGGAATCAATGAGAGGATGGGAATTTACTACTTCTCCACCCCCTTCAAAAATTCCGCACCATAACTTCTCCAACTCATGAATCATCTTTTGAAAGTCTTGAGTTATATTCTGAATGCTCATCTGGACCCAAGCTGGAGAAATGGCATCTTCTTTGAATTTCAGATTCCTTCTGTGTAATGGAGGCCAAACCCTGCTGAGTTTCCCCTACCTGCTGCTGTATGGGCAGCACACTGAAGCATGGGAACTATTCTGAGGAACATGTGATGCTGAAATGGGGTGGTGTCCACTCTGACCCTGAATTACAGGCAAAGCCAATGTTTTCTTGGGCACCAAAGATTTTCCCATGACAGAAAAATTCCTCGAGTGTGAGTTTCCATCGTCTGCCTCCATACCTTCTGCAGGAAGCAGAACTCACAGAGGAAGTGGTCCTAGGACTTTCTCTCGGAGATGCAGCCTGGAGAACTTCTCTGTTTAGTTTGGTTTCCATGTACAGATATAAGAGATTCAAATGTAGAATCTATTGAAGAGGAGAGGGAAATAAAACAATACCTTAAACATGACAGATCTTTTATAAAATCAGAAGAAAGGAAATGTTTGAGAGTAAGGAATTGAGTGGAATGCTGAGTTTATTTAGGTACTCAGTAATGGCTCACCGACACACCCAAGGTATTATGACATGGAGAAACCATTTTCCCAGTTAAGCCAGGATCTGGGTCTTTTGTTTATTTTATCTGTTGCCCATTACTTCTGTCTGAGGCAATGGCTGGCAGCAGGAAGACTCAGCCTCTGTCCTCAGGGAGCTTCCAGCCCTGCTGAGGAGGCCAGACATAGAGACAGGAAGATGAGAAGCTGCAAGGGAATGGCACAGACATGACGCTGCTTCTGTTATTTTTGGACTGGGCTGGCCCTAGGAAGTAGACCTGGGATGTAGCAGGGGGAAGAGGGGTCAGCCAAAGAGGAGAAGGGAGGAAAGGCACGAGGGTGAGTCTCCACCTGTTCTTCAAGGGCAATGAATGGACATGCCTCCGGGACCTCTGCCAAGGACATAGTTTATGGAGGGACATAGTGGGAAAAGGGGGCCAAGAGACAGGACAGGTGAGACTGGGACTTTCTTCGGCAAGGAAGGAGCGCTCTTAAAGGCCAGTGGGGAAATGAGAGACACACAGAAGGAAACGCATCAGGAAGATGAATCCAGCAGTGGAGTAGAAGATGGGTTGCAGAGAAGAGAACTGCACACAGTGGTGACAGGTCATTTATTTAGAAAGAAATGTTCCCTTTTTGGTTAAACAACAAAACTCCGCAAGGGAATAATTAATTTGCATCCTCTTGATCTGTTTACAATTAATATGGTCAAATAAATGTCCAAAAATCTAAATTCAGCCAAGTTCAAGCTTTGTCAACCCTGGGGATTCCCTAACATAACCACGAAGATATTATTCAACATCCTCTGAGCATCTTCACAGTCCCTACACCGAATTACGCTCCTACATCCAGTTTGGGATGCGGAACTGAAATTAGCATTTTTTTTACTCACAAGAAAAGAAACCTCTCACAATTTTGAATGCTAAGTTTTCTCAAAATTATAAAATTTCCTTCACTTTTTTATTGAAGTATAGTTGATTTACAATGTTGTGTCAGTTTCAGGTGTACAGCAAAGTGATTCAATTGTACATATAATACTTATATATCCATTCTTTCCCAGATTCTTTTCCCTTATACGTTTTTACAAAATATTGAGTATAGTTCCCTGTGGTACTTGTTGGTTATCTACTTTATATATAGTAGTGTGTATATGTTAATCCCAAACTCCTAATTTATCCCTCCCCCTCCCCCTTTCCCCTTTGGTAACCATAAGTTTGTTTTCTATGTCTGTGGATCTCTTTCTTTTTGAAAATAAATTAATTGGTATCATTTTTTTGTAGATTCCACATATAGGCGATATCATATGATATTTGTCTTTCTTTGTGTGTCTTACTTCCCCTAGTATGATAATATCTAGGCTCATCCATGTTTCTGCAAATGGCATTATTTCATTCTTTTTTTTTTTTTTTTTTTTTGCGGTACGCGGGCCTCTCACTGCTGTGGCCTCTCCCGCTGCGGAGCACAGGCTCCGGATGCGCAGGCTCAGCGGCCGTGGCTCACGGGCCCAGCCGCTCCGCGGCATGTGGGATCTTCCCGGACCGGGGCACGAACCCGCATCCCCTGCATCGGCAGGCGGACTCTCAACCACTGCGCCACCAGGGAAGCCCCATTCTTTTTTTATTGTTGAGTAACATTCCATTGTGTTTGATACATCAGCTGCTTATCCTTCAAGGGGAAAAATTAAATAATTCATATGGCTAAACAAGAAGCCCAACTTCCAAGTTTACATAAGACTAGAAGGAGGCTGGTTAGGTTTGTCTCAGCATTGAGAAGCAGGAATTCCCTTCAAGACCAGATGTTACAAACCTTTCACTTTAGAGGTGAAGCTGTCAAGACCAGAGGGGTTTCGGGCCTGCCACTTGGCCAGTTGGTGGCCAGGCAGGACCATGCTTAATCCACCCCGTAACTCCACCTTCTGATGTTCACTGAGACACCTGCTCAAACCCCTGGCTGCCGTGGTCCTTGCCGGGCCCATTAGAAAATAGGTTTGAGCATCATTTCCCTGGTCTGGGGTCCAAGTGGAAAGTTTCTCTAAGGTCCCTCCCAGAGTGAAGTCCCATGAAGAGTCTATTCCCAAACTCTACCACAAGTTTATTTAACTTTCTTGTTCTCAGTTGCTTCTTCTTTAAGGTGGACTGATACCTGCTCCATGCACTTTCCAGAGCTCTGATTAGGATCAGGGGAGATAGTGCATGTGAACTTTCTTGGAAAAGAGTAATTCACGATACAAATATTTCTATGTCATGATTTCTATGATTTATCCTCCAATCAACTGTGGATTGGTTTGATATAAGTAGCTGGGGAATAGTTTTTAAGACCCTAGGTTAAGTGCTATTATTCATACTGAAAGCTTTGGTCAGACTTATACGGGCCTGTAGGGTGTTAGAAGAATATGATAATTATTCGAAATATTTTCCATCTCACATCCATAAAGTTTTTCCCAGGGCAGAGAGGAATGTCTTCCTTTCTTGCTCCCAGAAATTTGATTCAACAAAATTTACTGAGACATCACGCTGTAGAAAGAATTATGTTAAGTGCTGAAGAGGTAAGTGAAAAAAGCCCAGCTGCCCAGAGAAAACTCACGATCCAGAAAGGGGAGGAGAGTTATCAGCATCCCAGGTTGAGAATCAAACGCGAAATAACTGCCGACCTGGGCTGATACACTCATGAGAGCACGGGGTAGAGCTGCCCTTCTGAGAAGCAACTGATTGACAAATCAGCCTGAATTTGGGGGCATTGATGCCTGTAACTTTCAGGTTGGGGCTATTTGAAATGACCATCTGTTTGCTCTTAAAGTGCATGTCACACCTCTCCCCATCAGCAGTCACACTGGCCCCTTATGGCACCTAGTTTTGACTAATCTGGAGAATCACCATCCATCCATTTGCCATGTCCCACCGCAGGCTCACCTGGAGTGATTTTCACATGAGCTCACGTGATTCATATTTTAGACTTTTCTAAGTGGAGTGTAAGAGCTCTTTAGCCATTTTCTTTTAATGCTTTTGCAGAAATTTAATTTTTTATACATTTTTATCCAATTTCTTTGAAAAAAAAATTAAGGCACTTAACCATGATCTGATGAGATAACAAAGTTGTATGTATTAGTCTGCCAGGGCTGCCTTAACAAAATGCCTCAAACCACAGAAATGTATTCCCCCAGAGTTATAGAGGCCAGAGAGGTCAGAGATCAAGGTGTTGGCAGAGCGCACTCCCTCTGAGGGCTCTGGGGAAGGACGCTTCCTCGCCTTTTCCATCTTCTGGTGGCTGCTGGCAGTGCTTGGTGTTCTTTGCATCGTAGCTATATCACTGTAATCTTGGCTTCCACTGTAACATGATAGTTTCCTATGTTTCTTTCTGTGTCTTCTCTTCCTCTTATACAGACACCAGTCATTGGATTCAGGGTCTACCCTATTCTAGTATGACCTCATCTTCATCTAAGTAATGATATTTGCAGTGACCTTATTTCTAAATAAGGTCACATTCTCAGTTTCCAGGTGGACACGAGTTTTGGGGGGACACTTCGGCCTACTACAGTAAGCAAGTGGGACCATCAACAGTGGGACGGGGGAAAGGGCTTGCCAAGTAAAATGAAGAGTAAGGTTGACATCCAGAGTCTGCCATAGACGGTTCCACACCGTGTTAGAAGGTGGGCTGCAGGCTCATGGTTGTAATTCCTTACATGGTCAAGTTGCTATCATCAAGAGCTTGAGCTCTAGGGTCTGACCACCCAGGTTTCATTCCTGGCTGGTTTCACCAGTGTGATTTGGGGCAAATTACTTAATCTTCCTGTGCCTCAATTTTTTCATCTGTAAACTGGGATTAATGGCTTTCTGGGGGAATAATTAAATAATGCATGTAAAGCACTTGGCACAAGGTAAGCTCTCAGTGAAAGCCAGCCATGAAAATGTCGGCTTTGCAAAGTCTAGAAGGCAAAAAGTAAAGGAAGCCGCAAAGGTCTGATGTGGGAGAGGATTTCAAAGGAGTGATAAAGTCTGGCTGAGGAGTTTAGGAAAGCCTCCGTGGAAGGGGCGGCCGTTAGAAGGACTTGGATGTTTGGAGGTGGGTGGGCACATGGCCTATCTAGCAGTCAGGAAAGTGTAGGGTCTGGGGGAACAGGGGCAAGTCTGGTTTGGCTGGAGCAGAGAATAAGAGAGGAGGAGTGTAGGGCTGACTGGAGAGGTTGGCTGGGCCCACCCTGGACATCAGGGTAAAGATCCTGACCCAACTGGCACAAGTGGTTATGGCGCCATCTTGCCTAAGTTCTGATGCCCACAGAGAGCCACGATAGAGGGCACTCCTTGGTCTCTGCAGGAGCCTCAATTACCCCATGCCATGTATCTCTGTATTCCCACTGCTGTTCCTCCTCATAGCTGTTGGTTTTCAAGCCTGTTGTAAATTTTGTGGCTCCGCTTTGATGTACCTCAAACCGTTCCTCATCTCTCCTCTTTGGTAGAACCAGAACTGCCCACCGTTAGGATTTTACCCTACCTCAGATGTTTTATTCCAAACTCCTAGTTTTACAACCCTGTGTCTTCCATCTCTCCGCCCCCTCACTTCTTTATCTATAAACAGGGTTATATATGTGACTTTGTGTCTGGTCCACTGTGACCCCTGGATCATTTCCAGCCTGTCTCCGTGATCTGTAGGCATTCTAAATCTTATCTTGGCCTAACGTGCTTCTTCCCTCTCCGTGGGGCACTGTGACGTGCTCGCGTGGTACCGCGCTGTATCGGGGCTGCAGCAAGCTGCTCTCCCCCCGGCCACAGACCATAAAATTAAGAACGGCAAGACTCTCTGCATTAATTTCATTCGCCTGTCTTTAACTCCATTAAAGAAAAGGCCTGTTTGAATCATTCTTTTGTGAGCATATTTGTAAATAATGCTTAAAAAACACTTCATCTAATTATTCTTACCACAGCTGCGTGTTAATAGATTGGAGATGAGATTTATGTTTAGACAGCATTAAGGTACTAAGTTTTTCTCAACAATAGGAGCTGCCATTGACAAAATTAAAACAGAAGACGTAGACCAACGAAAATTAATTTGCAGCAGGCTTAATAGTTTCTCTAAGCAAAGCCAGTCTCTCCTCAGCTGCCTAAGAAAAGCCATAAAAATTTCTGAGAAGAATCTGGAGTTTAGGATTCCACACTAATTGCTTCCCCTCCCCTTTTACTTCATCTCCTTTTCTTGTTCATCTTGACCGCAGAGGGACATGCAGTTTCCATATCCAAAATGCCTTCGGCTCTGCTGGGGTAAGGAAGTCAGGGGGAGGAGGGAGAAGGCCAGGGAACCACATAAATAAATGGGAATTTCTACATGGACATGAGGATTTTCGTTTTCATTTTTTAAAAATGAGAAGAAGGCACGAGTATAAATTCCAAAAAGAGCAATTCATTTAAGTCTATCATTTTTGGCAACACAATAGAACGCACATTGGGCTGAAGAGTCACAAATCACTCCCCTTCCCACTGTCTGTTTTCTCCACCATATGTTGTGGAGAATACAATTCACATGCTGAAGTTTCGCCTCCTTTCAATGTGAGAAAGCATATTGCTATATCAGCAGCCTGGTTACCGAGCCAACGCTTCTTGGAGCGGTGCGGGTGGGAAGAGAGAGGAAGTGGGGAAGACAGCTAACCCTCCAGTCAGAGTACTTATTTTAAAGCCTGGGGAACCTTCGAAATAGTTTGCTCCCCAGCAATATGGACTTGAACGAGCCAGACTAGGTGCTTCCCGTAGTTGACTTTCATTGACTCCCAGGACTTGGATGTGAACTTGATGGGCCACCAGTGCAAACACGCGGCATGGATGTCCCATCATTTTTTTTTTCAGTTGTTTACCATTTTATACACAAGGGTAACCTTCCTTCTCCATAACCTGTGGGATGTGTGGGTCTAAAGTATTTACTTAGTAGAAAGGTTATGATACCCCCCATTCTCCCCCATGGCCCCCCGCCTCATTTTCCCCTCACCTGGTTCTCCACGACCAATCAAAAGTGGGACAACAGTGATTGGTGAAACAGACCAAAGGTAACTCCATGACAGCCTCACAGTTCCAACCTCATTAGTCCTTTGTCGTAGCCCAAAGAGCTGACATACCCACAATGCACCGCCCACCCAGAGAAGACTAAAGCTGTGACAACTCTTCCACGCCATCTCTGTTCCTCACCAACAGGATGGTTGCATGCTCTTTGTATCATAGCTTTCATAACCTCTGTCCTTCCGTGTAAATGGCACAGATGGCCCTGGTGAAACGAGGCTTTCTAGAGACTTTCTAAGCCGACTTAGGATGAGGTCAAAGATTTGATTAAGCCCTATACTTTCAGTTATTTAAGAAAAAAACCTATGGCCCCACCAGAAAAAGCTTGAGTTTTCATTTACAACACGACAATGTTTGAAACAACATTTTCAATATTTAATCGATTGCCGAATACAAGTTGACCTGTGGGAAACTTCATGAAAAACAAGAAAAACCTTTTTTTTTTTTTTTGGCTCTTGGGATTTATAAAAATCACAGGTAAAAAGTGAATTTGATTCCTGAAATGTTGCATCAAACTCCCTGTCTAAATTAAACTGAACAGATGTGGAAAAAATGAGTCAGGGGCTCCCCATATCATTCGAAATGAGCTTTCAGGTTCCGCTTCCTATGGCTGATTTCAGCCTAAGCCGCCTTATTGCTTCAAATCTGCAACTTGATACTAAAAGCTTGTCAGAATTAAGTGCACGCTTTATAAGTTTACATTTTACAGTCTGTTTTTCTTTGATATTTGACAGGGACACAGGTTCCCATGTCATCTGGCCTTGAAGTACTTTTAGAACTTTCTCCTGGACCAATTTGAGGAAGCTCACGATTGCAGTGAGTTATGGGCCCTTAAGCTGCCTGCCCAGCCGCCGGCCGTTGGGCCCACACTTGAGGGCTAACACCTGTTGGCTGGACAGAGCAATTAATTTTTCTTTTTTTAAATGCAGTAAGCCGCCAAAAATCAAAGCTAAAGGATAAAAATATAATTTTACCTCCTGAGCTTCCAGGGGTGACCTTTGATCTCATCCAACGTTTGTGTGGCAGGAGACACCGATCTTAAATTTTCTTTCTAAAGAAGCACTTTGAAAGACACAATTTCCGAGAGCTGGCCGCACATTTTCTATCCTCCGTCATTTCACTCTTGCGTGATTATTCACATGGAGACCTGACTGAGATCGTCACTCAACAAAGAGCCACATCTACCAAGTGTCCCCGCTTTAAGAAAATTATAATTGGAAGCTCTTAAATTATACTGCTGTCCATCCCTAAGATCGAGTGTTATTTCCCTAAGAGGTGACAGTTGGGTGTTCTAGTTGATGATTATAATGTGGCATGTTTTTTCAGAATACGTCTGTACGTTAAATAGATAACTGTGAACTTCAAAGAGCTAAATACCAATCGTGGGCTGGGGCATGGCCACATGGACAGCCTCCCTCCTTCTCCAAACCCTTTGGTAGCCAAGACAAGGTCACTGATCAGGGTAATTTGCAGGAAAAGTCAATTTCTCAAATACCGAAGCAGGTGTTGTGGCACTCTATGACAATTTACTGAATCTAAATTGAGGAAGTTGAAAAAACCAAAGGTCATGATCCACAGGAAGAAAGGAGGAAAGGAAATCTCTTTGACTGTATTTTTAACTCCTTTTCAACCAAGACACACTCACCAACCGAGTCGATTAACGCTAAAAACAAATAAATGCAAATCAGAATATCTCACTCCAATCAGCAACTTATCTGATTTCTTTAAGTAAGAGGAGAGGAATTCAATTTTGCTTTGCATTCACAAGGAAACAAGCCCAGTTTATAGAAGCTCAAGATCAGGTCTTTCGGCTCATGAGTTTAGAAACAAAAATCAAACCAAGATGTCAGAACTTTCTGTCTTTAGAAAAATTAGATATGTAGTAATATATATTATATGATATATACTACTTAGCATAGAGTAGAAAGTATAGTGTAAATGTTAAACAAATATCTATAACCTGGATTTTTTTCTTTTAAATGAGCACATTCCCTACTTCCCCACCCTAGGGAAAGAGAACACAGCTGAAATGGAAAATGCTTTTAGGAAGGGAAATGTAACATAAGCCTTAGCATCTGTAACGTTGTTGGTGTAGCAAGGAGAACATGGGATGCGGAATGAGAAGGTTTGAACTTGAATTTTAGTTAATCACTAATTGTGTAATTACAGCTAATCGTTTAACCTCTTTAAGCCTCCATTTTCTCACCTGTAAAATTGGGGGTTGCCGTACGGATTAAATGAGCTAATATATGGGGGCAACATTTGGCAAACTATACATATTAATTATCATTACTAACCTTTAGGGCATTATTATCCTGAAGGATGATACGCACACCACTGGTGTGCATGAGGCTGTTATAAGCCTTTGAGGTTTAAAAAAATGAATCAATTAGAAGAAAAATGTTAAATAAATAAGAGCACAGGTGGAAAAATATTGAAGGTGGCAGGAGAAAGACTGGCATTTGGGTGACTTTTCAAGATTTAGTTAAACTCTTCTTGGGAGGTAGGGAAAAGAGATGGAGCTCCCAAACTCCCTAATAGTGTTTCCAGCACAAGAAATGTTTTTTTTTTTTTTTTGAAATGTTTTTTTAATGCAGGTAAAAATTTTAAAAATGAGTTACTTTTAGTTAATTCCAACATTCAACCTGAGAAGAGAGTACATTTGCTTGCTTGCCATTTCTCTTATTCCAAAGAAAATTCTCATTAAAACAACACTATTCATGTAACCCGAAGATTTCTGAGTTCTAGTTTGTAGGTCAATGATTTCAAGCAATATGAAATGCAACAAAATTCTCTTCCAGCATAATCTGAATGCCTCCCTGGGAACTCACGTCTTTTGTCTAACACGGTGTCGCAGGTCATAGTGTGCTAGCCACAAGTTATCATAAATGTCATGTATGCCAACCTCCTCGCTTTATGGGTGGGGAAACTGAGGACCAGAGAATGGTAGCAGTTTGGTGACTCTGCGTATGTCACAGATCCAGGGCTGGGAGGGGCTTCGGGTCCAACGACTAAGTCCAGGGCTCTTCCTAGTTCCTAAATGTCAAGTGCTCAATGTTCCAGCTAAGCCAGGCGGGATTGTGGAGGATGCCAATGCTACCTGTAGCATTTTGACATTTAAATCTCCATTCATTTGTTTTTTTAATTTATTAGTGTTAGTGAAAATCTTATATAGAACACAGAGGGCAACCTTAAAAAGCATTACACACTCCATACATTAAGAATTAAAATATAGATTGAATATTACTTCTTCCAGACTCATATTCTCACCTGCTCTTAAATTTTATGATGCTTTAATATTCCTAGTTTAGTTCTGAAGTTACTTTCCACGTTTATGTTACGTCCCCTTGGGTTTAAATATTCTTTCCCAAAGGTGCTTCTTAATCTTAACCACGGTGTTTGCACACCTTCTACATTGATTGGAATATTTTGATATGGATCATTGAAAATTCAGCATACAGAAACATTGGTCTGTAAGGAAGGCAATAATTTAATTGTTGATACAGATTTTTACACTTGAATACTTAATCTGAAAATAGTTTGCTTTTTTATGTTGGTACTCATTGTTTGGTAAAACAGATATTTTCCAGTGGCCATTCAAATAAATTGCTGGAAAATGAATTCTATTTTAGCTATCAGGATACTATGGTCATTTTGGCTTTCGGAAACTAAGTTCCAAACATGTGGAGAGAAATGTTTCCTGCGGTGGTCAGTCTCAGAACATTCCAGCCTTTCACCCACATCCCTGGCACTGTGCCCTCCAGAACTGGATGTCTAGTCTAGAGGGTCATTTATTTTAAAGTTTTTAAAATTACATTTTAAATATTGAAATAATTTTATATATGAAAAAGTCACAATGATAAGACAAAGAGTTACCGTATATCCTTCATCAAGGTTGCCTATGTTCACATTTCACCACAGTTACTTTATCACTCTCAATAGAGAGACAGAGATATATATATATTTTCCGAACCATCTGAGAATAAACTGTAGACCTGATGTTGCTTTATTCCTGAATACGTCAGTGTTTATTTTCCCAGTATAGGGACATTCTCTTACATGGCCACAGTAAAATCACCAAAATCAGGAACTTAGCGTTGACACAGGACTATCGTCCAATCTAAAGACCTGTATATAGTCTACAGACCTATACTTATTCAAATTTCTCCGTCTCACTAATT